>NC_092334.1:35052500-35677500 GCF_046630445.1 Rutidosis leptorrhynchoides
TCGTGTTTCCAGGTTTTAAATCATTAAGTTAGCATATCATATAGATATAGAACATGTGTTTAGTTGATTTTAAAAGTCAAGTTAGAAGGATTAACTTTTGTTTGCGAACAAGTTTAGAATTAACTAAACTATGTTCTAGTGATTACGAGTTTAAACCTTTGAATAAGATAGTTTTATATATATGAATCGAATGATGTTATGAACATCATTACTACCTCAAGTTTAGTAGGTAAACCTACTGGAAGTGAAAAGAAATGATCTAGCTTCAAAGGATCTTAGATGGCTTGAAAGTTCTTGAAGTAGGATCATGACACAATAACAAGTTCAAGTAAGATTTTTACTCGAATTAAGATAGTTTATAGTTATAGAAATTGAATCAAAGTTTGAATATGAATATTACCTTGAATAAGAAAGATAAACTACTGTATATAACAAAGGTTTCTTGATTTTAGATGATTACTTGGAATGGATTAGAAAGCTTGGAAGTAAATTAGTAAACTTGAAGGGATTTTTGAAGTGTTCTTGAAGTGTTCTTCCTATGATGATTATAGCTTGATTCTTGAAGTGATTTTTGATGAAGATGATGATTAACTACTGGAAAAATACGTTCATAATAGTGTGTGTGTTGAGAGTGAATTAGAAAGAGAATTGGAAGTGAAATGGAGTGAATGATGAGTGGTAATTGGTGAGTGGTGAGTGGAGTTAAAAGGAGTTCTAGTTAGTTGACTAGCTCATGATAGAAGTTAAAATTGATTAGTCATACATGACATAATCAAGAGTGGAATCCGATGCTAGTTCCTATTGGTATATACCCATAGTAAGTACGTTTTGAAGCTGTGTATAATACGGGTAAGAATACGACTAGAATTCTTGATGAAAGAAAAGAATGGGAAAGTAACTGTAACCATTAAGTATGAGTGTTTTGATATATGTCTTAAAGTCTTCCAAAAGTATTTTAATACATCTAAATACACTACATGTATATACATTTTAACTGAGTCGTTAAGTCATCGTTAGTCGTTACATGTAAGTGTTGTTTTGAAACCTTTAAGTTAACGATCTCAATTAATGTTGTTAACCCATTGTTTATTATATCTAATGAGATGTTAAATTATTATATTATCATGATATTATGATATATTAATATATCTTAATATGATATATATTCATTTAAATGTCGTTACAACGATAATCGTTACATATATGTCTCGTTTCGAAATCCTTAAGTTAGTAGTCTTGTTTATATGTATATAACTCATTGTTAATATACTTATGGAGATACTTACTTATCATAATCTCATGTTAACCATATGTATATCCATATATATATCGTCATGTCATTTTTACAAGTTTTAACGTTCGTGAATCGCCGGTCAACTTGGGTGGTCAATTGTCTATATGAAACATATTTCAATTAATCAAGTCTTAACAAGTTTGATTGCTTAACATGTTGGAAATATTTAATCATGTAAATATCAATCTCAATTAATATATATAAACATGGAAAAGTTCGGGTCACTACAGGTTATGCTTCTGGTAAGAAGCTATGTTTAATGGCCAAGGAGGTCGAGGAGTCTGATGAGGATGATAACGGTAGTACGTTTATGGCTGATATGAGGGAAGCTGATCTGAAAAAGGATTCACCTCAATAGAAATCTAAAATGCTGTATAAGGTTGGTAATTTTTGAACTTATACTGATGATGAAAAAGCTGAAATGTTTGACTACCTAAGAGTTGATTTATGCAGAGGCAGTAAACGTGAAGAAAGTTTGAAATCTGATAACAAATCCTTAAATGAAAAACTTAAAGGCAAAAACGATGAAATTAAAATCTTGAAAGATGAAATTTCAAAACTTGAAAAACAAAATTTTGCTTTAAAGTCTCTTCACGTTGAGGCAGCAGATGTCAAGAACCAGTTAAACGATCTGAAAAAGTTTGTTGCTTCATGGTGTACATCTTCTCAACGCACAGCTAAATGTGTAAATGAGTAGGTGCCTGCCCAAGTTGAAGCCTTCTTTCTGGTGACTATGCTAATGCTGCTGCTCTTGCAGAAGTTACTTTTATGGACCCCATTCTTGAAACTGATCCTGAAGCTATCTTTTCAAATACGTTTGCTAAGATAGTTAAGGGTAAAAATGTAGTGACCCTAACTTTTCCATGTTTATATATATATTAAATGAAATTGTTATTTACATGATTAAGTGTTTCCAACATGTTAAGCAATCAAACTTGTTAAGACTTGATTAATTGAAATAGGTTTCATATAGACAATTGACCACCCAAGTTGACCGGTGATTCACGAACGTTAAAACTTGTAAAAACTATATAATGACATATATATGGTTATATATATAGTTAACATGATTTTATTATAAGTATGTATCTCATTAGGTATTTTAACAATGAGTTATATACATAAAAATGAGACTATTAATTTAAGAAACTCGAAAACGATATATATAACGATTATCGTTATAACAACGTCTTACTAGGTACATATGAATCATATTAAGATATTGATACACTTGGTTAATTATGTTAAATGATAAGTAAATATATTATTAAGTGTATTAACAATGAAATACATATGTAAAAATAAGACTACTAACTTAATGATTTCGAAACGAGACATATATGTAACGATTATCGTTGTAACGACATTTAACTGTATATATATCATACTAAGATACATTATATATCATAATATCATGATAATATAACAATTTAACATCTCATTTGTTATAATAAACAATGGGTTAACAACATTCAACAAGATCGTTAACCTAAAGGTTTCAAAACAACATTTACATGTAACGACTAACGATGACTTAACGACTCAGTTAAAATGTATATACATGTAGTGTTTTAATATGTATTCATACACTTTTGAAAGACTTCAAGACACTTATCAAAATACTTCTACTTAGCAAAAATGCTTACAATTACATCCTCGTTCAGTTTCATCAACAATTCTACTCGTATGCACCCGTATTCGTACTCGTACAATACACAGCTTTTAGATGTATGTACTATTGGTATATACACTCCAATGATCAGCTCTTAGCAGCCCATGTGAGTCACCTAACACATGTGGGAACCATCATTCGACAACTAGCATGAAATATCTCATAAAATTACAAAAATATGAGTAATCATTCATGACTTATTTACATGAAAACAAAATTACATATCCTTTATATCTAATCCATACACCAACAACCAAAAACACCTACAAACACTTTCATTCTTCAATTTTCTTCATCTAATTGATCTCTCTCAAGTTCTATCTTCAAGTTCTAAGTGTTCTTCATAAATTCCAAAAGTTCTAGTTTCATAAAATCAAGAATACTTCCAAGAATGCAAGTTTACTTCCAAGTTTTCTAAATCCATTCCAAGTAATCATCCAAGATCAAGAAACCTTTGTTACTTATAGTAGGTTATCTTTCTAATACAAGGTAATAATCATATTCAAACTTTAATTCAATTTCTATAACTATAACAATCTTATTTCGAGTGGAAATCTTACTTGAAATTATTTTCGTGTCATGATTCTACTTCAAGAACTTTCAAGCCATCCAAGGATCCTTTGAAGCTAGATCTATTTTTCTCATTTCCAGTAGGTTTATCCAAGGAACTTGAGGTAGTAATGATGTTCATAACATCATTCGATTCATACATATAAAGCTATCTTATTCGAAGGTTTAAACTTGTAATCACTAGAACATAGTTTAGTTAATTCTAAACTTGTTCGCAAATAAAAGTTAATCCTTCTAACTTGACTTTTAAAATCAACTAAACACATGTTCTATATCTATATGATATGCTAACTTAATGATTTAAAACCTGGAAACACGAAAAACACCGTAAAATTGGATTTACGCCGTCGTAGTAACACCGCGGGCTGTTTTGGGTTAGTTAATTAAAAACTATGATAAACTTTGATTTAAAAGTTGTTATTCTGGGAAAATGATTTTTATTATGAACATGAAACTATATCCAAAAATTATGGTTAAACTCAAAGTGGAAGTATGTTTTCTAAAATGGTCATCTAGACGTCGTTCTTTCGACTGAAATGACTACCTTTACAAAAACGACTTGTAACTTATTTTTCCAACTATAAACCTATACTTTTTCTGTTTAGATTCATAAAATAGAGTTCAATATGAAACCATAGCAATTTGATTCACTCAAAACGGATTTAAAATGAAGAAGTTATGGGTAAAACAAGATTGGATAATTTTTCTCATTTTAGCTACGTGAAAATTGGTAACAAATCTATTCCAACCATAACTTAATCAACTTGTATTGTATATTATGTAATGTTGAGATACCATAGACACGTAAACAATGTTTCGACTTATCATGTCGACACATCTATATATATTTCGGAACAACCATAGACACTCTATATGTGAATGTTGGAGTTAGCTATACAGGGTTGAGGTTGATTCCAAAATATATATAGTTTGAGTTGTGATCAATACTGAGATACGTATACACTGGGTCGTGGATTGATTCAAGATAATATTTATCGATTTATTTCTGTACATCTAACTGTGGACAACTAGTTGTAGGTTACTAACGAGGACAGCTGACTTAATAAACTTAAAACATCAAAATATATTAAAAGTGTTGTAAATATATTTTGAACATACTTTGATATATATGTATATATTATTATAGGTTCGTGAATCAACCAGTGGCCAAGTCTTACTTCCCGACGAAGTAAAAATCTGTAAAAGTGAGTTATAGTCACACTTTTAAAATCTAATATTTTTGGGATGAGAATACATGCAGGTTTTATAAATGATTTACAAAATAGACACAAGTACGTGAAACTACATTCTATGGTTGAATTATTGAAATCGAATATGCCCCTTTTTATTAAGTCTGGTAATCTAAGAATTAGGGAACAGACACCCTAATTGACGCGAATCCTAAAGATAGATCTATTGGGCCTAACAAACCCCATCCAAAGTACCAGATGCTTTAGTACTTCGAAATTTATATCATAACCGAAGGGTGTCCCGGAATGATGGGGATATTCTTATATATGTATCTTGTTATTGTCGGTTACCAGGTGTTCACCATATGAATGATTTTTATCTCTATGTATGGGGTGTGTATTGAAATATGAAATCTTGTGGTCTATTATTATGATTTGATATATATAGGTTAAACCTATAACTCACCAACATTTTTGTTGACGTTTTAAGCATGTTTATTCTCAGGTGATTATTAAGAGCTTCCGCTGTCGCATACTTAAATAATGACGAGATTTGGAGTCCATGCTTGTATGATATTGTGTAAAAACTGCATTCAAGGAACTTATTTTATTGTAACATATTTGTATTGTAAACCATTATGTAATGGTCGTGTGTAAACAGGATATTTTAGATTATCATTATTTGATAATCTACGTAAAGCTTTTTAAAACATTTATCTATGAAATAAAGGTTATGGTTTGTTTTAAAAATGAATGCAGTCTTTAAAAAACGTCTCATATAGAGGTCAAAACCTCGCAACGAAATCAATTAATATGGAACGTTTTTAATCAATAAGAACGGGACATTTCAGTTGGTATCCGAGCGTTGGTCTTAGAGAACCAGAATTTTGCATTAGTGTGTCTTATCGAGTTTGTTAGGATGCATTAGTGAGTCTGGACTTCGACTGTGTTTTCTTGAAAAATGATTGCTTAACAAATTTTGTTGGAAACTATATATTTTTAACATGTGAATATTATGTGATATATTAATCTCTTAACGCGTTTGATATTATGTGATAGATGTCTACCTCTAGAACAAGTCCCATTGACTCACCTAATAATAATGAAGAGTCAAATGTAAATTGGAATGATTCGTGGACTGATTCACAAGTTCCCGAAGAGGAACCGGAAGAAGAGTCGGAACCGGAAGAAGAATCGGAACCGGAAGAAGAATCGGAACCGGATGAAGAAATAGAACCGGTGGGGGAAATAATAAAACGGTTAAGTAAAAGAAAATCCTCAACCAACCGACCAAGGTTAATTATGGTCAATGGTGTTTCCGCCAAGGAAGCAAAATATTGGGAGGATTACCAATTCTCCGATGAATCGGATTCCGACGAGAATTCCGATGATGTTATAGAAATTACCCCAACTGAATTTAAAAAGGGAAAAGAAAATAATAAGGGAAAGGGCATAAAAATAGAGAAATCTAATTCCAACCCCGATGAACTTTATATGTATCGTCAACCCCCGAAGTCCTTAAGTTGTATCAATGACTCGGGAACCTCTAAACCACCAGGTTTTTCTAAACCAATGTGGAAAATGACGGCTCGTATTAGGGTAACATCATATATCCCTAGAAACTTGGCAAAACGAACCAAAACCGAAGAAGAAGAAACAAGCGAGTCGGAATAAGATAGTTGTATTCGTGTGGTGTAATATATGTAATATAGTGTGCTTATGCTTTATGATATATGTAAAAATTGCTTGTATTAATAAGTATGTTTTTTTTTATGAATCTAACTTTTGTCTATTTTACAGTATAAAAACACAAAATGGATAGACAACCCAATATTTTAAGAGACCTACCCGGAGACATGATTGATGAAATCTTGTCTAGAGTCGGTCAGAATTCTTCGGCACAACTATTTAAGGCGAGATCAGTTTGTAAGACATTCGAAGAACGTTCCAAGAATGCCTTGATTTATAAAAGGCTTTTGTTCGAAATATGGGGGATATCACATTGGGAAATCCATAAGTTACGATGTGTTTACTTTGACGCATATATTGCGGGGAACCCAAATGCTATTTTACGCAATGGGTTAATGTAACAACCCGTCCTTATCCACCTGGACGAAGTCATCAACATTTGGTCCCATTACGATGATCGACTCCAAGTAATGTCCTTAAAATGAGCAAATGCACAGCGGAAGACTTAATTCGTACCTGAGAATAAACATGCTTAAAAGTGTCAACCAAAAGGTTGGTGAGTTCATAGGATTATCATAACAATCATTTCAATATCTTATTAGACCACAAGATTTCATATTCATAAACATTTCAATAAAAATATTCTAAGTTGTTGAGCACTTGGCAACCATACTTAACATTTAATGAACGTCGCATATTCCCTTTATTATGAAATCTCACTACACCGTACCAAGTGTAGTCACCAAAACGAAGTACTGTGCAACCGTTGAATACTGGTCGTCCAGTCCGGTTGGGGTTGTCAGGCCCGATAGATCTATCAACAGGATTCGCGTTTACAATACCACATGTAAATAGTAATTACCAAGCTACAGGGAAATATGCCAGTGGTACAACTCAACGTAGAATATATTTTTAAGTACTTGTGTCTATTTTGTAAACATTTATAAAAGCAGCGCATGTATTCTCAGCCCAAAAATATATATTGCAAAAGTAATTAAAAAGAGAGAAAATGAAACTCACTATACTGTATTTTGTAGTAAAAATACCTAGGACGACACTGAACAAGTATAGGGTTGGCCTCGGATTCACGAACCTATATCATTGGTATATATATTAATACACATAATTGTAGTCGAACTAGTATATATATTGTTATTGTTGATGTAGTTTATATATATTTGATTAATAAGTTTCCTTATTTATATAAATTCCTTTTATATATAGATATAGTTAAGTTATGTATATTAATATATATTTATTTATAAAAATCTTTTATTTTTATGCTTATAACTTTAATAATGTCATTAATACTTTTATTTTCATATTCGTAATTATATTAATAATATTGATATAGATAATACTGATAACGATAATAATGATAGTTTTAGTAAAATTAGTACTTTTAATAATAATGGAAATTTTTAATAGTTTTAATAGAAATTTCAGTAATCATACAATATTACTAATATTAATGTTTAACTGGTAAATTTATTAATGATACTTTGTAATATTAATAATAATTATGATAATACTTAGTAAAAATACTTATGTAATGATAATAATAATAATAATAATAATAATAATAATAATAATAATAATAATAATAATAATAATAATAATAATAATAATAATAATAATAATAATAATAATAATAATAATAATAATAAAACATAAGACTACCTTAGAGCAACAAGTTCAAAAAAATTTTTTGCCACAGCCCGTGTTCGAACCCGTGACCTCTCTTTCCACGACCAAACACCCACCCAATACGCTGTCTATTACATTATGTTTTAACCCCCGATTATAACTATATAATAACTGGTTTATCTGTCTGTTTTCTTTTTCACTTTAAACTTAATCGAACATTATCAAGATCATCACCTTCTCTTTTCTGTTTCTTCATTATGATTATAAACATAATCATATCATTTCATCATTATCATCTATCATCGAATTCATCATCATGAATCATTTGTTTGAACAGAATTCGGAAGTAAGCAATAAGGAAAAGGTTCGACTAGATTATATGGTGTGAAATAAGTGGATTTGTTATGGCCCAACATCTCAATCTATTTGAAGTCCAATAAGAAAATGAGATTCAGCAGTCCAATTTGTAACCCGTAGCCCAAAAATAGCTCGATCCATTGACTTAGGCCATAACGATTTAAAATTTCCAGCTGTAAGATAAGTGGATCGACCGTATAAAGGATGGGGTCTGGTTCATCATTTAATTATTAAAAGTTCTTCTTTATTAAATCATCATCATCGTTACTTTCCATCTCTACTGTATCATTTTCTATAATATTTTATAAACGGTTCAAAGAGAAGAGCAGTTACCGGTTCGTTATCATGGTATTGTTTAACGAGAAAGAAATAGAAATCTGAAGTATATAACGGTTTTGTTGGTGGTTTTCATAGATGGTTTTGAAGTGGTGGTTTTGTGATGTGGATAGTAATAATAGTTTGTTATGGTGGTTCCTTGATGAGTGATAAAGATAATCTTATGGTGATTGTTATCGGATGAAATCAAAAAGCAATCGTGTAGCTGCAATAGTGAACTAACAAGGATATAGAAACAGTAAGTGATGGTTAGGTTCCTGGGTTACAATCGAAAATAGTTGCAGCTGCAAACAACAGGTCGAGTGATGATGGTTTGGTTTGTGATGCGTGTTAAATCGAGACAGGAGATAAGAAAACAGATGGTTTGTTCATGGTGAGGTGATGATTACCGGTTCAACGATGGTGCTGTAAGTGGTGATGATTTAGACAATACGCAAGTTTGAAGGTGTGTGTGTGGGTTATTTTGGTGGATTTGTTCATGTGAGTGACTCAAACCATGTAGCTCATGATCTAGCACCGTCGATCACAATTATAAATTCAACCGACGGCTCTAACGATTTCACATCAACACTTGTTTATAGATATATGTATATCTATAGAATCGAAAAGAAAAAGAAAGAGTTTTATGTAAATAATATCAATAAAGTTTTGATAGAAGGATGTTAATATGGATAATTGAGGTTCTTTAAAGAAAGTGGAGAACATAGAATGAGAAGTAGGTTGCAAGGTGTTCGGTTCGTAGTGGTGTGGTCGACATATTTTTCAATCAAGAACAGGATAAAGAAAAATCAATTGTAATATACAGTTGGATTGGTACTATGGAAAACGATGTATAACAAATTTGGATATGGAAACAAAATATATCACAGATTGATAGTTACATGAAAATTGCTTTCCCCTTTTTGCTTTATATAATCGTATATAAAAAAAAATAGATAGATTAGAATAATTCAGTAATAGGTAAATAAATAAGATAAAGAAAAGGTGAATCCGTTTGTTAAAGAATTTTGTTTGTTTTTCTGAATTGAATTCGACCCAATCAGAAACAGGTTTAAAAATTAATAGAAACTGGAAACTGAATTCGAATCTTATTCTGTTTTTATATATATAACATTAATACTAATAATTATTATATAAATATATTATCAATAATTTTGTCAATACTTATGTTAATAATAGTAACAATTTTAATGATAATAATATTAATAATAATAAATTTAATAATAAATAATAATAATGACACCTATAATAGTAATAATAATGATTCTTAATCATAATATTTATTAATGATACTAGTAATACAAGTTACATGTTTCAATTATATATATATTATGTAATATTAATAATACAATAATAATATTAATATTAATATTAATACAATCATAAAAGTAGTACTATCAAAATTGATATAACAATTTATGCTTATCAAATTTCATATGTATATATATATATACTTACATTTATATATGTATACACCTGTACATATTTATTTACTAATAATCGTTCGTGAATCGTCGTGAAAAGTCGAAGGGTAATTGTATATATGAAGACAATTCAAAATTTTGAGACTCATCCTAAGAGTCTTTACTTATCGTGTTGGAATCATATGAAGATTAAGTTTAAATTTGGTCAGAAATTCCCGGGTCGTCACAGTACCTACCCGTTAAAGAAATTTTGTCCCGAAATTTGATCGTGGTTGTCATAGCTAACATTAAAAATGTTTTTATGACAATTTGAGCTGCTAAATAGAGTTTTATTACTGTTGATTAATATGGATAAGATAATTCAATTACTCGAATAGTATGAGTGAAGCTATCGCAAAAGAGTGAAATGAGGTAATAAATATTAGTCTTAACTTTTGACGTAATCACAGTTGTTTTCCGAAATTCAAGGAATTTAAGGAAATCTTCAAATCAGAAAGAAAATGTAATAGCACGATTTATTAGCAATTTGTTGGAATTACGGAAGAACAAAAATATCAAAGGAAATATTTCCTTGATATGCTTAGAACTTAAGTAGAATGAAAGAGTCGTGTAACATGGCACATGATGACATTATGATTTGTGAATCATCATGCCCCAATAGAATTTCCAGCATGAATTACTGTAATATAATTACGTTGGCCAAGTGTCATTATATTATACTAACTCATGCTTCAATTCTCTACACTTCTCCACAATTCATTCATAATTTATACTTATATTTTGCAGAAGTTTCCAATATAATGGAATACAGAAAACACGAAGAGGTAGATAATTTCGGACAAGAATATTTATGAAAATATCCTCAGAAATATCGAAGATATTTATGATGAAATTTTGGAATTTCTATGTTCGAAGGTTGATGAAGAAAGATTTTCCGCAAGATTTTAACATGACCTCGGAGCAAGATATTCTCTAAAGATTTCATCGGATCCAGAATTACCTGGATCCTTTGAATATAGGGTTTGGTCCTTGTATTTGTCCTTGGTCTCCTTCTTGGTTAGCTCAATCCGTTTTTCAGTACCAAATTTTTTCTATCGAGCGTTCCCAACACTCCAAACTTTTGGCCGTTTAGACCATCTACAATTTTTCTGTTCCCTCTGCATTTAATGCAACAATATTTGAATCTTTGGTTATCAATCCGAGGTGGTTTCAGGAGAATTATGTTTTTAAATGATTAAACGCTGATGGTAATATGGTGGAATATAAAAGGTTTCCTGGTAACAGTAAAAGAGCACGCATATATATCAAAGTTATAATAAGGTTGTTTCGAATAAAAAGTCGAAATTTACTTGATGGAGCTGTGACAAAATTTGCTACCTTGAAAGGGATTTCCAAGTTATTTTGGGTAATAATATCACTAAAGGAATTAGCACAGCTACGTGTTTAAACGTTCACTCAGTGTCCGAGAGTTCTTCAGGTGCATAACTTTGTGCATCAATCTCTCCTTCCGTAGATGAGGTGCGGTTGGTTCATCCTCTCGATTGAGATGTTTTCAAGAATCATGAAAGGTTTGTTCGCAAGTTGTAATTGTCGAGATACAAATGAGGTTTAAGATGAATTCAAGTGGCAAACTTGAAGAATTGTTTAGTTTCATATGTTATAATCAATATTTTAATTCATTTTAATTGTCCAATGTTATTAGTCCACAGTCGATAGTCCACAGTTAGCAGTCCAATAATTCATATATAGTTTAATATATAATATTCGAATTAATTAATACGTTTCGTGACCCGTATACGTCTCAGACTCGATCACAACTCAAACTATATATATTATTGTAGAATCAACCTCAACCCTGTATAGCTAACTCCCGCATTACTGCATATAGAGTGTCTATGGTTATTCCAAATAATATATATAGATGCGTCGATATGATATGTCAAAACCTTGTATACGTGTCCCGATATTTAAAGTGCGTAAAATAAATAACAGAAATTAAATGACGATAAATAAAGTGCGTAAAGTAAATAACAGAAATTAAATGACGATAAATAAAATTACGAGAATGTAAATTGCGATAAATAAAGTGTAATCAGTTAGCTGGGAACAATTAGCTAGGAACAGTTAGCGTGGATTCTTAACAAAATTTCTCATAATTAATTTGTTTGTTTCTAACAAATTTTATTTTGTCAAATGTTTCCTTCATTAAGCCACTTGATTTTTGATAAATCAAAATCCAAATATGAAATTAGATGAATATGATTATTCTGCGATGAATGGATACGTATATCTGTAAATGTAAACAGGATAGTAAATGACTGTTGAATCAGATTTGAAAGAATGTACAGTGTAACTTATTAATGTGAAATCTAAATATTCCTCGGGTATTACCTACCCGTTAAAATATTTTCACCATTAACAATTTGTACAAAAGAATTAATAATTACATTCTTTATGAAAACATATATACATATATATTTTCTTCAGATGTAATCATGGATTTAATGAGTCAATAAGATATTAAACTCATTTGATTTATCGTTAATACTAGATTACATAATCTCTAAAACTTTAGAAATTACGTAATCGCCATGTCGAGCGAAGATAATCGATGTAGAACGATATGTAGAACGATGATTATACTCGAGGTACAGAATGAGATGTCGAAGCTGGTGACGCGGATGTTGTTGTTGGTGGTACTGTTAGTGCCGGTGATGATGCTGGTGCTTGTAAGTTTTGAACCATATTCTCCAAGGTTAGCACTCGAGCTCGAAGTTCTTTAACTTCTTCTACTAACCCTGGTTGGTTATCAGTGTGAGGTAGATATCGGATATCTTCTCTAGTTCCGTTAATGGTAGTCTCAAGACGAAAAATTCTCGCAAAAAGGGTATAAACGGTGTTGCGAACAGGTTCGCCGGTGAGTGGGTCGAGTACTCCAAGGTTAGGTGGTAGATTCGGTTCATGATATGGAGTACCTTCTTCCCTTCTCCATAGGGTGAGTATGTCGCGAACCCACCCCCATCTTCTCCAGTAATCACGGTAGTTGATTGGTTGGTGTGCTCCCGTCACACTGTCTTCGGAGTCAGAGGAACTTGGACGATTCGTAGAGGCCATCTTTCGCGATCACAGAAAAATATTTTTGGTATGAAACGTTTAGTGACAGCAACTGATAGTTGGATGGTATTCTCAATGCATAATATGCATAGATATATATAGTACCAGGATTCCTTAAATTACGGAGAAATTTACGGGAGATATCAGGCAAACTTTATCGTAATAGATACGCTAAGATATGAATTAGCAGATACGCTAAGATATGGATTTGTCGGTACACTATCTATGCAATAAAGGCAGTAGGACGTGTCTAGACTTAGAATGATAAGCAGGTAATTTTTCACTAGGAATGACAAACAATACTTATAATATGCAGCTAAGGTCGAAGTCCAGACTTGCTAATGCATCCTATCAACTATCAGTCAGACACACTAATGCAAGACCTGGTTCGCTAAGACCAACGCTCTGATACCACCTGTAACAACCCGTCCTTATCCACCTGGACGAAGTCATCAACATTTGGTCCCATTACGATGATCGACTCCAAGTAATGTCCTTAAAATGAGCAAATGCACAGCGGAAGACTTAATTCGTACCTGAGAATAAACATGCTTAAAAGTGTCAACCAAAAGGTTGGTGAGTTCATAGGTTTATCATAACAATCATTTCAATATCTTATTAGACCACGAGATTTCATATTCATAAACATTTCAATAAAAATATTCTAAGTTGTTGAGCACTTGGCAACCATACTTAACATTTAATGAACGTCGCATATTCCCTTTATTATGAAATCTCACTACACCGTACCAAGTGTAGTCACCAAAACGAAGTACTGTACAACCGTTGAATACTGGTCGTCCAGTCCGGTTGGGGTTGTCAGGCCCGGTAGATCTATCAACAGGATTCGCGTTTACAATACCACATGTAAATAGTAATTACCAAGCTACAGGGAAATATGCCAGTGGTACAACTCAACGTAGAATATATTTTTAAGTACTTGTGTCTATTTTGTAAACATTTATAAAAGCAGCGCATGTATTCTCAGCCCAAAAATATATATTGCAAAAGTAATTAAAAAGGGAGCAAATGAAACTCACCATACTGTATTTTGTAGTAAAAATACATAGGACGACACTGAACAAGTATAGGGTTGGCCTCGGATTCATGAACCTATATCATTGGTATATATATTAATACACATAATTGTAGTCGAACTAGTATATATATTGTTATTGTTGATGTAGTTTATATATATTTGATTAATAAGTTTCCTTATTTATATAAATTCCTTTTATATATAGATATAGTTAAGTTATGTATATTAATATATATTTTTTTATAAAAATCTTTTATTTTTATGCTTATAACTTTAATAATGTCATTAATACTTTTATTTTCATATTCGTAATTATTTTAATAATATTGATATAGATAATACTGATAACGATAATAATGATAGTTTTAGTAAAATTAGTACTTTTAATAATAATGGAAATTTTTAATAGTTTTAATAGAAATTTCAGTAATCATACAATATTACTAATATTAATGTTTAACTGGTAAATTTATTAATGATACTTTGTAATATTAATAATAATTATGATAATACTTAGTAAAAATACTTATGTAATGATAATAATAATAATAATAATAATAATAATAATAATAATAATAATAATAATAATAATAATAATAATAATAATAATAATAATAATAATAATAAAACATAAGACTACCTTAGAGCAACAAGTTAAAAAAAAAAATTTGCCACAGCCCGTGTTCGAACCCGTGACCTCTCTTTCCACGACCAAACACCCACCTAATACGCTGTCTATTACATTATGTTTTAACCCCCGATTATAACTATATAACTGGTTTATCTGTCTGTTTTCTTTTTCACTTTAAACTTAATCGAACATTATCAAGATAATCACCTTCTCTTTTCTGTTTCTTCATTATGATTATAAACATAATCATATCATTTCATCATTATCATCTATCATCGAATTCATCATCATGAATCATTTGTTTGAACAGAATTCGGAAGTAAGCAATAAGGAAAAGGTTCGAATAGATTATATGGTGTGAAATAAGTGGATTTGTTATGGCCCAACATCTCAATCTATTTGAAGTCCAATAAGAAAATGAGATTCAGCAGTCCAATTTGTAACCCGTAGCCCAAAAATAGCTCGATCCATTGACTTAGGCCATAACGATTTAAAATTTCCAGCTGTAAGATAAGTGGATCGACCGTATAAAGGATGGGGTCTGGTTCATCATTTAATTATTAAAAGTTCTTCTTTATTAAATCATCATCATCGTTACTTTCCATCTCTACTATATCATTTTCTATAATATTTTATAAACGGTTCAAAGAGAAGAACAGTTACCGGTTCGTTATCATGGTATTGTTTAACGAGAAAGAAATAGAAATCTGAAGTATATAACGGTTTTGTTGGTGGTTTTCATAGATGGTTTTGAAGTGGTGGTTTTGTGATGTGGATAGTAATAATAGTTTGTTATGGTGGTGCCTTGATGAGTGATAAAGATAATCTTATGGTGATTGTTATCGGATGAAATCAAAAAGCAATCGTGTAGCTGCAATAGTGAACTAACAAGGATATAGAAACAGTAAGTGATGGTTAGGTTCCTGGGTTACAATCGAAAATAGTTGCAGCTGCAAACAACAGGTCGAGTGATGATGGTTTGGTTTGTGATGCGTGTTAAATCGAGACAGGAGATAAGAAAACAGATGGTTTGTTCATGGTGAGGTGATGATTACCGGTTCAACGATGGTGCTGTAAGTGGTGATGATTTAGACAATACGCAAGTTTGAAGGGGTGTGTGTGGGTTGTTTTGGTGGATTTGTTCATGTGAGTGACTCAAACCATGTAGCTCATGATCTAGCACCGTCGATCACAATTATAAATTCAACCGACGGCTCCAACGATTTCACATCAACACTTGTTTATAGATATATGTATATCTATAGAATCGAAAAGAAAAAGGAAGAGTTTTATGTAAATAATATCAATAAAGTTTTGATAGAAGGATGTTAATATGGATAATTGAGGTTCTTTAAAGAAAGTGGAGAACATAGAATGAGAAGTAGGTTGCAAGGTGTTCAGTGCGTAGTGGTGTGGTCGACATATTTTTCAATCAAGAACATGATAAAGAAAAATCAATTGTAATATACAGTTGGATTGGTACTATGGAAAACGATGTATAACAAATTTGGATATGGAAACAAAATATATCACAGATTGATAGTTACATGAAAATTGCTTTCCCCTTTATGCTTTATATAATCGTATATAAAAAAAAAATAGATAGATTAGAATAAGTCAGTAATAGGTAAATAAATAAGATAAAGAAAAGGTGAATCCGTTTGTTAAAGAATTTTGTTTGTTTTTCTGAATTGAATTCGACCCAATCAGAAACAGGTTTAAAAATTAATAGAAACTGGAAACTGAATTCGAATCTTATTCTGTTTTTATATATATAACATTAATACTAATAATTATTATATAAATATATTATCAATAATTTTGTCAATACTTATGTTAATAATAGTAACAATTTTAATGATAATATTATTAATAATAATAAATTTAATAATAAATAATAATAATGACACCTATAATAGTAATAATAATGATTCTTAATCATAATATTTATTAATGATACTAGTAATACAAGTTACATGTTTCAATTATATATATATTATGTAATATTAATAATACAATAATAATATTAATATTAATATTAATACAATCATAAAAGTAGTACTATCAAAATTGATATAACAATTTATGCTTATCAAATTTCATATGTATATATATATATATACTTACATTTATATATGTATACACCTGTACATATTTATTTACTAATAATCGTTCGTGAATCGTCGAGAACAGTCGAAGGGTAATTGTATATATGAAGACAATTCAAAATTTTGAGACTCATCCTAAGAGTCTTTACTTATCGTGTTGGAATCATATGAAGATTAAGTTTAAATTTGGTCAGAAATTCCCGGGTCGTCACAGTTAAGAAATTATTTTGACTCAATATATCCGAATATTGGACTTCATGATTTAGAAAAAGCGGCTAACATGCAACATAAAGAAGCATGTTATGCTTACGGATTAGTAATGTTCACTTCTCACCAAAGTGAGAACAAGAACATCGGGCTACAACTATTAAACAAAACGTTTCCACAAGTGACGGAGTCGGTAATTGGGGTAAGAAATGAGGTTTTTAGATTGTTACGGGACTGTTGGACATTACGTAACCCTCGTCCCTTTGACGACGTTACAACACGATGTCTTATCAACTGCCATAACGGTTATGTTCCACAAGACCAAGGATGGGAAGTAATCCTAGTAAAACCAGAATGCATGACTTGTTTCTGGACGTATGAATTACGTGTCTTTATTGTCTTTGCTGAACGACTTGTGTACTAGCTAGAATTATCTTCACAACCATCTTGTATCAAATTTATTGTGTGCTATATTTCATGCTATATGTAAAATAAGCGGTATTGTAAGTTTGTAAAATATTGTGTAAAAGTTTGAACGCGAAATATTATTATAATCAGTTTTTCATATAGAATTTTAGTAGTTGAATTGTATATTAGCTACTAAGTATGAACTTAACGGGTAGGTACTACCCGAATTTAAACTTATAAAACGCTAATATGAAGAAAAAGCTTTTATAAATGAGTTCATATTATGCTACGAAATACTATTAACTACTCTTAATATTCTGTATGATTAACTTGTTCCATTTGACTATTTTGAAGGAAATGGCACCGACTACTCGACACACCGTGAATATGAATGAAGAGGAATTCCGTACTTTTCTAGCTTCAAACATAGCCGCGGTACAGGCTGCGCTACATACCAACAATAACCTTGGATCTAGTAGTACAGGAAATCGTGTAGGATGCACCTACAAAGAATTCACTGCCTGCAAACCTTTGGAATTTGATGGAACCGAAGGACCGATCGGATTGAAACGGTGGACCGAGAAGGTCGAATCGGTGTTTGCCATAAGTAAGTGTACTGAAGAGGACAAAGTGAAGTACGCTACGCATACCTTCACAGGTTCTGCGTTAACATGGTGGAATACCTATCTAGAGCAAGTGGGACAAGACGATGCGTACGCACTAACGTGGTCAGCATTCAAGCATTTGATGAACGAGAAATACCGTCCCAGAACCGAGGTCAATAAGCTCAAGACAGAACTTAGAGGGTTACGAACACAAGGATTTGATATTACCACGTACGAAAGACGATTCACAGAATTGTGCCTATTGTGTCCGGGAGCATTCGAAGATGAGGAAGAGAAGATCGACATGTTTGTGAAAGGATTACCGGAAAGAATCCAAGAAGATATAAGTTCACACCAGCCCGCCTCCATACAACAGGCATGTAGAATGGCTCACAAACTAGTGAACCAGATTGAAGAAAGAATTAAAGAACAGACTGCTGAAGAGGCCAATGTGAAGCAAGTCAAAAGAAAGTGGGAGGAAAACGGTGATAAGAATCACCAATACAACAACAACAGCAATTACAACAATAATCGCAACAATTATCCCAACAATCGCAACATCAATCGCAACTACAACAAACGGCCCAACAACAACAACAACAACAACAGCAACTACAACAATCATCCCAACAACAATAATAACCACAACAACAACAATCAAAAGCAGCTATGCCAAAGGTGTGAAAAGTATCACTCAGGGTTCTGCACCAAATTTTGCAACAAGTGTAAAAGAAATGGTCATAGCGCGGCGAAGTGTGAGGTCTACGGACCAGGGGTTAATAGAACGAAAGGAACAAATGGTGTCGGAATGAGTAATGGCGGAGCAAGTAGTGTCGGAGCAAGTTATGCCAATGTAGTTTGTTATAAATGTGGAAAACTGGGCCACATTATTAGAAATTGCCCGAACCAGGAGAACACGAATGGACAAGGCCGCGGAAGAGTTTTCAATATTAATGTGGCAGAGGCACAGGAAGACCCGGAGCTTGTTACGGGTACGTTTCTTATTGACAATAAATCTGCTTACGTTTTATTTGATTCGGGTGCGGATAGAAGCTATATGAGTAGAGATTTTTGTGCTAAATTAAGTTGTCCATTAACGCCTTTGGATAGTAAATTTTTACTTGAATTAGTGAATGGTAAATTAATTTCAGCAGATAATATATGTCGGAATCGAGAAATTAAACTGGTTAGCGAAACATTTAAGATTGATTTGATACCAGTAGAGTTAGGGAGTTTTGATGTGATAATCGGTATGGACTGGTTGAAAGAAGTGAAAGCAGAGATCGTTTGTTACAAAAATGCAATTTGCATTATACGAGAAAAAGGAAAACCCTTCATGGTGTACGGAGAAAAGGGCAACACGAAGCTACATCTTATTAGTAATTTGAAGGCACAAAAACTAATAAGAAAAGGTTGCTATACTGTTCTAGCACACATCGAAAAAGTACAAACTGAAGAAAAGAGCATCAATGATGTTCCCATTGCAAAAGAATTTCCCGATGTATTTTCGAAAGAATTACCGGGATTACCCCCACATCGATCCGTTGAATTTCAAATAGATCTTGTACCAGGAGCTGCACCAATAGCTCGTGCTCCTTACAGACTCGCACCCAGTGAGATGAAAGAACTGCAAAGCCAATTACAAGAACTTTTAGAGCGTGGTTTCATTCGACCAAGCACATCACCGTGGGGAGCTCCTGTTTTGTTTGTCAAGAAGAAAGATGGTACATTCAGGTTGTGTATCGACTACCGAGAGTTGAACAAACTTACCATCAATAACCGCTACCCACTACCGAGAATCGATGACTTATTTGATCAACTACAAGGCTCGTCTGTTTATTCAAAGATTGACTTACGTTCCGGGTATCATCAAATGCGGGTGAAAGAAGATGATATTCCAAAGACTGCTTTCAGAACACGTTATGGTCATTACGATTTTATGGTCATGCCGTTTGGTTTAACTAATGCACCAGCTGTGTTCATGGACCTTATGAACCGAGTGTGTGGACCATACCTTGACAAGTTTGTCATTATTTTCATTGATGACATACTTATTTACTCAAAGAATGACCAAGAACACGGTGAACATTTGAGAAAGGTGTTAGAAGTATTGAGGAAGGAAGAATTGTATGCTATGTTTTCAAAGTGTGCATTTTGGTTGGAAGAAGTTCAATTCCTCAGTCACATAGTGAACAAAGAAGGTATTAAGGTGGATTCGGCAAAGATAGAAACTGTTGAAAAGTGGGAAACCCCGAAAACTCCGAAACACATACGCCAGTTTTTAGGACTAGCTGGTTACTACAGAAGGTTCATCCAAGACTTTTCCAGAATAGCAAAACCCTTGACTGCATTAACGCATAAAGTGAAGAAATTTGAATGGAATGATGAACAAGAGAAAGCGTTTCAGTTATTGAAGAAAAAGCTAACTACGGCACCTATATTGTCATTGCCTGAAGGGAATGATGATTTTGTGATTTATTGTGACGCATCAAAGCAAGGTCTCGGTTGTGTATTAATGCAACGAACGAAGGTGATTGCTTATGCATCTAGACAATTGAAGATTCGCGAACAAAATTATACGACGCATGATTTGGAATTAGGCGCGGTTATTTTTGCATTAAAGACTTGGAGGCACTACTTATATGGGGTCAAAAGTATTATATATACCGACCACAAAAGTCTTCAACACATATTTAATCAGAAACAACTGAATATGAGGCAGCGTAGGTGGATTGAATTGTTGAATGATTACGACTTTGAGATTCGTTACCACCTAGGGAAGGCAAATGTGGTAGCCGATGCCTTGAGCAGGAAGGACAGAGAACCCATTCGAGTAAAATCTATGAATATAATGATTCACGCTAACCTTACTACTCAAATAAAGGAGGCGCAACAAGGAGTTTTAAAAGAGGGAAATTTAAAGGATGAAATACCCAAAGGATCGAAGAAGCATCTTAATATTCAGGAAGACGGAACCCGATATAGGGCTGAAAGAATTTGGGTACCAAAATTTGGAGATATGAGAGAAATGGTACTTAGAGAAGCTCATAAAACCAGATACTCAATACATCCTGGAACGGGGAAGATGTACAAGGATCTTAAGAAACATTTTTGGTGGCCAGGTATGAAAGCCGATATTGCAAAATATGTAGGAGAATGTTTGACGTGTTCTAAGGTCAAAGCTGAACATCAGAAACCATCAGGTCTACTACAACAACCTGAAATTCCGGAATGGAAATGGGAAAACATTACCATAGATTTCATTACTAAATTGCCAAGGATTGCAAGTGGTTATGATACTATTTGGGTAATAGTTGATCGTCTCACCAAGTCAGCACACTTCCTGCCAATAAGAGAAGATGACAAGATGGAGAAGTTAGCACGACTGTATTTGAAGGAAGTCGTCTCCAGACATGGAATACCAATCTCTATTATCTCTGATAGGGATGGCAGATTTATTTCAAGATTCTGGCAGACATTACAGCAAGCATTAGGAACTCGTGTAGACATGAGTACTGCCTATCATCCACAAACTGATGGGCAGAGCGAAAGGACGATACAAACGCTTGAAGACATGCTACGAGCATGTGTTATTGATTTCAGAAACAGTTGGGATCGACATCTACAGTTAGCAGAATTTTCCTACAACAACATCTACCATTCAAGCATTGAGATGGCGCCGTTTGAAGCACTTTATGGTAGAAAGTGCAGGTCTCCGATTTGTTGGAGTGAAGTGGGGGATAGACAGATTACAGGTCCGGAGATTATACAAGAAACTACTGAGAAGATCATCCAAATTCAACAAAGATTGAAAACCGCCCAGAGTCGACAAAAGAGCTACGCGGACAGTAAAAGAAAAGATATAGAGTTTGAAATTGGAGAAATGGTCATGCTTAAGGTTTCACCTTGGAAAGGCGTTGTTCGATTTGGTAAACGGGGGAAACTAAATCCAAGGTACATTGGACCATTCAAGATTATAGATCGTGTCGGACCAGTAGCTTACCAACTGGAGCTACCTCAACAACTCGCAGCTGTACATAACACTTTCCACGTCTCAAATTTGAAGAAATGTTTTGCTAAAGAAGATCTCACTAATCCGTTGGACGAAATCCAAATCAATGAAAAACTTCAATTCATTGAAGAACCCGTCGAAATAATGGATCGTGAGGTTAAGAGACTTAAACAAAACAAGATACCGATTGTTAAGGTTCGATGGAATGCTCGTAGAGGACCCAAGTTCACCTGGGAGTGTGAAGATCAGATGAAGAAGAAATACCCGCATTTATTTCCAGAAGATACGTCAACACCTCCAACTTCTTAAAATTTCGGGACGAAATTTATTTAACGGGTAGGTACTGTAGTGACCCTAACTTTTCCATGTTATATATATATATATATATATATATATATATATATATATATATATATATATATATATATATATATATATTAAATGAAATTGTTATTTACATGATTAAGTGTTTCCAACATGTTAAGCAATCAAACTTGTTAAGACTTGATTAATTGAAATAGGTTTCATATAGACAATTGACCACCCAAGTTGACCGGTGTTTCACGAACGTTAAAACTTGTAAAAACTATACAATGACATATATATGGTTATATATATAGTTAACATGATTTTATTATAAGTATGTATCTCATTAGGTATTTTAACAATGAGTTATATACATAAAAATGAGACTATTAATTTAAGAAACTCGAAAACGATATATATAACGATTATTGTTATAACAACGTCTTACTAGGTACATATGAATCATATTAAGATATTGATACACTTGGTTAATTATGTTAAATGATAAGTAAATATATTATTAAGTGTATTAACAATGAAATACATATGTAAAAATAAGACTACTAACTTAATGATTTCGAAACGAGACATATATGTAACGATTATCGTTGTAACGACATTTAACTGTATATATATCATACTAAGATATATTATATATCATAATATCATGATAATATAACAATTTAACATCTCATTTGTTATAATAAATAATGGGTTAACAACATTCAACAAGATCGTTAACCTAAAGGTTTCAAAACAACATTTACATGTAACGACTAACGATGACTTAACGACTCAGTTAAAATGTATATACATGTAGTGTTTTAATATGTATTCATACACTTTTGAAAGACTTCAAGACACTTATCAAAATACTTCTACTTAGCAAAAATGCTTACAATTACATCCTCGTTCAGTTTCATCAATAATTCTACTCGTATGCACCCGTATTCGTACTCGTACAATACACAGCTTTTAGATGTATGTACTATTGGTATATACACTCCAATGATCAGCTCTTAGCAGCCCATGTGAGTCACCTAACACATGTGGGAACCATCATTTGGCAACTAGCATGAAATATCTCATAAAATTAAAAAAATATGAGTAATCATTCATGACTTATTTACATGAAAACAAAATTACATATCCTTTATATCTAATCCATACACCAACGACCAAAAACACCTACAAACACTTTCATTCTTAAATTTTCTTCATCTAATTAATCTCTCTCAAGTTCTGTCTTCAAGTTCTCAGTGTTCTTTATAAATTCCAAAAGTTCTATTTTCATAAAATCAAGAATACTTCCAAGAATGCAAGTTTACTTCCAAGTTTTCTAAATCCATTCCAAGTAATCATCCAAGATCAAGAAACCTTTGTTACTTACAGTAGGTTATCTTTCTAATACAAGGTAATAATCATATTCAAACTTTAATTCAATTTCTATAACTATAACAATCTTATTTCGAGTGGAAATCTTACTTGAAATTGTTTTCGTGTCATGATTCTGCTTCAAGAACTTTCAAGCCATCCAAGGATCCTTTGAAGCTAGATCTATTTTTCTCATTTCCAGTAGGTTTATCCAAGGAACTTGAGGTAGTAATGATGTTCATAACATCATTCGATTCATACATATAAAGCTATCTTATTCGAAGGTTTAAGCTTGTAATCACTAGAACATAGTTTAGTTAATTCTAAACTTGTTCGCAAATAAAAGTTAATCCTTCTAACTTGACTTTTAAAATCAACTAAACACATGTTCTATATCTATATGATATGCTAACCTAATGATTTAAAACCTGGAAACACGAAAAACACAGTAAAATTGGATTTACGCCGTCGTAGTAACACCGCGGGCTGTTTTGGGTTAGTTAATTAAAAACTATGATAAACTTTGATTTAAAAGTTGTTATTCTGGGAAAATGATTTTTATTATGAACATGAAACTATATCCAAAAATTATGGTTAAACTCAAAGTGGAAGTATGTTTTCTAAAATGGTCATCTAGACGTCGTTCTTTCGACTGAAATGACTACCTTTACAAAAATGACTTGTAACTTATTTTTCTGACTATAAACCTATACTTTTTCTATTTAGATTCATAAAATAGAGTTCAATATGAAACCATATCAATTTGATTCACTCAAAACGGATTTAAAATGAAGAAGTTATGGGTAAAACAAGATTGGATAATTTTTCTCATTTTAGCTACGTGAAAATTCGGAACAAATCTATTCCAACCATAACTTAATCAACTTGTATTGTATATTATGTAATCTTGAGATACCATAGACACGTATACAATGTTTCGACCTATCAAGTCGATACATCTATATATATTTCGGAACAACCATAGACACTCTATATGTGAATGTTGGAGTTAGCTATACAGGGTTGAGGTTGATTCCAAAATATATATAGTTTGAGTTGTGATCAATACTGAGATACGTATACACTGGGTCGTGGATTGATTCAAGATAATATTTATCGATTTATTTCTGTACATCTAACTGTGGACAACTAGTTGTAGGTTACTAACGAGGACAGCTGACTTAATAAACTTAAAACAGCAAAATATATTAAAAGTGTTGTAAATATATTTTGAACATACTTTGATATATATGTATATATTATTATAGGTTCGTGAATCAACCAGTGGCCAAGTCTTACTTCCCGACGAAGTAAAAATCTGTAAAAGTGAGTTATAGTCCCACTTTTAAAATCTAATATTTTTGGGATGAGAATACATGCAGGTTTTATAAATGATTTACAAAATAGACACAAGTACGTGAAACTACATTCTATGGTTGAATTATTGAAATCGAATATGCCCCTTTTTATTAAGTCTGGTAATCTAAGAATTAGGGAACAGACACCCTAATTGACGCGAATCCTAAAGATAGATCTATTGGGCCTAACAAACCCCATCCAAAGTACCGAATGCTTTAGTACTTCGAAATTTATATCATATCCGAAGGGTGTCCCGGAATGATGGGGATATTCTTATATATGCATCTTGTTAATGTCGGTTACCAGGTGTTCACCATATGAATGATTTTTATCTCTATGTATGAGATGTGTATTGAAATATGAAATCTTGTGGTCTATTATTATGATTTGATATATATAGGTTAAACCTATAACTCACCAACATTTTTGTTGACGTTTTAAGCATGTTTATTCTCAGGTGATTATTAAGAGCTTCTGCTGTCGCATACTTAAATAAGGACGAGATTTGGAGTCCATGCTTGTATGATATTGTGTAAAAACTGCATTCAAGAAACTTATTTTGTTGTAACATATTTGTATTGTAAACCATTATGTAATGGTCATGTGTAAACAGGATATTTTAGATTATCATTATTTGATAATCTACGTAAAGCTTTTTAAAACCTTTATCTATGAAATAAAGGTTATGGTTTGTTTTAAAAATGAATGCAGTCTTTGAAAAACGTCTCATATAGAGGTCAAAACCTCGCAACGAAATCAATTAATATGGAACGTTTTTAATCAATAAGAACGGGACATTTCAAAAAAGGTCTTAACAAATAAGTTTGTCAGACCTACAGAGACCCCACCACCGTCCATAAAAGAAATTTTGGAGAGTGAAGTTAAAGCTAAGGAAATCAGTGCTTCAATTGATGAAACTACTGATCCCTCAAGCATTTACTATATGACTCCCAAAGAAAGACAAATCAAGAAGGAGATAACTGAGAATAACAAGAGAAATCTAAAATCAGTTAAGCCTTCTAGCTGCCTCAATGCTGAGCCTACTACTGTTATTCCTGCTGGTCAACTAGTAACTGAAGACGAACCAGAAAATCCAGATGCTGGTAAGTCTAAAGTGATTTCAGCTGGTAAACCAGCAACAGCAGACAAACCAGTAACTTCCCACACTGGTAAGTCAAAACCCAAAGGCAAAGCAGCAAACCACACGAATGGTACTGGTTCCAAGCTAAAGGCTGCCCATAAGGGAAAAGCTAAAGTAGTAGAGTCAAATACTAAAACATCTATTACTAAGATACTGACTGTGAAGCTCGACCAGCTGCTACTGGCTATTACTCAAAGCCAGCAGCAGAACCAGTCACCCAGTACATCTACTGCCAACCTGCTACCGAGACCAAATGTGAGAAAATGCTACAAATGTGGCAGAAAAACTCACTTGTCCCATCAGTGTACCAATGTTATGAACCCCAATGCTGCTACCCCTCAAACCAATCAAGCAGCAAGGAAGAAAGCATCTAAGATGACTCTTCCAGAACCCATCCTTGGATGGGTTCCTAAAAAGAACTAATCTCTTAGCTACTGTGCAGGGCATTCAAAATAAGCAAATCTGGTATCTCGATAGTGGTTGTTCGAGACATATGACCAGAAGTAAGTCCCTGCTAATGGACTATCAAGAAAAGGATGGTCCAGTTGTTTTGTATGGAGATAATTCGTTGGGTTACACAAAGGGTTTTGGTACTTTAACAAATGGGAATGTCACTTTCTCAAATGTGGCCTATGTCTTTGGGCTTAAACACAACTTACTCAACATAAGCCAACTGATAAGAAAGAATAAGATAGTCCAATTCAGAAGGAAAATTGGCACTATTTTTGATAAGACAGGGAAGCCTCTGCTGACTACAAAAAGACATGAGAACATGTATCAAATTGACATGAACACAGCTGTCACAACAACTGATACTTGTTTCTATTCAAAGGCAGAAGACAACCTCAAGTGGTTATGGCACAAGTGACTCTCACATCTCAACTTCAAAGATATTCATAAATTATCTAGTAAAAGTTTGGTGTCTGGGCTACCCACTATGTCTTATGTGAAGGACAGATTGTGTCCTGGATGTGAAAAGGGAAAACATCACCATGCATGCCTCATTCAAATCTAAGCAGATCTCATCTGTTGAAAAACCATTTCATTTACTTCATATGGGTCTCTTTGGTCCTGTTAATGTAGCCAGCTGTAGTGGAAAGAAATATACACTGGTTATTGTTGATGAATATTCCAGATACACTTGGGTATTCTTTTTGAAGCAAAAGAGTGAAACTGCTGATGAAATTATTAAATTTATCAAAAGAATGGAACTATTGAATGGGCAACTGGTGAAACATCTAAGAAGTGATCATGGTACAGAATTCAGAAATGCTACATTGGAAGAATTTTGTGCTGACAAAGGTATTTCACAGAACTTTTCTGCTGTGAGAACACCTCAACATAATGGTGTTGCAGAAAGAAGAAACAGAACTCTCATTAAAGCAGCAAGATCTATGTTGGCTGAGTTTGGGCTGAAAAATTCATATTGGGTAGAAGCTGTGAATACTGCCTGTTTTGCCCAGAATAGATTTTTAATTGTGAAAAAGACATCAGAAAACTTCTTATGAAGTTCTTAAAGGCAAAAGACCCTCAATTTCATTTCTTCATGTATTTGGCACTCCCTATTACATTCTAAACAATAGGGATCAGCTGGACAAGTTCGATGCTAAGGCTGATGAAGGTATATTTCTTGGATATTCCAACATGTCAAAGGCATATAGGGTCTACAATAAAAGAATGGGTTGTTTTGAAGAATCCATTAATGTTACATTTGATGAAACTTCCCCTACTTCATCTTCTGGTCATGAAGATGATGTGTTACTGTTTGAAGAGCCTACTCAGCAAGCTCTAGATGATGAAGAAGAAGCAGCAGCAAATCTCTCACCAATCCATGTTGCTGGGTCCTCTGATGATGAGATGGAACATTCTGTTCCATCTTTGTCCAAACCAAGTGGACCTAATGGCTCTACTGAAGTTCTACAACTTGATCATAGGTCTACTGGTTCTGAAAGATCACAAGTTAGTACTGGTTCCATTAACATTGAACAGCTGTCTCATATTGCTGCTCATACTGCTGAACCAACTAATAATCAAGATGTTGTGTGTTCCACAACAAGTTCACCTGTTCATAACACTAGATGGATAAAGGAGAATCCAATTGAGCAAGTCATTGGTAATCTGGCTAGTGGTGTTAAAACTAGAAGGCATGCAACCAGCAATTTTTGTATGCATGTAAAATTTGTGTCTACCATTGAACCCACATGTCCTGAAGAAGCACTTAAAGATCCTAGCTGGGTAGGAGTAATGCAAGATGAACTTACTCAATTTGATAGGAATAAAGTATGGAAATTGGTGCCTGAACCAGAGGATAAGACAAAGAAAATCATTGGTACCAAGTGGGTGTTTAAGAACAAGATAATGAAGATGGGATTGTGATTAGAAACAAAGCTAGATTGGTTGCTCAAGGTTATAGATAGGAAGAAGGGTTAGACTATGGGGAAATGTATGCACCAGTGGCTAGGATGGAAGCTATTAGATTATTCTTAGCGTATGCTGCTAAGATGAACTTTAGGGTATTCCAGATGGATGTTAAACCTGCATTTCTAAATGGGAAGCTGCAAAAAGAAGTTTTTGTGAAGCAGCCACCAGGTTTTGTAAGCAGTAAATATCCAGACCATGTCTACAAGTTAGACAAAGCTCTTTATGGCCTCAAACAGGCTTCAAGAGCATGGTATGAGACACTTCATGTGTATCTCACTGGTTTAGGTTTTAAAATTGGAACAATTGATACCACTCCGTTCTCAAAATAGATAGATGGTGATCTCTTGCTGGTACAAATATATGTGGATGATATTATTTATGGTTCTAAAAATAAAACACATTGTCAAGAATTTTCAAAACTTATGTCAAAGACATATGAAATGAGTTTACAAAGAGATCTACAATACTTTCTTGGATTGCGGATCAAACAACTTGATGATGAGATTTTTATAAGTCAAGATAAATATATCAAAGATATGTTAAAGAAATTTGTTCTGACCTTTTTAAAAGATATAGGGACCCTAATGGCAGCATCCATTAAAATAGATGCGGATATCAATGGTGAACCAGTCAATATCACTGAATATAAAGGTATGATTGGATCCCTATTTTATCTCACAGCCATCAGACCAGATATTATGTTTGCCACATGTCTCTGTGCCAGATATCAAGCTGATCCTAAAGAGTCACACTTGCTAGCAGTAAAAAGAATATTTAGGTAACTAAAAGGTACTGCTAAACGTGGTCTTTGGTATCCCGAAGACCAGGATTCTAAGCTAATTGGGTATTCAGATGCTGACTTTGCAGGGTGTAAAATAGACAGGAAAAGTACTACTGGTGGTTGCCAGCTACTGGGTGGTAGGCTAGTAGCTGGGCAAGCAAAAAGAAAAATACTGTGTCCACATCTACTGCTGAGGCAGAATATGTCTCTGCTGGTAGTTGTACTGCTCAAGTACTATTGATGCAAAGCTAGCTGAAGGACTATGGGGTTCATGTTACAAAAACTCCAATATACTGTGACAACACCAGTGCAATTACCATCACCAACAATCTTATGATGCATTCAAGGACTAAGCACATTGATGTTCGATATCATTTCATAAGGGATCATGTTTAAAAAGGAGATGTGGAGCTACATTGTATTTCAACAGACCAGTAGTTAGCAGATCTCTTCACAAAGCCCTTAGATGAGAAACGTTTTAACTACCTCATCTCTGAGCTGGGTATGCTTGAACTCTAAAAATTAAAGACAACTTTGTTGGTGTGCTGACTCTACAACATGTAGGGTAAACCAGTAAGTCACAATCATTGATTTACTGCCCACATGTCAAACAATCAGCACAACAAGGTCTTTTATATAATGGTTATTCAATGTCTAAAATGAAATAATAAATAGCTCACTATACTTAAATGATACCTTAAAACTGAAACTCATTTACTTCCAATGATTTAAATTAAATTCATGAAATATTAAATGTGACAAAGATTTTTTGTATTTAATACAAACTTTATTTTGTGGTTTTTAACTTCATTTTGAATCAAAACCTGCTGCATTTAATGCTTAATGAGAGGTATGAGTGTTCAAGCCGATTATACATCATGTCAACAGTCTGTGTCCCCTCGAAAAAATGCCAGTCTGTCACATCTTCCCACGCTCCTGCAGATGACAGTTTCCAATCTTCTCTCTCCTACACTTTTTCACCAATCAGAACGGATAAAAGATTGATTCATTTTCCATAATAACGTTTGGTTATTAATCTTTCAAAACACACTCTTCTCTCCAAAATCGTCAATTCCTCATATCTTCAAACATTCATATTTTCAAATCATCAATGACAGACCAACAATAATCACCACCCATCGAGAACCAACCGGAGGAACAAAAACATCAGCAACAACAACAACAACAAGAGGAACCACAACAACCAGAACAACAACCTCAATCGGCACCGAAGGAACCGATTGTACAGGCACCACTGTTCAAACTTCACCCAAACCTGGTCAGGGCTGCTAATGCACCAAATCATACGCTCATTCGCCTATCGTAAGGCAATGCTGCTCATGCCCTTTCAATTCTAAAATCCAAAGCCAACATGGGCTATGACACTCTTATCGATTACATAAGGCAATCACCTCTGGCTCAAGCAATCACCGGTGTTCCTTCTCGTCTATGTACAACCTGCTTAGCCAGATTCTGGTACACTGCCACCATGGCCACCACTCAACAAAATGCACCATGTATTCGTGGTATGGCTACTAAAATCCTAAACTGTTCAATCACCGTTGATGCCATTCGACGTGCCCTTCAACTGCCAACTGGACCATTTGTTGATTCACCAACAAGTGATGAATTTAGAAGGGAGGTACTTGAAATTATTGGGTTTAATCGACCAGTGGCTCATACGCCCTTAAGGAAGCATATGCCACCTCTTTGGTATTACTTCTTTGGATTGTTGACTCAATGCATCAGCCAAAAGTCTGGTATTTTTGACCAATGCTCAGATTTTGAGCTTAAGATTGGTCATGGGTTGCTGTTCAACCAAAATATTGATTATGCCGGTGAAATCTTCTTGAGGCTAAGGGAAATGGTGCTTACACCCAAAATAACACACTTAATCCCCTTTCTAAGGTTCTTGAGCCTTGTAATTGAAAAAGAGCTGGGTGATTCTTACCAGCAGATTACTGATGAATCATTTGACCTGCCCATGAAACAAGGGGGAATGACAAAAGATGCTCATACTGCTCCATATACTGGTTTAACACCAGGCATGATCGAGTATCTTGCTGCTCGGGGTGGAGTTCACCAATCGAATGCCTCTGGTTCTGCACCGGCTGAGGGGGAGGGACCACAGCGAAAGCTAGCTACTCGTAGGAAGCAGCCATCTACCTCAACTAGAACAGCCACCGTCTCACATACTGGTAAAGCAGTAGTTGTATTAGAATCTAGTGCTCTCTGATTATAAAGAACATCCCTAGTCTTATATACTGACTACCCAATTCCAGTATTGGAATCCATTGCTCATCTATTTCTTAGTAACAGGAAAATCCAAACGTGCTAAAGCTGGCTCCAAGCAAACCACAGGGGAGGTTGCACCAGTGTCAACTCAACGGCTGCTCCTGCAAAGGATGTTGCTATGGAACCTGGTGCGTCTCTAGACCAAACAGAAGAAATTTCTAACTTAATTCAAAATATTTTAACTGCTGACTTGAAAAATGAAAGTGAAGTTAAAGGTATAACCTTGGCTCCCAAGCTGACTGGTTTTAAAACTAGTGTTAAGAAGAGTAGCAACCCATACTCTTCTAACCAGGCACTTTCACATTTTTCTAAATTATACTTCATGCAATATCCTCTGCTGACAGTACAACCAGCAGAGAACATAACTGACCCCCAAAGTAGACTTGAGCTGGCTCCTTATCATGTTGAACCAGCTCAGGCTACTGCACAACCAAAATGTTACTTGGATTATGATAAGAGTCACACTCCTACATCATTACCATCCAGGACTCTTACACTATCCGGGTCAACATGTGTTACTAATGAGTCAGCAGAGTCACAGCTGCACTTACATACACCTTATTCTGTCTCAATCAAAGGGATGACTAAATCACTAGTCTGTCCCCAGAGACCAACAGCAGATGCAATTGTTAAGTCAAATTTATTTGGTTCTACAGTTCTTAACATAAAATGTTCTTTTTTCAGTTCTTAGCAGGGTAGATGAACAAGCAGAGGGGGAACAAGAAAAGGATGTTATTATTTCTACTGATGAGCTCTCTGTTTCTGCTACTGGTGTTGGTACTACTGATTCTCAAACTAGTGGTGCTGATACTAGTGCTGTTGCTTCTACTGCTGCTGGTGATACTGGGGATCTAGTTGATGTTGGTTCAATTGTTTCTACTGGTCATGAGGAGATGATTTCTGATGTTACTACTGCTGCTATTCCTCCTCCAATTCCCAATATTGCTGCCTCCACTACTATCCCAGAAGTGGAAGATGAGATGATAGTTGAACCTCCTCCTGTGCTTGAAGAAGTCAATGATAAAATTGTTAAGGAGGTTCTCATTGATGATCCTGTCACTGAACCCAAGGGTGACAGTGTGCTGACAACTGACAAAGCTGCTGATACTACTGATTCTTCTGATGTGGAATTTCAATCTATTCCACCTAATGCAGCTAATGTTATTGTCATCCCTGGTTCAGATTCTGGTGAACAGGGTGTTGAATTGGATGCTGGTACCTCTGCTACTACAACAACTGATGTTACTCAGGCTTTTGTTTCTGCTGAGAAGTCACCATATGTTTGCAAGGTACCAGATCCAGATGAAGTTGTGCCAAACTTCATCTACAGGGGAGCTTCTATCACCCCTAAGATTGCGTTGCTGGTGGATCAGCTGACCATTGATCCTCAAAGTGCATTTGTCTCAGCCAGCAAATTACCTGAAGAGGAGCTGACTGAACTGCTATCTCAGCTTGATCGCCCAGCATGTGAAGAAGTGTATGAGAGGCTGGCCACACTGGAGCAAATTAATGAACAACCTTACTACCATGTGTTTGGCATGGCTCCAGTTGCTTCTCCATGGCCTAGTACTTTGAGGCCTCTCAAGTTCATCATTGATCCTACTACTGGTAAATGTGTCATGCAAAATGTTCCTGATTCGCCAATAACCTTCTGATTCATCAGCTTCTTCCTCATCATCTTCTTCATCTGATGATGATGCTGATAAAGGTGTTGGTAAGGACGAGCCAGTCATTCATGATAATGTGACTGGTTCCAAAGACAAACCAGTGGATCTTACTGATGATGCTGATAATGATGCTTCAAAGGATACAAGTGGTTCTAAACCTTCGGGTGAAGGTAAAAATGATGGTGATGATGGTGATGAGTCAGATTCTAACCTTCCACCTCCACCACCTCACGGAGGTACTCTTGTTGTAGCTGCTAGTGATCGCCCCTCAACCAGTAGCTTTGATCCTACTGAGGTGGCTACCATTTCTACTCTGGCTGTTTATCGCACTGTAGCCAGAATCACACCAGACATCCAAAGAACCATCCACAATACTCTTACTGATCGCATGTCTGAAGCCATTCGCAGAGCTGGGACGTTACTACATCCAAGCCCAGCTCAAACAAGTATGTGCTTTTGCAGATCTCGCGGTGGATGCCATTGTCCAACACCATGAGGAATATGAGGATCTTAAAAGGCGACTCATCTCTCATAAGGAATATGCTGATCATATTACTCATCTTCAAGCTGATCTTGATGCTGCTAATCGAAGAATTCTTTTTCTTAATGAGGAGAATAGGGTATTGGAAGAGAGGTTGGAATCGCAGGTACAGAAAATGGCTACAATGGTTCCTGCCTCTGCCTACGTTCAAATGGTGGAGACTATGCAACGAATGGTTGCCCTACAAGCTGATGTTAGGGCAAGTGTTAATCAGATGGCCATGGGTGTTGCAAGGAATGAAGTCAGATCTTCAAACCTATGTCTCAGACAATATGACATGGATCCTGGTGCCCATCTATCTCCTGCTGATGCTGACTAGAACAACTTTGCCTTTTCTGTTCCAGAGTCAGACAGTGACCTTGATGCACAAGTTTCCCCAGACCATCCTTCTGCCCCTGCTGATGACAAAAAGGCGGAGAAGAAATCTAAAAAGATAAAAAGAGAAAACAAACTGAGGGGGAGCATGAGCATGAGAAGGCTCCAAAATAGCAAAGGAGAGATGGTGATGATTGTGGTAATGGTACTGATCAAGGTACTGGTACTAAGCCCAGCAACGCTCATACTAAAGTAGGTGTCAAGACTGCTGGTGAATCTCAACCCAGTGTGTCTGCCACATCTGTGGATGATATTGGTTCTGGCAGTAAGCCCAGTGATGTTTCTAAACTGGCTGTTGCTGAATCTTTTATTGTTTCTCAAACTATTGAAAGAAAAATGAAAAGAAAAATGGAGAGACATCAGATGATATAGTAGGATTTGAACGATGCCTTTAATGCTAAATGGGAGGCCTATGCTGCTCGTAAAAGACATAGAATTGAGCATAGAAGAAGCCTAGTCCCTGAAAAGATAGATATTCATGATGAACTGCTCAGCATTAACAAACACAAGAGAGATGCTCGAAAACGAAATGCTAAGTTCATGGTGAAATATGATAAAAAGAAGGCAAAGCTGTATGCTGAGCGAGCAGACAGGATTAAAAGAATGACACCTAAAGAGATGCAAGATTATTTGCAGACTACTGACTTAGGAGGAGTTAGAGCTGACGTGTTCATGAAATGGCTGGATGCTATGTTAGAAACCAGTCAATCCTCTCGACCAGCATCTTCTGCTCAGTCAGCTGCACCACAACAGCCAGTAGAAATCATCAACCTTGATGATGATGATATTCAGAGGGAGTATATTGCTATTACTCCCTATCTGCCTCCACAAGAACCAGTATCAACACAAGAACCACCAGCTGAACCCAAGCCTATTGATAAACAAAGGGTAAAATCTGCCCCTAGGGACAATCAACCCCTATAGAAAGAGCCATTATTTGAGGCAGCTGGTGAAGATACTGTGGCAGTTATGCCAGCTGATACTAATCAGTCAGCTCGGCTGGTACTGAAGACACAGCAAAGAGTGCTGTGATTGAAGACCCATCCAGAAGTGTGATGTTGGGTGTAACAAGTGTTGAAGACCCAACAAAGGTGGATGAGTTGGGTGCTAACCAAGATACTGATTCTGTTGATGCTGCTGATTTCAGTCTGGATCAGGGGGAGTTCAACCTTCATTCAATCTCCAATTCCTGCCCAGACCCTTGCTTATTTTGATAGGATACGGGAAGAACCTGACTTTGAAACAGTAGGTCCTTCTGGCACAGCAGAATCACTCTTCAACTATGCTGCATATTCCCTAAAACGTAATGGTAAGCAAACTACTTTGGAAGATGAACCTGTTGCACAAGGTGAGCCTGATTTAAGAAAGATGAATCCAGATGAAAGAGAAGCTTATAGACTGGAGATCACTGTGCATGATCTTCTTGAACAAAGATAAGCAGCCATTCCTGAAAGGATACGCCAAATTAGATTGATGTATCATCCACTTGATCAGTAATTCTATATTAATGCCTTGAATTTCGGCATTGAGGTTGGCATGTATCTATATAACAGTGGTCAAAGGCTACATACTGATGAAGAGAAAGCTCTCTTTTATGAGGCTCTGCAGCTGGATATGGATCTAAACCAATATTATGATGCCCTAAAAACTGATAAGGGCAGGCATTTGATTGCAACAACAAAGTCCCTGCACATTAATGCCAATGACCATCTTTTGAATGTTCAACTTGAAAGGCAAAGAAGGGAGGATGCTGATGTCAAATATGCTGAGAGGCTGAGGCTTCAGGAAAAAGAAGCTAAGTTGGCTGCTGATAGAAAACAAGAGGCTGAATCCCTCAAATTAGCCAAAGCCATTGTTAAGGAACAGGACAAGGTATTCGATGAACTGGAAGCTGCTGAGAAAGCACCTGCTGTTGCCCCTATAGAAACTGAACGAATAATAGAGTTATCTGATCATTACTATAGGAGCAAATATGGTGATGTGTTAACCAGAAGATCAAACCCTAGTAAGATCATCAAGGTGCATAAAGGCACAAAAAGGGCTTTTAGTATCAGCAGAGAAAACAATGTTTATGAGAGGGTAGACTACACTGAACTAAGGTCTTTTGGTTATAGTGAATGGATGGAGATACTGCAGTACTTCATTGATAAAGGTAAAAGTGCTCTTAAAGACACACTGAAACGTGATCTTCAAGAACTTTTTAACAAAGCAGTCAGATATGGGAATGCACCAGCAGTAAATGTAGAAGAAGTCCTTTCCCATAAGCCTAAAAGGAAGAAGTCTGTTGATGCAGGTCCACAAAGGAGAGATCCCATCATTCTACCCCCTCACATTCTAGTATTCGATCCTGCAGAATTGCCTTACTTATTTCCTGAAGCCTGGGCAGCCGTGAAAGTGAAGGAAGAAGAGCTATCTGGTGATGAACAAGAGAAATATAAAGATAAAGACATATAGCCTTCTAGTGATTTAATTGTATCTTTTGTTATTTCATTTTTCATTATACTGTTTTGTAAATGTTTGTATATACTCTGCTGTAATGAAAATGAAATGAGTTTATCTTCAAAATCATATCAATTTATAAGATATAGATAACTCAGCAAAAGATCCCAAAACAAACCAAAAGGGACAAATTTACAGCCTATTTTTCATTAGGTCCCTTAGTGTTGGCTTTAGTGTTTTCTCTATATGTCACAGGTTTTGTCATCATCAAATAGGGGGAGTTTGTTGAGTTCCCAAAGTAATTAAGGATTTAATTATGACAAAATAGAATTTATTTGCACTAAAATGTTATGTGCAGCCAGCACAAGTTTGTTTATGTATAGACAGCAAATATTGCTATGTCAAATGTTTAGTATGCTGCCTAGTCTACTAGCACAAGGTAGTGAGTATTCTTCGAATCAGCACAGGATGTGTACCCAGCAATTCAAGAATATTAAGTGACTCAGCATAAGAAGAACTAGTATACCTGGTAAGTAGCATACAACATTAGACATCTATGCTCCATTACAAGCATAGTGGTTTCCTGAATGGTCTACATCAATCGTACTATTCAACAAAAGTCAAAGACAAAGTTGAACAGAAAAGGACACGCGTCGGCGACTGACAAGTGACCTTACAAGACCACGTGGGAATGTAGAAGTTTAACGCATGTGCAGACATGGGTTATCCTTTGTCAACGCCTAGGGAACACAATATTCTATTTGTTTAAACAAATAGTGGTGCCAAACCGAATTGGGGTGTTCCTGCAAACAGCTACCAAAGAGGAAAGAAGGGAGCACGCTCTCTGACACAATTGTCCCCATAAGTACAGACATCCTATGTACCAGTGGACAATGAAACAATTACACGGATAATAGGACTACTATAAATTGATGTATCTACTATTGTAATAACTAGTGGTGTGGGTTTTATAAGTTAGAGTCAAAAACGTGTAATAACTTTAAGTTTATCCTCATAGCTATAAACAAGGTAAATCTGTATCAATCAACTATCATTTCGCCAAGGACAGTTGTAATTCTTTGTGATTCAATCAATAAAGAATAAACCGTTGAAAATTACATGTGACTCTACTTAATATACTTACTTGAATACTAAATTGTGTTTAACTGTTAAGTTAATTAAAAGAATTGTATTTACCCCGCCCCCTACAATACTCCTGTTGTTTATCGGGGGACCAACATCGGTGGTGTTTGGTGCGTGGTGCGATTTTGCGAGAAAAGATGTCTTTTCGGAATCTAGATGACCTCGAATGGCAAGCACGTTCAGATAGTCTTGCTCGTTCGGCTGTTTTAGGGTGATTTTGAGAATTTCAGCACAATCTGAAACCGAAGGTTATGTGCCGCCAAATGGTACTCCATCTGGCGGCGCATACTAATAATTAAAAAAACGTGTTTAATGAACTGAAATTAGATTCAAATTTATACCCGTTATACATAATTACATTGCGAGTGAAATAATAGGCCTTAAAACGATATTTACCATGCTAAGTCATGCATACATAAAACTAATAATAAGATATAAATTGATAACGTTCAAAGAGAACATTAAAAATGAGTAAAATTTCTTTTTCGGCATCCTGACGAACTCGATGTCAAGACACTATCTAAGATTCTTGATGTTAGGGTCGTTTTAGGGTGATCTCTCGAATTTTAGCACAATCTGAAACCAAAGGTTATGCGCCGCCAAATGGTACTCCATCTGGCGGCGCATATTAATGATTTAAAAAGTGTGTTTAATGAAGTGACATTAGATTCAAATCTATATGCGTTATACATAATTGCATTGTGAGTGAAATAATAGGCCTTAAAACAATCTGTACCATGCTAAGTCATGCATACACAAAATGAATAATATGAATGAAATTAAAAACAATCAAAATCGAAAAAAGGCAAAATTGAAGGCTTTCGAGGTTATGTTTCGAAAAATATTTGGGATAAATCGCCTACGGCAGTTTGCCAACGTATAGATCTCGAAAAAATACACAATTTGAAATAAAACAGTAACTAAATCGGAGCTACGAGTCAAAAGATACGATAGATCGAACATTTTGGGCAAAGACACAAAATACCAAGCACCACGAACCGTCGGTGGTGTTTAGTGCGTGGTGTGATTTTGCGAGGAAAGATGTCTTTTTCGGAATCTAGACGACCTCGAATGGCTAGCACGTTCAGAGAGTCATGCTCGTTAAGCCTTTTTAGAGTAATCTTGAGAATTTCAGCACAATCTGAAACCGAAGGTTATGCGCCGCCAAATAGTACTCCTTCTGGCGGCGCATACTAATGATTTAAAAAAATATGTTTAATGAAGTGACATGAGATTCAAATTTATACCCGTTATACATAATTACATTGCGAGTGAAATAAAAGGCCTTAAAACGATATATACCATGCTAAGTCATGCATACACAAAACTAATAATAAGATATAAATTGAAAACGTTCAAAGAGAACATTAAAAATGAGCAAAATGTATTTTTTCGGCATCCTGACGACCTCGATGTCAAGACACTATCCAGGAGTCTTGATGTTAGGGTCGTTTTAAGGTGATCTCGAGAATTTCAGCACAATCTGAAACCGAAGGTTATGCACCGCCAAATGGTACTCCATCTGGCGGCGCATATTAATGATTTAAAAAAGCATGTTTAATGAAGTGACATTATATTCAAATCTATATGCGTTATACATAATTGCAGTGCGAGTATAATAATAGGCTGGAAACAATATGTACCATGCTAAGTCATGCATACACAAAAGGAATAAAATGAATGAAATTCAAAACGGTCAAAATTAAAAAAGGCAAAATTGAAGGCTTTCGAGGTCTTCGTTCGAAAAATATTTGGGACAAACCGCCTACGGTAGTTTACCAACGTATAGAGCCCAAAAAAATACACGATTTGAAAAAAATACGGTGACTAAATCGGAGCTACGAGTCAAAAGATATAATAGATCGAACATTTTGGCCAAAGACACAAAACACCAAGCACCACGAACCGTCGATATTGTTTGGTGCGTGGTGCAATTTTGTGAGGAAAGATGTCTTTTCGGAATCTAGACGACCTCGAATGGCAAGTACGTTCAGAGAGTCGTGCTCGTTTGGCCGGTTTAGGGAGATCTTGAAAATTTCAATACAATCTGAAACCTAAGGTTATGCGCCTCCAAATGGTACTCCATCTGGCGGCGCATATTAATGATTTTAAAAAGCGTGTTTAATGAAGTGACATTAGATTCAAATCTATATGCGTTATACATAATTACATTGCGAGTGAAATAATAGGCCCTATAAACAATATGTACCATGCTAAGTCATGCATACACAAAATGAATAATATGAATGAAATTCAAAACGGTCAAAATCGAAAAAATTAAAAATTGAAGGCATTCGAGGTCTCGTTTTGAAAAATATTTGTGAAAAACCGCCTACAAAAGTTCGCCAATGTATAGATCCTGAAAAAATACACGATTTGAAAAAAAACGGTGAGTAAATCGGAGCTACGAGTCAAAAGATACGATAGATCGAACATTTTGGCCAAAGACACCAAACAACAAGCACCACGAACCGTCGGTGTTGTTTTGTGCGTGGTGCGATTTTGCAAGGAAATATGTCTTTTTGGAATCTAGATGACCTCGAATGGCAAGCACGTTCAGAGAGTCTTGCTCATTCGGCCGTTTTAGGGCGATCTTGAGAATTTCAGCACAATCTGAAACCGAAGGTTATGCGCCGCCAAATGGTAGTCCATCTGGCGGCACATACTGATGATTTAAAAAAATGTGTTTAATTAAGTGACATTAGATTCAAATTAATGCCTGCTATACATAATTACATAGCGAGTGAAATAATAGGCCTTAAAACGATATATACCATGCGAAGTCATGCATACACAAAACTAATAATAAGATATAAATTGATAACGTTCAAAGAGAACATTAAAAATGAGTAAAATGTCTTTTTCCGGCATCCTGACAACCTCGATGTCAAGACACTATCCAGGAGTCTTGATGTTAGGTGATCTCTCGAATTTCAGCACAATCTGAAACCGAAGGTTATGCGCCGCCAAATGGTACTCCATCTGGCGGCGCATATTAATGATTTAAAAAAGCATGTTTAATGAAGTGACATTATATTCAAATCTATATGCGTTATACATAATTGCATTGCGAGTGAACTAATAGGCCTTAAACAATATGTACCATGCTAAGTCATGCATACACAAAAGGAATAAAATGAATGAAATTCAAAACGGTCAAAATCGAAAAAAGGCAAAGTTGAAGGCTTTTGAGGTCTCGTTTCGAAAAATATTTGGGACAAACCGCCTTTGGCAGTTTGCCAACATATAGATCCTGAAAAAAATACACGATTTGAAAAAACACGGTGACTAAATCGGAGCTACGAGTCAAAAGATACGATAGATCGAACATTTTAGCCAAAGACACAAAACACCAAGCACCGCGAACCGTCGATGGTGTTTGGTACGTGGTGCGATTTTGCGAGGAAATATGTCTTTTCGGAATCTAGATGACCTCGAATGGCAAGCACGTTCAGAGAGTCTTGCTCGTTCGGCCGTTTTAGGGTGATCTTGAGAATATCAGCACAATCTGAAATCTAAGGTTATGCGCCGCTAAATGGTACTCCATCTGGCGGCGCATATTAATGATTTAAAAAGGCGTGTTTAATGAAGTGACATTAGATTCAAATCTATATGCGTTATACATAATTACATTGCGAGTGAAATAATAGGCCTTAAAACAATATGTACCCTGCTAAGTCATGCATACACAAAAGGAATAATATGAATGAAATTCAAAAAGGTCAAAATCGAAAAAAGGAAAAATTAAAGGCTTTCGAGGTCTCGTTTTGAAAAATTTTTGTGACAAATCGCCTACAGCAGTTTGCCAACGTATAGATACTTAAAAATACACGATTTGAAAAAGCACCACGAACCTTCAGTGGTGAGATTTTGCGAGGGAAGATGTATTTTTGGAATTTAGATGACCTCGAATGGAAAGCACGTTCAGAGGGTCTTGATCATTCGGCCATTTTAGGGTGATCTTGAGAATTCAGCAGAATCTGAAACCGAAGGTTATGCGCCGCCAAATGGTACTCCAACTGGCGGTGCATACTAATGATTTAAAAAAACGTGTTTAATGAAGTGACATTAGATTCAAATTTATACCCGTTATACATAATTACGTTACGAGTGAAATAATAGTACTTAAAACGATATATACGATGCTAAGCCATGCATACACAAAACTAATAATAAGATATAAATTGATAACGTTCAAAGAGAACATTAAAAATGAGTAAAATGTCTTTTTTCGGAATCCTAACGACCTCGATGTCAAGACACTATCCAGGAGTCTTGATGTTATGGTCGTTTTAGCGTGATCTCAAGAATTTCAGCACAATCTGAAACCGAAGGTTATGCGCCGCCAAATGGTACTCCATTTGGTGGCGCATATTAATGATTTAAAAAAGCGTGTTTAATGAAGTGACATTAGATTCAAATCTATATGCATTATACATAAATGCATTACGAGTGAAATAATAGGCCTTAAAACAATCTGTACCATGCTAAGTCACGCATACTCAATATGAATAATATGAATGAAATTCAAAACAGTCAAAATCGGAAAAAGGAAAAATTGAAGGCTTTCGAGGTCTCGTTTCGAAAAATATTTGGGACAAATCGCCTATGGCAGATTGCCAACGTATAGATCCCAAAAAAATACACAATTTGAAAAAAATCGGTGACTAAATCAGAGCTACGAGTCAAAAGATACGATAGATCGAACATTTTAGCCAAAGACACAAAACACCAAGCACCACGAACCGTCGGTGGTGTTTGGTGCGTGGTGCGATTTTGCGAGGACAGATGTCTTTTTCAGAATCTAGATGACCTCGAATGGTAAGCACGTTCAGAGAGTGTTGCTCGTTCGGCCGTTTTAGAGTAATCTTGAGAATTTCAGCACAATATGAAACCGAGGGTTATGCGCCGCCAAATGGTACTCCATCTGGCGGCGCATACTAATGATTTAAAAAACCGTGTTTAATGAAGTGACATTAGATTCAAATTTATACCCGTTATACATAATTACATTGTGAGTGAAATAATAGGCCTTAAAACGATATATACCATGCTAAGTCATGCATACACAAAACTAATAATAAGATATAAATTGAAAACGTTCAAAGAGAACATTAAAAATGAGTAAAATGTCTTTTTCGGCATCCTGACGACCTCGATGTCAAGACACTATCCAGGAGTCTAGATGTTAGGGTCATTTTAAGGGGATCTTGAGAATTTTAGCACAATCTGAAACCGAAGTTTATGCGCCGCCAAATGGTACTCCACTACGCCTACTGAAATTTCGGGACAAAATTTCTTTTAAGGAGTAGGTAATGTAACATCCCACCTTTTTCCGTTTACTTTTCGTTTATTTATTTAAAGTCCGTTATATGATTATAACATCTTCCGTTAAAACGCGTTTTAAATTATCTCGTTTAGGTAATTCACGCACCCGCTTTTGAACTTGAGGGACTAAACTTGCCATGAGGCAAAAGATTTGACTAGGTCAACTAGTCAACAAGCCTTCTCCTCCATTCATTCTCCTCTTTTCTCTCTTTTACTACTTCAACTTTTCTCTCAAACTTCAAACTAAGATTCATCATCCATTTTCAATCTAGCAATCAAACATCAAAACAAATTACATATTTGGGATCCTTGCATCTTCCTCTTCAATTCCATACCGATTTCATCAAGTTTGGATAACTTTCTAAAATCACTAGATTCTTTGTTCTTGATGTTTTTAACTTATAAAAGTGTTAATTAGTGTCTATGGCTCAAGTATAACATGAATATATGAGTTGTATGCTTGTTCTTGTTATTTTGATGTAACTAGCTTAAACTTGAAATGGGTGTGTTTGATCTTGGGATTTGGTTACTTAAATGTTGTTAGATGTTAAAAGTGCATGTATTAAATGTGATACTAGCATCACTAGCTTCAATTTCGTGTGTAGGTTGATTAAGAACACTTCATTAAAATGATTATTGATTTTGTGATTTTGGGTTAGGGTTTGATAGAAGTAAAATAGAATTTAAATGCATTAAATTCTTTTCAAGGTTAATTGTAAGTGTTTATTAGCATTGTATGCATGATTACCTACAAAACGGCATATTATATGTGTGCATTTATTTCCTGAATCACCAAAGTGCATTTATGAACTTGAAAGCATTTATGGTGGGCATTTAATGAGCTTTCAACTTGGATTTGATTATTGTAAATGATGATTTTGGTTGATGAAATGTGTTTAGTTGTGTTCCTCATTAAATTACCTTTCCAACGGTGTATGGCATGCATTTTGAATGTTTTCGGTTCATGAGTTATGTTTGTTTGATGTTTGGTTCGAGACTTAACAAAATTTCAGCAAACAGCACCTTTGTAGTAGTAATGCACGCCGCGCATTATTGCGCGTGCCGCGCAATTTGGAGAGTACAGATGCTTACCCCCTTTAGACAATTCCTGACCTGATTCCACATTTTAGTTCGCGCCGCGCATACTTCCCCAGACCAAACTTCCTTTGTTGTTTTATTTTTTTCACAAAGTTTCTCCCGTTTAACCGCAACTCCGATTAACATGAAATTTGGATAACATGCTCATATACGATTCCTCATCATGGGAAAATTTTCGGATACCCGACCCGACCCCGTTGACGTTGACTTTGACCAAGTTTGACTTTTAGTCAAACTTAACCAAATGTTTAGGCAATCGTTCTAACATGCTTTTATACATGCTATATATTCGAGTCGTATTGAGCCATAGGACTAATTGAACACTTTGACCGACCGTGTTTACCGATATTGATACAAACCTATTTGTTCAGGTCAAGACTAGCATTCGTTCTTGCACACGTTACTTTGTGAAGTACATTTTACTATTCGTGCAACCAAGGTGAGATCATAGTCCCCCCTTTACTCTTTTAAACTTATATTTGGGATGAGAAAACATAAACGTTTCATTTTACAAAGTGAACAACAGTACAAAAACAAACATTCTAAATACGAGTTAGAACAAAAATCCTCAATTCGATTATCATTAGTTACACTTGCCGGGTGTAAGCAAGAACTTATGTTGTATGGCCATATGGGTTTGACAAACCCTCATTCGGACGGTTAGCTACCGTTATTCGGATGAAATATATTTTCAAGAAACAGTGTATGTTATAACACTATTGTGATGAGGTTCTATGGAAGGAAAGTTAAGCCTTGATAATTGGGTGCCCGTGATAACAAATTTTAGAATGGTTTACTACTATTTCAATGATATAAATCTTGTGGTTCATTTGTACTTACTTACTTACTTAAACCTATGATTTCACCAACGTTTTCGGTAACAGATTTCTATGTTTTTCTCAGGTCCTTGAACGTTTTGTGATACATGCTTCCGCTCATTACTTTTGATACTTTCTTGGATGTCGAGTATATATGCATACATGGAGCGTCTTTTGGCTACTTTTAAATTGTGTCGCATATGTTACAATTGTACTTTAGACATTGTAATGTAACTAGTTGTCGACCTACTTTGTAAACCTTAAAACATCTTTATAATTGAAATGAATGCGACATATTTTGGTCAAACGTTGTTTTAAAGACTTATGACCACGTAACGGGACCTTAGTAGATGGCACCGTCAATGACGATTTTGTCGGGTCACTACAGATGGTATCAGAGCGTTGGTTGTAGGGATTTAGAGTTCATTGGTGTCAACCCCGAGTCATAGGGTACATTAGTGAGTCTAGACTACAACCGGCATATAGACATGAAGTAGGAATTACTTGACTACTTGTGCATTTATACTCGAACTCTTTTATTCATATCTAACTTTTGTTCCATCTAAATCTCATGTTGTTTAATTTGATTGACACGCCACCTTGACTTAGTGAAATAATGTCGAATGCACATATGAATTAGGGTAATATAATTTCCAGGATTATATTACGGTGACTCATATGAACGTTCCGACATTATGACATAAAGAAGTTAAGGTGAGTCAAGGAAAATTTTCTCTTTATCCTCATTCCATATCACGGTTAGTATTATTGAGAATACTAATCAACGATATTCTTATGTTTTGAAGGAACAATGCCTCTCCGACGTGTCCCATGCCATGAAACACCCGAACAAGCTTTACAAGGAATGATAGCCACCACCGTGGATGCGGCCATGGTCGGACACTCATCCAACAACAACAACAATAACAACAACCACAACAACAACAACAACAACAATGGAGCCGATAATTCAAACGAGGGATGCTCCTATAAAGCCTTCATGGGGTGCAAACCTCACACTTTCGATGGAACCGGGGGACCGGTTGTGCTCACCCGATGGTTTGAGCAAACGGAAGCCGTCTTTAGCATAAGCGGTTTTTGGGACCAAGACAAGGTCAAGTACTCCACTCACACATTGGCCGGCGTCGCTCTTACGTGGTGGAACACCTATGTACAATCGGTGGGTACTGGTGAAGCTCACGCCCTATCTTGGGCCGATTTAAGGGAAAAGATGATCATCAAATATTTCCCTCATGAAGAAACCCAAAGGCTCGAACAAGAGCTAAGAACTTTAAAAGTGGTCAGAAACGATCTCAAGGCCTATAATCAACGATTTCCGAACTAGCCTTGATGTGGCCAAACCTTGTGAACCCCAAATCTTTAAAGGTTGAACTTTACATGGATGGTCTTCCAAAGAGCATCAAACACGGAGTAGTGTCATCCAAACCCACTAATCATCAAGAAGCTTTGAACATGGCCCGCAAATTGATAGAAACGGTGGACGAAATTGTAGTGCCCACACCTAAAGTCAAGGATAAGTCGGGTAACAACAAAAGAAAATGGGAAGCCCCCCAATCAAGCAACAACTACTTTACCAAGAAGCCTTTCACCTCCGACGGCAATAAGGGTTATGCCAGAAACCTACCTCTTTGCAACAAATGCAACACGCATCACTTTGGTGAATGTGGCAAGCTAATTTTCCATCGGTGCCAAGGAATTGGTCATAAGGCCATCGAATGTAAAAGTGCCGCCCTCATCGCTCGAAAGGGGCCCAATGCACCAAAGAAGGTCACTTGTTACGAATGTGGCCAAACGGGTCATTATAGAAATGCATGCCCAAAGAAGAAAGATAATCCCAATACGCGCGGTCGAGCTTTCAACATTAACACCGAGGAAGCCCGAGATGACAATGAACTAGTCACGGGTACGTTTCTTCTCAACAATTCTTATGTCTCTTGTTTATTTGATTTGGGTGCCGATAGGAGTTTTGTATTCGAGACTTTGACTCATTCTTTTAGCACTTCACCACTCCCACTAGATACTACTTATACCATTGAAGTGGCCAACGGGAAACTATTGAGTGCCGACAAATTTTACCGGGGGTGTACGTTAAACTTAATGGGTAAAGATTTTGAAATTGACTTGATACCTATAGAACTAGGGAGCTTTGATGTAATCATTTGTATGAATTGGCTAGCCAAAACGAAATCTCACATCCTTTACGATCTTAAAGCGATTCAAATTCCTATCGAGAATGGTGAACCCTTGATTGTCTATGGCAATAAGAGTTGCACCGAACTCAACCTCGTCTCGTGCCTTAAAGTTGAAAAGTACCTTCGTAAAGGTTGTTTCGTGATTCTAGCCCACGTTAAGAAAGTTGAAACCGACGAGAAGCATATCGATGATGTGCCAATTGTTAGTGACTTTTCCGATGTATTTCCCGACGAATTGCCGGGTCTTCCACCTTATCGACGGGTAGAATTCCAAATCGATCTTATTCCGGGAGCCGCACCCATAGCACGTGCACCGTATAGACTTGCTCCATCCGAAATGCAAGAATTGCAAAGTCAAATTCAAGAACTACTTGACCGTGATTTTATCCAACCTAGCCATTCACCATGGGGCGCTCCGATTTTGTTCGTTAAGAAGAAAGATGGATCCCTACGAATGTGAATTGATTATCGTAAACTAAATAAATTGACGGTTAAGAACCGATATCCTCTTCCTCGCATCGATGACCTCTTTGATTAACTACAAGGATCTCGTGTATATTCGAAAATCGATCTCCGCTCGGGTTATCATCAATTAAGGGTTAAGGGGGAAGATGTCTCCAAAACTGCTTTCCGGACTCGTTATGGTAGTTATGAATTTCTTGTAATGCCATTTGGTCTCACTAACGCACCGGCGGTGTTCATGGATCTCATGAACCGCGTGTGCAAACCATACCTCAACTAATTTGTTATCGTGTTCATCGATGATATTTTGGTCTATTCTAAAAGCGAAGAAGAGCACGAACAACATCTCCGACTTGTACTTGAACTCTTGAGACAAGAACGAATCTATGCCAAATTCTCCAAGTGTGAATTTTGGTTGAAGGAAGTTCAATTTCTTGGTCATGTTGTAAGTGATCAAGGTATTAAAGTCGATACCGCAAAAATCGAAGCCATTAGTAAATGGGATACTCCTACTACTCCTACTCACATTCGTCAATTCTTGGGTCTCGCCGGGTACTATCGTAGATTCATCGAAAACTTCTCTTTGGTTGCACATCCTCTAACCGCGTTAACTCACAAGGGAAAGAAATTCAATTGGGCGACCGAGCAAGAATCCGCGTTTCAAATCTTGAAGACAAAGCTAACCACCGCTCCTATCTTGTCACTTTCCTAAGGCAATGATGATTTTGTTGTATATTGCGATGCCTCGAAACATGGTTTTGGGTGTGTATTGATGCAACAAAAGAAAGTCATTGATTATGCCTCTCGACAACTCAAAATTCATGAATGAAACTACACGACACATGATCTCGAACTCGGAGCCATTGTCTTTGCACTCAAAATGTGAAGACACTATCTTTATGGAACCAAGAGCACTATCTTCACCGATCACAAAAGCCTTCAACACATCTTCGACCAAAAATAACTAAACATGCAACAACGACGGTGGATTGAAACTTTGAACGATTACGATTGTGAGCTTCGTTACCATCCTGGGAAGGCAAATGTAGTAGCTGATGCCTTAAGTCGAAAGGAAAGAGTGGTGCCACTTCGTGTCCGAGCTTTAAACATCACCATTCACACCAACCTCAATAGTCAAATTCGTGTAGCCCAAGACGAGTCTCTCAAGGATGAAAATATCTCTCTCGAACACTTGAACGTCCTCACCTCTGGTTTCAAAGTTAAAGAAACCGGACTCTGATATTTCACCAGAAGAATTTGGGTGCCTAGTTATGGGGACTTGCGAAGCCTTATTCTAGACGAAGCCCATAAGTCAAGGTATTCGACTCACCCCGGTGCCAATAAGATGTACCACGACCTCAAGGAACAATATTGGTGGCCGAACATTAAGAGGGACGTTGCTACTTATGTTGGAAAATGCTTAACTTGCTCCAAATTCAAAGGCGAACATCAAAGACCATCCAGACTACTTCAACAACCCGAGATCCCGCAATGGAAGTGGGAAAGGATAACGATGCATTTTATCACCAAACTACCAAAGACGGTGGGTGGTTATGATAATATTTGGGTTATTATTGACCGTCTCACCAAATCCACGCACTTCCTAGCCATGAAGGAAACCGACAACATGGAGAAACTTGCACAACTTTACATTAAAGAAATCGTAGCCCGTCACGGTGTGCCTTTATCAATTATTTTCGACCGAGATGGCCGTTTTGTTTCTAGATTTTGGCGTACATTACAAGAAGTGTTGGGGATGCGTTTAGACATGAGCACCGCGTATCATCCACAAACCGATGGACAAAGCGAAAACATAATTTAAACCTTGGAAGACATGCTACGAGCTTGTGTTATCGATTTCGGAAAAGCTTGGGACAAGCACTTGCCTCTCGCCGAATTCTCTTACAACAATAGTTACCACGCGAGTATCAACGCCGCACCTTTCGAAGCTTTGTATGGCCGAAAATGTCGTTCACCTCTTTGTTGGGCCGAAGTAGGCGACACACAAATCACCGAACCCGAACTTATTCATGAAACAACCGAGAAGATCGTTCAAATCCGAGATAGGCTCCGGACAGCTCGTAGTCGTCAAAAGAGATATACCGACAAAAGATGAAACGACCTCAAATTCCAAGTCGGTGATCGCGTAATGTTAAAAGTCTCACCTTGGAAAGGTGTAATCCATTTCGGGAAACACGGGAAACTAAATCTGCGGTATATTGGTCCTTTCGAAATCTTGGAGCGTGTTGGAACCGTTGCTTACCGTTTAGATCTTCTGCCTCAACTGAGCTCCATTCATCCTACTTTCCATGTATCAAACTTGAAGAAGTGTTTTGCCGAACCCGAACTCGTCATCCCCCTCGAGGAACTTACTATTGATGAAAAACTTCATTTTGTGGAGGAACCGGTTGAAATTGTGGACACCTCCGTCAAGACGCTAAAACAAAGTAGAATCCCGATCGTTAAGGTCCGTTGGAATGCCAAAAGGGGACCCGAGTTTAGTTGGGAAAGGCAAGATCAAATGCAAAAGAAGTACCCTCATTTATTCGTGGATTCGGAGACGCAAGATCTCGAGGAAGAAACAACGACCACTACGCCTACTTAAATTTCGGGACGAAATTTCTTTTAAGGAGTAGGTAATGTAACATCCTGCCTTTTTCCGTTTACTTTCCATTTATTTATTTAAAGTCTGTTATATGATTATAACATCTTCCGTTAAAATGCGTTTTAAATTATCTCGTTTAGGTAATTCACGCACCCGCTTTTGAACTTGAGGGACTAAACTTGCCATGAGGTAAAAGATTTGACTAGGTCAACTAGTCAACAAGCCTTCTCCTCCATTCATTCTCCTCTTTTCTCTCTTTTACTACTTCAACTTTTCTCTCAAACTTCAAACAAAGATTCATCATCCATTTTCAATCTAGCAATCAAACATCAAAACAAATTACATATTTGGGATCCTTGCATCTTCCTCTTCAATTCCATACCGATTTCATCAAGTTTGGATAACTTTATAAAATCACTAGATTCTTTGTTCTTGATGTTTTTAACTTATAAAAGTGTTAATTAGTGTCTATGGCTCAAGTCTAACATGAATATATGAGTTGTATGCTTGTTCTTGTTATTTTGATGTAACTAGCTTAAACTTGAAATGAGTGTGTTTGATCTTGGGATTTGGTTGCTTAAATGTTGTTAGATGTTAAAAGTGCATGTATTAAATGTGTTACTAGCATCGCTAGCTTCAATTTGGTGTGTAGGTTGATTAAGAAAACGTCATTAAAATGATTATTGATTTTGTGATTTTGGGTTAGGGTTTGATAGAAGTAAAATGGAATTTAAATGCATTAAATTCTTTACAAGGTTAATTGTAAGTGTTTATTAGCATTGTATGCATGATTACCTACAAAACGGCGTATTATATGTGTGCATTTATTTCCCGAATCACCAAAGTGCATTTATGAACTTGAAAGCATTTATGGTGGGCATTTAATGAGCTTTCAACTTGGATTTGATTATTGTAAATGATGATTTTGGTTGATTAAATGTGTTTAGTTGTGTTCCTCGTTAAATTACCTTTCCGACGGTGTATGGCACGCATTTTGAATGTTTTCGGTTCATGAGTTATGTTTGTTTGATGTTTGGTTCGAGACTTAACAAAATTTCAGCAAACAGCACCTTTGTAGTAGTAATGCGCGCCGCACATTATTGCGCGTGCCGTGCAATTTGGAGAGTACAGATGCTTACCCCCTTTAGACAATTCCTGACCTGATTCCACGTTTTAGCGCGCGCCGCTCATACTTTCCTAGACCAAACTTCCTTTGTTGTTTTATTTTTTTCACAAACTTTCTTCCGTTTAACCGCAACTCCGATTAACATGAAATTTGGATAACATGCTCATATACGATTCCTCATCATGGGAAAATTTTCGGATACCCGACCCGACCCCGTTGACTTTGACCAAGTTTGACTTTTAGTCAAACTTAACCAAATGTTTAGGCAATCGTTCTAACATGCTTTTATACTTGTATCTTGCATGAAACTTGACAATTTGATTCACATGTTATATATTCGAGTCGTAATGAGCCATAGGACTAATTGAACAGTTTGACTGACCGTGTTTACCAATATTGATACAAACCTATTTGTTTAGGTCAAGACTAGCATTCGTTCTTGCACACATTACTTTGTGAAGTACATTTTACTATTCGTGCAACCAAGGTGAGATCATAGTCCCACCTTTACTCTTTTAAACTTATTTTTGGGATGAGAAAACATAAACGTTTCATTTTACAAAGTGAACACAAGTACGAAAATAAACATTCTACATACGAGTTAGAACAAAAATCCTCAATTAGATTATCATTAGTTACACTTACCGGGTGTAAGCGAGAACTTATGTTCTATGGCCATATGGGTTTGACAAACCCTCATTCGGACGGTTCGCTACCGTTATTCGGATGAAATATTTTTTCAAGAAACAGTGTATATTCTAACACTATTGTGATGGGGTTCTATGGAAGGAAAGTTAAGCCTTGATAATTGGGTGCTCGTGATAACAAATTTTAGAATGGTTTACTACTATTTCAATGATATAAATCTTGTGGTTCATTTGTACTTACTTACTTAAACCTATGATTTCACCAACATTTTTGTTGACAGATTTCTATGTTTTTCTCAGGTCCTTGAACATTTTGTGATACATGCTTCCGCTCATTACTTTTGATACTTGCTTGGATGTCGAGTATATATGCATACATGGAGCGTCTTTTGGATACTTTTAAATTGTGTCGCATATGTTTCAATTGTACTTTAGACATTGTAATGTAACTAGTTGTTGACCTACTTTGTAAACCTTGAAACATCTTTATAATTGAAATGAATGCAACATATTTTGGTCAAACGTTGTTTTAAATACTTATGACCACGTAACGGGACCTAAGTAGACGGCGCCGTCAATGACGATTTTGTCGGGTTGCTATAAGCAACATGAAGACATTCTGGATAACTCACACTCTCCAACCGAACCAGATCAAGGGGAGCAGGACTCTTCTTCAGATCGGATTCCGATCATATCTACACACGCAGACTTGATAACCTTCATCAATGATACCGATGAATTTGAAGATATTCTCGAAGCCATCCGTAAATCAACAATTGATTTTATGCTACGCTTAACAGAACGAATTATGGCTTTCCGAGAAGAATAAAACCTTTATCTCCAAAGAGAAGACAATGATGTTGAAATCCTAGAAGAACGCATTCAAGACTTTCTCAACCCTCTTCACGATCATATCTACAAAGAAGAAAGGCAACGAGAGCACAATTCAGTGGTTCGCACTATTCTTGAGACAAGATTCTGTCGAGATCAGAAGATCATTTACTCTAAGGTTTATAACGCCTTAGCCGGATCTGCACTTCCGTTCTCAGCAAACCAACGAGCACTACTGACTCTCATCGGGAAGCACATGGATCTTTCCACCGGACGCCCGACTTATTACTCTGATTTACAAATGATCGAGGATATTCACAGTTTTTCGTTCTCTTGGAAAGAGATAATTTCGTAATCACACCAGACAAACTAGTGATTTACGTAACAATTGATCACCATGTTGATCAGATAATCAAAGAGTTACGAGATGTTGTTACGGAGGAAGTAAGGTGCAACAATCCATTCTCTCATCTAGAACCAGATGGAGTCTACATTTCCACCTATGTTACGAAGCAAATATCACGTATCTTCCATGAATCCATAGATCCAAGTTTCACATTTAAAACCGGATGTCGGGAGATATACTCAAAGACGGTGATATTAATGCTCGGGTCAGGATTGCTGTTCACTTCTTTTCAGCTTCTTCTTTTAACAAATCTGTGCAAAGCTACAGACTCTTACTGTAGAGATTACCATTCGAAGACTTCAAGATTCTAAAGATACAGTTTCTAACATTGCTTGAAGACCTCCAAAATGAGCATCCCATCAGAGAAAGAATCACCACCAGCACTGCTTCTATGATTGACATTAATAGGTCAGCCAGCAGAGCCATGGATCATATTCTCATCGGACTTTAAGACTTATCACGAGCCAAAACTGCGCACTTCTTATCTTTCAGAAGATCTTCAAGAGAAGTACCGGATCTTCTACCACTATTGGTCTGAAACTTTCTTAGGATTTACCCACCAAGACTCACATTCCCTCGAGAAGACCAAGATTACAACCATCAGCGAGGAATGTTCGCTTTTTAAGGCATCACTACGGTCGAGCCAATGATCTTAAACAAAAGCGCTTCCCGGGAGGCAACCCGTGCAATAAAGTAGAGTAGAAGAATAAAGGATGACAAATGAGCCGATAAATAAAAGACGCAAGGATTGAAAGCCAGCCACATCTGCTAGGGGTATTTCTTTCTTCCCGCCACTAGCTCAAAATTCAAACTATGCCACATCCTAGCTTATTACTAAGTGGGAGATTCCAACCCAATTAAAACACTAGACAAATACTCCCAAATCTTTAACTAAAACTTCTAAGTGTGGGATACACTAGAAACATTGAGGACAATGTTCGTCTAAGTGTGGGATGTTGGTATAATCTTTTTATGTTGTATTAAAATAACCCATTACTAAGATTCCATGTTCTTAAGCCAAATTTCAAAATTTTTAACACGGGAAAGCCTTTTCGAAAAAGTATTTTTGAAAACCTAAAACGTTTGTAAATAAAAGTAAGGCTTAAGTAGGGTGGAAATCTTCTTAGGATGAACCAAATCTTTAATAGAACATTGCATGACTAAGGCATTATCGACCTAAATTGATTATGGTGAGGCACCCCAAATAAGACCAGCATTCATCTTTAATGCTTCACTGTTTTCCGTTGAGAGTGCCGATGTCTGTGCTCAGAACTTGCTTTAGATCTACACTTCCAAAGCAGCGAAACGTGATTCGGTTATAATCAGAAGAGCTAGCCGTTTGTCAAAAATAAGCCTTCTGCACTTTCACCACTTCTACTCCACCACCACATCCACTTCATCTTTACTATTACTCGAAAAATCCAGAAAATGAGATTCCTTCCGAAAACCCGATGTTATAAACCTCTCAAGTACCATGGCAAAGGTCTTGAAAAAAAAAAGTTTACCGACAAAAAGTTTCTCGAGATGAAATCTCCAAAAAAAAAAAATTTCAAAAGTTCTAAGAAAAGGAGCAGAACTTATTATGAGAAACACCGAAGAAAAACTTGACTGAAAATGATTATCAAATGAAGAAAAGTTCAGCATTCCTATCTATCCGAATAAAAGTCTGTATAAAGACTACATTACCCTTTTCTCTCACCCCTCAAAAACAACTTCACTACCACTCCAAAATTCTTTTTCCATCATTGAAAAATGACCTAGAAGCTAAGATTACTACCGTTCTCACATTAGTAGCATTGATTTGAGTCTTTATCAAGCCTATGACGATGGGTGCAGCATGATTGGCTATGAGTGAATTCATTTCTTAGATCTAAAAGGAACCCTAAACACTTGTGTGATTTAAGTGACCCATGAAAGCTAACCTATGTCATGTAACCTCCTCACATGCTTGCAGAGATTGTTTCAATCATAACATAGATGACTCACCTTATCTTTTCGCTCTTATAATAAAAAGCGAACCACTTAGGTTATTAGAAAAGAAACTCCAAAAAGATTTCTTAAGGTAAAATGAGTGTATGCTTGAGGACAAGCAAAGTCTAAGTGTGGGATATTTGATATCGACTAAAAAGTCACGTTTTCACCCCGGTATTAAGGTTCAAAAACAAGAAAGATTCGAACTTGGTCGGAAAAATACACACTTCGTTGGTTAGAATTGAAAAACAAGTAATTACAAAGATGGTGCAAAAAGAATCAAGAGAATCGGAGCTAAAACGAAGATTATAGAGCGAAAACGGTGAAAGACGAGAAATCAATTTACGATCCAGGGAATTCAGCTGACCAGGCAAGCCAAACGGCCTGCCAAACGGCCTACCAAACGGCTTTCCTGGCTCACAAACGACTTTCCTGGCTCACAAACGGCCTGCCAAACGGCTTGCCTGGCTCACAAACGGCCTGCCAAACGGCCCTTGCAAACGGCTTGGCTTGGCAAACGGCCCCTGCACACGGCCTGCCAAATAGCCTGACAGCCGTTTGCAAGGAAAAATTAGGCTTATTTAAAGGGTCTTTGTCATTCATTCCAACACACACTTCAATTCACTTCTTTCTCTCTCTTGTACAATATTAGTCATACTTTCAAGGTCTTCGACTCTGTGCAGGAAACCTAGTACCCTGAGAAGAACGCCGAAGATTGTATTAGGAGTGGTCTGGAGTCTTGAAGTTGTCACTTTTGTATTTCGAACTCGTTTAATCTACTGGTACTTCTATCCTTTATCTAAATATAATGTCTTCTATCATTATGTTATGTGATATTGTTGCCATGATTAGCGAGTAGTTATCTTTAGCGTATGGTTGATAATTATTCTGATAATTATTTCCAGGCCTTTGGTTTAGATATGAAACATTCTCTCTTTGTTCCATTGTTTGTTCAATACTGAGACAATCTTTTGTCAAATGTGGTCCTCCACACTGCTCACAACTAATTCTTATTGAGTAGATATCTTTAGTCATCTTTTCCATTCGTCTCTCAACAGCATCTATCTTTGCAGAAATGGAATCTAAGTCATGGCTAGAATCGGCTCTAGCTGTTTTAGATGATCTAACGATATCTTTTTCTTGATGCCACTCATGTGAGTGGGAAGCAGTGTTATAAATAATTTTGTAAGCGTCAGTTGCGGTTTTCTTCATAATGGAACCACCAGCTGCTATATCTATGTCTTTTCTTGTAGTGATGTCGCATACTTGGTAGAATATTTGTACTATTTGACAGGTGTATAAACCATGTTGAGGACATCCTCTCAATAACTTTCCAAATCTTGTCCACGCTTCATATAGAGTTTCATTTGGCTTTTGTGTGAACGTAACAATTTCTCCTTGAAGTCTCACGGCTTTAGATGCCGGAAAGAATTGTTTAAGAAATTTTTCAACTAAGACGTCCCATGTATCAATCACCCCTTCAGGTAACGATTCTAATCAATCTTTGGCTTCTCCCTTTAAAGTCCAGGGAAATAATATGAGATATATCTGTTCATCCTCCACTTCTCTGATTTTAAATAGTGTACAGATCCTATTAAAAGTACGAAGATGTTCATTTGGATCTTCCTTCGACGCACCACTAAATTGGAATTGATTAGTCACCATGTGTAGGATTTGTCCTTTGATTTCATAATCTGGCGCATTAATGTCTGGTTGAGTAATTGCGTGACCTTGGCTAGTGCGTTTAGATCTCATTCGGTCTTCAATACTTAGAGGTTCCAGATTTTCCATGATTGAATTTGTTGAATCTGAATCACTAGAGGATTCTGATTTAATGGGTTGTTCCTCGACAATCTCCGTTTGAATGATTGGTGGTTCCGGAGGAAAGATTAGTGGTTCAGGATCTCTGAATTGTCCCTGAATATCCTCCGGATTCTCAATTGTGAGGTCGGGTTCAAAAAATGGATTATCGGAAATTTGAATTGGAGTACTTGGTTGACTAGATGACGATTCTAAAGAAAAATCAACGGCGACAATATTGGCTAGATGTTTTGATCGAGTTACAGGTGGTGAACGTATAAAAGGTGGTGAACGTTTTGCTCGGTGCATTCACTGAATATCCTATTAGTTATAAAAGATAAAAATTATAGAAGTTATCAAATTAATAGACTTTTCTGATTTTGCCCACGTTTCGAATAACCAATAGATGCAGCAGGTAGCCAGGACCCTTTAAATCGGAAGCCCACAACTCGCCACTAACAAATCCAACTATTATTACGAACCAGAAAACTTTGGATGTCTTATTAATTTAACTGCTTAAAATAATTTTTCGTTGAAATTTAAAGAAATTTTAGAGAAGAAATAGAAAATTCTATATCCTAAAAACTAGAGCGTTGAGAAATAAGAAAGAAAAAGAGCGCGTCAAAAAACGTCGAAAAATAATAAAAAGAACGTAGCGCGTCGAAACTTAAAAGTCTAAAAACTAAGAATTAAAAGTTGCGTCTAAAAATATTAAAGCTTAAAAGGAATTCTATATCCAAAACGGTAATAACTTAAAGAGTACTAAAATTTATAAAACGGCGTCACAAAATTCTAAAGCACCTAAATCTTAGTCTAAAGAAAAAGCACTTAAGGGATTTTACGGCAAAGCCTAAAAAAATCTAGAAATTAAAAAAAAAACTATGGCAAAAACTATGACTTAAAACTAAATACGAACGAAAAATACAAATATTACGCTAAAATAAATAAAAATATAAAATATAAAAATAAACTTAAAGTTGTAAAAAGTACAATTTTTATAAAAATATTATTTTTATATTATTTATTTTATAAAACTATTAATTTTATATATTAATTAAAACTAGATTAAAACTAAATAATACAAAATAAAACTAAAAACTAAATTAAATAATTAACTAATTAACCCTAATTAAGGTTTATAATAATAAATATAATAAATATTCCGTAATTATTGCTGTTGGTCAGTCTAACCTGGCGTGTCAGATAAGGCCATGCAAACGCATAGATATCCCGTTATATTTACATGCGGTCGCAGGGAGTAGGGTTTCGGGCCAGACTTTGGGCTGCTACAGTACTAGGCCGAGAACTTTTTATATATATATTTTTTTCTATTTTTAATATAATGTTTTATAATTTATAGATTTTTTATATAAAATAAATAAAAAATTAAATTTTAAAAACTAAAATAGAAATAAAAATACTTTATAATTTATGTATTTTAAACAACTCTTAGAAATATATACTTTATTTTTCTTTCTTTTTTTATATTTTTGTATTTTTAATAATAATAACGTATTTTTACAAAACTAAATTAAAAATCTCTTTTTTTATATAGCGTTGCGCTTTCGGCGTTTTAGTGTCCCCGGCAGCGGCGCCAAAAATACTTGATGTGCGTAGAGGCGTATACAAAATAGTTATATATTTACTACGAAAAACTATTAAATACGATACAATTTTACACAAGTTATTTATTTATTTATAGAGTGGATATACCTAAACCTTGCTACAACACTTATAGGTAGTGTACCTAATCGTACAGTAGTGTAGTTTTTAGTAAGTCCGGTTCGTCCACAGGGAACTCACCAAGTTTAACGCTATATTTTTAAAAACTATATTTGTAAAAATATAAATATATATATATAAGTAGTATTATTATTATAAAAGGGGGTTTTTACCGTTTAATGACCGATTTGTCGATTTTAAAACTTTAGTCGCAGTAAAAACCTAATGTAAAATATAAAAATAACTTAATTTAAAGCGTAAATTAAATAACGATAATGAAATTGCGATGATAATAAATAAAGTTGTGATAATTAAAAAGTACGATAATTAAAAGTGCAATTAAATACAATGACAGTAAATAAAAGTGCGATAATTAAAGGTGCAATTAAATATGAAATAAAGAAATTATGCTTATTTAAACTTCCATAATCATGATGTTCGACGTGTTGTTTTTAGTTTAGTACCAGGGGTTAATTTCCCTTTGTCCTGGATTATTTGATATGTCCATACGGTTTTGTCCATAATAGTCCATCAGTTATAAATATAAAGTGCGAGAGTCTTCGTCAAATTATCCTTATACCCGAAGTCAAATATTCCAACTAATTGGGGATTCGAATTGTAACAAGGTCTTAATACTTTGTTTAATGAATACACCAGGTTATCGACTGCGTGTAGTCCAAAGTTTTACTACTTTGTTAATAATTACACCAATTACCCTTGAATGTAATCCACCCATGTTTCAATTAATCCATTAACTATTAATCCAGTTCCGTGTCCGGTAAAATGAACAATTATTGGTATTTATAGATATCCCGCCCACCGTACCCAGTCAAGCGTATGTGGTTATATATAAATACGTCAAATTATAAGCCTATATATTAAATTAACAAGGTATCATTTAGTTAATATAAAGCCCATTAATAGCCCATAGTCTAATTTCCACAAGTGTCGTTCTTTTATCCAAACCCCAATTATGGTACAAAGCCCAATTACCCAATTTTAATCTTTAGCCCAACATCACGATTACTTCGGCTTAAATAAGCATAATAATAACTTAGCTACGAGACATTAATTTAAAAAGGTTGAACATAACTTACAATGATTAAAAATAGCCTTGCGTTACACGGACAAAATTTCGACTTACAGCCTTACAACATTCGCTAACATTCCCTTATTATTAAAATTAAAATTAAAATTAAAATTAAAATTATAATATAAATATATATATATATATATATATTACGTGAGATAGATAGAAAGAAAAAGATGTGTTTTGCTCGTTCACCAAACTGCTTTTTATAGGGATGTGGCCTGACTTCTGCTGCCATGCGATCGCATGGATATTACTCTTCCAGGCCATGCGATCGCATGGCCTACTTTTCCAGCTCGCACAGGCTTGTTTTCTTTCTTGCCGACGGTATTTAATAATAATATAATATATAAATAATTTATAGAATTATTTAAATATTATATTATATTTGTGTGCATAGTTGACTTGTAATTTTTAGTCCGTTGCGTCGAGCGTTGAGAGTTGACTTTGGTCCCGGTTCCGGATTTTCGAACGTCCTTGCGTACAATTTAATATCTTGTATTTTGCGTTTTGCGGCTTGTACTCTTGTAATTTTGAGACGTTTCCCATCAATAATTTGAACCTCTTGGATTGTACTTTGTACTTTTGAGCTTTTTGGTCGTTTGCGTCTTCAATTGGTCGAATCTGTCTTTTGTTTTCACCTTTTATTATTTAAATGAATATCACTTGTAAATAGAACAATTGCAACTAAAAGCTTGTCTTTCTTGAGGGATAATGCTATGAAATATATGTTCGTTTTTAGCATTATCAAATATTCCCACACTTGAGCGTTGCTTGTCCTCAAGCAATATAGGCTTGAAATAAAAATACTAGAATCACTTCTTTATTATTCACACTTTGTACATCAGTGATTTCTATACGGTGGTATGAACAATGGTAGTAACGATGTGGTTTACAGTCCCACATGACTATAAAAAATTAGATCCTTTAGGAAATTGGATCTTTATGAAAACATTTGATCTTTTTGAAAATTTAATCTAGCTTTTACCCTAGATAAGTTTTTCGGAATAACCCTTCACCGGTGTTTGCAAAATGTTTTTGTGGGTTTCAGAATTGAAAATTTTGGTTCAAAACTTATGGTTTTGTGTCACCCACTTGCTAATCTCGTATTAGGAAAGCAACACATCCAGTTTACTTGCTCCGTATATTACATTTCGGTAAACTACCATCCGGTTGTAAAGGAAACCGTTGAACAAGCAACTGTTAAGGCAATGTCCCCTGACATGCTTTTAATTATGGTCTATATCGTGTCGGATGCAATTGCTATCCTTTGTAGGAGCAATAGTAAAGCTCACCCTATAATTTTTTGGTCTAGCACAAGGTCCTGTCTTTGACCATGCTATGCAACCACCGTTCTTACGGTTGACACCCGATTTGGTTCAGGTGACCTAATGAATTCCAGGTGAATTCCTAGGATTTTACGTTCAATGGTAATGAACGCATTAAAAATGGGTTTTCAGAAAACAAATAGGTTTTAATTTGATCAAAATATTTTCTCGTTCAAGCTCGAGTTTAGATATCATTGAATTCTATGAGTTTGTAATTCTCAATCTTTAAATTCAATCTCAAGGATTGAGTAATATCAGTCTTAAAAGCTGATTTTTGATCTTTAAGGAGATTATCCTTTCTGGGGATCTGATTCATTAGTCTTATCAAGCTAATTTGCACGGCGCCCTCCCCATTTTACGAGACAGATCCTCTCATGGTTAGAATAAGTCTGACCACTTGGCGACCCTGTTTGATGCTGAGGTCTGTGGATTTCCAGCAGATTTTCGAGAAAACTTTTCAAGGATTTTCGTAGACTCTACAACTGGTCTGGACGACAACTTCCTGACCTAAATCAAGAAGCGCGTGTCTTTTTCGGAAGACTTTACTTCCTTTTAATGATGGAATTGATTCATAGTGCAAATCCATCTTTCTTTCAAATATATTACAGTAAATCGGGTAAAACTAATTAAAATCGTCCAAAACAAAAGTATCTTTAGCTATTTGTACATAAATATGTGATATATGTTTTAAATAACTTGGTAAATTTTGTTCACACTTGACTTTTATTTTCCTTTCTTTGCTTTTTTTATTGTCCTCTATTCCATTTTAAATGAATTCTAACATTTTGGGTTGTTTCTCAATTTATGTCCTTTCCGAGGTAACAATAATTTTGGTGTTAACACCTATTTTTATCGTTCATAAATATCTATAAACATGATTTTGAATTCATTTATTTGAAAATTTTGAAAAATTTTACTAGAATTGGGTAGTCAGTATATAAGACTAGGGCTGTTCTTTATTATCAGAGAGTACTAGATTCTAATACAACTACTGCGTTACTAGTATTTTTAATGGTAACCAAGTGTTTAAGTCAAAATTTTTTAAAAATCCGAAAGAATTTAACCCTTCCCACACTTAAGATCTTGCAATGCCCTCATTTGCAAGAAATCAGTAACAATTTAAATTATTGAGGGTGATTAGCGTAGAAAAATGATGAAATTTTACCAAAGTTTCCAAACATATTGGCGTTTGTTTGCTGAATGATAAATGGTGCACATCATTTGTTCATTCCGTTTTGTTGTTACATCACATTTGTTTTTCGTTTTGTCGTCAAAATTAGTAGCTTTTGCTGAACTTAATGTCAGTCTTTAAAAATGCGCTGTTTTACCCTGTTGTGTACAATTGACAATATACATACATACAAATAATAACATGCATGGTAATTTGAAATGGGACTTTAAAATCCCACTTTCAAATCAAAAATGAAATATTAGTACAACATAATAAAAATATTAAACATTACATTAATGTATCACAATATCATATGTTTAAACATAAATAAATAAAAATCATAAAAAGATAAAAATCATAAAAATCACCAACAGGAACTATATCAATCTGGATAGGGGTTCCAGTTCATGTCGTCGGTCGGGTTCCATGGTTGGTGATAGGTGTACTGGTAGGCCTGGTTAGGGTCGTAGAGAGTATATGGTGGTCTCATCTCGGGCTGGTGTGGAGGATAGTAAGCGGGTCGGGTCGGTACGTAGTGATCCTAAGGTGATAGCCGACTCATGATCTGACGCTGATGATAGTCCCATCTATCATGCTGTCGTTGCCTAGAATGCTCGTACTCATTCCGGGCTTGCCACTGCTCGTACCGTCTATGTCTCTCCTCGTTTGTCATTTCTACCTCATCTACACGCTGGTAGACGTCAGTCATAGCCTCCCTAATGACATCCCTAATGTCATCTGCTTCCTCCATTTCCTCATCTGAACCTCTCTCTACCTGAGGATGATTACCAACATATGGTATTGCCTGATTGCGTCTGCTCTTTAATACCTTAGCACCCTGATAGACCCTCAATCCTAAAGGCTCAACCTGTTCTCTACATACCAAAAGTGGACCCCCTTGATCCCTATCTACACCCAAATACTCTCCAATGAGAGTAACAAAAATACCTCCTCCTATTATTCCCCCTTCCTGTATTCCTTCCACCATCTTAGACAAATAAAAACCAACACAGTAAGGGATATTAACAAAGCCTCTTGGGTCTCGAATACACTTTAGGTAAAATAAATCATGTAAGATCATTTTCTCCTTGTTGTGACCTCTCTGTGTAATCGAGTTAGCCAGAAATCTATGAATTATACGAAGTTCGGCTTTGTTAATATGTAAGTAGGTATATGTTCCTGCCCGCCCAAAAACATTAAAATCTGATATACACCTCCAGACGGCGTTAGCATCAAAATTCCTATCTACCCTTTCACCATGATAAAATAAATTTGTACAATTGGGTAATAGTAATTCAGCGGGCGTATATATCTGTAAAGCCCTGGCCATGTCCAGCATGGACATCCTGTACATCCTACGGCCAAGTATAAATCTAAGAAAACTCCTATCATCTAACCTATCTACATCCGCATTAAGTGAAATAGTACTCATAAGCTCAACGCACCATTCCTTATATACAGGCCTAGGAATGGTGAATAAACGTTCCCAATCAGGAAAATAAGAGCTGCCATACCTTTGGATCAAATGCTGTCTAACTGAGTTAACTAGTTGGACCCTTTCCAAAGGCTCCCAATCGATTACCCTTGGCACTTCTACATTTTTCGGTACCAATTTGAATTTGGTACTTTGATATGTTGGGTAATCTTTCCAGCTTCAATCAAATCTTAGGTTGGGATGCAACTGTTCTTCATGAATCATTGGGTGAGCTATTATCGGATGCATCGGAAATACTATGAAGGCATCAACATATTCTTGTTGCGGATCATAATAAGGTACGTGTTGATCAGGTGGTTGTTGTTGTTCCTGTTGTTGCTCCGGTTCAGGTTCATATTGCATTTCTGGTTCAGGCTCTGGAGCAGGTTGTCTAGATGATGATGATGCACCATCAGTATCGGTATTTTTCTGCAAAACACATTAAACACAAAATTTTTGCATCCAAATATGCATTAGTGTTAGCAAAATAACAACTTGAAACAATTACAATAACATGTTTAATCAAAATTAAACTTATACACATTTTCACAATTTTAACAATTCTACACTTTTTCAAATAAGCATATATGAAAATGTTTACAAAGTTCATATGCATTTAACTCAAATAACATGTTAAAACAACCATTACTAGCAATTAAACAAGTTTCAAGTGGCATTTATATCAATTTAATCAAGTTCATGAATTTTAGACCTAAAAAGTCCACTTTAATTCTCAAAAATCATGTTTAGGATCAAAGTTTGGATCATTTAGCTACCTAAACATGTTACACTACTTAATTTAGCAATAATTCATGACAAAAATTGGCCAAAACCTGTTTATATCAAAAAGCCCCAAATTGCTCAAGAACACAAACCCTAGATTCCTAAAAAATTTAAAGTTTTTGGCTTCAAATCATGTTAAATAGCATCAATCTAGGTTATACATGCATAATATACTAACAATTTAACTCTAATTACACTTGAAATTAACAAAATCAAATTAAGTAAAATATTGGTAAATATCACAAAAATTAGAAAATTTATGAGTTTAAGGGAGTAATTTTTACCTTCTTGTTGAAAAATCCGAATCCAGACATGATTAGAGCAAAAAATTTGATGAATTATGGTGAAAAATTTCGAATTTTTGAGGTGTTTTTGAGAGGGTTTCGTGTATATGTGTGTGTTAGAGTGGAGACAGAACAGCTCGACTGGATATTTGATACCTGCCCAGTTTTTTCCTCCCATGCGATCGCATGGCTTTACAGGCCAAACCCCATGCGATCGCATGGGGTCCGGGTACTGTTTTTTTTTTTATATAAAAACCTTATACTTTTTTTAAAACAAATAATTAATTAAAAATTAAAATTTTGTTTCTTTTTAGGATGAGGGCGTTTCGGATCGTTGTCCTAGTCCGTCCCTCGACAAAATTTTAAAAATTTGTCATTTTTAAGCGCGGTTTTAAAAGCAAAGATTTTTGGGTTTTTTTTAATGTTTTTGGCATACTTTAATTCAATAAGATTAAAAATAATGATAATAAAAATTCTCGTCCCTCCCTTGGGTAGAGCAATTTCGGTTCAACGACCTAGTTTTCAACTCACGACGAATTTTAAAAATCATATTTTTAACTTAACGAAATAAAGTTAATTTTTGTTTTTAAATTCACACCAAACTTAAATTTAAAATGCATAAAATTAAAAATTCATATTTTTAAAAAAAATTCACACCAAACTTAAATTTAAAATGAATAAAATTAAAAATTCATATTATAAAGAAATTCACACCAAATTTATATTATATTTTTATTTTTATACATACAACTTATATTAAAAATATTAATTTTTCAAATATTTACAAACTTAATTATATTGATTTTAAAAAGTTTATAATAATAATAATTTAATATTAATTTTACAAACAAAGTAAAAATAAAATTAAATATCTTTTTGGTCTTTTATCCCACTTTAATCAATCAAATATTATCAAAAATATACGCCCCTCTTTTCGGTAAAGTAATTTCGGTTCCATATCCTAGTTTTACTCCTGACGAATTTCTGAAATATTTTGGGTTGATTGATTAAAGATATTTATAACTTAAGAATAAACGGTAAATTTCGCAGTGATGTAATAAATATTTGTATGATATCAATAATTTCGGTTACGCATACCTAATTTTATTGAATACCAATTTAATACTTTATAGCGAACGATTCAGCGTTTATTATCAAAAGGTTAAAAGCAATAAAAATAAAAATAGAAACTGTACATACTTACCTGTGAGAAAGAATTCTCAGAGACCTGCTTTAGCCGACTCATATGAGAGTCATGTGATTTGGTTCTCCATAGCTACGTAAGCATAACGTCGAATCTTCAATATCTTTTCTTCTAAACATATAAACGGTCCTTCTCTGCATAGAGTAACAAATTCGGTGTTTGAATATGTTTGATTATTTGAACATTTACCTTCGTGTGACCATTTTCTGCATTTATAACATCTTTCAAGGTGTCGTGCTCTTCTTTTTGTTGCGGATTTAGATTTTCCTTTACCAAAATGTATCTTATGATGATCTTTTCTGAGTTCTTTTCTTACTCCGTCCATTTTGGCTCTTATGAATAATATCAGTTCACTCGAAAGTCTGTCATTATTACGTTCAGTAATCATAGCGTGTAGCATTAGACCATGGTTCAGATCAAAGGAATTCTTCATCTCGTAAAACCTAAAAAAATAAAAATTTAGAATGGGGGGAGAAGACTAGTTCTTTAGGGTCTGCTAGGGAAAGACCATTCGGATTCCATTCTCGGAAACTACACGAAAACAGAATATCTAACTCTAACAGAAATATATATTGCCCTAAAAAGATTCGAACCTTCCCACACTTAGTTAGCTGTGGTGTCGAAATTGTGATTAACTTCATCTTCAACTTCCATTAGATTATCTATGTAATGTTTAACTCTGTGACCATTAACTTTAAATTCAATCCCATTTAAATTTATTAATTCTACTGTTCCGTATGAGAAAACTCTTTTGACTATGAATGGTCCAGACCATCTTGATTTCAATTTTCCAGGAAATAGCTTGAATTGTGAATTGAAAAGAAGAACTTTGTCTCCTTCTTTGAATTCTTTTGAACTTCTGATTCTTTTATCATGCCATTTCTTCGTTCTTTCCTTATAGATTAACGAATTTTCATATGCTTCATGTCTTAATTCTTCTAATTCATTTAGTTGACTTAACCGTAGACGTCCAGCTTCATGTAAATCAAGATTACATGTCTTCAAAGCCCAAAATGCTTTGTGTTCAATTTCTACTGGAAGATGACATGCTTTTCCGTAAACGAGTCTAAAAGGTGTGGTTCCAATTGGAGTTTTGTAGGCTGTTCTAAAAGCCCAGAGTGCATCCTCCAATTTCATGGACCATTCCTTCGGATTTGATCCTACGGTTTTCTCTAGATACGTTTTAAAGCTCGGTTGGTATTTTCTACTTGTCCACTTGTTTGTGGATGATAAGCAGTTGAGATTTTATGAGTTACTCCATATCTTTTGAGAACTTTCTCAAGTTGATTGTTACAAAAATGAGTACCCTGATCACTTATTAAAGCTTTCGGTGTTCCAAACCTAGCAAAAAGACGTTTTAAAAAGTTGACTACAACTCGTGCATCGTTAGTTGGGAGAGCTTGTGCTTCCACCCATTTTGATACATAATCAATGGCAACAAGAATGTAGAGATTATTATGAGATTTTGGAAATGGACCCATAAAGTCAATACCCCAAACGTCAAATACTTCACATACTTGAATGACATTTTGTGGCATTTCATCACGTTGACTTATTTTTCCGGCCCTTTTACATGCATCACAGGATTTGAAAAGAAGGTGTGCATCTTTGAAAATTGTAGGCCAATAGAATCCAGCATCGTAAAATTTTCTTGCTGTGAGCTGAGGCCCATAATGCCCTCCTGTTGGTCCTGTGTGACAATGGTTTAAAATTTGACTGGCTTCATCCCCAAATACACAACGGCGTATTATTCCATCGGGACAACTTTTAAACAAATGTGGATCTTCCCAGAAATAGTGTTTTATATCACTAAAGAATTTCTTTCGTTTTTGGTACGACAACCCTTTTTCAAGGAATCCACATACTAAGTAGTTTGCATAGTCTGCAAACCATGAAATTTCATTATAATCTATCTTCAATAGATATTCATCAAGGAAGTTATCTTGTATGGCCGATTCATTTAGAACTTCTAATTCGAAATTTTCAAGACGAGAAAGATGATCGGCGGCGAGATTTTCTGCTCCCTTTTTATCTCGAATTTCAATATCGAACTCTTGTAAGAGTAAGATCCAACGGATTAATCTTGGTTTAGCATCTTGTTTCGAAAATAGATATCTAAGAGCAGAATGGTCAGTATAGACCACCGTTTTAGCTAGAACGAGATATGAATGACTTTTATCAAAAGCAAAGACAATAGCAAGGAGTTCTTTTTCAGTGGTTGTGTAATTTGTTTGTGCTCCTTGTAACGTCTTACTAGCATAATAAATAGGTTGAAATCGTTTTTCAATCCTTTGTCCTAAAACGGCTCCCATTGCAAAATCACTTGCATTGCACATTAGTTCAAAAGGTAGATTCCAATTTGGAGTTATTATGATCGGCGCATTAGTGAGTTTTTCTTTAAGAATATTAAAAGATTTGATGCATTCATCTGAAAAGATGAATGGAGCATCCTTTTCTAGGAGTTTATTCATAGGAGTGGCAATTTTAGAAAAATATTTTATGAAACATCGGTAAAAACCGGCATGCCCTAGAAAACTCCTAACTCCTCTAACATTGGTGGGATGTGGAAGTTTAGCAATTACATCTACTTTAGCTCTATCCACTTTAATTCCTTCCTTTGAAATTTTATGTCCAAGAACGATGCCTTCTTTAACCATGAAATGGCATTTCTCCCAATTAAGTACTAGATTTGATTGTTCGCATCTAATAAGCATTCGTTCAAGATTAACTAGACATGATTCAAAAGTATCACCGAAGACTGAAAAGTCATCCATGAAAACTTCCATGCATTCTTCTATCATGTCGTGAAAAATCGCCATCATGCACCTTTGAAAGGTTGCTGGGGTGTTGCAAAGTCCAAATGGCATGCGTTTGTAAGCAAAAGTACCATAAGGGCACGTGAATGTGGTTTTCTCTTGGTCCTCGGGTGCGATTGGAATTTGAAAGTATCTGGAGAAACCATCAAGAAAACAATAGTAACTATTCCCGGCTAATCTTTCTAACATTTGATCAATGAAAGGTAAGGGAAAGTGATCTTTTCTGGTGGTGTCATTTAATTTTCTATAATCAATACAAACACACCATCCTGTTACAGTCCTAGTAGGAATAAGCTCATTTTTCTCATTTGTGATGACAGTCATGCTACCCTTCTTAGGTACGCATTGAACTGGGCTTACCCATGGACTACCAGATATTGGATAAATTAAACCTGCATCTAGCAGTTTAATAATTTCTTTCTTAACAACATCTTGCATATTAGGATTTAGTCTTCGTTGGCGTTGCACATACGTTTTATGACCTTCTTCCATAAGGATTTTATGTGTGCAATACGAAGGACTTATTCCTTTAATATCATGAATCTTCCATGCAATAGCTGGTTTATGAGCTTTTAGCACAGAAATGAGTTGAGATTTTTTTTATTTTCCGTAAGAGAAGACGATATTATTACAGGTAATTCAGATTCACCATGTAAATAAGCATATTCCAAATGGTTTGGAAGTGGCTTTAACTCTAATTTCGGTCATTCTTCTATCGATGATTTATATAAATTCTGTCTTCCTCTTTTAACATTTGAATTTCTTCTGTTGTTGGTACATATCCATTAGCCATAAGTGTAGCTAACATTTCAGTTTCATCAATTAGTTCAGTTCCTTCTCCTAAAGAACATTCTCCTGTTCCTTGTAATTCTGGAAATTCTTCTAACAATTCTGCATGTGAATCTATAGTTTGAATATAATAACATGTATCATCTGCAGATTGCAGTTGTTGCATGGCTCTATCAACTGAAAAGGTAACACTTTCGTCCTCTATACTTAGGGTCAGTTTCTTACCAAACACGTCTATTATTGCTTTGGCCGTGTTTAAGAATGGTCTTCCTAATATGAGAGGTACTCGAGAATCTTCTTCAATGTCCAGAATAACAAAATCTACTGGAAATACAAAAGTACCAACTTTAACTAGCATGTTCTCCATTATCCCTCTAAGATATATTACTGATCGATCGGCTAGTTGTATGCTTATTCGTGTTGGTTTCAATTCTCCAAGGTCTAGTTTAACGTATAGTGAATACGGCATTAAATTTATACTAGCACCTAAGTCTGCCAATGCTTCTATTGAACTAAGACTACCTAGAAAACATGGAATTGTGAAACTTCCTGGATCTGCTAATTTTTCTGGTATCTTATTCAACAGTACTGCAGAACAATTAGCATTCATAGTAACAGCCAAGAGTTCTTCCATTTTCTTTCTATTTGTGATTAGATCTTTCTGAAATTTAGCATATCTAGGCATTCCTGAAATCACATCAATGAAAGGAAGATTAATATTTATTTGTTTAAACATATCCAGGAATTTGGATTACTCGGCTTCAAGTCTCTCTTTTCTCATTTTTCTCGGGTAAGGAAGTGGTGGTTGGTATGGTTTAACATAAGATTTAGCCTTAACTGTGTTATCTTCATTAACCTTTTCAACTACCGGTTCTTTTTCCTTTTCTTGCTCAGATTGTGGTTCTTGTGGAGTAGGAATAGAGTCATCAGAAATTTTAGGTATTTCAGGTGGTTTAAGTGTAATACCACTTCTTGTGGTAATGGCTTTAGCTATTTCATTCCGGGGGTTAGCATTTGTATCACTAGGTAGACTTCTCGGTTTTCTTTCACCTATTAACTTTGCTAGGTTGCTCACTTCTTGTTCCAAATTTTGAATAGAAGCTTGTTGATTTCTAAATGCTTGAGCATTTTGTTCATTGGTTTGTTTCTGAGATGTGAAAAACTGCGTTTGAGATTCAACTAGCTTCGACATCATATCTTATAAATTTGGCTTTTTATCATCGGTTTGTGGTGGTTTGTTTTGAAAATTATTTCTTTGCTGATTGTAAGTATTATTGGATACTTGCTGATTGCTAGGACCTTGTTGGTTGTTGTATGGAACATTTCGGTTATAATTCTGATTTTGATTGAAGATCGGTCTTGGCGGTTGATAATTATTCTGATAATTATTTCCAGGCCTTTGGTTTAGATATGAAATATTCTCTCTTTGTTCCATTGTTTGTTCAATACTGAGACAATCTTTTGTCAAATGTGGTCCTCTACACTGCTCACAACTAATTCTTATTGAGTGGATATCTTTAGTCATCTTTTCCATTCGTCTCTCGACAGCATCTATCTTTGTGGAAATGGAATCTAAGTCATGGCTAGAATCGGCTCTAGCTGCTTTAGATGATCTAACGATATCTTTTTCTTGATGCCACTCATGTGAGTGGGAAGCAGTGTTATCAATAATTTTGTAAGCGTCAGTTGCGATTTTCTTCATAATGGAACCACCAGCTGCTATATCTATCTCTTTTCTTGTAGTGATGTCGCATCCTTGGTAGAATATTTGTACTATTTGACAAGTGTCTAAACCATGTTGAGGACATCCTCTCAATAACTTTTCAAATCTTGTCCACGCTTCATATAGAGTTTCATTTGGCTTTTGTGTGAACATAACAATTTCTCCTTGAAGTCTCACGGCTTTAGATGCCGGAAAGAATTGTTTAAGAAAATTTTCAACTAAGACGTCCCATGTATCAATCGCCCCTTCAGGTAACGATTCTAACAAATCTTTGGCTTCTCCCTTTAAAGTCCAGGGAAATAACATGAGATATATCTGTTCATCCTCCACTTCTATGATTTTAAATAGTGTACAGATCCTATTAAAAGTACGAAGATGTTCATTTGGATCTTCCTTCGGCGCACCACTAAATTGGAATTGATTAGTCACCATGTGTAGGATTTGTCCTTTGATTTCATAATCTGGCGCATTAATGTCTGGTTGAGTAATTGCGTGACCTTGGCCAGTGCGTTTAGCTCTCATTCGGTCTTCCATACTTAGAGGTTCCAGATTTTCCATGATTGAATTTGTTGAATCTGAATCACTAGAGGATTCTGATTTAATGGGTTGTTCCTCAACAATCTCCGTTTGAATGATTGGTGGTTCCGGAGGAAAGATTAGTGGTTCAGGATCTCTGAATTGTCCCTGAATATCCTCCGGATTCTCAATTGTGAGGTCGGGTTCAAAAAATGGATTATCGGAAATTTGAATTGGAGTACTTGGTTGACTAGATGACGATTCAAAAGAAAAATCAACGGCGACAATATTGGCTGGATGTCTTGATCGAGTTACAGGTGGTGAACGTATAAAAGGTGGTGAACGTTTTGCTCGGTGCATTCACTGAATATCCTATTAGTTATAAAAGATAAAAATTATATAAGTTATCAAATTAATAGACTTTTCTAATTTTGCCCACGTTTCGAATAGCCAATAGATGCAGTAGGTAGCCAGGACCCTTTAAATCGGAAGCCCACAACTCGCCACTAACAAATCCAACTATTACTACGAACCAGAAAATTTTGGATGTCTTATTAATTTAACTGCTTAAAATAATTTTTCGTTGAAATTTAAAGAAATTTTAGAGAAGAAATAGAAAATTCTATGTCCTAAAAACTAGAGCGTCGAGAAATAAGAAAGAAAAAGAGCGCGTCGAAAAACGTCGAAAAATAGATGGTCGAAAAATAATAAAAAGAACGTAGCGCGTCGAAACTTAAAAGTCTAAAAACTAAGAATTAAAAGTTGCGTCTAAAAATATTAAAGCTTAAAAGGAATTCTATATCCAAAACGGTAATAAATTAAAGAGTACTAAAATTTATAAAACGGCGTCTCAAAATTCTAAAGCACCTAAATCTTAGTCTAAAGAAAAAGCACTTAAAGGATTTTACGGCAAAGCCTAAAAAAATCTTGACATAAAAAAAAAAACTATGGCAAAAACTATGACTTAAAACTAAATACGAACGAAAAATACAAATATTACGCTAAAATAAATAAAAAGATAAAATATAAAAATAAACTTAAAGTTGTAAAAAGTACAATTTTTATAAAAATATTATTTTTATATTATTTATTTTATAAAACTATTAATTTTATATATTAATTAAAACTAGATTAAAACTAAATAATACAAAATAAAACTAAAAGCTAAATTAAATAATTAACGAATTAACCCTAATTAGGGTTTATAATAATAAATATAATAAATACTCCGTAATTATTGCTGTTGGTCAGTCAAACCTGGCGTGTCAGATAAGGCCATGCGATCGCATTGATATCCCGTTATATTTTCATGCGGTCGCATGGAGTAGGGTTTCGGGCCAGACTTTGGGCTGCTACAGTACTAGGCCGAGAACTTTTTATATTTTTTTTCTGTTTTTAATATTCTGTTTTATAATTTATAGATTTTTTATATAAAATAAATAAAAATTTAAATTTTAAAAACTAAAATAGAAATAAAAATACTTTATAATTATGTATTTTAAACAACTCTTAGAAATATATACTTTATTTTTCTTTTTTTTTATACTTTTGTATTTTTAATAATAATAACAACGTATTTTTACAAAACTAAATTAAAAATCTCTTTTTTTTATATATCGTTGCGCTTTTGGCGTTTTAGTGTCCCCGGCAGCGGCGCCAAAAATACTTAATGTGCGTAGAGGTGTATACAAAATAGTTATATATTTACTAAGAAAAACTATTAAATACGATACAATTTTACACAAGTTATTTATTTATTTATAGAGTGGATATACCTAAACCTTGCTACAACACTTATAGGCAGTGTACCTAATCGTACAGTAGTGTAGTTTTTAGTAAGTCCGGTTCGTCCACAGGGAACTCGCCAAGTTTAACGCTATATTTTTAAAAACTATATATATATATATATATATATATATATATATATATATATATATATATATATATATATATATATATATATATATATATATATATATATATATATATATATATATATATATATATATATATATATATATATATAAAAGTAGTATTATTATTATAAAAGGGGGTTTTTACCGTTTAATGACCGGTTTGTCAATTTTAAAACTTTAGTCGCAGTTAAAACCTAATGTAAAATATAAAAATAACTTAATTTAAAGCGTAAATTAAATAACGATAATGAAATTGCGATGATAAAAAATAAAGTTGCGATAATTAAAAAGTACGATAATTAAAAGTGCAATTAAATACAATGACAGTAAATAAAAGTGCGATAATTAAAAATGCAATTAAATATGAAATAAAGAAATTATGCTTATTTAAACTTCCGTAATCATGATGTTCGACGTGTTGTTTTTAGTTTAGTACCAGGGATTAATTGTCCTTTGTCCTGGATTATTTGATATGTCCATACGGTTTTGTCCATAATAGTCCATCAGTCATAAATATAAAGTGCGAGAGTCTTCGTCAAATTATCCTTATATCCGAAGTCAAATATTCCAACTAATTGGGGATTCGAATTGTAACAAGGTCTTAATACTTTGTTTAATGAATACACCAGGTTATCGACTGCGTGTAGTCCAAGGTTTTACTACTTTGTTAACAATTACACCAATTACCCTTGAATGTAATCCACCCCTGTTTCAACTAATCCATTAACTATTAATCTAGTTCCGTGTCCGGTAAAATGAACAATTATTGGTATTTATAGATATCCCTCCCACCGTACCCAGTCAAGCGTATGTGGTTATATATAAATACGTCAAATTATAAGTCTATATATTAAATTAACAAGGTATCATTTAGTTAATATAAAGCCCATTAATAGCCCATAGTCTAATTTCCACAAGTGTCGTTCATTTATCCAAACCCCAATTATGGTATAAAGCCCAATTACCCAATTTTAATATTTAGCCCAACATCACGATTACTTCGGCTTAAATAAGCATAATAATAACTTAGCTACGAGACATTAATTTAAAAAGGTTGAACATAACTTACAATGATTAAAAATAGCGTTGCGTTACACGGACAGAATTTCGACTTACACCCTTACAACATTCGCTAACATTCCCTTATTATTAAAATTAAAATTAAAATTAAAATTATAATATATATATATATATATATATATATATATATATATATATATATATATATATATATTACGTGAGATAGATAGAAAGAAAAAGATGTGTTTTGCTCGTTCACTAAACTGCTTTTTATAGGGATGTGGCCTGAATTCTGCTGCCATGCGATCGCATGGATATTACTCTTCCAGGCCATGCGATCGCTTGTAAATAGAACAATTGTAACTAAAAGCTTGTCTTTCTTGAGGGATAATGCTATGAAATATATGTTCATTTTTAGCATTATCAGCTGTACCTCTTCTAAGTAAGGCCATGGAACCCGGTCAGTGTTGATTAGTACACTGCACCATAAAGCGGTCTCAAACATTGCACCTGGTTGAGGGATTCTTAGTTAATTAAGGAACTGTTTGTTTAGACACATAAAGGATTGGACCGTTAGGATAACCGAACGTGTTCATGGAAGTTAGCTTGACTTGTCCATGATGTTCTTTATGGTTGAACTCTTTTTAAGGGCCTAACTATCTTTTAAAACCAATCACTAACGGAAGTATTGAAACACATCACATCTCTCGGATATGGTAAACACATCACACCTCTGCCTATTCATGAGCCAGCATTCCATAATCTCGACAGGATAACTGATGAAATCATAGTATGCACTTACTTTAACCTTATCTGAATTATGAATTTTATCACATTTCCTTTATCTGTCTTATAAATTAGAAAATCCCAAAAATTAAGTAACCACTACTCCTTCATAACTATCTTAGCTTAAATATAGGTTCGATTCTACTGATATCTCAAAAATACGACTCTAGGTCATACTTCCTTTACTCATACTAAGGAGTAGTACGATTTAGGCCCCGCTAAATATAAATTTAAAACAGTACCCCCTCTTGGTGGTTGATTCTGACATGTTGCGACCTAACGACACCACACAAATAAAACCGTCTGTTTCAGCCATATCAACCGCCTACGGCAGTTTTACAACGTATAGATCCCGAAAGATTACACAATTTTAAAAAATACGGTGACTAAATCGGAGCTACGAGTCAAAAGATACGATAGATCGAACATTTTAGCCAAAGACACAAAACAAAAAGCACCATGAACCGTCAATGGTGTTTGGTGCGTGGTGTGATTTTGTGAGGAAGGATGTCTTTTCGGAATCTAGATAACCTCGAATGGAAAGCACGTTCAGAGAGTCTTGCTCGCTCGGCCATTTTAGGATGATCTTGCGAATTTCAGCACAATCTGAAACCTAAGGTTATGCGCCGCTAAATGGTACTCCATCTAGCAGCGCATATTAATGATTTAAAAAAGCGTGTTTAATGAAGTGATATTAGATTCAAATCGATATGCGTTATACATAATTACATTGCGAGTGAAATAATAGGACTTAAAACAATATGTACCATGCTAAAAAGGGAATAATATGAATGAAATTCAAAACGGTCAAAATCGAAAAAAGGCAAAATTGAAGGCTTTCGAGGTCTCTTTTTGAAAAATATTTGTGACAAACCGCCTACGGCAGTTTTCCAACATGTAGATCCTGAAAAAATACACGATTTGAAAAAAAAGGGGACTAAATCGGAGCTACGAGTCAGAAGATACGATAGATCCAACATTTTGGCCAAAGACACCAAACACCAAGCACCACGGACCGTCAGTGGTGTTTGGTGCGTGGTGCGATTTTACGAGGAAATATGTCTTTTCGAAATCTAGACAACCTCGAATGGCAAGCACATTCAGAGAGTCTTTCTCATTCGGCCATTTTAGGGCGATCTTGAGAATTTCAGCACAATCTGAAATCGAAGGTTATGCGCCGCCAAATGGTACTCCATCTGGCGGCGCATACTAATGATTTAAAAAAACGTATTTAATGAAGTGTCATTAGATTCAAATTTATACCTGTTATAAATAATTACATTGCGAGTTAAATAATATGCCTTAAAACGATATATACCATGCTAAGTCATGCATACACAAAACTAATAATAAGATATAAATTGATAACGTTCAAAGAGAACATTAAAAATGAGTAAAATGTCTTTTTTTGGCATCCTAAGGACCTCGATGTCAAGACACTATCCAGGACTCTTGATGTTATGGTCGTTTTAGGGTGATCTCAAAAATTTCAGCACAATATGAAACCGAAGGTTATGCGCCACCAAATACTACTCCATCTGGCGGCGCATATGAATGATTTAAAAAAGCGTGTTTAATGAAGGGACATTATATTCAAATCTATATGCATTATACATAATTGCATTGCGAGTGAAATAATAGGCCTTAAAACAATCTGTACCATGCTAAGTCAAGCATACACAAAATGAATAATATGAATGAAATTCAAAACAGTCAAAATCGGAAAAAGAAAAAATTGAAGGCTTTCGAAGTCTCGTTTCGAAAAATAGATGGGACAAATAGACTATGGCAGTTTTCCAATGTATAGATCCCAAAAAAATACACAATTTGAAAAAAACGGTGACTAAATCGGAGCTACGAGTCAAAAGATACGATAGATCGAACATTTTAGCCAAAGACACAAAACACCAAGCACCACGAACCGTCGGTGGTGTTTGGTGCGTGGTGCGATTTTGCGAGGAAAGATGTTGAAATGTCCCTTTCATATTGATTATAAATGTTCCATATTAATTGATTTCGTCGCGAGGTTTTGACCTCTATATGAGACGTTTTTCAAAGACTGCATTCATTTTTAAAACAACCATAACCTTTATTTTATCGATAAAGGTTTTAAAAAAAAACATTAAGTAGATTATCAAATAATGATAATCTAAAATATACCGTTTACACACGACCATTACATAATAGTTTACAATAAAAATATATTACATCGAAATAAGTTTCTTGAATGCTGTTTTTACACAATATCATACAATCATGGACTCCAAATGTTGTCCTTATTTTAGTATGCAACAACGGAAGCTCTTAATAATCACCTGAGAATAAACATGCTTTAAACGTCAACAAAAATGTTGGTGAGTTATAGGTTTAACCTATATATATCAAATAGTAATAATAGACCATAAGATTTCATCTTTCAATAACATACAATCTGTATAAAAATCATTCATATGTTGAACACCTGGTAATCGACATTAACAAAATGCATATAGAATATCCCCAAAACATAAATCCATCTGTATTAATAACTCGAAGTACTAAAGCATACCATTTTTCAGTATGGGGGAGTTAGTGCCCGTAGATCTACCTTTAGGATTCGCGTCAATTAGGGTGTCTGTTCCCTAATTCTTAGGCTACCAAGCTAAAAGGGTGATATTCGGTATTCATAATCTAACATAGAATGTAATTTCAAGTACTTGTGTCTATTTTGTAACACATTTACAAAACTGCATGTATTCTCATCCCAAAAATATTAGATTTAAAAGTGGGACTATAACTCACTTTCACAGATTTTTACTTTCCCGGAAATAAGACTTGGCCACCGGTCGATTCACGAACCTATAACAAATATGTACATATGTATCAAAGTATGATCAAAATATAATTACAACATTTTTTTATTACGTTTTAATGATTTGAGTTTGTTAAGTCAGCAGTCCTCGTTAGTAACCTACAACTAGTTGTTCACAGTTAGATGTACAGAAATAAAGCAATATATATTATCTCGAATCAATCCACGACCTCGTGTATACAAGTCTCTGGCTAGATCACAACTAAAAGTATATATAATATTTTGAAATCAACCTCAATCCTGTATAGCTAACTCCAACATTACTGCATATAGAGTGTCTATGGTTGTTCCGAAATATATATATATATATATATATGTAAATATATATATATATATATATATATATATATATATATATATATATATATATATATATATATATATATATATATATATATATATATATAGATGGGTCGATATGATATGTCAAAACATTGTATTCGTGTCTATGATATCTCAAGATTACATAATATATGTTAGAATACATGTATAATACAATATAAGTTAGTTAAGTTATGATTTGTATATATTTGTTACAAATTTCACGTAGCTACAACAAGCAAAATTATCCAATCTTGTTTTACCCATAACTTCTTCGTTTTAAGTCCGTTTTGAGTGATTCAAGTTGCTATGGTTTTATATTGAACTTAAGTTTATGAATATAAACATAAAAGGTATAAGTTTATAGTCGAAAATACAGGTTACAAGTCATTTTTGTAAAGGTAGTCATTTCAGTCGAAAGAAGGACGTCTAGATGACCATTTTGGAAAACATACTTCCACTTTGAGTTTAACCATGATTTTTGGATATAGTTTCATGTTCATAAGAAAAATCATTTTCCCAGAAGAATAGCTTTTAAATCAAAGTTTATCATAGTTTTTAATTATCAAACCCAAAACATCCCGCGGTGTTACTACAACGGCGTATGTCCGGTTTTACGGTGTTTTTTGTGTTTTCAGGTTTTAAATCATTAATTTAGCATATCATATAGATATAGAACATGTGTTTAGTTGATTTTAAAAGTTAAGTTAGAAGGATTAACTATATTTGCGAACAAGTTTAGAATTAACTAAACTATGTTCTAGTGATTACATGTTCAAATCTTCGAATAAGATAGTTTTATATATATGAATCGAATGATGTTATGAACATCATTACTACCTCAAGTTTAGTAGGTAAACCTACTGGAAGTGACAAAAATTGATCTAGCTTCAAAGGATTCTTGGATGGCTTGAAAGTTCTTGAAGTAGAATCATGACACGAAAACAAGTTCAATTAAGATTATCACTCGAAATAAGATTGTTGTAGTTATAGAAATTGAACCAAAGTTTGAATATGAATATTACCTTGAATAAGAAAGATAACCTACTGTAAATAACAAAGGTTTCTTGATCTTAGATGATTACTTGGAATGGATTAGAAAGCTTGGAATAACTAGTAAACTTGAAAGGATTTTTGAAGTGTTGTTGAAGTGTTCTTCCTATGATGATTATAGCTTGATTCTTGAAGTAATTTTTGATAAAGATGATGATTAGTTTACTGGAAAAATTCGTTCATAAGTGTGTGTAGGTGTTGAGAGAGAATTAGAAAGAGAATTGGAAGTGAAATGGATTGATTGGTGAGTGGTGAATGATGAGTGGTGAGTGGGGTTAAAAGGAGTTCTAGTTAGTTGACTAGTTCATGGTAGAAGTTAAATTTGATTAGTAATGCATGACATAATCAAGAGTGGAATCCCATGCTAGTTCCTATTGGTATATACTCATAGTAAGTACATCTAGAAGCTGTGTATAATACGGATACGAATACTGAATGACTACGAGTAGAATTGTTAATGAAAATGAATGGAAATGTAATTGTAAGCATTTTTGCTAAGTAGAATTACTTTGATATGTGTCTTGAAGTCTTTCAAAAGTGTATGAATACATATTAAAACACTATATGTATATACATTTTAACTTAGTCGTTAAGTCATCGTTAGTCGTTACATGTAAGTGTTGTTTTGAAACCTTTAAGTTAACGTTCTTGTTAAATGTTGTTAACCCATTGTTTATTATATCTAATGAGATGTTAAATTATTACATTATAATGATATTATGATGTATGAATATATCTTATTATGATATATATACATTAAAATGTCGTTACAACGATATTCGTTACATATATGTCTCTTTTCGAAATCCTTAAGTTAGTAGTCTTGTTTTTAGATATGTAGTTCATTGTTAATACACTTAATGATATGTTGACTTATCATTTATCATGTTTAAACATAGTGTATCAATATCTTAATATAATTCATATGTATTTAGTAAGACGTTATTATAACGATAATCGTTATATATATCGTTTCGAGTTTCTTAATTCAATAAACTCATTTTTATGTATATCACTCATTGTTAATATACTTAGTGAGATACTTACTTATCATAATCTCATGTTAACCATATATATGTCTATATATATAACATCATGTAGTTTTTACGAATTTGTAACGTTCGTGAATCGCCGGTCAGTTTGGGTGGTCAAATGTCTATATGAAGCCTATTTTCAATTAATCAAGTCTTAACAAGTTTGATTTCTTAACATGTTGGAAACACTTAATCAAGTAAATATTAATTTCATTTAATATATATAAACATAGAAAAGTTCGGGTCACTACAGTACCTACCCGTTAAATAAATTTCGTCCCGAAATTTTAAGCTGTTGAAGGTGTTGACGGGTTCTTCGATGAATTGAAGTTTTTCGTTGATTTGGATTTCATCTAACGGAAGAGTGAGATCTTCTTTAGCAAAACATTTCTTCAAATTCGAGACGTGGAAAGTGTTATGTACAGCCGCGAGTTGTTGAGTAACTCAAGTCGGTAAGCTACGGGTCCGACACAATCAATAATCTTGAATGGTCCAATATACCTTGAATTTAATTTTCCTCGTTTACCAAATCGAACAACTCCTTTCCAAGGTTGCAACTTTAAGCATGACCATCTCTCCAATTTCAAATTCTATATCTTTTCTTTTAATGTCAGCGTAGCTCTTTTGTCGGCTTTGGGCGGTTTTTAACCGTTGTTGAATTTGGATAATCTTCTCGGTAGTATCTTGTATTATCTTCGGACCCGTAATCTGTCTATCTCCCACTTCACTCCAACAAATCGGAGACCTGCACTTTCTACCATAAAGTGCTTCAAACGGCGCCATCTCAATGCTCGAATGGTAGCTGTTGTTGTAGGAAAATTCTGCTAACGGTAGATGTCGATCCCAACTGTTTCCGAAATCGATAACACATGCTCGTAGCATGTCTTCAAGCGTTTGTATCATTCTTTCGCTCTGCCCATCAGTTTGTGGATGATAAGCAGTACTCATGTCTAGACGAGTTCCTAATGCTTGCTGTAATGTCTGCCAAAACCTTGAAACAAATCTGCCATCCCTATCAGAGATAATAGAGATCGGTATTCCATGTCTGGAGACAACTTCTTTCAAGTACAATCGCACCAACTTCTCCATTTTATCATTTTCTCTCATTGGCAGAAAATGTGCTGATTTGGTGAGACGATCGACTATTACCCAAATAGTATCATAACCACTTGCAGTCCTTAGAAATTTAGTAATGAAATCCATGGTAATGTTTTCCCATTTCCATTCCGGGATTTCAGGTTGTTGAAGTAGACCTGATGGTTTTTGATGTTCAGCTTTGACCTTAGAACATGTCAAACATTCTCCCACATATCTAGCAATATCGGCTTTCATACCCGGTCACCAAAAGTGCTTCTTGAGATCTTTGTACATCTTTCCCGCTTCGGGATGTATTGAGTATCTGGTTTTATGTGCTTTCTTAAGTACCATTTCTCTCACATCTCCAAACTTTGGTACCCAAATTCTTTCAGCCCTATACCGATTTCCATCTTCCCGAATATTAAGATGTTTCTCTGATCCTTTGGATATTTCATTCTTCAAATTTACCTCTTTTAAAACTCCCTGTTACGCCTCCTTTATTTGAGTAGTAAGGTTAGTACGAATAATTATATTCATAGCTTTTACCCGTATAGGTTCTCTGTCCTTTCTACTCAAAGCGTCGGCTACCACATTTGCCTTCCCCGGGTGGTAACGAATCTCAAAGTCGTAATCATTCAACAGTTTAATCCACCTACGCTGTCTCATGTTCAGTTGTTTCTTATTAAATATATGTTGGAGACTTTTGTGGTCGGTATATATAATACTTTTGACCCCATATAAGTAGTGCCTCCAAGTCTTTAATGCAAAAACAACAGTGCCCAATTCCAAATCGTGAGTCGTACAATTTTGCTCGTGAATCTTCAATTGTCTGGACGCATAAGCAATTACCTTCGTTCGTTGCATTAATACACAGTCGAGGCCTTGCTTTGAGGAGTCACAATATATCACAAAATCATCATTCCTTTCAGGAAATGACAATATAGGTGCCGTAGTTAACTTTTTCTTTAACAATTGAAGCACTTTCTCCTGCTCATCCTTCCATTCAAATTTCTTCCCTTTATGCGTTAATGCAGTCAAGGGTTTTGCTATTTTGGAAAAATCTTGAATGAATCTTCTGCAGTAACCAGCCAATCCTAAAAATTGACGTATATGCTTCAGAGTTTTTGGGGTTTCCCAGTTTTCAACGGTTTCAATCTTTGTCGGATCTACCTGAATACCTTCTTTGTTCACTATGTGACTGAGGAATTGAACTTCTTCCAACCAAAATGCACCCTTTGAAAACTTAGCGCACAGTTTTTCTTTCCTCAACAATTCTAGCACTTTTCTTAAATGTTCTTCGTGCTCTTGATCATTCTTTGAGTAGATAAGTATGTCATCGATGAAAACTATGACAAATTTATCGAGATATGGCCCACACATACGGTTCATGAGATCCATGAATACAGCTGGTGCGTTAGTAAATCCAAACGGTATAACCATAAACTTGTAATGACTGTAACGCATCCTAAAAGCAGTCTTCGGAATATCATCCTCCTTCACACGCATTTGATGATATCCAGAATGTAAATCGATCTTCGAATAAACCGACGAGCCTTGTAATTGATCAAATAAGTCGTCGATTCAGGGTAATGGGTAACGGTTCTTGATGTAAGTTTGTTCAACTCTCGGTAGTCGATACACAACCTGAATGTACCATCTTTCTTCTTGACAAACAGAACAGGAGCTCCCCATGGTGATGTACTTGGTCGAATGAAGCCACGCTCCAAAAGTTCATGTAACTGACTTTGTAATTCTTTCATTTCGCTGGGTGCGAATCTTTATGGAGCACGAGCTATTGGTGCAGTTCCTGGTACAAGGTCTATTTGAAATTCAACTGATCGATGTTGGGGTAATCCCGGTAATTCTTTCGGAAATACATCGGGAAATTCTTTTGCGATGGGAACATCACTGATGTTCTTTTCTTCAGGTTTAACTTCTTCGATGTGTGCTAGAATAACGTAACAACCTTTTCTTATTAGTTTTTACGCCTTCAAACTACTAATAAGATTTAACTTTTCGTTGCTCTTTTCTCCGTACACCATTAAAGGTTTTCCTTTTTCGCGCATAATACGAATTGCATTTTTGTAACAAACGACCTCTGCTCTCACCTTTTTCAACCAATCCAAGCCAATTATTACATCAAAACTCCCTAACTCGACTGGTATTAAATTAATCTTAAACGTTTCATCACCCAGTTTAATTTCTCTATCCCGACATATATTATCTGCTGAAATTAATTTACCATTTGCTAATTCGAGTAAAAATTTATTATCCAAAGGCGTCAATGGGCAACTTAATTTAGCACAAAAATCTCTACTTATATAGCTTCTATCCGCACCTGAATCAAATAAAACATAAGCAGATTTATCGTCAATAAGAAACTTACCCGTAACAAGCTCCGGGTCTTCCTGCGCTTCTACCGAATTAATGTTGAAGACTCTTCCACGGATTTGCCCATTTGTATTTCCTTGGTTTGGGCATTTACTCTTGACATGGCCCAGTTTTCCACATCCATAACAAATAAAGGCGGCATTACTTGTCCCGACATTACTGGTTGCATTATTTTTGTTAATCACCGGTCCGTAGATTTCACACTTCGTCGCGCTATGACCACCTCTATTACACTTAGTACACGTTGTCATGCAGAACCCAGTTGGATGGTATCCTTCACACCTCTGACATGGTTTTTGCCTTTTGTTATTATTGTTGGGATGGTTGTTGTTGTGGTTGTTGTTGTTGTTGGGACGTTTGTTGTAGTTATTGTTAGGATTGCGGTTATTGTTGCGATTGTTGTTGTGGTTGTTGGGATAGTTATTGCAATTGTGGTTGTAATTGTTGTTGTTGTTGTATTGGTGACCCTTGTCACTGGTTTCTTCCAACTTTCTCTTGACTTGTTTCATGTTGGCCTCTTCGTCCGCCTGCTCCTTAATCCTTCTCTCAATCTGGTTTACTAGTTTGTGAGCCATACGGCTTGCCTTTTGTATGGAGGCGGGCTCGTGTGAACTCACATCTTCTTGAATCCTTTATGGTAACCCTTTAACAAATGCGTCGATCTTCTCTTCTTCATCTTCGAAAACTCTTGGACATAATAGGCACAACTCTGTGAATCGTCGTTCATACGTGTTAATGTCGAATCCTTGCGTTCGTAATCCTCTAAGCTCTACCTTGAGCTTATTGACCTCGTTTCTAGGACGGTACTGGTCGTTCATCAAGTGCTTGAATGCTGACCACGGTAGTGCGTAAGAAATATTTTGTCCTACCTGTTCAAGATAGGTTTTCCACCACGTTAATGCAGTACCTGTGAAGGTATGCATAGCGTACTTAACTTTGTCCTCTTCAGTACACTCACTTATGGCAAACACCGATTCGACCTTCTCGGTCCACCGTTTCAATCCGATCGATCCTTTGGTTCCATCAAATTCCAAAGGTTTGCAGGTAGTGAATTCTTTGTAGGAGCATCCTACACATTTCTTGTGGAATTAGTTCCACTGCTAGATCCAGAGTTATTGATATTTTGAATCACAGCCTGTACTGCGGCTACGTCGGTGCCATTTCCTTCAAAAATAGCCAAAAGAATTAAGTTAATCATATAGAATATTATGAGTAGTCAATAGTATTTCGTAGCATAATATGAACTTATTTATAAAAGCTTTTTCTTCATATTAGCGTTTTATAATTTTTCATTCGGGTAGTACCTACCAGTTAAGTTCATACTTAATAGCCAATATACAATTCAACTACTACAATTCTATATGAAAAACTGTTTATAATAATATTTCATGTTCAAACTTTTATACAATATTTACAAATTTACAATACCGCTATTTTACATATAGCATAAAATATAGCACACAATAATTTTGATACAAAACAGTTGTGACAACAATCCTAGTTAATACGCAAGTCATTCAGCAAAGGCAATAAAAACATTTAATTCATAAGCCCAGAAACAAGTCATGCATTCTGGTTGTACTAATATTATTTCCCATCCTTGGTTAAGTGGCAGATAACCATTATGACCGTTAGCTAGGCAGCATGTTGTAACGTCGTCAAAAGGATGAGGGTTTCGTAATGCCCAACAGCCCCGTAACAATCTAAAAACCTTGTTTCTCACCCCAACTACCGAATCCGTCACCTGTGGGAAGGTTTTATTTAAAAGTTGTAATCCGATGTTCTTTTTCTCACTTTGGTGAGAGGCGAACATCACTAACCCGTAAGCATAACATGATTCTTTATGTTTCATGTTAGAAGCTCTTTCTAAAGCACGAAGTCCTATGTTGGGATATGTTGAGTCAAAATAGGTTCTTAACCCGTAGCGTAAAATTGCATCTGGGTTCCCCGCATTCAATGCTTTAAAGAAAACACAGCGTAACTTATGGTCTCCCCAATGTGATATACCCCATCTATTAAAGGAAAGCCTTTTATAAACTAAGGCATGCCTGGAATGTCTTTCAAATGTTTGACAAACTAATTTCGCCATAAATAGTTATGCCGATGAACTCTGACCGACTCTAGACCAGATTTCATCAATCATGTCCCCGGGTAGGTCTTCTAGAATATTCGGTTGTCTATCCTTAACGTCCATTGTGTGTTTTTATAATGTAAAATATGAAATGTCCCGTTCTTATTGATTAAAAACGTTCCATATTAATTGATTTCGTTGCGAGGTTTTGACCTCTATATGAGACGTTTTTCAAAGACTGCATTCATTTTTAAACAAACCATAACCTTTATTTCATCAATAAAGGTTTAAAAAGCTTTACGTAGATTATCAAATAATGATAATCTAAAATATCCTGTTTACACACGACCATTACATAATGGTTTACAATACAAATATGTTACAACAAAATAAGTTTCTTGAATGCAGTTTTTACACAATATCATACAAGCATGGACTCCAAATCTTGTCCTTATTTAAGTATGCGACAGCGGAAGCTCTTAATAATCACCTGAGAATAAACATGCTTAAAACGTCAACAAAAATGTTGGTGAGTTATAGGTTTAACCTATATATATCAAATCATAATAATAGACCACAAGATTTCATATTTCAATACACATCCCATACATAGAGATAAAAATCATTCATATGGTGAACACCTGGTAACCGACATTAACAAGATGCATATATATAAGAATATCCCCATCATTCCGGGACACCCTTCGGATATGATATAAATTTCGAAGTACTAAAGCATCCGGTACTTTGGATGGGGTTTGTTAGGCCCAATAGATCTATCTTTAGGATTCGCGTCAATTAGGGTGTCTGTTCCCTAATTCTTAGATTACCAGACTTAATAAAAAGGGGCATATTCGATTTTGATAATTCAACCATAGAATGTAGTTTCACGTACTTATGTCTATTTTGTAAATCATTTATAAAACCTGCATGTATTCTCATCCCAAAAATATTAGATTTTAAAAGTGGGACTATAACTCACTTTCACAGATTTTTACTTCGTCGGGAAGTAAGACTTGGCCACTGGTTGATTCACGAACCTATAACAATATATACATATATATCAAAGTATGTTCAAAATATATTTACAACACTTTTAATATATTTTGATGTTTTAAGTTTATTAAGTCAGCTGTCCTCGTTAGTAACCTACAACTAGTTGTCCACAGTTAGATGTACAAAAATAAATCGATAAATATTATCTTGAATCAATCCACGACCCAGTGTATACGTATCTCAGTATTGATCAAAACTCAAACTATATATATTTTGGAATCAACCTCAACCCTATATAGCTAACTCCAACATTCACATATAGAGTGTCTATGGTTGTTCCGAAATATATATAGATGTGTCGACATGATAGGTCGAAACATTGTATACGTGTCTATGGTATCTCAAGATTACATAATATACAATACAAGTTGATTAAGTTTTGGTTGGAATAGATTTGTTACCAATTTTCACGTAGCTAAAATGAGAAAAATTATCCAATCTTGTTTTACCCATAACTCCTTCATTTTAAATCCGTTTTGAGTGAATCAAATTGCTATGGTTTCATATTGAACTCTATTTTATGAATATAAACAGAAAAAGTATAGGTTTATAGTCGGAAAAATAAGTTACAAGTCGTTTTTGTAAAGGTAGTCATTTCAGTCGAAAGAACGACGTCTAGATGACCATTTTAGAAAACATACTTCCACTTTGAGTTTAACCATAATTTTTGGATATAGTTTCATGTTCATAATAAAAATCATTTTCTCAGAATAACAACTTTTAAATCAAAGTTTATCATAGTTTTTAATTAACTAACCCAAAACAGCCCGCGGTGTTACTACGACGGCGTAAATCCGGTTTTACGGTGTTTTTCGTGTTTCCAGGTTTTAAATCATTAAGTTAGCATATCATATAGATATAGAACATGTGTTTAGTTGATTTTAAAAGTCAAGTTAGAAGGATTAACTTTTGTTTGCGAACAAGTTTAGAATTAACTAAACTATGTTCTAGTGATTACAAGTTTAAACCTTCGAATAAGATAGCTTTATATGTATGAATCGAATGATGTTATGAACATCATTACTACCTTAAGTTCCTTGGATAAACCTACTGGAAAAGAGAAAAATGGATCTAGCTTCAACGGATCCTTGGATGGCTCGAAGTTCTTGAAGCAGAATCATGACACGAAAACAAGTTCAAGTAAGATCATCACTTGAAATAAGATTGTTATAGTTATAGAAATTGAACCAAAGTTTGAATATGATTATTACCTTGTATTAGAATGATAACCTAATGTAAGAAAAAAAGATTTCTTGAGGTTGGATGATCACCTTACAAGATTGGAAGTGAGCTAGCAAACTTGAAAGTATTCTTGATTTTATGAAACTAGAACTTTTGAAATTTATGAAGAACACTTAGAACTTGAAGATAGAACTTGAGAGAGATCAATTAGATGAAGAAAATTGAAGAATGAAAGTGTTTGTAGGTGTTTTTGGTCGTTGGTGTATGGATTAGATATAAAGGATATGTAATTTTGTTTTCATGTAAATAAGTCATGAATGATTACTCATATTTTTGTAATTTTATGAGATATTTCATGCTAGTTGCCAAATGATGGTTCCCACATGTGTTAGGTGACTCACATGGGCTGCTAAGAGCTGATCATTGGAGTGTATATACCAATAGTACATACATCTAAAAGCTGTGTATTGTACGAGTACGAATACGGGTGCATACGAGTAGAATTGTTGATGAAACTGAACGAGGATGTAATTGTAAGCATTTTTGTTAAGTAGAAGTATTTTGATAAGTGTCTTGAAGTCTTTCAAAAGTGTATGAATACATATTAAAACACTACATGTATATACATTTTAACTGAGTCGTTAAGTCATCGTTAGTCGTTACATGTAAATGTTGTTTTGAAACCTTTAAGTTAACGATCTTGTTGAATGTTGTTAACCCATTGTTTATTATAACAAATGAGATGTTAAATTATTATATTATCATGATATTATGATATATAATATATCTTAGTATGATGTATATACAGTTAAATGTCGTTACAACGATAATCGTTACATATATGTCTCGTTTCGAAATCATTAAGTTAGTAGCCTTATTTTTACATATGTATTTCATTGTTAATACACTTAATAATATATTTACTTATCATTTAACATAATTAACCAAGTGTATCAATATCTTAATATGATTCATATGTACCTAGTAAGATGTTGTTATAACGATAATCGTTATATATATCGTTTTCGAGTTTCTTAAATTAATACTCTCATTTTTATGTATATAACTCATTCTTAAAATACCTAATGAGATACATACTTATAATAAAAACATGTTAACTATATATATAACCATATATATGTCATCGTATAGTTTTTATAAGTTTTAACGTTCGTGAATCACCGGTCAACTTGGGTGGTCAATTGTCTATATGAAACATATTTCAATTAATCAAGTCTTAACAAGTTTGATTGCTTAACATGTTGGAAACATTTAATCATGTAAATATCAATCTCAATTAATATATATAAATATGGAAAAGTTCGGGTCACTACAGTACCTACCCGTTAAATAAATTTCGTCCCGAAATTTTAAGCTGCTGAAGGTGTTGACGAATCTTCTGGAAATAGATGCGGGTATTTCTTCTTCATCTGATCTTCACGCTCCCAGGTGAACTCGGGTCCTCTACGAGCATTCCATCGAACCTTAACAATTGGTATCTTGTTTTGCTTAAGTCTTTTAACCTCACGATCCATTATTTCGACGGGTTCTTCGATGAATTGAAGTTTTTCGTTGATTTGGATTTCATCTAACGGAATAGTGAGATCTTCTTTAGCAAAACATTTCTTCAAATTTGAGACGTGGAAAGTGTTATGTACAGCTGCGAGTTGTTGAGGTAACTCAAGTCGGTAAGCTACTGGTCCGACACGATCAATAATCTTGAATGGTCCAATATACCTTGGATTTAATTTCCCTCGTTTACCAAATCGAACAACGCCTTTCCAAGGTGCAACTTTAAGCATGACCATCTCTCCAATTTCAAATTCTATATCTTTTCTTTTAATGTCAGCGTAGCTCTTTTGTCGACTTTGGGCGGTTTTCAACCGTTGTTGAATTTGGATGATCTTCTCGGTAGTTTCTTGTATAATCTCCGGACCCGTAATCTGTCTATCCCCCACTTCACTCCAACAAATCGGAGACCTGCACTTTCTACCATAAAGTGCTTCAAACGGCGCCATCTCAATGCTTGAATGGTAGCTGTTGTTGTAGGAAAATTCTGCTAATGGTAGATGTCAATCCCAACTGTTTCCGAAATCAATAACACATGCTCGTAGCATGTCTTCAAGCGTTTGTATCGTCCTTTCGCTCTGCCCATCGGTTTGTGGATGATAGGCAGTACTCATGTCTAGACGAGTTCCTAATGCTTGCTGTAATGTCTGCCAGAATCTTGAAATAAATCTGCCATCCCTATCAGAGATAATAGAGGTTGGTATTCCATGTCTGGAGACGACTTCCTTCAAATACAGTCGTGCTAACTTCTCCATCTTGTCATCTTCTCTTATTGGCAGGAAGTGTGCTGATTTGGTGAGACGATCAACTATTACCCAAATAGTATCAAAACCACTTGCAGTCCTTGGCAATTTAGTGATGAAATCCATGGTAATGTTTTCCCATTTCCATTCCGGGATTTCGGGTTGTTGAAGTAGACCTGATGGTTTCTGATGCTCAGCTTTGACCTTAGAACACGTCAAACATTCTCCTACATATTTAGCAACATCGGCTTTCATACCCGGCCACCAAAAATGTTTCTTGAGATCCTTGTACATCTTCCCCGTTCCAGGATGTATTGAGTATCTGGTTTTATGAGCTTCTCTAAGTACCATTTCTCTCATATCTCCAAATTTTGGTACCCAAATCCTTTCAGCCCTATACCGGGTTCCGTCTTCCCGAATATTAAGATGCTTCTCCGATCCTTTGGGTATTTCATCCTTTAAATTTACCTCTTTTAAAACTCCTTGTTGCGCCTCCTTTATTTGAGTAGTAAGGTTATTATGAATCATTATATTCATAGATTTTACTCGAATGGGTTCTCTGTCCTTCCTGCTCAAGGCATCGGCTACCACATTTGCCTTCCCCGGGTGGTAACGAATCTCAAAGTCGTAATCATTCAATAATTCAATCCACCTACGCTGCCTCATATTCAGTTGTTTCTGATTAAATATGTGTTGAAGACTTTTGTGGTCGGTATATATAATACTTTTGACCCCATATAAGTAGTGCCTCCAAGTCTTTAATGCAAAAACAACCGCGCCTAATTCCAAATCATGTGTCGTATAATTTTGTTCGTGAATCTTCAATTGTCTAGACGCATAAGCAATCACCTTCGTTCGTTGCATTAATACACAACCGAGACCTTGCTTTGATGCGTCACAATAAATCACAAAATCATCATTCCCTTCAGGCAATGACAATATAGGTGCCGTAGTTAGCTTTTTCTTCAATAACTGAAACGCTTTCTCTTGTTCATCATTCCATTCAAATTTCTTCCCTTTATGCGTTAATGCAGTCAAGGGCTTTGCTATTCTGGAAAAGTCTTGGATGAACCTTCTGTAGTAACCAGCTAGTCCTAAAAACTGGCGTACGTGTTTCGGAGTTTTCGGGGTTTCTCACTTTTCAACAGTTTCTATCTTTGCTGGATCCACCTTAATACCTTCTTTGTTCACTATGTGACCGAGGAATTGAACTTCTTCCAACCAAAATGCACACTTTGAAAACTTAGCGTACAATTCTTCCTTCCTCAATACTTCTAACACCTTTCTCAAATGTTCACCGTGTTCTTGGTCATTCTTTGAGTAAATAAGTATGTCATCAATGAAAACAATGACAAACTTGTCAAGGTATGGTCCACACACTCGGTTCATAAGGTCCATGAACACGGCTGGTGCATTAGTTAAACCAAACGGCATGACCATAAACTCGTAATGACCGTAACGTGTTCTGAAAGCAGTCTTTGGAATATCATCTTCTTTCACCCGCATTTGATGATACCCGGAACGTAAGTCAATCTTTGAATAAACAGACGAGCCTTGTAGTTGATCAAATAAGTCATCGATTCTCGGTAGTGGGTAGCGGTTCTTGATGGTAAGTTTGTTCAACTCTCGGTAGTCGATACACAACCTGAATGTACCATCTTTCTTCTTGACAAACAAAACAGGAGCTCCCCACGGTGATGTGCTTGGTCGAATGAAACCACGCTCTAAAAGTTCTTGTAATTGGCTTTGCAGTTCTTTCATCTCGCTGGGTGCAAGTCTGTAAGGAGCACGAGCTATTGGTGCAGCTCCTGGTACAAGATCTATTTGAAATTCAACTGATCGATGTGGGGGTAATCCCGGTAATTCTTTCGGAAATACATCGGAAAATTCTTTTGCAATGGGAACATCATTGATGCTAATTTCTTCAGTTTGTACTTTCTCGACGTGTGCTAGAACAGCATAGCAACCTTTTCTTATTAGTTTTTGTGCCTTCAAATTACTAATAAGATGTAGCTTCGTGTTGCCCTTTTCTCCGTACACCATTAAGGGTTTTCCTTTTTCTCGTATAATGCGAATTGCATTTTTGTAACAAACGATCTCTGCTTTCACTTCTTTCAACCAGTCCATACCGATTATCACATCAAAACTCCCTAACTCTACTGGTATTAAATCAATCTTAAATGTTTCGCTAACCAGTTTAATTTCTCGATTCCGACATATATTATCTGCTGAAATTAATTTACCATTTGCTAATTCGAGTAAAAATTTACTATCCAAAGGCGTCAATGGACAACTTAATTTAGCACAAAAATCTCTACTCATATAGCTTCTATCCGCACCCGAATCAAATAAAACGTAAGCAGATTTATTGTCAATAAGAAACGTACCCGTAACAAGCTCCGGGTCTTCCTGTGCCTCTGCCGCATTAATATTGAAAACTCTTCCGCGGCCTTGTCCATTCGTGTTCTCCTGGTTCGGGCAATTTCTAATAATGTGGCCCGGTTTTCCACATTTATAACAAACTACATTGGCATAACTTGCTCCGACACTACTTGCTCCGCCATTACTCGTTCCGGCACCATTTGTTCCTTTCGTTCTGTTAACCCCTGGTCCGTAGACATCACACTTCGCCGCGCTATGACCATTTCTTTTACACTTGTTGCAAAATTTGGTGCAGAACCCCGAGTGATACTTTTCACACCTTTAGCATAGCTGCTTCTGATTGTTGTTGTTGTTGCGGTTATTATTGTTGTTGGGATGATTGTTGTAGCTGTTGTTGTTGTTGTTGTTGTTGTTGTTGGGCCGTTTGTTGTAGTTGCGATTGATGTTGCGATTGTTGGGATAATTGTTGCGATTATTGTTGTAATTACTGTTGTTGTTGTATTGGTGATTCTTATCACCGTTTTCCTCCCACTTTCTTTTGACTTGCTTCACATTGGCCTCTTCAGCAGTCTGTTCTTTAATTCTTTCTTCAATCTGGTTCACTAGTTTGTGAGCCATTCTACATGCCTGTTGTATGGAGGCGGGCTCGTGTGAACTTATATCTTCTTGGATTCTTTCCGGTAATCCTTTCACAAACGCGTCGATCTTCTCTTCCTCATCTTCAAATGCTCCCGGACACAATAGGCACAATTCTGTGAATCGTCTTTCGTACGTGGTAATATCAAATCCTTGGGTTCGTAACCCTCTAAGTTCTGTCTTGAGCTTATTGACCTCGGTTCTGGGACGGTACTTCTCGTTCATCAAGTGCTTGAATGCTGACCACGGTAGTGCGTACGCATCGTCTTGTCCCACTTGCTCTAGATAGGTATTCCACCATGTTAACGCAGAACCTGTGAAGGTATGCGTAGCGTACTTCACTTTGTCCTCTTCAGTACACTTACTTATGGCAAACACCGATTCAACCTTCTCGGTCCACCGTTTCAATCCGATCGGTCCTTCGGTTCCATCAAATTCCAAAGGTTTGCAGGCAGTGAATTCTTTGTAGGTGCATCCTACACGATTTCCTGTACTGCTAGATCCAAGGTTATTGTTGGTATGTAGCGCAGCCTGTACTGCGGCTATGTTTGAAGCTAGAAAAGTACGGAATTCCTCTTCATTCATATTCACGGTGTGTCGAGTAGTCGGTGCCATTTCCTTCAAAATAGTCAAATGGAACAAGTTAATCATACAGAATATTAAGAGTAGTTAATAGTATTTCGTAGCATAATATGAACTCATTTATAAAAGCTTTTTCTTCATATTAGCGTTTTATAAGTTTAAATTCGGGTAGTACCTACCCGTTAAGTTCATACTTAGTAGCTAATATACAATTCAACTACTACAATTCTATATGAAAAACTGATTATAATAATATTTCGCGTTCAAACTTTTATACAATATTTTACAAACTTACAATACCGCTTATTTTACATAAAGCATGAAATATAGCACACAATAACTTTGATACAAGATAGTTGTGAAGATAATTCTAGCTAGTACACAAGTCGTTCAGCAAAGGCAATAAAGACACGTAATTCATACGTCCAGAAACAAGTCATGCATTCTGGTTTTACTAGGACTACTTCCCATCCTTGGTCTTGTGCAACATAACCGTTATGGCCATTGATAAGACAGCGTGTTGTAACGTCATCAAAGGGACGAGGGTTACGTAATGTCCAACAGTCCCGTAACAATCTAAAAACCTCATTTCTTACCCCAATTACCGACTCCGTCACTTGTGGAAACGTTTTGTTTAATAGTTGCAGCCCGATGTTCTTGTTCTCACTTTGGTGAGAAGCGAACATTACTAATCCGTAAGCATAACATGCTTCTTTATGTTGCATGTTAGCCGCTTTTTCTAAATCACGAAGTCCAATATTCGGATATATTGAGTCAAAATAATTTCTTAACCCGTTCCGTAAAATAGCATTTGGGTTCCCCGCAATATATGCGTCAAAGTAAACACATCGTAACTTATGGGTTTCCCAATGTGATATCCCCCATCTTTCAAACGAAAGTCTCTTATAAACCAAGACATTCTTGGAACGTTCTTCGAATGTCTTACAAACTGATCTCGCCTTAAATAGTTGTGCCGAGGAATTCTGACCGACTCTAGACAAGATTTCATCAATCATGTCTCCGGGTAGGTCTCTTAAAATATTGGGTTGTCTATCCATTTTGTGTTTTTAAACTGTAAAATAGACAAGAGTTAGATTCATAAAAAAAATACTTATTAATACAAGCAATTTTTACATATGTCATAAAGCATAAGCACACTATATTACATATATTACACCACACGAATACAACTATCTTATTCCGACTCGCTCGTTTCTTCTTCTTCGGTTTTGGTTCGTTTTGCCAAGTTTCTAGGGATATATGATGTTCCCCTAATACGAGCCGTAATTTTCCACATTGGTTTAGAAAAACCTGGTGGTTTAGAGGTTCCCGGGTCATTGTTACAACTTAAGGACTTCGGGGGTTGACGATACATATAAAGTTCATCGGGGTTGGAATTAGATTTCTCTATTTTTATGCCCTTTCCCTTATTATTTTCTTTTGCCTTTTTAAATTCAGTTGGGGTAATTTCTATAACATCATCGGAATTCTCGTCGGAATCCGATTCATCGGAGAATTGGTAATCCTCCCAATATTTTGCTTCCTTGGCGGAAACACCATTGACCATAATTAACCTTGGTCGGTTGGTTGAGGATTTTCTTTTACTTAACCGTTTTATTATTTCCCCCACCGGTTCTATTTCTTCATCCGGTTCCGATTCTTCTTCCGGTTCCGATTCTTCTTCCGGTTCTGACTCTTCTTCCGGTTCCTCTTCGGGAACTTGTGAATCAGTCCACGAATCATTCAAATTTACATTTGACTCTTCATTATTATTAGGTGAGTCAATGGGACTTGTTCTAGAGGTAGACATCTATCACATAATATCAAACGCGTTAAGAGATTAATATATCACATAATATTCACATGTTAAAAATATATAGTTTCCAACAAAATTTGTTAAGCAATCATTTTTTAAGTAAACACGGTCGAAGTCCAGACTCACTAATGCATCCTAACAAACTCGATAAGACACACTAATGCAAAATTCTGGTTCTCTAAGACCAACGCTCTGATACCAACTGAAATGTCCCGTTCTTATTGATTAAAAACGTTCCATATTAATTGATTTCGTTGCGAGGTTTTGACCTCTATATGAGACGTTTTTCAAAGACTGCATTCATTTTTAAACAAACCATAACCTTTATTTCATCAATAAAGGTTTAAAAAGCTTTACGTAGATTATCAAATAATGATAATCTAAAATATCCTGTTTACACACGACCATTACATAATGGTTTACAATACAAATATGTTACAACAAAATAAGTTTCTTGAATGCAGTTTTTACACAATATCATACAAGCATGGACTCCAAATCTTGTCCTTATTTAAGTATGCGACAGCGGAAGCTCTTAATAATCACCTGAGAATAAACATGCTTAAAACGTCAACAAAAATGTTGGTGAGTTATAGGTTTAACCTATATATATCAAATCATAATAATAGACCACAAGATTTCATATTTCAATACACATCCCATACATAGAGATAAAAATCATTCATATGGTGAACACCTGGTAACCGACATTAACAAGATGCATATATATAAGAATATCCCCATCATTCCGGGACACCCTTCGGATATGATATAAATTTCAAAGTACTAAAGCATCCGGTACTTTGGATGGGGTTTGTTAGGCCCAATAGATCTATCTTTAGGATTCGCGTCAATTAGGGTGTCTGTTCCCTAATTCTTAGATTACCAGACTTAATAAAAAGGGGCATATTCGATTTTGATAATTCAACCATAGAATGTAGTTTCACGTACTTGTGTCTATTTTGTAAATCATTTATAAAACCTGCATGTATTCTCATCCCAAAAATATTAGATTTTAAAAGTGGGACTATAACTCACTTTCACAGATTTTTACTTCGTCGGGAAGTAAGACTTGGCCACTGGTTGATTCACGAACCTATAACAATATATACATATATATCAAAGTATGTTCAAAATATATTTACAACACTTTTAATATATTTTGATGTTTTAAGTTTATTAAGTCAGCTGTCCTCGTTAGTAACCTACAACTAGTTGTCCACAGTTAGATGTACAAAAATAAATCGATAAATATTATCTTGAATCAATCCACGACCCAGTGTATACGTATCTCAGTATTGATCACAACTCAAACTATATATATTTTGGAATCAACCTCAACCCTGTATAGCTAACTCCAACATTCACATATAGAGTGTCTATGGTTGTTCCGAAATATATATAGATGTGTCGACATGATAGGTCGAAACATTGTATACGTGTCTATGGTATCTCAAGATTACATAATATACAATACAAGTTGATTAAGTTTTGGTTGGAATAGATTTGTTACCAATTTTCACGTAGCTAAAATGAGAAAAATTATCCAATCTTGTTTTACCCATAACTCCTTCATTTTAAATCCGTTTTGAGTGAATCAAATTGCTATGGTTTCATATTGAACTCTATTTTATGAATATAAACAGAAAAAGTATAGGTTTATAGTCGGAAAAATAAGTTACAAGTCGTTTTTGTAAAGGTAGTCATTTCAGTCGAAAGAACGACGTCTAGATGACCATTTTAGAAAACATACTTCCACTTTGAGTTTAACCATAATTTTTGGATATAATTTCATGTTCATAATAAAAATCATTTTCTCAGAATAGCAACTTTTAAATCAAAGTTTATCATAGTTTTTAATTAACTAACCCAAAACAGCCCGCGGTGTTACTACGACGGCGTAAATCCGGTTTTACGGTGTTTTTCGTGTTTCCAGGTTTTAAATCATTAAGTTAGCATATCATATAGATATAGAACATGTGTTTAGTTGATTTTAAAAGTCAAGTTAGAAGGATTAACTTTTGTTTGCGAACAAGTTTAGAATTAACTAAACTATGTTCTAGTGATTACAAGTTTAAACCTTCGAATAAGATAGCTTTATATGTATGAATCGAATGATGTTATGAACATCATTACTACCTTAAGTTCCTTGGATAAACCTACTGGAAAAGAGAAAAATGGATCTAGCTTCAACGGATCCTTGGATGGCTCGAAGTTCTTGAAGCAGAATCATGACACGAAAACAAGTTCAAGTAAGATCATCACTTGAAATAAGATTGTTATAGTTATAGAAATTGAACCAAAGTTTGAATATGATTATTACCTTGTATTAGAATGATAACCTACTGTAAGAAAAAAAGATTTTTTGAGGTTGGATGATCACCTTACAAGATTGGAAGTGAGCTAGCAAACTTGAAAGTATTCTTGATTTTATGAAACTAGAACTTTTGAAATTTATGAAGAACACTTAGAACTTGAAGATAGAACTTGAGAGAGATCAATTAGATGAAGAAAATTGAAGAATGAAAGTGTTTGTAGGTGTTTTTGGTCGTTGGTGTATGGATTAGATATAAAGGATATGTAATTTTGTTTTCATGTAAATAAGTCATGAATGATTACTCATATTTTTGTAATTTTATGAGATATTTCATGCTAGTTGCCAAATGATGGTTCCCACATGTGTTAGGTGACTCACATGGGCTGCTAAGAGCTGATCATTGGAGTGTATATACCAATAGTACATACATCTAAAAGCTGTGTATTGTACGAGTACGAATACGGGTGCATACGAGTAGAATTGTTGATGAAACTGAACGAGGATGTAATTGTAAGGATTTTTGTTAAGTAGAAGTATTTTGATAAGTGTCTTGAAGTCTTTCAAAAGTTTATGAATACATATTAAAACACTACATGTATATACATTTTAACTGAGTCGTTAAGTCATCGTTAGTCGTTACATGTAAATGTTGTTTTGAAACCTTTAAGTTAACGATCTTGTTGAATGTTGTTAACCCATTGTTTATTATAACAAATGAGATGTTAAATTATTATATTATCATGATATTATGATATATAATATATCTTAGTATGATGTATATACAGTTAAATGTCGTTACAACGATAATCGTTACATATATGTCTCGTTTCGAAATCATTAAGTTAGTAGCCTTATTTTTACATATGTATTTCATTGTTAATACACTTAATAATATATTTACTTATCATTTAACATAATTAACCAAGTGTATCAATATCTTAATATGATTCATATGTACCTAGTAAGACGTTGTTATAACGATAATCGTTATATATATCGTTTTCGAGTTTCTTAAATTAATACTCTCATTTTTATGTATATAACTCATTCTTAAAATACCTAATGAGATACATACTTATAATAAAAACATGTTAACTATATATATAACCATATATATGTCATCGTATAGTTTTTATAAGTTTTAACGTTCGTGAATCACCGGTCAACTTGGGTGGTCAATTGTCTATATGAAACATATTTCAATTAATCAAGTCTTAACAAGTTTGATTGCTTAACATGTTGGAAACATTTAATCATGTAAATATCAATCTCAATTAATATATATAAACATGGAAAAGTTCGGGTCACTACAAAATAGACGAGGATTAGATTCGTAAAAGATAAATGACAAACAATACAAGCAATTTTTACATAACATGAAAATACAAGCACACTACAATTCATATATTACACAACATGATTACAACTCTCTAATCTGAATCACTGGTTTCTTCTTCTTCGGACTTGGTTCTTTTTCCTAATTTTCTAGGGATATATGATGTTCCTCTAATACGAGCCGTCGTTTTCCATAATGGTTTAGAAAAACCTGGTGGTTTAGAGGTTCCCGGGTTATTGTTACAATTTAGGAAATACGGATGTTGACGATATATATAAAGTTCATCGGGGTTGGAATCAGGTTCTTCTATTTTGATACCTTTTCCCTTATGGTTTTCTTTTGCTCTTTCAAATTGAGTCGGGGTAATTTCTATAACATCATCGGAATCCTCATCGGAAACACCATTGATCTTTATTAACTTTGGTCCGTTGGTTGAGAATTTTATTTTATTTAATCATCTAACTGTGGGTATTAATATTTCTTCCTCTGGAACCTCTTCTTCTTCCGGTTCCTCCTCTTCCGGTTCCTCTTCTTCCGGTTCCTCCTCTTCCGGTTCCTCCTCTTTCGGTTCCTCCTCGAGATTTTGTGAATCTTCCCAAAATATATTCGACTCATCATTATTATTAAGTGAGTCAATGGGATTTGTACTACAAGTAGACATCTATCACACAATATCAAACAAGTTAATAATATATAGTTTCCAACAAAAAGTGTTAAGCAATCGTTTTCGAAGAAAACATGGTCGAAGTCCAGACTCACTAATGCATCCTAACAACTCGGTAAGACACACTAATGCAAAATTCTGGTTCTCTAAGACCAACGCTCGGATACCAACTGAAATGTCCCGTTCATATTGATTATAAACGTTCCATATTAATTGATTTCTCACGAGGTTTTGACTTCTATATGAGACGTTTTTCAAAGACTGCATTCATTTTTAAAACAGCCATAACCTTTATTTTATCGATAAAGGTTTTTAAAAAAAACATTACATAGATTATCAAATAATGATAATCTAAAATATACCGTTTACACATGACCATTACATAATGGTTTACAATAAAAATATATTACATCGAAATAAGTTTCTTGAATGCAGTTTTTACACAATATCATACAATCATGGACTCCAATTCTTGTCCTTATTTTAGTATGCAACAGTGGAAGCTCTTAATAATCACCTGAGAATAAACATGCTTTAAACGTCAACAAAAATGTTGGTGAGCTATAGGTTTAACCTATATATATCAAATCGTAATAATAGACCACAAGATTTCATCTTTCAATAACATACAATCTGTATAAAAATCATTCATATGTTGAACACCTGGTAACCGACATTAACAAAATGCATATAGAATATCCCCAAAACAGAAATCCATCTGTATTAATAACTCGAAGTACTAAAGCGTATCATTTTCCAATATGGGGGGGAGTTAGTGCCCGTAGATCTACCTTTAGGATTCACGTCAATTAGGGTGTCTGTTCCCTAATTCTTAGGCTACCATGCTAAAAGGGTGATATTCGGTATTCATAATCCAACATAGAATGTAATTTGAAGTACTTGTGTCTATTTTGTAAAACATTTACAAAACTGCATGTGTTCTCATCCCAAAAATATTAGATTTAAAAGTGGGACTATAACTCACTTTCACAGATTTTTACTTTGCCGGAAATAAGACTTGGCCACTGGTCGTTTCATTTAACCTATAAAAAATATGTACATATGTATCAAAGTATGATCAAAATATAATTACAACATTTTTTTATTACGTTTTAATGATTTGAGTTTGTTAAGTCAGCAGTCCTCGTTAGTAACCTACAACTAGTTGTACACAGTTAGATGTACAGAAATAAAGCAATATATATTATCTTGAATCAATCCACGACCTCGTGTATACAAGTCTCGGGCTAGATGTAACAACCCAACCCTCGTTGTAAAAAAAACACGACCCAAAAAAAAAAAAATTCTGGACCTGTACATCTGGACGGCGTCCAATACTGAAGGCCTGGATGGCGTCCAGCCTTTTTGGACGGCGTCCAATTGGGCTAAAAAGTTCTGATCAGTTTTTTCATTACACTAGAACGAAAAACCCGCTTCCCGACACTTTCCAACGAAACAAATTATCACAACATAACAATATAAGTAAAACTAATAGATTACCAACATCGAAACGAGTTTTACAAAATGGGGCCCACAACGGCCGTTTTACGAGTTTCGTACAAATCATGAGTTTCGACCACATTAGTTTAATTTCCAAACGACACTATGAGCATGGTGTTTGGGGGTTAAACTACCCAAGTCCCGGTCAAACTCCAAAAGCTATCAAAACCCAAAAGCGTCCCCTAAACAACAAGCGGGATCTCTAATCCAATCGAATGCCCTTACCCTTGTCAACACCGGAGCCTATAAAAAGATAAACAACGAGAGGTTAAGAAAGCTTAGTGAATGCAATAATTATACATATACATATATAACTTACTTACTTGCAAACACATACACCAAATCCGCATACATACTAGTTACATAATTAGCATACCATTTCAGTGTATAATGCTAAAAACCACGATAACAAAGCTGGTATAACAATAGCATATAACACAACAATATAACATGCTACAACACGAATATATAACATTGATGTTCACAACATCCATAGTACTCAAAACCCAAGGCTAGCCCAACGAATGGTATCATCAACATCGAACTTAAACCCCTTCTGTCCCAATTAATGTGGTATCGTCAACATCAAACTTTAAAACCACACATGAGGTATCGTCTACATCGAACTTTAACCCCTCATCAAAATCACTACAATAGCGGTATGGCATCGTCGACATCGAACTTTAACTCCATACATGAGGTATCGTCAACAATGAACTTTAAACCCTCATCCAACAAACAATAGTGGTATGGCATCATCAACATCGAACTTTAAATCTATACCCCACAAGCAAATAAATCATATACATACATATATAATTATTTCACTCACCTCAAAGTCTTTTGTGAAGGATAACCGAGCTTGCAAACTTCAATGTAACGTACCTATTACATTATACACATAATCAATCACAAGATCAAGTTGGTCAACTAACTCACTCACCATTCTAGTGTCACTTTGACCCAAGGTGCAATTTCGACCCATTTGCACACTTAACCCTAATATTGGGTCAACTTCGCCAAAAACTCTAACTCTAGCCATTTATGGTCTTAATACACATATAATCACAATGTTATCGCATTTTCACCCCAACAAGACAACCTAGGTCATCAAAGACCCATTTTACCCATTTGAGGTTTTCCACACCCATTCGGGTCAACACATACCCAAATAACACCCACTTACATAACGTTTAGGTGTGCTAGTAGTTAACTAATCAATTTAAGACTCATAAACATATTTAACATTTCCAAACCCTAGGTTAGTCATCCTTGAGCCCTCAAGACTCAAACTTACCCAAAAAACCCCCAAATCACTAATAAATGGGTTTTATGTTCATCACTAGCCCAAACCCTAACCCTTAAATAGATTAAACTAAGGAAATCAAGTTTAGGACTTACCACCACAATCAAAACGTAGCTAATGAGGAGATGAACAACTTTAATGCTCGAGCTCTAACCCAAAACAAGCTTCTTCCTCTTCTATTTGAGCTTTCTCACACTTGAATCACACTCTCTCTCTAGAATTGAAGTGGATGAAGTTTGGTGGTTGTAAATGGAGTAAATGAAGCTCCAAAAACTGATCTAGGACTTTAAATTCGGTCCCAAGTGAAATTACCAAAATACCCACTTTAAATATCTAAAAACAAGGCAGCTGGCCTGCCAGCTATTCTGGACGGCGTCCAAATTTCTGGACGACATCCAGCCCTTTACAACGGGACAACATCCCACTTATTTAGACGACGTCCAACATAACTTGGAAAAACTGGATCTTACAACTCTCCCCCACTTGAACCGGATTGCGACCTCGCGATCCAAGCCGCATGACAAGCAGGAAGATACACAAGAACAAACTCTTCGGGCTCCCAAGTAAAATCGGAACCTTTACTACGACGCCATTGAACTTTAAAAGTCCTAACCACTTTATTTCTCAATCTTTTGACCTTCTCGTCGAGTATAGCAATCGGCTCCTCAACATACTCTAACTTATTATTTAGCTCAATCTCATCTAATGGCACCCATGAGGAATCATCCCCAAGACACTTACGGAGATGGGAAACATGGAATGTATTATGGATCTCCGCAAGTTCTTCAGGTAATTCCAAACGATAAGAAACTTCGCCAACACGAGCTAAAACTTTAAATGGGCCAATAAACCGAGGAGCTAACTTTCCCCGTTTTCGAAACCGAATAATACCTTTCCATGGCGAAACCTCAAGCATCACCATGTCACCTTCTTGAAATTCGATCATTCGCCTACGTTTGTCAGCATACGACTTTTGTCTATCTTGCGCCTTTTTCAAATGATCCCGAATCATATCAATCTTGCTATTCGTCTCTAAAACCAAATTGGTACTCCCGATTTCCCTTTGACCCAGTTCACCCCAACAAATCAGGGTTCGACACCTACACCCATAAAGCATCTCATATGGTGGCATCCCGATACTAGTATGATAACTATTATTGTACGAGAATTCCACCAAAGGTAAGTGCTCGTCCCAACTACCACCGAAATCAATAATACACGCCCGTAACATATCCTCTAATGTTTGATTCGTACGTTCGATTTGACCGTCTGTTTGAGGATGATACGCCGTGCTCAATTTTAATTGTGTACCCATATCGTCATGAAACTTTTCTCAAAATCGAGATGTAAAACGGGTATCTCGATCCGAAATAATAGATATAGGAACCCCATGTCGAGCGACTACTTCCTTGATAAACAATTTAGCCAAGGTCTTCGACGATATCGCTTCCCGAATGGGAAGAAACAAAGCACTTTTTGTCAATCGGTCAACTATCACCCAAATTGAATCAAATTGGGTTCTCGCCGTCTTTGGTAACTTTGTGATAAAATCCATGGTAATGTGCTCCCATTTCCACTTCGGGATTTCTAACGGTTGTAACTTTCCATACGGCTTTTGTTGTTCGGCTTTAACTTGCAAACACGTGACGCATTGCTCAACATACTTAACAACATCACGTTTCATGCCCGGCCACCAATACTCCTTCCTTAAATCAAGATACATTTTTGTTGCGCTCGGATGAATGGAATACTTTGACTTATGAGCTTCACCAAGTAGCACTCGTCGATAATCCCCCATCTTAGGCACCCACACTCTTCCTTGAAAAGACAACAAACCACGCGAGCCCATAGTAATTAACTCCGATTGCCCCACTATTCGTTCCACATGCTTGTTGTGAACGTAAGCCTCTATTTGAATCACATAAAGTTTTTCAAGAAAATCATTAGTAATAATCATACGTAACAATCCCAATCGTAACGCCGGGTGGTGACTCTTTCGACTTAACGTATCCGCGACCACATTCGCCTTGCCCGGATGATAAAGTATTTCTCAATCATAATCTTTTACCACATCCATCCACCTACGTTGGTGATAATTCAAATCTCGTTGATTGAAGAGGTGTTTCAAACTCTTATGATCCGAATAAATCGTACTCTTGACACCATACAAGTAATGGCGCCAAATTTTCAACGCATGCACAACCGCCGCCAACTCAAGATCATGAGTTGGATATCTCGTTTCGTGTTCCTTTAATTGTCGAGGGGCGTAAGCGATGACTTTACCTCTTTGCATTAGAACACACCCGAGCCCATTTAGAGAGGCATCACAATACACCGTCATGTCTTCCACACCTTCCGGCAACACTAACACCGGAGCTTGACACAATTTCTCTTTTAGCAATTGAAAAGCAATTTCTTGCTCGTTCTCCCAATTAAATCTCGCGTTCTTCCTCGTCAATTTCTTCAACGAATAAGCGATCTTAGAAAAGTCTTGGATAAACCGACGGTAATAACCGGCCAATCCGAGAAAACTTCGGATTTCTGTAGGCGTAGTCGGTCGTCCCCAACTCTTTACCGTCTCAATCTTCCCCAGATCTACTTGAATACCATTTTCGTTCACAATATGGCCAAGGAATTGAACTTCCCTTAGCCAAAATTCACATTTGGAGAATTTAGCATACAACTTCTTCTTCCGCAACGTCTTTAACACACACCGCAAATGAAGTTCATGTTCTTTCATACTCTTCGAATAGACAAGTATGTCGTCAATGAACACAATTACCGACTTGTCCAACATAGGTTGGCACACTCGGTTCATAAGATCCATGAATGCTGCCAGTGCATTCGTAAGACCAAAAGGCATTACCACAAATTCAAAATGCCCATTACGAGTTCGAAAAGCCGTTTTCTCGATATCTTCCTCACGGACCCGCATTTGGTGATAGCCGGACCGTAGGTCGATTTTAGAGAAATACGTTGCACCTTGGAGTTGGTCAAACAAATCTTCAATCCTAGGAAATGGGTAACGATTCTTGATCGTCACTTTGTTCAACTCCCGATAATCGATGCACATCCGCATACTACCATCCTTCTTCTTCACGAATAACATCGGAGCGCCCCATGGCGAAGCACTCGGTCGGATAAAAACCTTTTCAAGTAGCTCTTGGGTTTGATTTAACAACTCTTGCATTTCTGTCGGCGCTAAACGATAAGGAGTTTTAGCAATGGTAGTAGCTCCCGGAACTAACTCAATGCGAAATTCAACTTGTCTTTCCGCCGGAACACCCGATAACTCATCCAGAAAAACATTTTCAAACTCATTTACCACCGGAATTTCATGAATGGGTGGTGGCTCATCACAGGTATCAACAACATGGGCATGAAAAGCCATGCCACCACTAACAAGGAAAAGATGTGTCCATGCAAAAGTGCATATCGGCACAAGTCTTCTACGCTTATCACCGTGAATAATTAACTCTCCCCCACTTGGGGTTTTCACACGAATAAATTTTTCATGGCATGCAATATCGGCTGAAATGTCTCGTTCTTATTGATTAAAAACGTTCCATATTAATTGATTTCGTTGCGAGGTTTTGACCTCTATATGAGACATTTTTCAATGACTGCATTCATTTTTAAAACAAACCATAACCTTTATTTCATAGATAAAGGTTTTTAAAAACTTTACGTAGATTATCAAATAATGATAATCTAAAATATCCTGTTTACACACGACCATTACATAATGGTTTACAATACAAATATGTTACAACAAAATAAGTTTCTTGAATGCAGTTTTTACACAATATCATACAAGCATGGACTCCAAATCTCGTCCTTATTTAAGTATGCGACAGCGGAAGCTCTTAATAATCACCTGAGAATAAACATGCTTAAAACGTCAACAAAAATGTTGGTGAGTTATAGGTTTAACCTATATATATCAAATCATAATAATAGACCACAAGATTTCATATTTCAATACACATCCCATACATAGAGATAAAAATCATTCATATGGTGAACACCTGGTAACCGACAATGACAAGATGCATATATAAGAATATCCCCATCATTCCGGGACACCCTTCGGATATGATATAAATTTCGAAGTACTAAAGCATCCGGTACTTTGGATGGGGTTTGTTAGGCCCAATAGATCTATCTTTAGGATTCGCGTCAATTAGGGTGTCTGTTCCCTAATTCTTAGATTACCAGACTTAATAAAAAGGGGCATATTCGATTTCGATAATTCAACCATAGAATGTAGTTTCACGTACTTGTGTCTATTTTGTAAATCATTTATAAAACCTACATGTATTCTCATCCCAAAAATATTAGATTTTAAAAGTGGGACTATAACTCACTTTCACAGATTTTTACTTCGTCGGGAAGTAAGACTTGGCCACTGGTTGATTCACGAACCTATAACAATATATACATATATATCAAAGTATGTTCAAAATATATTTACAACACTTTTAATATATTTTGATGTTTTAAGTTTATTAAGTCAGTTGTCCTCGTTAGTAACCTACAACTAGTTGTCCACAGTTAGATGTACATAAATAAATCGATAAATATTATCTTGAATCAATCCACGACCCAGTGTATACGTATCTCAGTATTGATCACAACTCAAACTATATATATTTTGGAATCAACCTCAACCCTGTATAGCTAACTCCAACATTCACATATAGAGTGTCTATGGTTGTTCCGAAATATATATAGATGTGTCGACATGATAGGTCGAAACATTGTATACGTGTCTATGGTATCTCAAGATTACATAATATACAATACAAGTTGATTAAGTTATGGTTGGAATAGATTTGTTACCAATTTTCACGTAGCTAAAATGAGAAAAATTATCCAATCTTGTTTTACCCATAACTTCTTCATTTTAAATCCGTTTTGAGTGAATCAAATTTCTATGGTTTCATATTGAACCCTATTTTATGAATCTAAACAGAAAAAGTATAGGTTTATAGTCGGAAAAATAAGTTACAAGTCGTTTTTGTAAAGGTAGTCATTTCAGTCGAAAGAACGACGTCTAGATGACCATTTTAGAAAACATACTTCCACTTTGAGTTTAATCATAATTTTTGGATATAGTTTCATGTTCATAATAAAAATCATTTTCTCAGAATAACAACTTTTAAATCAAAGTTTATCATAGTTTTTAATTAACTAACCCAAAACAGCCCGCGGTGTTACTACGACGGCGTAAATCCGGTTTTACGGTGTTTTTCGTGTTTCCAGGTTTTAAATCATTAAGTTAGCATATCATATAGATATAGAACATGTGTTTAGTTTATTTTAAAAGTCAAGTTAGAAGGATTAACTTTTGTTTGCGAACAAGTTTAGAATTAACTAAACTATGTTCTAGTGATTACAAGTTTAAACCTTCGAATAAGATAGCTTTATATGTATGAATCGAATGATGTTATGAACATCATTACTACCTTAAGTTCCTTGGATAAACCTACTGGAAAAGAGAAAAATGGATCTAGCTTCAATGGATCCTTGGATGGCTCGAAGTTCTTGAAGCAGAATCATGACACGAAAACAAGTTCAAGTAAGATCATCACTTAAAATAAGATTGTTATAGTTATAGAAATTGAACCAAAGTTTGAATATGATTATTACCTTGTATTAGAATGATAACCTACTTTAAGAAACAAAGATTTCTTGAGGTTGGATGATCACCTTACAAGATTGGAAGTGAGCTAGCAAACTTGAAAGTATTCTTGATTTTATGAAACTAGAACTTTTGGAATTTATGAAGAACACTTAGAACTTGAAGATAGAACTTGAGAGAGATCAATTAGATGAAGAAAATTGAAGAATGAAAGTGTTTGTAGGTGTTATTGGTCATTGGTGTATGGATTAGATATAAAGGATATGTTATTTTGTTTTCATGTAAATAAGTCATGAATGATTACTCATATTTTTGTAATTTAATGAGATATTTCATGCTAGTTGCCAAATGATGGTTCCCACATGTGTTAGGTGACTCACATGGGCTGCTAAGAGCTGATCATTGGAGTGTATATACCAATAGTACATACATCTAAAAGCTGTGTATTGTACGAGTACGAATACGGGTGCATACGAGTAGAATTGTTGATGAAACTGAACGAGGATGTAATTGTAAGCATTTTTGTTAAGTAGAAGTATTTTGATAAGTGTATTGAAGTCTTTCAAAAGTGTATAAATACATATTAAAACACTACATGTATATACATTTTAACTGAGTCGTTAAGTCATCGTTAGTCGTTACATGTAAGTGTTGTTTTGAAACTTTTAGGTTAACGATCTTGTTAAATGTTGTTAACCCAATGTTTATAATATCAAAAGAGATTTTAAATTATTATATTATCATGATATTATGATGTACGAATATCTCTTAATATGATATATATACATTAAATGTCGTTACAACGATAATCATTACATATATGTCTCGTTTCAAAATCATTAAGTTAGTAGTCTTGTTTTTACATATGTAGTTCATTGTTAATATAATTAATGATATGTTTACTTATCATAATATCATGTTAACTATATATATAACCATATATATGTCATCATATAGTTTTTACAAGTTTTAACGTTCGTGAATCACCGGTCAACTTGGGTGGTCAATTGTCTATATGAAACCTATTTCAATTAATCAAGTCTTAACAAGTTTGATTGCTTAACATGTTGGAAACATTTAATCATGTAAATATCAATCTCAATTAATATATATAAACATGGAAAAGTTCGGGTCACTACAGTACCTACCCGTTAAATAAATTTCGTCCCGAAATTTTAAGCTGTTGAAGGTGTTGACGAATCTTCTGGAAATAGATGCGGGTATTTCTTCTTCATCTGATCTTCACGCTCCCAGGTGAACTCGGGTCCTCTACGAGCATTCCATCGAACCTTAACAATTGGTATCTTGTTTTGCTTAAGTCTTTTAACCTCACGATCCATTATTTCGACGGGTTCTTCGATGAATTGAAGTTTTTCGTTGATTTGGATTTCATCTAACGGAATAGTGAGATCTTCTTTAGCAAAACATTTCTTCAAATTCGAGACGTGGAAAGTGTTATGTACAGCCGCGAGTTGTTGAGGTAACTCAAGTCGGTAAGCTACTGGTCCGACACGATCAATAATCTTGAATGGTCCAATATACCTTGGATTTAATTTCCCTTGTTTACCAAATCGAACAACGCCTTTCCAAGGTGCAACTTTAAGCATGACCATCTCTCCAATTTCAAATTCTATATCTTTTCTTTTAATGTCAGCGTAGCTCTTTTGTCGACTTTGGGCGGTTTTCAACCGTTGTTGAATTTGGATGATCTTCTCGGTAGTTTCTTGTATAATCTCCGGACCCGTAATCTGTCTATCCCCCACTTCACTCCAACAAATCGGAGACCTGCACTTTCTACCATAAAGTGCTTCAAACGGTGCCATCTCAATGCTTGAATGGTAGCTGTTGTTGTAGGAAAATTCTACTAACGGTAGATGTCGATCCCAACTGTTTCCGAAATCAATAACACATGCTCGTAGCATGTCTTCAAGCGTTTGTATCGTCCTTTCGCTCTGCCCATCAGTTTGTGGATGATAGGCAGTACTTATGTCTAGACGAGTTCCTAATGCTTGCTGTAATGTCTGCCAGAATCTTGAAATAAATCTGCCATCCCTATCAGAGATAATAGAGATTGGTATTCCATGTCTGGAGACGACTTCCTTCAAATACAGTCGTGCTAACTTCTCCATCTTGTCATCTTCTCTTATTGGCAGGAAGTGTGCTGATTTGGTGAGACGATCAACTATTACCCAAATAGTATCAAAACCACTTGCAGTCCTTGGCAATTTAGTGATGAAATCCATGGTAATGTTTTCCCATTTCCATTCTGGGATTTCGGGTTGTTGAAGTAGACCTGATGGTTTCTGATGCTCAGCTTTGACCTTAGAACACGTCAAACATTCTCCTACGTATTTAGCAACATCGGCTTTCATACCCAGCCACCAAAAATGTTTCTTGAGATCCTTGTACATCTTCCCCGTTCCAGGATGTATTGAGTATCTGGTTTTATGAGCTTCTCTAAGTACCATTTCTCTCATATCTCCAAATTTTGGTACCCAAATCCTTTCAGCCCTATACCGGGTTCCGTCTTCCCGAATATTAAGATGCTTCTCCGATCCTTTGGGTATTTCATCCTTTAAATTTTCCTCTTTTAAAACTCCTTGTTGCGCCTCCTTTATTTGAGTAGTAAGGTTATTATGAATCATTATATTCATAGATTTTACTCGAATGGGTTCTCTGTCCTTCCTGCTCAAGGCATCGGCTACCACATTTGCCTTCCCCGGGTGGTAACGAATCTCAAAGTCGTAATCATTCAATAATTCAATCCACCTACGCTGCCTCATATTCAGTTGTTTCTGATTAAATATGTGTTGAAGACTTTTGTGGTCGGTATATATAATACTTTTAACCCCATATAAGTAGTGCCTCCAAGTCTTTAATGCAAAAACAACTGCGCCTAATTCCAAATCATGCGTCGTATAATTTTGTTCGTGAATCTTCAATTGTCTAGACGCATAAGCAATCACCTTCGTTCGTTGCATTAATACACAACCGAGACCTTGCTTTGATGCGTCACAATAAATCACAAAATCATCATTCCCTTCAGGCAATGACAATATAGGTGCCGTAGTTAGCTTTTTCTTCAATAACTGAAACGCTTTCTCTTGTTCATCATTCCATTCAAATTTCTTCCCTTTATGCGTTAATGCAGTCAAGGGTTTTGCTATTCTGGAAAAGTCTTGGATGAACCTTCTGTAGTAACCAGCTAGTCCTAAAAACTGGCGTATGTGTTTCGGAGTTTTCGGGGTTTCCCACTTTTCAACAGTTTCTATCTTTGACGGATCCACCTTAATACCTTCTTTGTTCACTATGTGACCGAGGAATTGAACTTCTTCCAACCAAAATGCACACTTTGAAAACTTAGCGTACAATTCTTCCTTCCTCAATACTTCTAACACCTTTCTCAAATGTTCACCGTGTTCTTGGTTATTCTTTGAGTAAATAAGTATGTCATCAATGAAAACAATGACAAACTTGTCAAGGTATGGTCCACACACTCTGTTCATAAGGTCCATGAACACAGCTGGTGCATTAGTTAAACCAAATGGAATAACCATAAACTCGTAATGACCGTAACGTGTTCTGAAAGCAGTCTTTGGAATATCATCTTCTTTCACCCGCATTTGATGATACCCGGAACGTAAGTCAATCTTTGAATAAACAGACGAGCCTTGTAGTTGATCAAATAAGTCATCGATTCTCGGTAGTGGGTAGCGGTTCTTAATGGTAAGTTTGTTCAACTCTCGGTAGTCGATACACAACCTGAATGTACCATCTTTCTTCTTGACAAACAAAACAGGAGCTCCCCACGGTGATGTGCTTGGTCGAATGAAACCACGCTCTAAAAGTTCTTGTAATTGGCTTTGCAGTTCTTTCATCTCGCTGGGTGCGAGTCTGTAAGGAGCACGAGCTATTGGTGCAGCTCCTGATACAAGATCTATTTGAAATTCAACAGATCGATGTGGGGGTAATCCCGGTAATACTTTCGGAAATACATCGGGAAATTCTTTTGCAATGGGAACATCATTGATGCTCTTTTCTTCAGTTTGTACTTTCTCGACGTGTGTTAGAACAGCATAGAAACCTTTTCTTATTAGTTTTTATGCCTTCAAATTACTAATAAGATGTAGCTTCGTGTTGCCCTTTTCTCCGTACACCATTAAGGGTTTTCCTTTTTCTCGTATAATGCGAATTGCATTTTTGTAACAAACGATCTCTGCTTTCACTTCTTTCAACCAGTCCATACCGATTATCACATCAAAACTCCCTAACTCTACTGGTATCAAATCAATCTTAAATGTTTCGCTAACCAGTTTAATTTCTCGATTCCGACATATATTATCTGCTGAAATTAATTTACCATTTGCTAATTCGAGTAAAAATTTATTATCCAAAGGCGTCAATGGACAACTTAATTTAGCACAAAAATCTCTACTCATATAGCTTCTATCCGCACCCGAATCAAATAAAACGTAAGCAGATTTATTGTCAATAAGAAACGTACCCGTAACAAGCTCCGGGTCTTCTTGTGCCTCTGCCGCATTAATATTGAAAACTCTTCCGCGGCCTTGTCCATTCGTGTTCTCCTGGTTCGGGCAATTTCTAATAATGTGGCCCGGTTTTCCACATTTATAACAAACTACATTGGCATAACTTGCTCCGACACTACTTGCTCCGCCATTACTCGTTCCGACACCATTTGTTCCTTTCGTTCTATTAACCCCTGGTCCGTAGACCTCACACTTCGCCGCGCTATGACCATTTCTTTTACACTTGTTGCAAAATTTGGTGCAGAACCCCGAGTGATACTTTTCACACCTTTGGCATAGCTGCTTCTGATTGTTGTTGTTGTTGCGGTTATTATTGTTGTTGGGATGATTGTTGTAGTTGCTGTTGTTGTTGTTGTTGTTGTTGAGCCGTTTGTTGTAGTTGCGATTGATGTTGCGATTGTTGGGATAATTGTTGCGATTGCTGTTGTTGTTGTATTGGTGATTCTTATCACCATTTTCCTCCCACTTTCTTTTGACTTGCTTCACATTGGCCTCTTCAGCAGTCTGTTCTTTAATTCTTTCTTCAATCTGGTTCACTAGTTTGTGAGCCATTCTACATGCCTGTTGTATGGAGGCGGGCTCGTGTGAACTTATATCTTCTTGGATTCTTTCCGGTAATCCTTTCACAAACGCGTCGATCTTCTCTTCCTCATCTTCGAATGCTCCCGGACACAATAGGCACAATTCTGTGAATCGTCTTTCATACGTGGTAATATCAAATCCTTGGGTTCGTAACCCTCTAAGTTCTGTCTTGAGCTTATTGACCTCGGTTCTGGGACGGTACTTCTCGTTCATCAAGTGCTTGAATGCTGACCACGGTAGTGCGTACGCATCGTCTTGTCCCACTTGCTCTAGATAGGTATTCCACCATGTTAACGCAGAACCTGTGAAGGTATGCGTAGCGTACTTCACTTTGTCCTCTTCAGTACACTTACTTATGGCAAACACCGATTCAACCTTCTCGGTCCATCGTTTCAATCCGATCGGTCCTTCGGTTCCATCAAATTCCAAAGGTTTGCAGGCAGTGAATTCTTTGTAGGTGCATCCTACACGATTTCCTGTACTGCTAGATCCAAGGTTATTGTTGGTATGTAGCGCAGCTTGTACTGCGGCTATGTTTGAAGCTAGAAAAGTACGGAATTCCTCTTCATTCATATTCACTGTGTGTCGAGTAGTCGGTGCCATTTCCTTCAAAATAGTCAAATGGAACAAGTTAATCATACAGAATATTAAGAGTAGTTAATAGTATTTCGTAGCATAATATGAACTCATTTATAAAAGCATTTTCTTCATATTAGCGTTTTATAAGTTTAAATTCGGGTAGTACCTACCCGTTAAGTTCATACTTAGTAGCTAATATACAATTCAACTACTACAATTCTATATGAAAAACTGATTATAATAATATTTCGCGTTCAAACTTTTATACAATATTTTACAAACTTACAATACCGCTTATTTTACATAAAGCATGAAATATAGCACACAATAACTTTGATACAAGATAGTTGTGAAGATAATTCTAGCTAGTACACAAGTCGTTCAGCAAAGGCAATAAAGACACGTAATTCATACGTCCAGAAACAAGTCATGCATTCTGGTTTTACTAGGACTACTTCCCATCCTTGGTCTTGTGCAACATAACCGTTATGGCCGTTGATAAGACAGCGTGTTGTAACGTCGTCAAAGGGACGAGGGTTACGTAATGTCCAACAGTCCCGTAACAATCTAAAAACCTCATTTCTTACCCCAATTACTGACTCCGTCACTTGTGGGAACGTTTTGTTTAATAGCTGTAGCCCGATGTTCTTTTTCTCACTATGGTGAGAAGCGAACATTACTAACCCATAAGCATAGCATGCTTCTTTATGTTGCATGTTAGCCGCTTTTTCTAAATCATGAAGTCCTATATTCGGATACATTGAGTCAAAATAATTTCTTAACCCGTTGCGTAAAATAGCATTTGAGTTCCCCGCAATATATGCATCAAAGTAAACACATCGTAACTTATGGGTTTCCCAATGTGATATCCCCCATCTTTCAAATGAAAGTCTCTTATAAACCAAGACATTCTTGGAACGTTCTTCGAATGTCTTACAAACTGATCTCGCCTTAAATAGTTGTGCCGAGGAATTCTGACCGACTCTAGACAAGATTTCATCAATCATGTCTCCGGGTAGGTCTCTTAAAATATTGGGTTGTCTATCCATTTTGTGTTTTTATACTGTAAAATAGACAAGAGTTAGATTCATAAAAAAAAAATACTTATTAATACAAGCAATTTTTACATATATCATAAAGCATAAGCACACTATATTACATATATTACACCACATGAATACAACTATCTTATTCCGACTCGCTTGTTTCTTCTTCTTCAGTTTTGGTTCGTTTTGCCAAGTTTCTAGGGATATATGATTTTCCCCTAATACGAGCCGTCGTTATCCACATTGGTTTAGAAAAACCTGGTGGTTTAGAGGTTCCCGGGTCATTGTTACAACTTAAGGACTTCGGGGGTTGACGATACATATAAAGTTCATCGGGGTTGGAATTAGATTTCTCTATTTTTATGCCCTTTCCCTTATTATTTTCTTTTGCCTTTTTAAATTCAGTTGGGGTAATTTCTATAACATCATCGGAATTCTCGTCGGAATCCGATTCATCGGAGAATTGGTAATCCTCCCAATATTTTGCTTCCTTGGCGGAAACACCATTGACCATAATTAACCTTGGTCGGTTGGTTGAGGATTTTCTTTTACTTAACCGTTTTATTATTTCCCCCACCGGTTCTATTTCTTCATCCGGTTCCGATTCTTCTTCCGGTTCCGACTCTTCTTCCGGTTCCTCTTCGGGAACTTGTGAATCAGTTCACGAATCATTCCAATTTACATTTGACTCTTCATTATTATTAGGTGAGTCAATGGGACTTGTTCTAGAGGTAGACATCTATCACATAATATCAAACGCGTTAAGAGATTAATATATCACATAATATTCACATGTTAAAAATATATAGTTTCCAACAAAATTTGTTAAGCAATCATTTTTCAAGTAAACACGGTCGAAGTCCAGACTCACCAATGCATCCTAACAAACTAGATAAGACACACTAATGCAAAATTCTGGTTCTCTATGACCAACGCTCTGATACCAACTGAAATGTCCCGTTCCTATTGATTAAAAACGATCCATATTAATTGATTTCGTTGCGAGGTTTTGACCTCTATATGAGACATTTTTCAAAGACTGCATTCATTTTTAAAGCAAACCATAACCTTTATTTCATAGATAAAGGTTTTTAAAAACTTTACGTAGATTATCAAATAATGATAATCTAAAATATCCTGTTTACACACGACCATTACATAATGGTTTACAATACAAATATGTTACAACAAAATAAGTTTCTTGAATGCAGTTTTTACACAATATCATACAAGCATGGACTCCAAATCTCGTCCTTATTTAAGTATGCGACAGCGGAAGCTCTTAATAATCACCTGAGAATAAACATGCTTAAAACGTCAACAAAAATGTTGGTGAGTTATAGGTTTAACCTATATATATCAAATCATAATAATAGACCACAAGATTTCATATTTCAATACACATCCCATACATAGAGATAAAAATCATTCATATGGTGAACACATGGTAACCGACAATGACAAGATGCATATATAAGAATATCCCCATCATTCCGGGACACCCTTCGGATATGATATAAATTTCGAAGTACTAAAGCATCCGGTACTTTGGATGGGGTTTGTTAGGCCCAATAGATCTATCTTTAGGATTCGCGTCAATTAGGGTGTCTGTTCCCTAATTCTTAGATTACCAGACTTAATAAAAAGGGGCATATTCGATTTCGATAATTCAACCATAGAATGTAGTTTCACGTACTTGTGTCTATTTTGTAAATCATTTATAAAACCTGCATGTATTCTCATCCCAAAAATATTAGATTTTAAAAGTGGGACTATAACTCACTTTCACAGATTTTTACTTCGTCGGGAAGTAAGACTTGGCCACTGGTTGATTCACGAACCTATAACAATATATACATATATATCAAAGTATGTTCAAAATATATTTACAACACTTTTAATATATTTTGATGTTTTAAGTTTATTAAGTCAGCTGTCCTCGTTAGTAACCTACAACTAGTTGTCCACAGTTAGATGTATATAAATAAATCGATAAATATTATCTTGAATCAATCCACGACCCAGTGTATACGTATCTCAGTATTGATCACAACTCAAACTATATATATTTTGGAATCAACCTCAACCCTGTATAGCTAACTCCAACATTCACATATAGAGTGTCTATGGTTGTTCCGAAATATATATAGATGTTTCGACATGATAGGTCGAAACATTGTATACGTGTCTATGGTATCTCAAGATTACATAATATACAATACAAGTTGATTAAGTTATGGTTGGAATAGATTTGTTACCAATTTTCACGTAGCTAAAATGAGAAAAATTATCCAATCTTGTTTTACCCATAACTTCTTCATTTTAAATCCGTTTTGAGTGAATCAAATTTCTATGGTTTCATATTGAACCCTATTTTATGAATCTAAACAGAAAAAGTATAGGTTTATAGTCGGAAAAATAAGTTACAAGTCGTTTTTGTAAAGGTAGTCATTTCAGTCGAAAGAACGACGTCTAGATGACCATTTTAGAAAACATACTTCCACTTTGAGTTTAATCATAATTTTTGGATATAGTTTCATGTTCATAATAAAAATCATTTTCTCAGAATAACAACTTTTAAATCAAAGTTTATCATAGTTGTTAATTAACTAACCCAAAACAGCCCGCGGTGTTACTACGACGGCGTAAATCCGGTTTTACGGTGTTTTTCGTGTTTCCAGGTTTTAAATCATTAAGTTAGCATATCATATAGATATAGAACATGTGTTTAGTTTATTTTAAAAGTCAAGTTAGAAGGATTAACTTTTGTTTGCGAACAAGTTTAGAATTAACTAAACTATGTTCTAGTGATTACAAGTTTAAACCTTCGAATAAGATAGCTTTATATGTATGAATCGAATGATGTTATGAACATCATTACTACCTTAAGTTCCTTGGATAAACCTACTGGAAAAGAGAAAAATGGATCTAGCTTCAATGGATCCTTGGATGGCTCGAAGTTCTTGAAGCAGAATCATGACACGAAAACAAGTTCAAGTAAGATCATCACTTAAAATAAGATTGTTATAGTTATATAAATTGAACCAAAGTTTGAATATGATTATTACCTTGTATTAGAATGATAACCTACTGTAAGAAACAAAGATTTCTTGAGGTTGGATGATCACCTTACAAGATTGGAAGTGAGCTAGCAAACTTGAAAGTATTCTTGATTTTATGAAACTAGAACTTTTGGAATTTATGAAGAACACTTAGAACTTGAAGATAGAACTTGAGAGAGATCAATTAGATGAATAAAATTGAAGAATGAAAGTGTTTGTAGGTGTTATTGGTCATTGGTGTATGGATTAGATATAAAGGATATGTTATTTTGTTTTCATGTAAATAAGTCATGAATGATTACTCATATTTTTGTAATTTTATGAGATATTTCATGCTAGTTGCCAAATGATGGTTCCCACATGTGTTAGGTGACTCAAATGGGCTGCTAAGAGCTGATCATTAGAGTGTATATACCAATAGTACATACATCTAAAAGCTGTGTATTGTACGAGTACGAATACGGGTGCATACGAGTAGAATTGTTGATGAAACTGAACGAGGATGTAATTGTAAGCATTTTTGTTAAGTAGAAGTATTTTGATAAGTGTATTGAAGTCTTTCAAAAGTGTATAAATACATATTAAAACACTACATGTATATACATTTTAACTGAGTCGTTAAGTCATCGTTAGTCGTTACATGTAAGTGTTGTTTTGAAACTTTTAGGTTAACGATCTTGTTAAATGTTGTTAACCCAATGTTTATAATATCAAAAGAGATTTTAAATTATTATATTATCATGATATTATGATGTACGAATATCTCTTAATATGATATATATACATTAAATGTCGTTACAACGATAATCGTTACATATATGTCTCGTTTCAAAATCATTAAGTTAGTAGTCTTGTTTTTACATATGTAGTTCATTGTTAATATAATTAATGATATGTTTACTTATCATAATATCATGTTAACTATATATATAACCATATATATGTCATCATATAGTTTTTACAAGTTTTAACGTTCGTGAATCACCGGTCAACTTGGGTGGTCAATTGTCTATATGAAACCTATTTCAATTAATCAAGTCTTAACAAGTTTGATTGCTTAACATGTTGGAAACATTTAATCATGTAAATATCAATCTCAATTAATATATATAAACATGGAAAAGTTCGGGTCACTACATCGGCCCTATTATGATGGAGCCAATCCATACCAACAATGATATCAAAATCACCCAAAGTCATCGGGATAAGATCTATCTTAAAGTTTTCGGCACCAAAAACGACATCACAATTTTTACACACATCAACCACTAGCACCGTCTTGCCGTTCGCTATTTTGACTTCTACCGGACGACTTAACTTAGCTAATGGTCTATTAAGTCTAGGCACAAATTTTTGGAGACACAAACGATAAATTTGCACCGCTATGAAATAGGATCCTTGCCGGATTAGAGTTAACCATAAAAGTACCTGAGACAACTTCGTTGGATTGCTTGGCTTCATCATTCGTCATCAAGTAGTTGCGACCCCTAGCCGTGCCCGTCGCTTTCTCTAGATGCTTAACATTATCGTTTCGCAAATCGGGACACTCCCAATTTCGGTGTCCTTCTTTGTTGCAATTAAAACAAGTGAGCTTGTTTGTTGGAGTTGGCTTCGAACAATCTCGAGCCATATGTCCACGTACCCCACAATTGTAGCAAGTAGGGACAAAGTTCCCAAAACCACCCTTCTACACACTATTTACACTTTCGGAACCCTTCTTTGACTTCTTGTTTGAAAAGTTCGAATGACTTAATCCTTCAAACTTTCTTTTAGAAAAAGTGAAATCGCTTTTTCTTGGAACCTCCAGCTCAAAACCCCGAGCCAATTCAAATAACTCGTCAAAAGACTTAGCCGCTCCCCGACTAATCTTACCCTTCAACTCATCGCTTAACGTACGGTAGAAATCTTTCATTAACTTGTGATCATCACCAACATATTCTGGACAAAAACGAGTCTTTGCCAAGAAGGTAGACTTGAGAGTAACCAAGTCCATTGAACCTTGTTGCAAATTGTGCAACTCGTCCCGAATTCTATCAAGATCGGAAGAAGTTCGGTATTCTTGGAAAAATTCCTTCTTAAACTCCTCCCATGTCAAACTCATGCATTGCTCTTCACCATATAAGTTGATTTTATCGTCCCACCACAACTTCCCCTCTTCGCGCAACATGCTAGACCCATACCTCGTCTTCTTCTCGGGAGGACACTCCGCGATACGGAACGCCCCCTCGATATCGGAAATCCAACAAGTGCTTTTCAATGGATCCCTCACCCCATTGAACATCGGAGGTTGAGTATCCTTGAAATTTTTGTAGTGGAAGTCCCGCCTTCCACCCCCACCATTACCTTCACCCCCTTCGCCTCGAGGGTAAATGTTTCTAGCTTCTAAAGCCTCCTCTATCGCGGCTTTCATTCGTTCATTGATCATTTCGGTCACTTATCCATCAACTGACTCTTGGAAGACCTTTCGGACATCCGCGAGAAACTCCGCTTTTTGCTTTTTAAAGACGGCCTCAATCTTGGCCGTGAGTTCAACGTCCTCGCTCGTACCTCCCTCGTTGGTATCATGTCCGTTTCTCATCTTCATTCTATAAAACGAAGTAAATTAAGGAACGAAACGAAAGGACTTAACACACATGTATATACATATACACCACACTACCCCATCTTGCTCAACAATCGTCGTACATCACTTGTTTGACACGATTTGAACCCGTAAAAACGGTAGCTAATCGTTGTTACGCGAGCACGTCGCATTAACTTGCTAGTACAACCTCTATCTCGTTTGATGGTTGCTAAAACAACACAAAACAATTAATGCAAGGTTAATTCACATAAACACTAGCACTTACAATCCCCGTTCCGACCCAAAATCCTACAAGTCCCGCATAAAACGCGTACACACTAAAGTCTAAGTCTAGGCACCTATCTCAAGTTGCCTAAATCCCTTAGACCATGCTCTGATACCACTTGTAATAACCCAACCCTCATTGTAACAAAAATACGACCCAAAAAAAAAAAATTCTGGACCTGTACATCTGGACGGCGTCCAGTACTGAAGGCCTGGACGGCGTCCAATTGGGCTAAAAAGTTCTGATCAGTTTTTTCATTACACTAGAACGAAAAACCCGCTTCCCGACACTTTCCAATGAAACAAATTATCACAACATAACAATATAAGTAAAACTAATAGATTTCCAACATCGAAACGAGTTTTACAAAACGGGGCCCACAACGGCCGTTTTACGAGTTTCGTACAAATTATTAGTTTCGACCACATTAGTTTAATTTCCAAACGACACTATGAGCATGGTGTTTGGGGGTTAAACTACCCAAGTCCCGGTCAAACTCCAAAAGCTATCAAAACCCAAAAGCGTCCCCTAAACAACAAGCGGGATCTCTAATCCAATCGAATGCCCTTACCCTTGTCAACACCGGAGCCTATAAAAAGATAAACAATGAGAGGGTAAGCAAAGAATAATTATACATATACATATATAACTTACTTACTTGCAAACACATACACCAAATCCGCATACATACTAGTTACATAATTAGCATACCATTTCAATGTATAACGCTAAAAACCACAATAACAAAGCTAGTATAACAACAGCATATAACACAACAATATAACATGCTACAACACGAATATATAACATTGAAGTTCACAACATCCATAGTACTCAAAACCCAAGGCTAGCCCAACAAATGTTATCGTCAACATCGAACTTAAACCCCATCCGTACCAATTAATGTGGTATCGTCAACATCAAACTCTAAACCCACACATGAGGTATCGTCTACAACGAACTTTAACCCCTCATCAAAATCACTACAATAGCGGTATGGCATCGTCGACATCGAACTTTAACTCCATACATGAGGTGTCGTCAACAACGAACTTTAAACCCTCATCCAACAAACAATAGTGGTATGGCATCGTTAACATCGAACTTTAAATCCATACCTTATAAGCAAATAAATCATATACATACATATATAATATTTCCACTCACCTCAAAGTCTTTTGTGAAGGATAACCGAGCTTGCAAACTTCAATGTAACGTACCTATTACATTATGCACATAATCAATCACAAGATCAAGTTGGTCAACCAACTCACTCACCATTCTAGTGTCACTTTGACCCAAGGTGCAATTTCGACCCATTTGCACACTTAACCCTAATATTGGGTCAACTTCGCCAAAAACCCTAACTCTAGCCATTTATGGTCTTAATACACATATAATCACAATGTTATCGCATTTTCACCCTAACAAGACAACCTAGGTTATCAAAGACCCGTTTTACCCATTCGAGGTTTTCCACACCCATTTGGGTCACCACATACCCAAATAACACCCACTTACATAACATTTAGGTGTGCTAGTAGTTAACTAACCAATTTAAGACTCATAAACATATTTAACATTTCTAAACCCTAGGTTAGTCATCCTTGAGCCCTCAAGACTCAAACTTACCCAAAAAAACCCCCAAATCACTAATAAATGGGTTTTATGCTCATTACTAGCCCAAACCCTAACCCTTAAACACATTAAACTAAGGAAATCAAGTTTAGGACTTACCACCACAATCAAAACGCAGCTAATGAGGAGATGAACAACTTTAATGCTCGAGCTCTAACCCAAAACAAGCTTCTTCCTCTTCTATTTGAGCTTTCTCACACTTGAATCACACTCTCTCTCTAGAATTGAAGTGGATGAAGTTTGGTGGTTGTAAATGGAGTAAATGAAGCTCCAAAAACTGATCTAGGGCTTTAAATTCAGCCCCCAAGTGAAATTACCAAAATACCCACTTTAAATATCTAAAAACAAGGCAGCTGGCCTGCCAGCTATTCTGGACGGCGTCCAAATTTCTAGATGGCATCCAGCCCTTTACAACGGGACGGCGTCCCACCTATTTAGACGGCGTCCAACATAACTTGGAAAAACTGGATCTTACACTAGATTACACCTCAAAGTATATATAATATTTTGGAATCAACCTCAACCCTGTATAGCTAACTCCAACATTACTGCATATAGAGTGTCTATGGTTGTTCTAAAATATATATAGATGGGTCGATATGATATGTCAAAACATTGTATTCGTGTCTATGGTATCCCAAGATTACATAATATATGTTAGAATACATGTATAATACAATATAAGTTAGTTAAGTTATGATTTGTATATATTTGTTATAAATTTCACGTAGCTACAACAAGCAAAATTATCCAATCTTGTTTTACCCATAACTTCTTCGTTTTAAGTCCGTTTTGAGTGATTCAAGTTGCTATGGTTTCATATTGAACTTAATTTTATGAATATAAACAGAAAAATATAAGTTTATAGTCGGAAATACAGGTTACAAGTCATTTTTGTAAAGGTAGTCATTTCAGTCGAAAGAACGACGTCTAGATGACCATTTTGGAGAACATACTTCCACTTTGAGTTTAACCATGATTTTTGGATATAGTTTCATGTTCATAAGAAAAATCAGTTTCCTAGAAGAATAGCTTTTAAATCAAAGTTTATCATAGTTTTTAATTATCAAACCCAAAACAGCCCGCGGTGTTACTACAACGGCGTATGTCCGGTTTTACGGTGTTTTTCATGTTTCCAGGTTTTAAATCATTAAGTTAGCATATCATATAGATATAGAACATGTGTTTAGTTGATTTTAAAAGTGAAGTTAGAAGGATTTACTTTATTTGCGAACAAGTTTAGAATTAACTAAACTATGTTCTAGTGATTACATGTTCAAATCTTCGAATAAGATAGTTTTATATATATGAATCGAATGATGTTATGAACATCATTACTACCTCAAGTTTAGTAGGTAAACCTACTGGAAGTGACAAAAATTGATCTAGCTTCAAAGGATTCTTGGATGGCTTGATAGTTCTTGAAGTAGAATCATGACACGAAAACAAGTTCAAGTAAGATTATCACTCGAAATAAGATTATTGTAGTTATAGAAATTGAACCAAAGTTTGAATATGAATATTACCTTGAATAAGAAAGATACCCTACTATAAATAACAAAGGTTTCTTGATCTTAGATGATTACTTGGAATGGATTAGAATGCTTGGAAGTAACTAGTAAACTTGAAAGGATTTTTGAAGTGTTCTTGAATTGTTCTTCCTATGATGATTATAGCTTGATTCTTGAAGTAATTTTTGATGAAGATGATGATTAGATTACTGGAAAAATTCGTTCATAAGTGTGTATAGGTGTTGAGAGAGAATTAGAAAGAGAATTGGAAGTAAAATTGATTGATTGGTGAGTGGTGAATGATGAATGGTGAGTGGGGTTAAAAGGAGTTCTAGTTAGTTAACTAGTTCATGGTAGAAGTTAAATTTGATTAGTCATGCATGACATAATCAAGAGTGTAATCCCATGCTAGTTTCTATTGGTATATACTCATAGTAAGTACGTCTAGAAGCTGTGTATAATACGAATACGAATACTGAATGACTACTAGTAGAATTGTTGATGAAAATGAATGAAAATGTAATTGTAAGCATTTTTGCTAAGTAGAATTACTTTGATATGTGTCTTGAATTCTTTTAAAAGTGTATGAATACATATTAAAACACTATATGTATATACATTTTAACTGAGTCGTTAAGTCATCGTTAGTCGTTACATGTAAGTGTTGTTTTGAAACCTTCAAGTTAACGATCTTGTTAAATGTTGTTAACCCATTTTTATTATATCTAATGAGATGTTAAATTATTACATTATAATGATATTATGTTGTATGAATATATCTTATTATGATATATATACATTAAAATATCGTTACAACGATAATCGTTACATATATGTCTCGTTTCGAAATCCTTAAGTTAGTAGTCTTGTTTTTACATATGTAGTTCCTTGTTAATACACTTAATGATATGTTTACTTATCATTTATCATGTTTAAACATAGTGTATCAATATCTTAATATAATTCATATGTATTTAGTAAGACGTTATTATAACGATAATCGTTATATATATCGTTTCGAGTTTCTTAATTCAATAAACTCATTTTTATGTATATCACTCATTGTTAATATACTTAGTGAGATACTTACTTATCATAATCTTATGTTAACCATTTATATGTCTATATATATAACATCATGTAGTTTTTACGAATTTGTAACGTTCGTGAATCGCCGGTCAATTTGGGTGGTCAAATGTCTATATGAAACCTATTTTCAATTAATCAAGTCTTAACAAGTTTGATTGCTTAACATGTTAGAAACACTTAATCATGTAAATATCAATTTCATTTAATATATATACACATGGAAAAGTTCGGGTCACTACAGATGTCTTTTTCGAAATCTAGATGACTTCGAATGGAAAGTACGTTCAGAGAGTCTTGCTCGTTCGGCCATTTTATAGTAATCTTGAGAATTTCAGCACAATCTAAAACCGAAGGTTATGCGCCGCCAAATGGTACTCCATCTGGCGGCGCATACTAATGATTTAAAAAACGTGTTTAATGAAGTGACATTAGATTCAAATTTATACCCGTTATACATAATTACATTGCGAGTGAAATAATAGGACTTAAAACGATATATACCATGCTAAGTCATGCATACACAAAACTAATAATAAGATATAAATTGAAAACGTTCAAAGAGAACATTAAAAATGATTAAAATGTCTTTATTAGGCATCCTGACGACCTCGATGTCAAGTCACTATCCAGGAGTCTTAATGTTAGAGTCGTTTTAGGGCGATCTCGAGAATTTCTGCACAATCTGAAACCGAAGGTTATGCGCCGCCAAATGATACTCCATCTGGCGGCACATATTAATGATTTAAAAAAGCAAGTTTAATGAAGTGACATTATATTCAAATCTATATGCGTTATACATAATTGCATTGTGAGTGAAATAATAAGCCTTAAAACAATGTGTACCATGCTAAGTCATGCATACACAAAAGGAATAAAATCCAAAACGGTCAAAATCCAAAAAAGGCAAAATTAAAGGCTTTCGAGGTCTCATTTCGAAAAATATTTGGGACAAACTGAAGGTATTTCGTATGCCCGAGGGACATATTAAATTAATGTGGCTAATGTGCTTTGATCCAAGTCGGGTCATACCCAATAACAAGCTTACCAACACTTTATATGTATTTAATCTTAACGACTGGATCGTTAAATAAATACGCGACACTTGAACTTTAGAAAATCGGTTTTCTGAAATGTTATTACTTGAAATAAATTATTTGGATAATTTGTATTTAATTATTTATAGGTTTAAATAATTATGTTGTGTTATATTTTATAAAATGGTTTATAAAATTATTGCAAGAGGAATTACATGTTTATTTTATACAAGGTTTATAAAATCATTTACAAGTTTTATAAAATTTACATCTTGTATAAAATAATGGATGAATATGGGCAGATTTTGGAGACCCAAGAAGTCATCCCATGCTTATTCCCTTTTGGCATTTTTGAGGTATTAACTCCTAGGTACATGCTTAATAAGTTTACCAAGGCCTTGACTCAAAAAGCACATGCAATACACATCAAACCACAAGTAAAAACTGCACAAAAACTGCTCCTGCTGCAGTCTCCAGGCCGTGGGCTGTTGGGTGCTCAAAAGGGGTTCTAAGTTTACTAATACAAGCTTACATCAAGTGTAAAACAAATCCTAACTAAAGGCAAAAGTGTTGGGATCTTTGCTTGTGGGTATAAGTCACTTGAGGCTTCAAGTTAGAAGCTAATTAGTCATCAATTCCATTAAACATTCTGCTCAAATCAACCTTGCTGTTGATCGGGTTTTGGAAGCCAAGCAAGTGAGGTTTCAAGTTAGGTTTCAAGGTGTACAAGGTTTATAACAAGGCAAGGGTGTTTTGGTGCTTTGCTTCTTCATTTCCTTCATCATTATTCAAGCATTTTGCAGCCCTTAAACTTGTTTAAGGAGGTATAAACATCCTTACTTTCTACTTAGTTTGTAAGCATATTATTTCACAACTTGATCCATGGGGTTTAACTTTAAAATGGTTTAAAGATATACAAGTTCTAAAATGTAACTAACATGCTTCCGCTTTGATAAAATTCTTAAAAGGTTTTAAGTATTATCAAACTTGTTAAATCCCAACAATGGTATCTAGAGCCGAAGTTGTTGAAATATGCTTCGAATTGTTGTTTAAAACCCACTACATTTGCAATCTACTAACATGCATGAATGTAGATTGCAAAAACAAATGGGTTTGGGTGGGTTTGTAAGCTTGGCCGAATTTGAAAGAGGTTCCAAGAGGGTTTGGAACTTGCATTTTGGTCAATTTTTGTTGCATGTTAAAGTTCACAATCCTAGCCTTGACCTTGTGTTGATTGCATGTTATGTTTGGTTGATTTGTTATATTCATTTGGTATGTAATATTATTCATTCAATTGGCATGTAATAATTATTATTTTGGCTATGTAATTTGTTTTACATTTGGTATGTAAAATAGAATAGGTTGTATTTCATTTTCTAGATAAAAATGTATTAGGATACATATTTTGTAAAAATGAAGAACAAGATCATGAAGACTTCAAGAACACAAGGAGCATATGGATGCAAGGTTAAGTGGGAGATTGTAATCTCCTACTTTGTATGATTAACCCTTACCCGGTGACATTTGTTTTCGGCTAAACAAATGTCCACCAAAATGGCTAGATTGTGAACATACTTATTTTGCATGTGTGGTTGTTTGTATGATTATTGTTTTGTATGTTTGGTTGATACAATTAATCACAAGATAACAACTAACAAAACGACATTTTAATTGGTTAAATTAGACGTGCTAAGTACATGCAAAACGGCAATTTAAATGGTTAAATTTAAAAGGCAACCGAGAACCTTAATAAATGGTTATTAAGAACATGATAAGGATCATACATATAAAATGGTTTATATCAAGTAATTGGCTTAATTACAAAACATGAAAATGGATTTTCAAATAAACCATACACTAAATGCATGTTGGTGTATGGTGCAAAAGTTTTCCTAAACTAGAAATAACGAAAACTCAAAATCCCTTTAACAAACAAGCTTAACAAGTTTAACGCCATCCTTTTGTGAAAACACTTAGACATATTAAGAAACTCTTGACGGGATAAAGGTCACCTAACCGTCATGAGCGGACTAATATCAATAAGGTAAATTTCGCACACTTGTGGGATAAAGGTCACCTAACCACTTGTATGTTGAATTTACATGTTTACACAAGTGGGACGACTTGATTTGGGAATCATGAAATTAGGGTCACCGAAGCATGAGGAACAAATAGGCGTTGATGGGATAAATATGCCATGCAAAAGGATTGCATGATCCCATAACTTAGAAGTTGCAAAAGGATTGCAATTGTCATATAATGACTACCTAGCTAAATCAAATAACGGGATAAAGGTCACCTAACCGAAATTTGATTTACCGTTGGATTCTAATATTTAATAAGTCAATTAAAATTTTAAAAGGGTATTGAATGTTACATTAAAATCGATACTTAAACGAACTTTGTTAATTTTGTAGATGGCCGCCAATAACAACAACAACATTCCAAACGCACCACTTAACCTGAACCACCTATCATTAAGGTCTCTCTTAGAGAAAGACAAACTCAACCATACAAACTTTATGGATTGGTTCCGCAATTTTCGGATTGTCCTCAAACAAGAGGATAAAATGTATGTGCTTGAGGACCCCATTCCCGATCAACCGGATGAGAATGATGTGGAGGCAATGGCCTCTTACGATAAGTATTGCCACGACTCCCTTCAAGTCTCATGCTTAATGCTTGGGACTATGATACCCGAACTCCAAAAGGATTTCGAGCATCATAGTGCATACGACATGATAACGCAATTGAAGGAGATGTTCCTCCAACAAGCGCGTGTCGAACGCTTCGAAACGGTTCGGGCGCTACATGCTTGTCGTATGGACGATACCCAATCGGTTTCATCTTATGTACTTAAGATGAAAAGCCTTATCGATCGTGCTAACCGTCTTAACCTAAACATATCTAATGAGTTAGCCACCGATCTTATCCTTAACTCCCTATCAAAAAGGTTTGATCAATTTGTAATTAATTACAATATGAATGGGATGGATAAGAGCATAGGTGAGCTTCACGGTATGCTTAGAACGGCGGAAACTAGCATGGGTAAAAGGGCTTTACCCGTGTTAGCAATCGATCAAGGTGGATCCAAAGGTAACACCTCTAAGCCAAAGGTGGCTAAGAGGAAAGGACCCGCCCATCAAGGCAAAGGGAAGGGGAAGATGGTTACCCCAACCAAGAACAAGGCTAAGACGCAAAAGGTAGCCGAGAAGGCAAACCCCAAGGAAGACCCATGTTTCGGTTGCGGTGAAATGGGTCATTGGAAACGAAACTGTCCGGTCTATCTTAAGGAGTTGAAGGACAAGAGGGATGCAGGGCAAACCTCAGGTAATATATATATGGTATATATAGAGCTTAGTATTACTTCTTCTAATACATGGGTATTAGACACTGGATGTGGAACTCACATTTGCAATTCATTGCAGGGGTTCAAAAGAAGTAGCAAGCAAACGGGAACATCAAGTCTCTACATGGGTAATGGGGCCAAAGTGCAAGTGAAGGCTCAAGGAGACTTTGTGTTAAAGCTTCCAAGTGGTTTGGAACTTATTTTGAAAGATGTTTTGTATGCACCCGATTTATGTCGAAACATTATTTCCATTTCCCGTTTGAAACAATGTGGTTTTTATCTTAATTTTGTTAATGATGATATCCATATTTATTTAGATAATGTATTCTATTTCAAGGCTTCACCTTCAAATGGAATTTATGAATTGGTTCATGATGACACATCATCTAGTAGCTCAATGTACCATACAAGCACCAAGAAACTCAAAAGGGATTTGAGTGATTCCTATTTATGGCATTGTCGCCTTGGTCACATAAACAAGAACCGAATGCATACACTTCAAAAGGATGGACTTTTGAAATCAAATGAAATGGATTCGTTTGATGTATGTGAATCTTGTTTACAAGGCAAGATGACTAAAGCACCTTTCAAAGGGACTTATGAAAGGGCTAAAGATTTATTGGGATTAATACATTCGGATGTATGTGGACCCTTTAAACCCATGACTAGGAATGGTGAAAGATACTTTGTTACATTCATTGATGACTTTAGTCATTTCGGATATGTCTATTTATTAAGACACAAGGACGAAACGTTTGAAGCATTCAAAGAATATCAAAACGAAGTACAAAATCAACTCAACAAGACAATTAAGGTACTTCGTACCGATAGAGGAGGTGAATACCTAAGCGATGCTTTCCAAGATCATCTTAGGAGTTGTGGGATTATCTCACAACTTACTCCACCCGGAACACCCCAACTTAATGGAGTTTCCGAAAGGAGGAACCGAACCCTAATGGATATGGTTCGATCTATGATGGCAAGAAGCTCGTTGCCTCTATCATTTTGGGGTTATTGTCTAAGCTCCGTGGCTCGTATTTTAAATATGGCCCCAACCAAGAAAGTGGAACGAACTCCTCACGAGATGTGGTTTGGCAAACCTCCATCTCTATCATACTTAAAGGTATGGGGATGTGAAGCTTATCCTAAGCGTTACGTCCCTAATAAGTTGAATGCTCGATCCACGAAGTGTATCTTCATAGGATATCCCAAGGATGATATGGGATACTATTTCTATGATCCATCCGAGCAGAATGTATTTGTTGCTCGAAAGGCGGAATTCCTTGAAACTAAGTTCCTAATGGAAGGAAATAGTGAAAGGAAGATAGATCTTGAAGAGGTTCAAGATCAAGTAGATGATACACAATTGGTTAACACTAGCACTCAACATGAAAATGTTGATAGTGATCAAATGGATGATCAAAATACACAAGACATTCGTAGATCTGGTAGGATTAGCAATCCTCCTGAGAGATATGGGTTTCTCATAGATGGTTGCTGTACGGTTGATTTGGATGAACCAACAAACTACCAAGATGCTTTATCAAGGATTGATAAAGATAAATGGCAGGATGCCATGGACGCCGAGATGCAATCCATGTATGAAAACCAAGTGTGGGAACTTGTTGAGCAACCTCCTAGCTCTAAGCTAGTTGATTGCAAATGGCTTTTCAAGAAGAAAACCGACATACATGGAAACTTGGATACATATAAAGCTAGACTTGTAGCAAAAGGTTTCACTCAAACTCAAGGGGTTGATTATGATGAAACTTTCTCGCCAGTGGCAATGCTAAAGTCTATTAGGATATTATTTGCCATTGCTGCTCACTACGACTATGAAATATGGCAAATGGATGTCAAAACCGCTTTCCTAAATGGATATCTTATGGAAGATGTCTATATGGTCCAACTTGAAGGTTTTGTTGATCCAAAATATCCTAAAAGGGTATGCAAGTTAAAGAAGTCAATCTACGGATTGAAACAAGCATCTAGAATGTGGAATCATCATTTTAATGAGGAAGCCGAGAAATTTGGCTTCATTAAAAATGGTGATGAAGCTTGTGTATATAAGAAAGCTAGTGGGAGCACTATCATATTTCTTGTACTATATGTGGATGATATATTATTATTTGGGAATGATATTACCACAATGCAAGGAGTCAAAACTTGGCTAAAGAGTTGCTTCTCCATTAAGGATCTTGGAGATGCACAATACATATTGGGGATAGGGATCTATAGGAATAGATCTAAGAGATTGATAGGTTTAAGTCAAAGTACATACATTGATAAAATCTTGAAAAGATTCAAGATGGAAAACTCTAAGAAAGGTTTGGTACCTATTCAAAGAGGAACCAGTCTCAGTTCATCTCAGTGTCCCACCACGAAAGATGAACAAGAGAAAATGAAGAAAGTCCCATACGCATCTGCTATTGGGTCTATCATGTATGCAATGATATGTACTAGACCGGATGTGTCATGCGCTCTAAGCTTGACAAGTAGATACCAGAACAACCCAGGAAACAGTCATTGGATTGCTGTTAAAAGTATATTGAAATACCTTAGGAGGACTAAGGATATGTTTCTAATATATGGGTCTGGTGAGGAGGAACTCGCCGTAAAAGGTTACGTGGACGCGAGTTTCCAAACTGATCGAGATGACTCTCGATCACAATCCGGTTATGTCTTCATGTTAAATGGTGGTGCGGTCTCTTGGAAGAGTTCGAAACAGGAGGGTGTTGCGTTATCCACTACAGAGTCGGAGTACATTGCCGCCTCACTGGCAGCTCAGGAAGCTGCATGGATGAAGAAATTCATCGACGACTTAGGAGTGGTCCCTTCCATTCAGGACCCTCTTGAGATCTTTTGTGACAACGAGGGTGCGATTGCTCAAATCAAGGAACCTCGTGCCCATCAAAAGACTCTTCACATTGAGCGGAGATTCAACTACATAAGGGATGAAGTTGAAAAAGGAAAGATATGTATTCGCAAAGTTCATACAGATCATAATGTTGCGGATCCACTCACGAAGCTTTTACATGGGCCAAAACATGAGGGACATGTTTGTGCATTAGGGCTTCGATATTCTAGTGATTGGATATGATCTATTTTAAGTATTTGTACCGGAACGAAATTATTCAAACTCATTAATATAACTATGGTGTTAATTTATTTGAGTTATGTTCCTATTTTGCATATTTCATCCATGAATTAGCAATTATTCAAAATTTCCGTAGTCGATCACATTTGTGGGAACAAGTGTGAGGTTTAGACTATTATGAACTCGGATTGGTATACTTTCATAGGTTGAATGTGGAGCAAGGTTGCAACCAAGGTTCATAGATATTTGTGGGAAACAAATATTGGAAGACCCGCTCTCAAGAATTACTGTATAGAGCCTTTGTGGTTGATCACATGTAATCTTGAGTAAAAGCGAATATCATTGTATCCTCTGACCTGAGATACATATTGGGTTTGGATATTCACCAAGTATTGTGCCTTGATTCTTTCCTTCGCTATTCTGAAACATGGTAGTACATAAGGAAGAACTCAGGCATATTACAAAGTGTATATCTAGGACGTATGTAGTCAAGATGGAATTTGTCCCTCTTATTCGTTGAGAGTCAGATGTCTAAGGCCTGAAAAGTTAAATCTATAAGAGAGTGATCACTCTGTATCTCTTGGATTTAACATGACATCTACGACAAAAGGATATATTGAAAGATTCACCTATTCATATTCGAGATGGGAACTCGAAAAGGATGATGTTATTGAATGGCACAAAGTCATAGCATATTGGGGGTGATGGACGGTCGTTAGGTGGTATCTGTCACTTGCATTAATTTCTTATGTTTCTCGTGCAAGTGGGAGATTGAAGGTATTTCGTATGCCCGAGGGACATATTAAATTAATGTGGCTAATGTGCTTTGATCCAAGTCGGGTCATACCCAATAACAAGCTTACCAACACTTTATATGTATTTAATCTTAACGACTGGATCGTTAAATAAATACGCGACACTTGAACTTTAGAAAATCGGTTTTCTGAAATGTTATTACTTGAAATAAATTATTTGGATAATTTGTATTTAATTATTTATAGGTTTAAATAATTATGTTGTTTTATATTTTATAAAATGGTTTATAAAATTATTGCAAGAGGAATTACATGTTTATTTTATACAAGGTTTATAAAATCATTTACAAGTTTTATAAAATTTACATCTTGTATAAAATAATGGATGAATATGGGCAGATTTTGGAGACCCAAGAAGTCATCCCATGCTTATTCCCTTTTGGCATTTTTGAGGTATTAACTCCTAGGTACATGCTTAATAAGTTTACCAAGGCCTTGACTCAAAAAGCACATGCAATACACATCAAACCACAAGTAAAAACTGCACAAAAACTGCTCCTGCTGCAGTCTCCAGGCCGTGGGCTGTTGGGTGCTCAAAAGGGGTTCTAAGTTTACTAATACAAGCTTACATCAAGTGTAAAACAAATCCTAACTAAAGGCAAAAGTGTTGGGATCATTGCTTGTGGGTATAAGTCACTTGAGGCTTCAAGTTAGAAGCTAATTAGTCATCAATTCCATTAAACATTCTGCTCAAATCAACCTTGCTGCTGATCGGGTTTTGGAAGCCAAGCAAGTGAGGTTTCAAGTTAGGTTTCAAGGTGTACAAGGTTTATAACAAGGCAAGGGTGTTTTGGTGCTTTGCTTCTTCATTTCCTTCATCATTATTCAAGCATTTTGCAGCCCTTAAACTTGTTTAAGGAGGTATAAACATCCTTACTTTCTACTTAGTTTGTAAGCATATTATTTCACAACTTGATCCATGGGGTTTAACTTTAAAATGGTTTAAAGATATACAAGTTCTAAAATGTAACTAACATGCTTCCGCTTTGATAAAATTCTTAAAAGGTTTTAAGTATTATCAAACTTGTTAAATCCCAACACAAACCACCTACGGCAGTTTGCCAACGTATATATCCTAAAAAAATACACGATTTGAAAAGATACGGTGATTAAATCGGAGCTATGAGTCAAAAGATACGATAGATCGAACATTTTAGCCAAACACACAAAACACCAAGCACCACGAACCGTCAGTGGTGTTTGGTGCGTGGTGCGATTTTGCGAGGAAAGATGTCTTTTTCGGAATCTAGAAAACCTCGAATGGCAAGCACATTCAGAGAGTCTTGCTCATTCCTCCGTTTTAGGGTATTCTTGAGAATTTCAGCACAATCTGAAACCGAAGGTTATGAGCCGCCAAATGGTACTCCACCTGGCGGCGCATACTAATGATTTAAAAAAACGTGTTTAATGAAGTGACATTTGATTCAAATTTATACCCGTTATACATAATTACATTGCGAGTGAAATAATAGGCCTTAAAACGATATATACCATACTAAGTCACGCATATACAAAACTAATAATAAGATATAATTTGATAACGTTCAAAGAGAACATTAAAAATGAGTATAATGTCTTTTTTCGGCATCCTGATGACCTCGATGTTAAGACACTATCCAGGAGTCTTGATGTTAGGGTCTTTTTAGGGTGATCTCAAGAATTTCAGCACAATTTGAAACCGAAGGTTATGCTCCGCCAAATGGTACTCCATCTGACGGCGCATATGAATGATTTAAAAAAGTGTGTTTAATGAAGTGACATTAGATTCAAATCTATATGCATTATACATAATTTCATTGCGAGTGAAATAATAGGCCTTAAAACAATTTGTACCATGCTAAGTCATGCATACAAAAAATGAATAATATGAATGAACTTCAAAACAGTTAAAAATGTAAAAAGGAAAAATTGAAGGCTTTCGAGGTCTCGTTTTGAAAAATATTTGGGACAAGTCGCCTACGGCAGTTTGCCAACGTATAGATCCCGAAAAAATACACAATTTGAAAGAAAAAAACGGTGACTAAATCGGAGCTACGAGTCAAAAGATACGATAGATCGAACATTTTGGCCAAAGACACAAAACACAAAGCACCACGAACCGTCGGTAGTGTTTGGTGCGTGGTGCGATTTTGCGAGGAAAGATGTCTTTTTCGGAATGTAGATGACCTCGAATGGCAAGCACATTCAGAGAGTCTTGCTCGTTCGGCCGTTTTAGAGTAATCTTGAAAATTTCAGCACAATCTGAAACCGAAGATTATGCGCCGCCAAATGGTACTCTATCTGGCGGCGCATACTAATGATTTAAAAAAATATGTTTAATGAAATGACATTAGATTCAAATTTATACCCGTTATACATAATTACATTGCGAGTGAAATAATAGGCCTTAAAACGATAAATACCATGATAAGTCATGGATACACAAGACTAATAATAAGATATAAATTGAAAACGTTCAAAGAGAACATAAAAAATGAGTAATATTTCTTTTTTTGGCATCCTGATGACATTAATGTCAAGACACTATCTAGGAGTCTTGATGTTAGGGTCATTTTAGGGTGATCTCGAGAATTTCAGCACAATCTGAAACCGAAGGTTAGGCGCCGATAAATGGTACTCCATTTGGCGGTGCATATTAATGATTTAAAAAAGCATGTTTAATGAAGTGATATTATATTCAAATCTATATACGTTATACATAATTGCATTGCGAGTGAAATAATAGGCCTTAAAAAAATTTGTACCATGCTAAGTCATGCATACACAAAAGGAATAAAATGAATGAAATTCAAAATGTTCAAAATCCAAAAAAGGCAAAATTGAAGCCTTTCGAGGTCTCATTTCGAAAAACATTTGGGACAAACCCCCTACGGCAGTTTGCCAACGTATAGATCCCAAAAAAATACATGATTTGATAATATACGGTGACCAAATCAGAGCTACGAGTCAACAGATATGATAGATCGAACATTTTATCCAAAGACACAAAACACCAAGCACCACGAACCGTCAGTGGTGTTTGGTGCGTGGTGCGATTTTGCGAGGAAAGATTTCTTTTTCGAAATCTTGACGTCCTCGAATGGCAAGCACGTTCAGAGAGTCTTGCTCATTCGGCCGTTTTAGGATGTTCTTAAGAATTTTAGCACAATCTAAAATCGACGGTTATGCGCCGCCAAATGGTACTCCATCTGGTGGCGCATACTAATGATTTAAAAAAACATGTTTAATGAAGTGACATTTGATTCAAATTTATACCCGTTATACATAATTACATTGCGAGTGAAATAATAGGCCTTAAAACGATATATACCATGCTAAGTCATGCATATACAAAACTAATAATAAGAATAATTTGATAACGTTCAAACTGAACATTAAAAATGAATAAAATGTCTTTTTTCGGCATCCCAACGAACTCGATGTCAAGACACTATCCTGGAGTGTTGATGTTAGGGTCTTTTTAGGGTGATCTCAAGAATTTCAGCACAATCTGAAACCGAAGGTTATGCGCCGCCAAATGGTACTCCATGTGGCGGCGCATATTAATGATTTAAAAAAGCGTGTTTAATGAAGTGACATTATATTCAAATCTATATGCGTTATATATAATTACATTGCAAGTGAAATAATATGCCTTAAAACAATACGTACCATGCTAGGTCATGCATACACAAAAGGAATAATATTAATGTAATTCAAAAAGGTCAAAATCGAAAAAGGCAAAATTGAAGGCTTTCGAGGTCTCGTTTTGAAAAATATTTGGGAAAAACCGCCTATGGCAGTTTGCCAACTTATAGATCCCGAAAAAAATACACGATTTGAAAAAATACGGCGACTTAATTGGAGCTACGAGTCAAAAGATACGATAGATCGAACATTTTGTCCAAAGTCACAAAACACAAACCACCACGAACCGTCGGTGGTGTTTGGTGCGTGGTGCGATTTTGCGAGGAAAGATGTCTTTTTCGGAATCTAGACGACCTCGAATGGAAAGTACGTTCAGAGAGTCTTGCTCGTTCGGCCGTTTTAGGGTGATCTTGAGAATTTCAACACAATTTGAAACCGAAGGTTATGCGCCGACAAATGGTACTCCATCTGGCGCATACTAATGATTTAAAAAAACGTGTTTAATGAAGTGACATTAGATTCAAATTAATACCCGTTATACATAATTACATTGCGAGTGAAATAATAGGCCTTAAAACGATATATATCATGCTAAGTCATTAAAAACACAAAACTGATAAAAAGATATAATTTGAAAACGTTCAAAGAGAACATTAAAAATGAGTAAAATGTCTTTTTTTGGCATCCTGACGACCTCGATGTCAAGACACTATCTAGGTGTCTTGATGTTAGGGTTGTTTTAGGGTGATCTCGAGAATTTCAGCACAATCTGAAACCGACGGTTATGCACCGCCAAATAGTACTCCATCTGGCGGCGCATATTAATGATTTAAAAAAGCGTGTTTAATGAAGTGACATTAGATTCAAATCTATATGTGTTATACATAATTACATTGCGTGTGAAATAATAGGCCTTAAAACAATATGTACCATGCTAAGTCATGCATACACAAAAGGAATAATATAAATGAAATTCAAAACGGTCAAAATAGAAAAAAGGCAAAATTGAAGGCTTTTGAGGTCTCGTTTCGAAAAATATTTGGGACAAACCGCCTACGGCAGTTTGTCAACATATAAATCCCGAAAAAAATACACGATTTGAAAAAATACGGTGACTTAATCAGAGCTACGAGTTCAAAGATACGATAGATCGAACATTTTGGCCAAAGACACAAAACACAAAGCACCACGAACCGTCGGTGGTGTTTGGTGCGTGGTGCGATTTTGCGAGGAAAGATGTCTTTTTCGGAATGTTGACGACCTCGAATGACAAGCACATTCAGAGACTCTTGCTCGTTCGGCCGTTTTATGGTGATCTTGAAATTTCAACACAATCTGAAACCAAAGGTTATACGCCGCCAAATGGTACTCCATCTGGCGACGCATACTAATGATTTAAAAAAACGTGTTTAATGAAGTGACATTAGATTCAAATTTATACCCATTATACATAATTACATTACAAGTGAAATAATAGGCCTTAAAATGACGTATATCATGCTAAGTCAAAAAAAAAAAAAAAAAAACAAAGCTAATCATAAGATATAAATTGAAAACGTTCAAAGAGAACATTAAAAATGAGTAAAATGTCTTTTTTCGGCATCCTAGCGACCTCGATGTCAAGACACTATCCAGGAGTCTTGGTTTTAGGGTCGTTTTAGGGTGATCTTTAGAATTTCAGCACAATCTGAAACTGATGGTTATGCGCCGCCAAATGGTATTCCATCTGGCGGCGCATATTAATAATTTAAAAAGCGTGTTTAATGAAGTGACATTAGATTCAAATCTATATGCGTTATACATAATTACATTTCCAGTGAAATAATAGACCTTAAAACAATATGTACCCTGCTAAATCGAAAAAAGGCAAAATTGAAGGCTTTCGAGGTCTCGTTTCGAAAAATATTTGGGACAAACCGCCTATGGCAGTTTGCCAAAGTATAAATCCCGAAAAAAATACATGATTTGAAAAAAAAAATTGGTGACTAAATCGGAGCTACGAGTCAAAAGATACGATAGATCGAACATTTTGGCCAAAGATACAAAACACCAAGCACCACGAACCGTCGGTGGTGTTTGGTGCGTGGTGCGATTTTGTGAGGAAAGATGTCTTTTCGGTATCTAGACTACCTCGATTGACAAGCACGTTCAGAGAGTCTTGCTCGTTCGGCCGTTTTAGGGTGATCTTGAAAATTTCAGCACAATCTGAAACTGGAGGTTATGCGCCGCCAAATGGTACTCCATCTGGCGGTGCATACTAATGATTTAAAAAAAACGTGTTTAATGAAGTGACATTGGATTCAAATTTATACCCGTTATACATAATTACATTGCGAGTTAAATAATAGGCCTTAAAACGATATATACCATGCTAAGTCATGCATACACAAAACCAAGGTTGGAGAATTCAGATCTCGGGGAGATCTCGTTTGGACCTTTTTAGGGAGAACTCGGCATCTCAGAATAATCTCGGGGAGATCTCAGACGTTGACTTATGTTGACTTTATGGTTTTTTTTAATAAAAATATATATAAAAACATAAATATATGTATATTTATATACGTTTTTACGAGATTTTACAAAAATATCCGAGAAATGAGCGAGAAAATCTTAGAAATTCCGAATTTTACAGGAAAATCTTACAAATTAGCAAGAAAATCCGAGAAATAGTGACTTTAACGACGTTTGACTACGTTGACCGCGAAATCTCGGGAGATGAACACCTCGTCTCGGTTGCCTTCTAAAAACGAGATCTCGGGGGAGATATCGGCAGATTTACAACACTGCACAGAACTAATAATAAGATATAAATTGATAACGTTTAAAGAGAACATTCAAAATGAGTAAAATGTCTTTTTTCGGCATCCTGATGACCTCGATGTCAAGACACTATCCAAGAGTCTTGATGTTAGGGTCGTTTTAGGGTGATCTCGAGAATTTCAGCACAATCTGAAACCGAAAGTTATGCGTCGCTAAATGGTACTCCTTATGACGGCGCATATTAAAGATTTAAAAAAGCGTGTTTAATAAAGTGACATTAGATTCAAATCTATATGCGTTATACATAATTGCATTGCAAGTGAAATAATAGGCCTTATGAAATGTCCCGTTCTTATTGATTAAAAACGTTCCATATTAATTGATTTCGTTGCGAGGTTTTGACCTTTATATGAGACGTTTTTCAAAGACTGCATTCATTTTAAAACAAACCATAACCTTTATTTCATCAATAAAGGTTTAAAAAGCTTTACGTAGATTTTCAAATAATGTTAATCTAAAATATCCTGTTTACACACGACCATTACATAATGGTTTACAATACAAATATGTTACAACAAAATAAGTTTCTTGAATGCAGTTTTTACACAATATCATACAAGCATGGACTCCAAATCTCGTCCTTATTTAAGTATGCGACAGCGGAAGCTCTTAATAATCACCTGAGAATAAACATGCTTAAAACGTCAACAAAAATGTTGGTGAGTTATAGGTTTAACCTATATATATCAAATCGTAACAATAGACCACAAGATTTCATATTTCAATATACATCCCATACATAGAGATAAAAATCATTCATATGGTGAACACCTGGTAACCGACATTAACAAGATGCATATATAAGAATATCCCCATCATTCCGGGACACCCTTCGGATATGATATAAATTTCGAAGTACTAAAGCATCCGGTACTTTGGATGGGGTTTGTTAGGCCCAATAGATCTATCTTTAGGATTCACGTCAATTAGGGTGTCTGTTCCCGAATTCTTAGATTACCAGACTTAATAAAAAGGGGCATATTCGATTTCGATAATTCAACCATAGAATGTAGTTTCACGTACTTGTGTCTATTTTGTAAATCATTTATAAAACCTGCATGTATTCTCATCCCAAAAATATTAGATTTTAAAAGTGGGACTATAACTCACTTTTATAGATTTTTACTTCGTCGAGAAGTAAGACTTGGCCACTGGTTGATTCACGAACCTATAACAATATATACATATATATCAAAGTATGTTCAAAATATATTTACAACACTTTTAATATATTTTGATGTTTTAAGTTTATTAAGTCAGCTGTCCTCGTTAGTAACCTACAACTAGTTGTCCACAGTTAGATGTACAGAAATAAATCGATAAATATTATCTTGAATCAATCCACGACCCAGTGTATACGTATCTCAGTATTGATCACAACTCAAACTATATATATCTTGGAATCAACCTCAACCCTGTATAGCTAACTCCAACATTCACATATAGAGTGTCTATGGTTGTTCCGAAATATATATAGATGTGTCGACATGATAGGTCGAAACATTGTATACGTGTCTATGGTATCTCAAGATTACATAATATACAATACAAGTTGATTAAGTTATGGTTGGAATAGATTTGTTACCAATTTTCACGTAGCTAAAATGAGAAAAATTATCCAATCTTGTTTTACCCATAACTTCTTCATTTTAAATCCGTTTTGGGTGAATAAAATTGCTATAGTTTCATATTGAACTCTATTTTATGAATCTAAACAGAAAAAGTATAGGTTTATAGTCGGAAAAATAAGTTACAAGTCGTTTTTGTAAAGGTAGTCATTTCAGTCGAAAGAACGACGTCTAGATGACCATTTTAGAAAACATACTTCCACTTTGAGTTTAACCATAATTTTTGGATATAGTTTCATGTTCATAATAAAAATAATTTTCTCAGAATAACAACTTTTAAATCAAAGTTTATCATAGTTTTTAATTAACTAACCCAAAACAGCCCGCGGTGTTACTACGACGGCGTAAATCCGGTTTTACGGTGTTTTTCGTGTTTCCAGGTTTTAAATCATTAAGTTAGCATATCATACAGATATAGAACATGTGTTTAGTTGATTTTAAAAGTCAAGTTAGAAGGATTAACTTTTGTTTGCGAACAAGTTTAGAATTAACTAAACTATGTTCTAGTGATTACAAGTTTAAACCTTCGAATAAGATAGCTTTATATGTATGAATCGAATGATGTTATGAACATCATTAATACCTTAAGTTCCTTGGATAAACCTACTGGAAAAGAGAAAAATGGATCTAGCTTCAATGGATCCTTGGATGGCTCGAAGTTCTTGAAGCAGAATCATGACACGAAAACAAGTTCAAGTAAGATCATCACTTGAAATAAGATTGTTATAGTTATAGAAATTGAACCAAAGTTTGAATATGATTATTACCTTGTATTAGAATGATAACCTACTGTAATAAACAAAGATTTCTTGAGGTTGGATGATCACCTTACAAGATTGGAAGTGAGCTAGCAAACTTGAAAGTATTCTTGATTTTATGAAACTAGAACTTTTGGAATTTATGAAGAACACTTAGAACTTGAAGATAGAACTTGAGAGAGATCAATTAGATGAAGAAAATTGAAGAATGAAAGTGTTTGTAGGTATTTTTGGTCGTTGGTGTATGGATTAGATATAAAGGATATGTAATTTTGTTTTCATGTAAATAAGTCATGAATGATTACTCATATTTTTGTAATTTTATGAAATATTTCATGCTAGTTGCCAAATGATGGTTCCCACATGTGTTAGGTGACTCACATGGGCTGCTAAGAGCTGATCATTGGAGTGTATATACCAATAGTACATACATCTAAAAGCTGTGTATTGTACGAGTACGAATACTGGTGCATACGAGTAGAATTGTTGATGAAACTGAACGAGGATGTAATTGTAAGCATTTTTGTTAAGTAGAAGTATTTTGATAAGTGTCTTGAAGTCTTTTAAAAGTGTATGAATACATATTAAAACACTACATGTATATACATTTTAACTGAGTCGTTAAGTCATCGTTAGTCGTTACATGTAAATGTTGTTTTGAAACCTTTAGGTTAACGATCTTGTTAAATGTTGTTAACCCAATGTTTATAATATCAAAAGAGATTTTAAATTATTATATTATCATGATCTTATGATGTACGAATATCTCTTAATATGATATATATACATTAAATGTCGTTACAACGATAATCGTTACATATATGTCTCGTTTCAAAATCATTAAGTTAGTAGTCTTATTTTTACATATGTAGTTCATTGTTAATATACTTAATGATATGTTTACTTATCATAATATCATGTAAACTATATATATAACCATATATATGTCATCATATAGTTTTTACAAGTTTTAACGTTCGTGAATCACCGGTCAACTTGGGTGGTCAATTGTCTATATGAAACCTATTTCAATTAATCAAGTCTTAACAAGTTTGATTGCTTAACATGTTGGAAACATTTAATCATGTAAATATCAATCTCAATTAATATATATAAACATGGAAAATTTCGGGTCACTACAGTACCTACCCGTTAAATAAATTTCGTCCCGAAATTTTAAGCTGTTGAAGGTGTTGACGAATCTTCTGGAAATAGATGCGGGTATTTCTTCTTCATCTGATCTTCACGCTCCCAGGTGAACTCGGGTCCTCTACGAGCATTCCATTGAACCTTAACAATTGGTATCTTGTTTTGCTTAAGTCTTTTAACCTCACGATCCATTATTTCGACGGGTTCTTCGATGAATTGAAGTTTTTCGTTGATTTGGATTTCATCTAACGGAATAGTGAGATCTTCTTTAGCAAAACATTTCTTCAAATTCGAGACGTGGAAAGTGTTATGTACAGCCGCGAGTTGTTGAGGTAACTCAAGTCGGTAAGCTACTGGTCCGACACGATCAGTAATCTTGAATGGTCCAATATACCTTGGATTTAATTTCCCTCGTTTACCAAATCGAACAACGCCTTTCCAAGGTGCAACTTTAAGCATGACCATCTCTCCAATTTCAAATTCTATATCTTTTCTTTTAATGTCAGCGTAGCTCTTTTGTCGACTTTGGGCGGTTTTTAACCGTTGTTGAATTTGGATGATCTTCTCGGTAGTTTCTTGTATAATCTCCGGACCCGTAATTTGTCTATCCCCCACTTCACTCCAACAAATCAGAGACCTGCACTTTCTACCATAAAGTGCTTCAAACGGCGCCATCTCAATGCTTGAATGGTAGCTGTTATTGTAGGAAAATTCTGCTAACGGTAGATGCCGATCCCAACTGTTTCCGAAATCAATAACACATGCTCGTAGCATGTCTTCAAGCGTTTGTATCGTCCTTTCGCTCTACCCATCAGTTTGTGGATGATAGGAAGTACTCATGTCTAGGCGAGTACCTAATGCTTGCTGTAATGTCTGCCAGAATCTTGAAATAAATCTGCCATCCCTATCAGAGATAATAGAGATTGGTATTCCATGTCTGGAGATGACTTCCTTCAAATACAGTCGTGCTAACTTCTCCATCTTGTCATCTTCTATTATTGGTACGAAGTGTGCTGATTTAGTGAGACGATCAACTATTACCCAAATAGTATCAAAACTACTTGCAGTCCTTGGCAATTTAGTGATGAAATCCATGGTAATATTTTTCCATTTCCATTCTGGGATTTCGGGTTGTTGAAGTAGACCTGATGGTTTCTGATGCTCAGCTTTGACCTTAGAACACGTCAAACATTCTCCTACGTATTTAGCAACATCGGTTTTCATACCCGGCCACCAAAAATGTTTCTTGAGATCCTTGTACATCTTCCCCGTTCCAGGATGTATTGAGTATCTGGTTTTATGAGCTTCTCTAAGTACCATTTTTCTCATATCTCCAAATTTTGGTACCCAAATCCTTTCAGCCCTATACCGGGTTCCGTCTTCCCGAATATTAAGATGCTGCTCCGATCCTTTGGGTATTTCATCCTTTAAATTTCCTTCTTTTAAAACTCCTTGTTGCGCCTCCTTTATTTGAGTAGTAAGGTTATTATGAATCATTATATTCATAGATTTTACTCGAATGGGTTCTCTGTCCTTCCTGCTCAAGGCATCGGCTACCACATTTGCCTTCCCCGGGTGGTAACGAATCTCAAAGTCATAATCATTCAATAATTCAATCCACCTACGCTGCCTCATATTCAGTTGTTTCTGATTAAATATGTGTTGAAGACTTTTGTGGTCGGTATATATAATACTTTTGACCCCATATAAGTAGTGCCTCCAAGTCTTTAATGCAAAAACAACCGCGCCTAATTCCAAATCATGCGTCGTATAATTTTGTTCGTGAATCTTCAATTGTCTAGACGCATAAGCAATCACCTTCGTTCGTTGCATTAATACACAACCGAGACCTTGCTTTGATGCGTCACAATAAATCACAAAATCATCATTCCCTTCAGGCAATGACTATATAGGTGCCGTAGTTAGCTTTTTCTTCAATAACTGAAACGCTTTCTCTTGTTCATCATTCCATTCAAATTTCTTCCCTTTATGCGTTAATGCAGTCAAGGGTTTTGCTATTCTGGAAAAGTCTTGGATGAACCTTCTGTAGTAACCAGCTAGTCCTAAAAACTGGCGTATGTGTTTCGGAGTTTTCGGGGTTTCCCACTTTTCAACAGTTTCTATCTTTGCCGGATCCACCTTAATACCTTCTTTGTTCACTATGTGACCGAGGAATTGAACTTCTTCCAACCAAAATGCACACTTTGAAAACTTAGCGTACAATTCTTTCTTCCTCATTACTTCTAACACCTTTCTCAAATGTTCACCGTGTTCTTGGTCATTCTTTGAGTAAATAAGTATGTCATCAATGAAAACAATGACAAACTTGTCAAGGTATGGTCCACACACTCGGTTCATAAGGTCCATGAACACAGCTGGTGCATTAGTTAAACCAAATGGCACGACCATAAACTCGTAATGACCGTAACGTGTTCTGAAAGCAGTCTTTGGAATATCATCTTCTTTCACCCGCATTTGATGATACCAGGAACGTAAGTCAATCTTTGAATAAACAGACGAGCCTTGTAGTTGATCAAATAAGTCTTCGATTCTCGGTAGTGGGTAGCGGTTCTTGATGGTAAGTTTGTTCAACTCTCGGTAGTTGATACACAACCTGAATGTACCATCTTTCTTCTTGACAAACAAAACAGGAGCTCCCCACGGTGATGTGCTTGGTCGAATGAAACCACGCTCTAAAAGTTCTTGTAATTGGCTTTGCAGTTCTTTCATCTCGCTGGGTGCGAGTCTGTAAGGATCACGAGCTATTGGTGCAGCTCCTGGTACAAGATCTATTTGAAATTCAACGGATCGATGTGGGGGTAATCCCGGTAATTCTTTCGGAAATACATCGGGAAATTCTTTTGCAATGGGAACATCATTGATGCTCTTTTCTTCAGTTTGTACTTTCTCGACGTGTGCTAGAACATCATAGCAACCTTTTCTTATTAGTTTTTGTGCCTTCAAATTACTAATAAGATGTAGCTTCGTGTTGCCCTTTTCTCCGTACACCATTAAGGGTTTTCCTTTTTCTCGTATAATGCGAATTGCATTTTTGTAACAAACGATCTCTGCTTTCACTTCTTTCAACCAGTCCATACTGATTATCACATCAAAACTCCCTAACTCTACTGGTATCAAATCAATCTTAAATGTTTCGCTAACCAGTTTAATTTCTCGATTCCGACATATATTATCTGCTGAAATTAATTTACCATTTGCTAATTCGAGTAAAAATTTACTATCCAAAGGCGTCAATGGACAACTTAATTTAGCAAAAAAATCTCTACTCATATAGCTTCTATCCGCACCCGAATCAAATAAAACGTAAGCAGATTTATTGTCAATAAGAAACGTACCCGTAACAAGCTCCGGGTCTTCCTATGCCTCTGCCGCATTAATATTGAAAACTCTTCCGCGGCCTTGTCCATTCGTGTTCTCCTGGTTCGGGCAATTTCTAATAATGTGGCCCGGTTTTCCACATTTATAACAAACTACATTGGCATAACTTGCTCCCACACTACTTGCTCCGCCATTACTCGTTCCGACACCATTTGTTCCTTTCGTTCTATTAACCCCTGGTCCGTAGACCTCACACTTCGCCGCACTATGACCATTTCTTTTACACTTGTTGCAAAATTTGGTGCAGAACCCCGAGTGATACTTTTCACACCTTTGGCATAGCTGCTTCTGATTGTTGTTGTTGTTGCGGTTATTATTGTTGTTAGGATGATTGTTGTAGTTGCTGTTGTTGTTGTTGTTGTTGTTGTTGGGCTGTTTGTTGTAGTTGCGATTGATGTTGCGATTGTTGGGATAATTGTTGCGATTATTGTTGTAATTGCTGTTGTTGTTGTATTGGTTATTCTTATCACCGTTTTCCTCCCACTTTCTTTTGACTTGCTTCACATTGGCCTCTTCAGCAGTCTGTTCTTTAATTCTTTCTTCAATCTGGTTCACTAGTTTGTGAGCCATTCTACATGCCTGTTGTATGGAGGCGGGCTCGTGTGAACTTATATCTTCTTGGATTCTTTCCGGTAATCCTTTCACAAACGCGTCGATCTTCTCTTCCTCATCTTCGAATGCTCCTGGACACAATAGGCACAATTCTGTGAATCGTCTTTCGTACGTGGTAATATCAAATCCTTGGGTTCGTAACCCTCTAAGTTCTGTCTTGAGCTTATTGACCTCGGTTCTAGGACGGTACTTCTCGTTCATCAAGTGCTTGAATGCTGACCACGGTAGTGCGTACGCATCATCTTGTCCCACTTGCTCTAGATAGGTATTCCACCATGTTAACGCAGAACCTGTGAAGGTATGCGTAGCGTACTTCACTTTGTCCTCTTCAGTACACTTACTTATGGCAAACACCGATTCGACCTTCTCGGTCCACCGTTTCAATCCGATCGGTCCTTCGGTTCCATCAAATTCCAAAGGTTTGCAGGCAGTGAATTCTTTGTAGGTGCATCCTACACAATTTCCTGTACTGCTAGATCAAAGGTTATTGTTGGTATGTAGCGCAGCCTGTACTGCGGCTATGTTTGAAGCTATAAAAGTACGGAATTCCTCTTCATTCATATTCACGGTGTGTCGAGTAGTCGGTGCCATTTCCTTCAAAATAGTCAAATGGAACAAGTTAATCTTACAGAATATTAAGAGTAGTTAATAGTATTTCGTAGCATAATATGAACTCATTTATAAAAGCTTTTTCTTCATATAAGCGTTTTATAAGTTTAAATTCGGGTAGTACCTACCCGTTAAGTTCATACTTAGTAGCTAATATACAATTCAACTACTACAATTCTATATGAAAAACTGATTATAATAATATTTCGCGTTCAAACTTTTAAACAATATTTTACAAACTTACAATACCGCTTATTTTACATATAGCATGAAATATAGCACACAATAAATTTGATACAAGATGGTTGTGAAGATAATTCTAGCTAGTACACAAGTCGTTCAGCAAAGGCAATAAAGACACGTAATTCATACGTCCAGAAACAAGTCATGCATTCTGGTTTTACTAGGATTACTTCCCATCCTTGGTCTTGTGGAACATTACCGTTATGGCCGTTGATAAGACAGCGTGTTGTAACGTCGTCAAAGGGACGAGGGTTACGTAATGTCCAACAGTCCCGTAACAATCTAAAAACCTCATTTCTTACCCCAATTACCGACTCCGTCACTTGTGGGAACGTTTTGTTTAATAGTTGTAGCCCGATGTTCTTGTTCTCACTTTGGTGAGAAGGAACATTACTAATCCGTAAGCATAACATGCTTCTTTATGTTGCATGTTAGCCGCTTTTTCTAAATCACGAAGTCCAATATTCGGATATATTGAGTCAAAATAATTTCTTAACCCATTGCGTAAAATAGCATTTGGGTTCCCCGCAATATATGCGTCAAAGTAAACACATCGTAACTTATAGATTTCCCAATGTGATATCCCCCATCTTTCGAACGAAAGCCTTTTATAAACCAAGGCATTCTTGGAACGTTCTTCGAATGTCTTACAAACTGATCTCGCCTTAAATAGTTGTGCCGAGGAATTCTGACCGACTCTAGACAAGATTTCATCAATCATGTCTCCGGGTAGGTCTCTTAAAATATTGGGTTGTCTATCCATTTTGTGTTTTTATACTGTAAAATAGACAAGAGTTAGATTCATAAAAAAAAAATACTTATTAATACAAGCAATTTTTACATATATCATAAAGCATAAGCACACTATATTACATATATTACACCACATGAATACAACTATCTTATTCCGACTTGCTTGTTTCTTCTTCTTCAGTTTTGGTTCGTTTTGCCAAGTTTCTAGGGATATATGATTTTCCCCTAATACGAGCCGTCGTTATCCACATTGGTTTAGAAAAACCTGGTGGTTTAGAGGTTCCCGGGTCATTGTTACAACTTAAGGACTTCGGGGGTTGACGATACATATAAAGTTCATCGGGGTTGGAATTAGATTTCTCTATTTTTATGCCCTTTCCCTTATTATTTTCTTTTGCCTTTTTAAATTCAGTTGGGGTAATTTCTATAACATCATCGGAATTCTCGTCGGAATCCGATTCATCGGAGAATTGGTAATCCTCCCAATATTTTGCTTCCTTGGCGGAAACACCATTGACCATAATTAACCTTGGTCGGTTGGTTGAGGATTTTCTTTTACTTAACCGTTTTATTATTTCCCCCACCGGTTCTATTTCTTCATCCGGTTTCGATTCTTCTTCCGGTTCCGACTCTTCTTCCGGTTCCTCTTCGGGAACTTGTGAATCAGTCCACGAATCATTCCAATTTACATTTGACTCTTCATTATTATTAGGTGAGTCAATGGGACTTGTTCTAGAGGTAGACATCTATCATATAATATCAAACGCGTTAAGAGATTAATATATCACATAATATTCACATGTTAAAAATATATAGTTTCCAACAAAATTTGTTAAGCAATCATTTTTCAAGTAAACACGGTCGAAGTCCAGACTCACTAATGCATCCTAACAAACTCGATAAGACACACTAATGCAAAATTCTGGTTCTCTAAGACCAACGCTCTGATACCAACTGAAATGTCCCGTTCTTATTGATTAAAAACGTTCCATATTAATTGATTTCGTTGCGAGGTTTTGACCTTTATATGAGACGTTTTTCAAAGACTGCATTCATTTTAAAACAAACCATAACCTTTATTTCATCAATAAAGGTTTAAAAAGCTTTACGTAGATTATCAAATAATGATAATCTAAATTATCCTGTTTACACACGACAATTACATAATGGTTTACAATACAAATATGTTACAACAAAATAAGTTTCTTGAATGCAGTTTTTACACAATATCATACAAGCATGGACTCCAAATCTCGTCCTTATTTAAGTATGTGACAGCGGAAGCTCTTAATAATCACCTGAGAATAAACATGCTTAAAACGTCAACAAAAATGTTGGTGAGTTATAGGTTTAACCTATATATATCAAATCGTAACAATAGACCACAAGATTTCATATTTCAATACACATCCCATACATAGAGATAAAAATCATTCATATGGTGAACACCTGGTAACCGACATTAACAAGATGCATATATAAGAATATCCCCATCATTCCGGGACACCCTTCGGATATGATATAAATTTCGAAGTACTAAAGCATCCGGTACTTTGGATGGGGTTTGTTAGGTCCAATAGATCTATCTTTAGGATTCGCGTCAATTAGGGTGTCTGTTCCCTAATTCTTAGATTACCAGACTTAATAAAAAGGGGCATATTCGATTTCGATAATTCAACCATAGAATGTAGTTTCACGTACTTGTGTCTATTTTGTAAATCATTTATAAAACCTGCATGTATTCTCATCCCAAAAATATTAGATTTTAAAAGTGGGACTATAACTCACTTTCACAGATTTTTACTTCGTCGAGAAGTAAGACTTGGCCACTGGTTGATTCACGAACCTATAACAATATATACATATATAACAAAGTATGTTCAAAATATATTTACAACACTTTTAATATATTTTGATGTTTTAAGTTTATTAAGTCAGCTGTCCTCGTTAGTAACCTACAACTAGTTGTCCACAGTTAGATGTACAGAAATAAATCGATAAATATTATCTTGAATCAATCCACGACCCAGTGTATACGTATCTCAGTATTGATCACAACTCAAACTATATATATTTTGTAATCAACCTCAACCCTGTATAGCTAACTCCAACATTCACATATAGAGTGTCTATGGTTGTTCCGAAATATATATAGATGTGTCGACATGATAGGTCGAAACATTGTATACGTGTCTATGGTATCTCAAGATTACATAATATACAATACAAGTTGATTAAGTTATGGTTGGAATAGATTTGTTACCAATTTTCACGTAGCTAAAATGAGAAAAATTATCCAATCTTGTTTTACCCATAACTTCTTCATTTTAAATCCGTTTTGGGTGAATCAAATTGCTATAGTTTCATATTGAACTCTATTTTATGAATCTATACAGAAAAGGTATAGGTTTATTGTCGGAAAAATAAGTTACAAGTCGTTTTTGTAAAGGTAGTCATTTCAGTCGAAAGAACGACGTCTAGATGACCATTTTAGAAAACATACTTCCACTTTGAGTTTAACCATAATTTTTGGATATAGTTTCATGTTCATAATAAAAATCATTTTCTCAGAATAACAACTTTTAAATCAAAGTTTATCATAGTTTTTAATTAACTAACCCAAAACAGCCCGCGGTGTTACTACGACGGCGTAAATCCGGTTTTACGGTGTTTTTCGTGTTTCCAGGTTTTAAATCATTAAGTTAGCATATCATACAGATATAGAACATGTGTTTAGTTGATTTTAAAAGTCAAGTTAGAAAGATTAACTTTTGTTTGCGAACAAGTTTAGAATTAACTAAACTATGTTCTAGTGATTACAAGTTTAAACCTTCGAATAAGATAGCTTTATATGTATGAATCGAATGATGTTATGAACATCATTAATATCTTAAGTTCCTTGGATAAACCTACTGGAAAAGAGAAAAATGGATCTAGCTTCAATGGATCCTTAGATGGCTCGAAGTTCTTGAAGCAGAATCATGACACGAAAACAAGTTCAAGTAAGATCATCACTTGAAATAAGATTGTTATAGTTATAGAAATTGAACCAAAGTTTGAATATGATTATTACCTTGTATTAGAATGATAATCTACTCTAAGAAACAAAGATTTCTTGAGGTTGGATGATCACCTTACAAGATTGGAAGTGAGCTAGCAAACTTGAAAGTATTCTTGATTTTATGAAACTAGAACTTTTGGAATTTATGAAGAACACTTAGAACTTGAAGATAGAACTTGAGAGAGATCAATTAGATGAAAAAAATTGAAGAATGAAAGTGTTTGTAGGTGTTTTTGGTAGTTGGTGTATGGATTAGATATAAAGGATATGTAATTTTGTTTTCATGTAAATATGTCATGAATGATTACTCATATTTTTGTAATTTATGAGATATTTCATGCTAGTTGCCAAATGATGGTTCCCACATGTGTTAGGTGACTCACATGGGCTGCTAAGAGCTGATCATTGGAGTGTATATACCAATAGTACATACATCTAAAAGCTGTGTATTGTACGAGTACGAATACGGGTGCATACGAGTAGAATTGTTGATGAAACTGAACGAGGATGTAATTGCAAGCATTTTTGTTAAGTAGAAGTATTTTGATAAGTTTCTTGAAATCTTTTAAAAGTGTATGAATACATATTAAAACACTACATGTATATACATTTTAACTGAGTCGTTAAGTCATCGTTAGTCGTTACATGTAAATGTTGTTTTGAAACCTTTAGGTTAACGATCTTGTTAAATGTTGTTAACCCAATGTTTATAATATCAAAAGAGATTTTAAATTATTATATTATCATGATATTATGATATACGAATATCTCTTAATATGATATATATACATTAAATGTCGTTACAACGATAATCGTTACATATATGTCTCGTTTCAAAATCATTAAGTTAGTAGTCTTATTTTTACATATGTAGTTCATTGTTAATATACTTAATGATATGTTTACTTATCATAATATCATGTAAACTATATATATAACCATATATATGTCATCATATAGTTTTTACAAGTTTTAACGTTCGTGAATCACCGGTCAACTTGGGTGGTCAATTGTCTATATGAAACCTATTTCAATTAATCAAGTCTTAACAAGTTTGATTGCTTAACATGTTGGAAACATTTAATCATGTAAATATCAATCTCAATTAATATATATAAACATGGAAAAGTTCGGGTCACTACACCTTAAAACAATATGTACCATGCTAAGTCATGCATACACCAAATGAATCATATAAATGAAATTCAAAACGGTCAAAATCGAAAAATGGCAAAATTGAAGGATTTTGAGGTCTCGTTTCGACAATTATTTGGGACAAATCGCCTATGGCAGTTTGCAACGTATAGATCCTGAAAAAATACACGATTTGAAAAAAATGGTGACTAAATCGGAGCTACAAGTCAAAAGATACGATAGATCGAACATTTTGGCCAAAGACACAAAACACCAAGTACCACGAACCATCGGTGGTGTTTGGTGTGTGGTGCGATTTTGCGGGGAAAGATGTCTTTTTCAGAATCTAGACAACCTCGAATGGAAAGCACGTTTAGAGAGTCTTGCTCGTTCGGCCGTTTTAGAGTGATCTTGAGAATTTTAGAATCAAATTCATACCTGTTATACATAATTATATTGCGAGTGAAATAATAGGCCTTAAAATGATATATACCATGCCAAGGCATGCATACAAAAAACTAATAATAAGATATAAATTAATAACGTTTAAAGAGAACATTAAAAATGAGTAAAATGTCTTTTTTCGGCATCTTGACGACTTCGATGTCAAGTCACTATCCAGGAGTCTTGATGTTAGAGTCGTTTTAGGGTGATCTCGAGAATTTCAGCACAATCTGAAACCGAAGGTTATGCGCCGCCAAATGGTACTCCATCTGGCGGCGCATATTAATGATTTAAAAAAGCGTGTTTAATGAAGTGACATTAGATTCAAATCTATATGCGTTATACATAATTACATTGTGAGTGAAATAATAGGCCTAAAAACAATATGTACCATGCTAAGTCATGCATACACAAAAGGAATAATTTGAATGAAATTCAAAACGGTCAAAATCGAAAAAGGCAAAATTGAAGGCTTTCGAGGTCTAATTTCGAAAAATATTTGGGACAAAAGCCTACGATAGTTTTCCAACCTATAATTCTTGAAAAAATACACGATTTGAAAAAAACGATGATTAAGACGAAGCTACGAGTCAAAAGATACGATATATCGAACATTTTGGCCAAAGACACAAAATACCAAGCACCACGAACCGTCGATGGTGTTTGGTGCGTGGCGCGATTTTGCGAGGAAAGATGTATTTTTAGAATCTTGATGACCTCGAATGGCAAGCACGTTCAGAGAGTCTTGCTCATTCATCCGTTTTAGGGTGATCTTGAGAATTTCAGCACAATTTGAAACCGAAGGTTATGCGCCGCCAAATGGTACTCCATCTGGCGGCGCATACATATGATTTTTAATGAAGTGACATTAGATTCAAATTTATACCCGTTATATATAATTACATTGCGAGTGAAATAATCGGCCTTAAAAAGATATATACCATGCTAAGTCATGCATACACAAAACTAATAAAAAGATATAAATTGATAACGTTCAAAGAGAACCTTAAAAATGAGTAAAATATCTTTTTTCAGCATCCTGACGACCTCGATGTCAATACACTGTCCAGGAGTCTTGATGTTAGGGTCGTTTTAGGGTGATCTCGTGAATTTCAGCACAATCTGAAATCGAAGGTTATGTGCCGCCAAATGGTACTCCATTTGGCGGCGCATATTAATGATTAAAAAAAGCGTGTTTAATAAAGTGACATTAGATTCAAATCTGTATGCATTATACATAATTGCATTGCAAGTGAAATGATAGTCTTTAAAACAATATGTACCATGCTAAGTCATGCATACACAAAAGGAATAATATGAATGAAATTCAAAACGGTCAAAATCGAAAAAAGGCAAAATTGAAGGCTTTCGAGGTCATGTTTAGAAAATTATTTGAGATAAATCGCCTATGGCAGTTTGCCAACGTATAGATCCCGAAAAAATAAACGATTTGAAAAAAAAGGTGACTAAATCGGACCTACGAGTCAAAAGATACGATAGATCGAACTTTTTGGCCAAAGTCACAAAACACCTAGCACCACGAACCGTCGGTGGTATTTGGTGCGTGGTGCGATTTTGCGAGGAAAGATGACTTTTTCGGAATCTACACGACCTCGAATGGCAAGCACGTTCAGAGAGTCTTGCTCGTTCGGCCGTTTTAGAGTGATCTTGAGAACATCAGCACAATCTTAAATCGAAGGTTATGCGCCTCCGAATGGTACTCCATCTTGCAGCGCATACTAATGATTAAAAAAACGTGTTTAATGAAGTGACATTAGATTCAAATTTATACCCGTTATACATAATGTCACAACCCGAACTTTTCCGACCAAGTTATTTAATCTAATTTTCATAGCTTAAAATTTTCAACTTGACTAGTAGTTTTGATAAATTAAATCTTGATTTATTTTTGGGATTTGTAAGACTCTAAGATTATAATTAAGTCCTGTTAAATCAAGAGTTGTTTTGAACATTTGCATAATGTCTTGAAATCCTAGTTATCACCATAAACTCTAGATTTTAAATCTATACCTTTATATATATTAAGACTTATTTTTAGATTAAAGACTTGAAACAATTTCATTTGAACATTTGATCATAAAATAGAAACATTTCTACACTTCATCATTTTCACAACTAGTCTTGATTACTTTATACTTAGCCATTTCTTTCATTTAACCAACCTTAACCTATCTTGATTAGAACCTAACCTTAGCTTACTTCCTAAACCCTAAGCACACAAGTAACCACCTTAGAAATTATACATTAAAAGACTACACAAGTACATGTACAATTGCAAACCAAAAATTGACTAGAACACTTCCACCATCATCATCTAAATCGTTCCTCATTAGCATCATCCATATCATCATCTAAATACTTAATCCTTAAGCTAAACTTCATGCAAAACATAATCATCTCCATTTTCTTCTAGATATTAGACACCATTACATGTTTCATTAATGAAAGAAGATGAGTCACTTCCTCATCTCTTCTCCTCTTGCCACCTCCACCACCACCTCATCACCATCATCATTCCATGCACCTTACTCTCCAAGTAACCATCAAAATATCTAGATATTTCCCTAAACACCATCATTAGATATTGCATGGTCATTAAATGGAAGGTTAATGAGTCACTTCCTCTTTTGCTCTCCCTTTGCCACGTCTCATCTCACACTCTCTATATAAGCTCACCTTTTGTTCATTCTTCACTCATTTGATCATTCTCATTCACTCTCACACCTACATACTCTATAAATAAAGATCTTAAACACTCTTTTGTTCATCTTCTTTAAGATCTAGGTTCACATATCTTCAAAGTATAAACAACTAACTAAATCTATTCATCATTTATATTCATCTTCAAGAACTTTCATGGTATAAAAGCTTGATCTAAAGTGTTAAATCACTCAATGATGACTATATAGCTAACCATGATCTTGATGCTAGATCAATAAACTTAGGATCTCTACATGTCCTATATCTTAAAATGAAGCTAAACCAAGAACTAAAGTGGTTAAACTATGTAAAACTGTTTTGACTTTGAGCTGTCCAAATTTCTACTTGAAGTCTATGACCTAAACACCAACCTATGGTTGCTCTCTAGAACTCATGAATTTATATGATGTTCATATATTTGTTTGAGACTTCTAGTAAAGATTTCATGATTTACCTCAAAGAGAAAGTCATTTTTAAATTTTATTTGGTGAGACAAGTTCAGATTTACAGCAATCTGACCAAGTGTGAAAGATTAATGTATAGATCAAAATATAAAATAGATCTTGAACCAAAGGCTTCTGATCTAAACACTAGACTTAATAAAGAAACCATGGATAGCAAAATCACCAAAATCCAATAAGAAATCATTATGATATAGTCCTATCTAGTTGATACAAGATTTTATTGAAGTCAGAAATTGGTCTAAAACCTTATATCTAAAGACAAGGTTAATGAAGACCTGGAGGCTATTCCTTTCGGAAATAAGCACTTTTATATGTTCTAAGACTTCTGTAAAATTATTGAGTCAAATAAATAAGTTTTGCTATTTCTAAACTTGCATAAGATCTTATAGTGTAAAACTGAACTGTTTTACAAACTTGTAAGGAAATGAACTTTTGACCAACTTATGTTCTAAGTTTAGAGGCTAACCTTACATGGTTAGAAGCTAGACTCAAAGAGCTTTCCAGAGATAATAATTTCACTTTAAATGGATGTCTAGATTAATAGAAACACCTACACTTATGTTATGGTAAAACTAGTCAAAAACAGTCTACTCTTAAAACTATGAACTAGTAACTTTTGAAATCGAGAACCAAATTGGACATGTACAATTTCTTAAGGGATTGATCTTAAACCTAATCTAAATACTATATTAGATAGTATTACCTCTGACCTTACAAAATTTCATTAGATCTCAAGCCGGATCACCGTAAACTATCTAAACCGCACTTTCCGAGCTTCGCATCGTGTTGCATCAATAGTGAGTTCGTAGCCCCTTTTTACTCGTTTTATAATTGTTTTGGGGTGAGAATACATGTCTAATGTTTTACTATGCTTTATTTATAAAGTTAGTTTTAAAAACATTCATATTATTGAATAACACTTTATGCATTTCAAAGTTTGTTATATGTGAGTTTTATGCTAAAAAGCCCTTAACTCGGTAGTATTAATTACAGTGACTTGTAAGCGCGAATCACTAGAGCGATCCGTTAGGTTTGACAACCTCACCCTACCTTAACTGGGTGCTAGTTACTTCGACACAATACATTTGGCATAGTTTATCGTCCAATATAGGGTAAAGGAAATCATGTAGGACATTACATGTGGTGTTAAGCTTATTACCGAGTGCTCAGGAAACATATACACTTTGAAACTGTATGGAAACCGTGATAACTGTGGAATCTTATAAACCGTGGAACTGTTTACAAACTTGATATGTTACGAACTACGAACTTATTTTCGTACTTGAAACCTTGAAGTCATATTACTTCTAAACTGTTTATGAAGTTGAGATCTTGTGATCTGTTTTACTATCAAACCATTTATGGAACTTAATATTTGTATTACTGTTTTAAACATTTCAAATTGTTTGAAACTATGAAACTTTCGTAAATTTTATACGTTGTACAAAAACCTATGAACTCACCAACCATTGTGTTGACGCTTTAGCATGTTTATTCTCAGGTACTTATTGCTTCCGCTAGAACTTTGTTGTTTCTTAGAGGTCAAGACCAAGCACGGAACCAGAGTTAACATCCGCGTCAATAAAGAATATATACCATGCTAAGTCATGCATACACAAAACTAATAATAAGATTTAAATTGATAACGTTCAAAAAGAACATTCAAAATGAATAAAATGTCTTTTTTCGGAATCCCGACGACCTCGATGTCAAGACACTATCCAAGAGTCTTGATGTTAGGGTCATTTTAAGGTGATCTCGAGAATTTCAGCACAATCTGAAACCGAAGGTTATGCGTCGCCAAATGGTACTCCATCTGGCGGCGCATATTAATGATTTAAAAAAGCGTGTTTAATGAAGGGACATTAGATTCAAATCTATATGCGTTATACATAATTGCATTGCTAGTGAAATAATAGGCATTAAAAAAATATGTACCATGCTAAGTCATGCATACACAAAATGAATAATATGAATGAAATTCAAAACGGTCAAAATCGAAAAAAGGCAAAATTGAAGTCTTTCGAGGTCTCGTTTCGAAAAATATTTGGGACAAATCGCCTATGACAGTTTTCCAATGTATAGATCCCTAAAAAATACACGATTTGAAAAAAAAAACAGTAACTAAATCGGAGAAACGAGTCAAAAGATACGACGACAGATCGAACATTTTGGCCAAAGACACAAAACACCATGTACCACGAACCGTCGGTGGTGTTTCGTGCGTGGTGCGATTTTGCGAGGAAAGATGTCTTTTTTGGAATCTAGACAACCTCGAATGACAAGCACATTCAGAGAGTCTTGCTCGTTCGGCCGTTTTAGAGTGATCTTGAGAATTTAAGCATAATCTGAAACCGAAGGTTATGCGCCACCAAATGGTACTCCATCTGGAGGCGCATACTAATGATTTAAAAAACGTGTTTAATGAAGTGACATTAGATTCAAATTTATACCCGTTATACATAACTACATTGCGAGTGAAATAATTAGCCTTAAAACGATATATACCATGATAAGTCATGCATACACAAAACTAATAATAAGATATAAATTAATAACATTCAAAGAGAACATTAAAAATAAGTAAAATGTCTTTTTTCGGCATCCTGACGACCTCGATGTCAAGACACTATCCAGGAGACTTGATGTTAGGGTCGTTTTAGGGTGATCTCGAGAAATTTTAGCACAATCTGAAACCGAAGGTTATACCCCGCCAAATGGTACTCCATCTGGCGGCGGATATTAATGATTTAAAAAAGTGTGTTTAATGAAGTGACATTAGATTCAAATCTATATGCCTTATACATAATTACATTGCGAGTGAAATAAAAGGCCTTAAAACAATATGTACCATGCTAAGTCATGCATAGACAAAAGGAATAATATGAATGAAATTCAAAACGGTCAAAATCGAAAAAAGGCAAAATTGAAGGCTTTCGAGGTCTCATTTCGAAAAATATTTGGGATAAATCACCTATGGAAGTTTGCCAACGTATAGATCCGAAAAAATAAACAATTTGAAAAAAAACAGTGACTAAATCGGAGCTACGAGTCAAAAGATACGATAGATCGAACATTTTGGCCAAAGACACAAAACACCAAGCACCACGAACCGTCGGTGGTGTTTTGTGCGTGGTGCGATTTTGCGAGGAAAGATGTCTTTTCGGAATCTAGACGACATCGAATGGCAAGCACGTTCAGAGAGTCTTGCTCGTTCGGCCGTTTTAGGGTGATCTTGAAAATTTCAGCACAATCTGAAACCGAATGTTATGCGCCGCCAAATGGTACTCCATCTGGCGGCGCATACTGATGATTTAAAATACGTGTTTAATGAAGAGACATTGGATTCAAATTTATACCCGTTATACATAATTACATTGCGAGTTAAATAATAGGCCTTAAAATGATATATACCATGCTAAGTCATGCATACACAAAACTAATAATAAGATATAAATTGATAACGTTCATAGAAAACATTCAAAATGAGTAAAATGTCTTTTTTCGGCATCTCGACGACCTCGATGTCAAGACACTATCCAAGAGTCTTGATGTGAGGGTCGTTTTAGGGTGATCTTGAGAATTTCAACACAATATAAAACCGAAGGTTATGCATCGCCAAATGGTACTCTATCTGGCGGCGCATATTAATGATTTAAAAAAGCATGTTTAATGAATTGACATTAGATTCAAATCTATATGCGTTATACATAATTGCATTACGAGTGAAATAATAGGCCTTAAAACAATATGTACTATGCTAAGTCATGCATACACAAAAATGAATAATATAAATGAAATTCAAAACGGTCAAAATCAAAAAGAAGGCAAAATTGAAGGATTTTGAGGTCTCGTTTCGAAAATATTTGGGACAAATTGCCTATCGCAGTTTGCAAACATATAGATCCCGAAAAAATACATGATTTGAAAAAAAACGGTGACTAAATCGGAGCTACAAGTCAAAAGATACGATAGATCGAACATTTTGGACAAAGACACAAAACACCAAGTACCACGAACCGTCGGTGATGTTTGGTGCGTGGTGCGATTTTGCGAGGAAAGATGTCTTTTTCAGAATCTAGACAACCTCGATTGGCAAGCACATTCAGAGATTCTTGCTCGTTCGGCTGTTTTAGAGTGATCTTGAGAATTTAAGCACTATCTGAAACTGAAGGTTATGCGCCACCAAATGGTACTCCATCTGGCGGCGCATACTAATGATTTAAAAAACGTGTTTAATGAAGTGACATTAGATTCAAATTTATACCCGTTATACATAATTACATTGCGAGTGAAATAATAGGCCTTAAAATGATATATACCATGCTAAGTCATGCATACACAAAACTAATAATAAGATATAAATTGATAACGTTCAAAGAGAACATTTAAAATGAGTAAAATGTCTTTTTTCGGTATCCGATGACCGCGATGTCAAGACACTATCCAAGAGTCTTGGTGTTAGCGTCGTTTTAGGGTGATCTTGAGAATTTTAGCACAATCTAAAACCGAAGGTTATGCGTCGCCAGATGGTACTCCATCTGGCGGCGAATATTAATGATTTAAAAAAGCGTGTTTAATGAAGTGACATTAGATTCAAATCTATATGCGTTATACATAATTGCATTGCTAGTGAAATAATATGCCTTAAAACAATATGTACCATGCTAAGTCATGCATGCACAAAAATGAATAATATAAATGAAATTCAAAACGGCCAAAATCAAAAAAGGCAAAAGTGAAGGCTTTCGAGGTCTAGTTTCGAAAAATATTTGGGATAAATCGCCTACGACAGTTTGCCAATGTATAGATCCCGAAAAAATACATGATTTGAAAAAAAAAACGGTGACTAAATCGTAGCTATGAGTCAAAAGATACGATAGATCGAACATTTTGGCCAAATACACAAAATACCAAGTACCACGAACCGTCGGTGATGTTTGGTGCGTGGTGTAATTTTTCGAGGAAAGATGTCTTTTTCGGAATCTAGACAACCTCGAATGGCAAACACGTTCAGAGATTCTTGCTCGTTCGGCCGTTTTAGAGTGATCTTAAGAATTTAAGCACTATCTGAAACTGAAGGTTTTGCCCCACCAAAAGGTACTCCATCTGGCGGCGCATACTAATGATTTAAAAAAACGGGTTTAATGAAGTGACATTAGATTCAAATTTATACCCGTTATACATAATTACATTTTTTGGAATCTAGACAACCTCGAATGGCAAGCACGTTCAGAGATTCTTGCTCGTTCGGCCGTTTTAGAGTGATCTTGAGAATTTAAGCACTATCTGAAACTGAAGGTTATGCGCCACCAAATGGTACTCCATCTGGCGGTGCAAACTAATGATTTAAAAAACATGTTTAATGAAGTGACATTAGATTCAAATTTATACCCGTTATACATAATTATATTGCGAGTGAAATAATAGGCCTTAAAATGATATATACCATGCTAAGTCATGCATACACAAAACTAATAATAAGATATAAATTGATAACGTTCAAAGAGAACATTCCAAATGAGTAAAATGTCTTTTTACGGTATCCGATGAGCGCGATGTCAAGACACTATCCAAGAGTCTTGGTGTTAGCGTCGTTTTAGGGTGATCTTGAGAATTTTAGCACAATCTAAAACCGAAGGTTATGCGTTGCCAAATGGTACTCCATCTGGCGGCGCATATTAATGATTTAAATAAACGTGTTTAATGAAGTGACATTAGATTCAAATCTATATGCGTTATACATAATTGCATTGCGAGTGAAATAATAGGCCTTAAAACAATATGTACCATGTTAAGTCATGCATACACAAAAATGAATAATATAAATGAAATTCAAAACGGTCAAAATCGAAAAAAACAAAATTGAAGGATTTTGAGGTCTCGTTTCGAAAAATATTTCGGACAAATTGGTTATGGCAGTTTTCCAACGTATAGATCCCGAAAAATACACGATTTGAAAAAAAACAGTGACTAAATCGGAGCTACGAGTCAAAAGATACGATAGATCAAACATTTTGACCAAAGACACAAAACACCAAGTACCACGAACCGTCATTGATGTTTGGTGCGTAGTGTGATTTTGCGAGGAAAGATGTCTTTTTCGGAATCTAGACAACCTCGAATGGCAAGCACGTTCAGAGAGTCTTGCTTGTTCGGCCATTTGAGAGTGATCTTGAGAATTTAAGCACAATCAGAAACTGAAGGTTATGCGCCGCCAAATGGTACTCCATCTGGTGGCGCATACTAGTGATTTAAAAAAACGTGTTTAATGAATTGACATTAGATTCAAATTTATACCCGTTATACATAATTACATTGCGAGTGAAATAACAGGCTTAAAACGATATATACCGTGCAAAGTCATGCATACACAAAACTAATAATAAGATATAAATTGATAACGTTCAAAGAGAACATTAAAAATGAGTAAAATGTCTTTTTTGGCATCCTGACGACCTCGATGTCAATACACTATCCAGGAGTCTTGATGTTAGGATCGTTTTAGGGTAATCTCGAGAATTTCAGCACAATCTGAAACCCAAGGTTATGCGCCGCCAAATGGTACTCTATCTGGTGGCGCATATTAATGATTTAAAAAAGCGTGTTTAATGAAGTGACATTAAATTCAAATGTATATGCGTTATACATAATTACATTGCGAGTAAAACAATAGTCTTTAAAACCATATGCACCATGTTAAGTCATGCATACACAAAAGGAATAATGTGAATGAAATTCAAAACGGTCAAAATCGAAAAAGGCAAAATTGAAGGCTTTCGAGGTCTCATTTCGAAAAATATTTGGGACAAAATGCCTACGGCAGTTTGGAAACGTATAGATCCCGAAAAATACACGATTTGAAAAAAAGCGATGATTAAATCGGAGCTACGAGTCAAAATATACGATAGATCGAACATTTTGGCCAAAGACACAAAACACCAAGCACCACGAACCGTCGGTGGTGTTTTGTGTGTGGTGCGATTTTGCGAGGAAAGATGTTTTTTCGGAATCTAGACGACCTCGAATGGCAAGCACGTTTAGAGTGTCTTGATCGTTCGTCTGTTTTAGGATGATCTTAAGAATTTCAGCACAATCTGAAACCGAAGGTTATGCGCCGCCAAATGGTACTCCATCTGGCGGCGCATACTAATGATTTAAATAAACGTGTTTAATGAAGTTACCCTAGATTCAAATTAATACCTGTTATACATAATTACATTGTGAGTGAAATAATAGGCCTTAAAACGATATATACCATGCTAAGTCGTGCATACACAAAACTAATAACAAGATATAAATTGAAAACATTCAAAGAGAACATTAAAAATGAGTAAAATGTCTGTTTTAGGCATCCTGACAACCTCGATGTCAAGACAATATCCAGGAGTCTTGATGTTAGGATCGTTTTAGGGTGATCTCGAGAATTTCTGCACAATATGAAACCGAAGGTTATGCGCCGCCAAATGGTACTCCATCTGGTTGCGCATATTAATGATTTAAAAAAGCGTGTTTAATGAAGTGACATTAGATTCAAATCTATATGCGTTATACATAATTACATTACGAGTGAAATAATAGGCCTTGAAATAATATGTACCATGCTAAGTCATGCATACACAAAAGGAATAATATGAATGAAATTTCAAACGGTCAAAATCGAAAAAAGGCAAAATTGAAGTCTTTCGAGGTCTCGTTTCGAAAAATATTTTGGACAAATCGCCTATGACAGTTTTCCAATGTATAGATCCCTAAAAAATACACGATTTGAAAAAAAAACAGTAACTAAATCGGAGAAACGAGTCAAAAGATACGATAGATCGAACATTTTGGCCAAAGACACAAAACCCCAAGCACCACGAACCGTCGGTGGTGTTTGTTACATGGTGCGATTTTGCGAGGGAAAATGTCTTTTTATGAATCTAGACGACCTCAAATGGCAAGCAAGTTCAGAGAGTCTTGCTCGTTCGGCCGTTTTAGAGTGATCTTGAGAATATCAGCACAATCTGAAACCGAAGGTTATGCGTCGCCAAATGGTACTCTATCTGGCGGCGCATACTAACGATTTAAAAAAATTTTGTTTAATGAAGTGACATTAGATTCAAATTTATACCCGTTATACATAATTACATTGCGAGTGAAATAATAGGCTTTAAAACGATATATACCATGCTAAGTCATGCATACACAAAACTAATAATAATATATAAATTGAAAACGTTCAAAGAGAACATTAAAAATGAGTAAAATGTCTTTTTTCGGCATCCTAACGACCTTGGTGTCAAGACACTATCTAGGAATCTTGATGTTAGGGTCATTTTAGGGTGATCACGAGAATTTTAGCACAATCTGAAACCGAAGGTTATGCGCCACCAAATGGTACTCTATCTGGCGGCGCATATTAATGATTTAAAAAAGCGTTTTTAATGAAGTGACATTAGATTCAAATCTATATGCGTTATACATAATTGCATTGCGATTGAAATAATAGGCCTTAAAACAATATGTACCATGCTAAGTCATGTATACAAAAAAGGAATAATATGAATGAAATTCAAAACGGTCAAAATCGAAAAAAGGCAAAATTGAAGGCTTCGAGGTCTCTATTTGGAACAACCGCCTACGGCATTTTGCCAACGTATAGATTTCGAAAGAATACACGATTTGAAAAAATACGGTGACTAAATCGGAACTACGAGTAAAAAGATAGGATCGATCGAACATTTTGGCCAAAGACACAAAACACCAAGCACCACGAACCGTCGGTGGTTTTTGGTACGTGGTGCGATTTTGCGAGGAAAGATGTCTTTTCGGAATCTAGACGACCTCGAATGGCAAGCACATTTAGAGAGTCTTGCTCGTTCGGCCATTTTAGGGTGATCTTGAGAATTTCAACAAAATCTGAAACTGAAGGTTATGCGCCGCCAAATGGTACTCCATCTGGCGGCGCATACTAATGATTTAAAAAAACGTGTTTAATGAAGTGACATTAGATTCAAATTTATATCCGTTATACATAAATACATTGTGAGTGAAATAATAGGCCTTAAAACGATATATATCATTCTAAGTCATGGATACACAAAACTAATAATAAGATATAAATTGAAAACGTTAAAAGAGAACATTAAAAATGAGTAAAATGTATTTTCTCGGCATGCTGACGACCTCGATGTCAAGACACTATCCAGTAGTCTTGATGTTAGGGTCGTTTTAGGGTGATCTCGAGAATTTCAGCACAATCTGAAACCGAAGGTAATGCGCCGCCAAATGGTACTCCATCTAGCGGCGCATATTAATGATTTAAAAAAGCGTGTTTAATGAGGTGACATTATATTCAAATCTATATGCGTTATACATTTTTACATTGCGGGTGAAATAATAGGCCATAAAACAATATGTACCATGCTAAGTCATGCATACACAAAAGGAATAATATGAATGAAATTCAAAATGGTCAAAATCGGAAAAAGGCCAAATAGAAGGCTTTCGAGGTCTCGTTTCGAAAAATATTTGGGACAAACTGTGACGACCCGAAAATTTCTGACTAAATTTAAACTTTATCTTTATATTATTCTGACACGATAAGCAATGTTTGTTAAGTTAAATCTCAAGGATTTTAAACTATGTTTATACATTCATTTAAACCTCGACCAAATTCCAATGATTCACGAACCATTAAATGAACATATATGAATATGTATGTATATGTGTATATGTTATAAATTGAAAATGTCAACAAAGTATTTAAACGTATAATGCTTTATATGAATGTATTTGTTTCAATATGATTATCGATGAAATTAAAAAAAATATATTAAATGATTGAATTATCAGAAACATTGAATTATGATTACAAGTCTCTGTTGAGAGGTCCACTATGATTTGAGAAAATCTATTCCTCTTAACGATATTCGGAATAATTTGTAAAGCTATTTATAAATAAAAATAAAAAGTGTCATTTACGAAAGTTAGACAAAAGTTAGTGGAGAATTGGTTTCCATAATATTCTATTAATCTATTTTCAAACGTACAAAGACGTTTTCAGTTTAAAAAGAACTTTATTATTAAAACGTATATAACTTTTATAAATATCTAGAATCACTTTTGACAACTCATTACTTAACCAGTATAATAAATATAACGATATTTATATTTTATTTCATAAAATATATATAACGATTTAAATTAATATTATATATATTTATACGCGTATTATACATACATAATTTTTATACTTTTACTATACTTTAACTTTACCTTTACTTTACTTTTACTTTACTTTAACTTTAATAATTCACTTTAATAATTCATACTTTAATAATTCACTTTAATAATTCATACTTTAATAATTTACTTTAATAATTCATACTTTAATAATTCACTTTAATAATTCATACTTTAATAATTCACTTTAATAATTCATACTTTAATAATTCACTTTAATAATTCATACTTTAATAATTCACTTTAATAATTCATACTTTAATAATTCACTTTAATAATTCATACTTTAATAATTCACTTTAATAATTCAAAAATCTATTATAAATAGAATTCAGTAGATTTCATTATTTCATAGAAACTTGAAAATATATTTCTCTAAACTCTCTCAATCGATTTATATATATAAATATATATATTTGCTCTGTATTATTTCAAGATATTATTAGTATACATAAAATATTACGACGGAGTGCTGTCCGAGTGATTTCAAAATAGTTTTTTTTAATGAGTCGAAGCTAAGAAAATTATGGGTTATAGCTATGGAGGTGATGGGTATGGTTCATGGGTATGCTCGTGAGGTCAATCTAGTGTTTATCATCTCTGTTGCGTCTACGTACTTTCCTGCAATATTGAATCTCAATATTGATACGTGAGCACTCATAACTTAACTTTTATATATCAATAGTGTATCCCTGACTAGTGCTCGAGTATATAGGATTATGCATGCTTGTACATTCGATATTGTCCTTAGATAGGTTTGTTGAATCCTGAATTAGATACATATGCTACTGAGATAGGGTATATGATATGCATGTCATTGGAAAGCTAGCGATAAATTAAGAACTTTTCATTTAGATAACGAATGGTTTCGATGAACGGATTAGAAGTTATAGTCAACTGAATTTTAGTATTATTGTTAAAATGATTATAATTACTATCGTCGTTATTATTTTAATAGAAATATCATTGTTATTATAAAATATCATTATTAATATTATGTTAGTATTATCATTTTATCATAATACCATTTTTAGTAAATATAAATATTGTTATTTTTTTATAGAATAATAATAATTATTATTACAAAATAATACAACTTTTACTTATCATTATTATGATCAATATTATTTTATCAAATAAATAGGGGATACAAAGATATTTTTCACCACGCGTAATATAATTACATTAATAATACTTACCACTATAGTTTTACGATATTAAGTGAACTTTATAAATTTTACTACTTAAGATATATAAAAGTATATTTTATCATATATAAACGTTAATATAAATTTTTATTAATAAATGACTTTTATTATTATAAAATCTAATAAATATATTTAAATATATAAAACGACTATAGTTAAGTTATATAATAAACACGTATAAATTTTAGAAGTCATTTTGGGTCAAGTTGACTTTTGTTGACTTTTGCATATTAGTCTCGAGCATTAGGATTGTGGTACACTATGACTTGACCAAAAATTGTTAGACAAATATTGACCAACATATAAATATATATAATTAATATAGGTTCGTGAATCCGAGGCCAACCTTGCACTTGTTAAATGACGTTATATGTATTTTTACTACGAAATACAGTATGGTGAGTTTTATTTGCTCCCTTTTATATATATTTTTGGGACTGAGAATACATGCGCTGTTTTTATAAATGTTTTACGAAATAGGCACAAGTACTAAAACTAATTCTACGTGGGTTTAAACCAGAAATATACTCTTAGCTTGGTAACATTAAACTACTTATCTATGTACGGTAGGCGCGAATCCTAAAGATAGATCTATTGGGCCTGACAAACCCCATCCTGACTATGAGATGCTTTAGTACTTCGAGGTTATTTTAAACACACCTGATCTGGTGTACTTCAGAGGGTAAAACATGAACGTTAAGGCTTGTTACCGGGTGCCTACAACTTATAGAATACTTTTATACACTTGCGAGTGTACATATATTTATAAACGGAAATCTTGTGGTCTATTAATATATTGAAATGATTGTTATGATAAACCTATGAACTCACCAACCTTTTGGTTGACACTTTAAAGCATGTTTATTCTCAGGTATTAAAGAAATCTTCCGCTGTGCATTAGCTCATTTTAAGGATATTACTTGGAGTCATTCATGGCATATTTTGAAAGACGTTGCATTCGAGTCATTGAGTTCATCAAGATTATTATTAAGCCAAATTATAGTTGGATGTATTATGAAATGGTGTGCATGCCGTCAACTTTCGTTGTAAAGAAAGTTTGTCTTTTAAAAACGAATGCAATGTTTGTAAAATGTATCATATAGAGGTCAAATACCTCGCAATGTAATCAACTATTGTGAATCGTTTATAATGTATATGAACGGGTCCTTTCAGTTGGTATCAGAGCAGTGGTCTTAGCGAACCAGGTCTGCATTAGTGTGTCTAACTGATAGTCGTTAGGATGCATTAGTGAGCCTGGACTTCGACCGTGTCTGCATGTCAAAAGTTTTGCTTATCATTTTTGTCAGAAATTGCCTGCTTATCATTCTTAGTCTAGACACGTCTTACTGCATTGATTGCATGAATAGTGTATAGACAAAATTCATATCTTAGCGTATCTGCTAATCCATATCTTAGCGTATCTGCTAATCCATATCTTAGCGTATCTGTTACTGTAAACTTTGCCTGACATATCCCGTAAATTCCTCCGTAATCTACGAAATCTTTTGCGCTATATATATAGATATTCTATGTAATTAGAATACCACCCGATAGCCGAAAAATCATTTCATATCGAAAAATCCTTTATTCAATCGAACGAAATGGAATTCGTCATTAGTTCAAGTCCCTCGAATTCCGATATGGAATCTCACTCAAGCTTCGAAAGCAGTGTGACCGGAATGGATCAACCAATTAGCCGTCATCTATTCTGGATGAATTGGGGATAGGTTCGTACCCTCCTCAATAATTGGAGACAAGAAGAAGGTGATCCCTTCCATCCACCACATTGCCCTCTTGGAGATGAACCTGAAGCACTTACCGGCGAACTGGTCCGAAACACCATTTTCTCTCTCATTTCCAGAGTATCTCGTCACGATTATATACTACATCAAATTCTAGATTTTATTTATCCGCTCGTTCGAACCGACAATCACCCCGGTGTAATAGAAGAAGTCAACGCGCTTCGCGCTCGAGTAGTGGCTTTAGAGAATATGGTGCAAGGGTTACAAACACCAACAAATAACGAAGTATTAATTCATAATTTCAATTTTATTCAATAAATACTCCGTAAAAGTTATGTAATTTCTAAAGTCTTTAGGGATTATCCAGTTCTAGTTTCAACCGTAAATCAAATGAGTTTAATTTAATATTAACTCATTAAATCTATGTCACATCTGAAGAAAATATGCACATATATATTTTCATAAAGACTGTAATAAAATTCTGTTGTACAAAATATTAATTGTGAAATTTTTTTTAACGGGTAGGTAATACCCGAGAGATATATAAATTCACAATTAATATGTTACATTTTTTGAATCTGATTAAGCAAATCATCAACTATACTCCCAAAATCTCACAACAATATACATTCTTGTATAGTAATCAAAACAACCATTCTCACCCAAATTTGATTACGCATTCTGATTTTGACAAATCAAATGCAAGTAATGATTTAACAGAAGACATCACTCTTAGATTCCTACATATTTCAAAGTTATACTTTGACTTCAAAACTGTGTTAGAACATCATATGTATATTAACGATTACAAACTATGTTCAAACTCTCCCAAGTTTTCGAAGACACTTCAAACAATGAACAATCGAGATGATGATCCAACCACATATTACCCACATTTATGTACCTAAAAAGCTCTCGAAGCCAAAGTCATAGTTCGACGCGTATCCGTGTCAGACCCTTTGGCATTTATTAGCTAAAATGACTTTTCAATTCCTTTTCAAAGTAGAAAGTTTTGTCACAGCTCCAGCAAGTCAACTTCGACTTTTCAGTCGGACTAGTCTTATTATAACCTCGATAGATACGTTGCCCTTTCGTCATCATTACTGGGGACCTTTCATATCTCGCCACCTTAGCAATAAAGTTACCAACAACTTCAATTATCTTTGACTTTTCAAAAAATCATTATATTTATTGAAATCACATCATTTACTCATTCGCATCTTGTAACGAGAATTGTCATACGAATCATCGGAAAACAGTAACCAGTATTTTGAAATCTCACAGCATGTCTACGCTAACAGTTATATGTGTACGTAAAACGTCTATCTCCTGGACTTACATACTTTGAATGTGAAGTTCTGAAAAATATTTTGAACTGCAAACTAGTTCTTGAAATGCTGACGAAGCATCAAAAACTGTAAACGATCTTAACAGTAAAAAGTTTGATGACAAAGAATAGTAAGGTGGTAAAGCTGAGAAAAAGAGAAGGTTTGGAACTGAAAAACGGATTGAACAGACTATGAAGGAGGCTGTGGATAAATCATAAAGACTAAATCTGCCTTCAAAGAATCCAAATGATTTAGTGCTTGCTAAAGTCATTAACGAATACCATACTCTTTATTCTAAACCTTTACAGACAAATCTTCATCATCATCCATCAATATTAGAAATTCTAAGATATTATCATATCTTTCATTATAAATATCCGCGATATTTCTGAAGATATTTTCACAACTAATCTTATCTGAAGTCATTTATCTCTTTGCGCTATCAGTGTTATATCATATAAGAAACTATTAGTTTCTATATTCTATAAACTTTCGAGTTTAAATTATGAATTTTTTGAAGTAGTGTTGGGAACTGAAGCATGAGTTAGTATAATATAATGACACTTGATCAACGTGATTATATTACAGTAAGTCATGCTGAGTTTCTAATGGGACATGACGATTCACAGACCATGCCGTCATCATGTTCCATGTTACACGACTCTTGTATTCTATTTAATCTCTAAAAATATCAAGAATATATTTTCTTGATGATTCGGTCTTTTCAGGGTATTCTGGTAAATTAACAAATCAAGATCGTGCCATTACTATTTCCTTCTTAGAACATTAACTATGTTCATTCTGAAATTCATATCTGCGAATACTGGACCATTACAAACGTTGCTTAATCACAAGAAGAAGAAACGAAAGGACAAAACTCCAAAATAGAAATTGGAGTATAAATCGCAGCAAATAGAAGGGAGCATTAACTATGGATGTCAATGATTATAGAAGACAAAAGCAGGGGCTTTGAAATATAAGGGAAGATATAAAACCCAACAACCACCCAAAAATTATAAACCGTATATATCGATGCATATAGCAATATAAAGACACGGAAGAACTAAAAACTCTATAAAACCGAGAGTATAGTAGAAGTAAATAGATTCTTCCGGAGGCAGATGAAAAAGAAGAATGACAGATATGAAAGTGAGGAGTATATCGAGAATCAGTACTGGATGAAGCATATTGACAAATACTTTAAAATATGAGTTGAGGGAGAAAGAATAGAAGGTGTGAGTTGTAAGGAAACGAAGGAGGTGGATTTATAGTGAAATACCCGACAGAGAAATCAAGATGGATTATCGTATTAATTCGAAGAGAATCATAATCTCCTTAATCACCGAAGCATCAAATCCAACATAGATTACAAAGATTTTCTTTAAATTCGGAGATCAATTGTGATGACGTCAAAAGATATGACGAATCACTATAATCTTATTTCCTTCATTTACGATAACTTCCCTCATACGCTTCGAGTAATCGAATTTTTTTATCCATACTTCTTAGACATGATAAAACTTCATAGTTGTTACGTCATAATAACATTCTCATTGTTAGCCATAACGACCTCTATCAAATTTCGGGGACGAAATTTCTTTAACGGGTAGGTACTGTGACGACCCGAAAATTTTTGACTAAATTTAAACTTTATCTTTATATTATTCTGACACGATAAGCAATGTTTGTTAAGTTAAATCTCAAGGATTTTAAACTATGTTTATACATTCATTTAAACCTCGACCAAATTCCAATGATTCACGAACCATTAAATGAACATATATGAATATGTATGTATATGTGTATATGTTATAAATTGAAAATGTCAACAAAGTATTTAAACGTATAATGCTTTATATGAATGTATTTGTTTCAATATGATTATTGACGAAATTAAAAAAAAATATATATTAAATGATTGAATTATCAGAAACATTGAATTATGATTACAAGTCTCTGTTGAGAGGTCCACTATGATTTGAGAAAATCTATTCCTCTTAACGATATTCGGAATAATCTGTAAAGCTATTTATAAATAAAAATAAAAAGTGTCGTTTACGAAAGTTAGACAAAAGTTAGTGGAGAATTGGTTTCCATAATATTCTATTAATCTATTTTCAAACGTACAAAGACGTTTTTAGTTTAAAAAGAACTTTATTATTAAAACGTATATAACTTTTATAAATATCTAGAATCACTTTTGACAACTCATTACTTAACCAGTATAATAAATATAACGATATTTATATTTTATTTCATTAAATATATATAACGATTTAAATTAATATTATATATATTTATACGCGTATTATACATACATAATTTTTATACTTTTACTATACTTTAACTTTACCTTTACTTTACTTTTACTTTACTTTAACTTTAATAATTCACTTTAATAATTCATACTTTAATAATTCACTTTAATAATTCATACTTTAATAATTTACTTTAATAATTCATACTTTAATAATTCACTTTAATAATTCATACTTTAATAATTCACTTTAATAATTCATACATTAATAATTCACTTTAATAATTTATACTTTAATAATTCACTTTAATAATTCATACTTTAATAATTTACTTTAATAATTCATACTTTAATAATTCACTTTAATAATTCAAAAATCTATTATAAATAGAATTCAGTAGGTTTCATTATTTCATAAAAACTTGAAAATATATTTCTCTAAACTCTCTCAATCGATTTATATATATAAATATATATATTTGCTCTGTATTATTTCAAGATATTATTAGTATACATAAAATATTACGACGGAGTGCTGTCCGAGTGATTTCAAAATAGTTTTTTTTGAATGAGTCGAAGCTAAGAAAATTATGTGTTATAGCTATGGAGGTGATGGGTATGGTTCATGGGTATGCTCGTGAGGTCAATCTAGTGTTTATCATCTCCGTTGCGTCTACGTACTTTCCTGCAATATTGAATCTCAATATTGATACGTGAGCACTCATAACTTAACTTTTATATATCAATAGTGTATCCCTGACTAGTGCTCGAGTATATAGGATTATGCATGCTTGTACATTCGATATTGTCCTTAGATAGGTTTGTTAAATCCTGAATTAGATACATATGCTACTGAGATAGGGTATATGATATGCATGTCATTGGAAAGCTAGCGAAAAATTAAGAACTTTTCATTTAGATAACGAATGGTTTCGATGAACGGATTAGAAGTTATAGTCAACTGAATTTTAGTATTATTGTTAAAATGAATATAATTACTATCGTCGTTATTATTTTAATAGAAATATCATTGTTATTATAAAATATCATTATTAATATTATGTTAGTATTATCATTTTATCATAATACCATTTTTAGTAAATATAAATATTGTTATTTTTTTATAGAATAATAATAATTATTATTACAAATTAATACAACTTTTACTTATCATTATTATGATCAATATTATTTTATCAAATAAATAGGGGATACAAAGATATTTTTCACCACGCGTAATATAATTACATTAATAATACTTATCACTATAGTTTTACGATATTAAGTGAACTTTATAAATTTTACTACTTAAGATATATAAAAGTATATTTTATCATATATAAACGTTAATATAAATTTTTATTAATAAATGACTTTTATTATTATAAAATCTAATAAATATATTTAAATATATAAAACGACTATAGTTAAGTTATATAATAAACACGTATAAATTTTAGAAGTCATTTTGGGTCAAGTTGACTTTTGTTGACTTTTGCATATTAGTCTCGAGCATTAGGATTGTGGTACACTATGACTTGACCAAAAATTGTTAGACAAATATTGACCAACATATAAATATATATAATTAATATAGGTTCGTGAATCCGAGGCCAACCTTGCACTTGTTAAATGACGTTATATGTATTTTTACTATGAAATACAGTATGGTGAGTTTCATTTGCTCCCTTTTATATATATTTTTAGGACTGAGAATACATGCACTGTTTTTATAAATGTTTTACGAAATAGGCACAAGTACTAAAACTAATTCTACGTGGGTTTAAACCAGAAATATACTCTTAGCTTGGTAACATTAAACTACTTGTCTATGTACGGTAGGCGCGAATCCTAAAGATAGATCTATTGGGCCTGACAAACCCCATCCTGACTATGAGATGCTTTAGTACTTCGAGGTTATTTTAAACACACCTGATCTGGTGTACTTCAGAGGGTAAAGCATGAACGTTAAGGCTTGTTACCGGGTGCCTACAACTTATAGAATACTTTTATACACTTGCGAGTGTACATATATTTATAAACGGAAATCTTGTGGTCTATTAATATATTGAAATGATTGTTATGATAAACCTATGAACTCACCAACCTTTTGGTTGACACTTTAAAGCATGTTTATTCTCAGGTATTAAAGAAATCTTCCGCTGTGCATTAGCTCATTTTAAGGATATTACTTGGAGTCATTCATGGCATATTTTGAAAGACGTTGCATTCGAGTCATTGAGTTCATCAAGATTATTATTAAGCCAAATTATAGTTGGATGTATTATGAAATGGTGTGCATGCCGTCAACTTTCGTTGTAAAGAAAGTTTGTCTTTTAAAAACGAATGCAATGTTTGTAAAATGTATCATATAGAGGTCAAATACCTCGCAATGTAATCAACTATTGTGAATCGTTTATAATGTATATGAACGGGTCCTTTCACAAACTGCCTACAACAATTTTCCAACGTATAGATCCCGAAAAGATACACGATTTGAAAAAAAAAACGGTGAAAAAATCGAAGCTACTAGTCAAAAGAAACGATAGATCGAACACTTTGGCCAAAGACACAAAACACGAAGCGCCACGAACCGTCGGTTGTTGAGTCCCTAAAGTAATTAAGGATTTAATTATGTTAAAATAGAATTTATTTGCACTAAAATGTTATGTGCAGCTTGTACAAGTTTGTTTATGTATAGACAACAAATATTGCTATGTCATATGTTTAGTATGCTGCCTAGTCTACCAGCACAAGGTAGAGAGTATTATTCGAATCAGCACAGGATGTATACCCAGCAATTCAAGAATATCAAGTGACTCAGCATAAGAAGAACCAGTATACCTGGTAAGCACCATACAACATTAGACAGCTATGCTCCATTACAAGCATAGTGGTTTCCTGAATGGTCTACATCAATCGTACTATTCAACAGAAGTCAAAGACAAAGTTGAACAGAAAAGGACACGCATCGGCGGCTGACAAGTGACCTTACAAGACCACGTGGGAATGCAGAAGTTTAACGCATGTGCAGACATGGCTTATCCTTTGTCAACGCCTAGGGAACACAACATTCTATTTGTTTAAACAAATAGTGGTGCCAAACCGAATTGGGGTGTTCCTGCAAATAGCTACCAAAGAGGAAAGAAGGGAGCACGCTCCCTGACACAATTGTCCCCACAGGTACAGACATCCTATGTGGAATAATTACACGGATAATAGGACTACTATAAATTGATGTATCCACTACTGTAATAACTAGTGGTGTGGGTTTTATAAGTTAGAGTCCAAAACGTGTAATAGCTTTAAGTTTATCCTCATAGCTATAAATTAGGTAAATCTGTATCAACCAACTATCATTCCGCCAAGGATAGTTGTAATTTTTTGTGATTCAATCAATAAAGAATAAACCGTTGAAAATTATCTGTGACTCTACTTAATATACTTACTTGAATACTAATTCGTGTTTAACTGTTAAGTTAATTAAAAGAATTGTATTCACCCCCCCCCCCCCTCTACAACTGGTATCAGAGCTTCATTCTTGATAATTTAATATCTTGGATCTGAATTCTCACATGGCTGCATATTCAAACACAGCTTACCTTGAAAATGGTTCATCCAATAGACTACCCAAATTTGATGAAGAGGAGTATGAAACTTGAAAGGCAAGGTTCATGCTTCATCTTGAGTCTATTGACTCACTCATGCCTAGCATTGCCACAGATGGTCCATATGTCTAAACTAAGACTATTGCAAGTGTTCCAGCTACTGCTAACGCTCCTGTTGTTCCTAGCAGAGAGGTTGTTCTCCCCACATCTGAATGGGATGCTGAGGACAAACGTCATGTTGGACTTGACCCTAAGATTAGAACCATGTTAGCTATAACATTGCCTAATCCATTGTTTAAACTGATTAAGGGAAAGCTGAATGCTAAGCTTATGATAGACTATCTAGATATCACCTATGAGGGTATGGGTGAGGTAAGGCAAAACAAGATTATTGCTTTGAAAAGAGAGTATGAAATGTTCTTTGCCTACAAGAGTGAAACCCATAAGCAAACCTTGATTAGGTTTAACTCCTTAGTTGCTGACCTGCTTACTTTAAAAATCACATACACTGATTTTGAACAAGTAAACAAATTCATTGACTCACTGCCTGCTAAATGGAAACCTGATACTAACCCATTAAGAACCACCCAGACTTTAAAGAATTTTAACATGTCTTCTCTCTATGGTACACTTTGGAACCATGAGAAGGCAGAAGCAAAGTTTGAGATTAACTTGAAAGAAAACTTTAAGTCTGTCTCCACCACTTGAAAATCTTCTAAGTTAGATCATACTGCTCTTATTGCTGCTGCTAAAAAGAAGGCTCAGAAAGATTTACTGGTTCAAAAGTTGATGGCAGAGGAAGATTCAGCTGAGGATAAGGTAGATAGTGGTACTGGGTCTGAAGAAAGCAGTGATGATGAAGATGATGTGGAAGGGTTTGCTGAAGGTATGGCTTTGCTGGCTAGGCAGTTCAAAAGGTTCAATCGTAATAGAACCAGCAAGTCATACATATGTAGTAAGAAACCAAGTGCTAGGTATAGCAGCAAATCAGTCAAGGGTCCTAAATCTGAATGTTACAATTGTAGGAAGATTGGACATTTCACTGCTGAATGCATGTCCAGGAAACCTTCAACATCACATGATAACTCCTTCTCAAAAGCTGATAAGTACAAGAACAAGTACAAAGCTATGAAGGCTTAGATAAAGGAAAGTGCAAAGGCTGATAAGAAGGGAAAGAAGCCAGAAAAGGTTCTAGTTGCTGAGCATCATCATTGGGATGAAACCAGCTCTTCTTCATCTTTTGACAGTGATACTGATGATGATGGTGTTGATTATGCTTCTGGTAAAAAGCTGTGTTTAATGGCCAAGGAGGTCGAGGAGTCTGATGAGGATGATAATGGTAGTACGTTTATGGCTAATATGAGGGAAGCTGATCTGAAAAAGGATTCACCTCAATGGAAATCTGAAATGCTGTATAAGGTTGTTATTTTTTGAACTTATACTGATGATGAAAAAGCTGAAATGTTTGACTACCTAAGAGTTGATTTATGCAGAGGCAGTAAACGTGAAGAAAGTTTGAAATCTGATAACAAATCCTTAAATGAAAAACTTAAAGGCAAAAACGATGAAATTAAAATCTTGAAAGATGAAATTTCAAAACATGAAAAACAAAATTTTGCTTTAAAGTCTCTTCACGTTGAGGCAGCAGATGTCAAGAACCAGTTAAACGATCTCAAAAAGTTTGTTGCTTCATGGTGTACATCTTCCCAATGCACAGCTAAATGTGTAAATCAGCAGGTGCCTGTCCAAGTTGAAGCCTTCTTTGCTGGTGACTATGCTAATGCTTCTGCTCTTGCAGAAGTTGCTTTTATGGACCCCATTCTTGAAACTGATCCTGAAGCTATCTTTCCAAATACTTTTGCTAAGATAGTTAAGGGTAAAAAGGTCTTAACAAATAAGTTTGTCAGACCTACAGAGACCCCACCACCGTCCATGAAAGAAATTTTGGGGAGTGAAGTTAAAGCTAAGGAAATCAAGGCTTCAATTGATGAAACTACTGATCCCTCAAGCATTTACTATATGACTCCTAAAGAAAGACAAATCAAGAAGGAGATAACTGAGAATAACAAGAGAAATCTAAAATCAGTTAAGCCTTCTAGCGGCCTCAATGCTGAGCCTACTAAAATTACAAATCAACTATGCACGAGAATATAATATAATATTTAATTAATTCTAAAGATTAAATATATAATATATCAAATAATATATATAATAATCATAATAGGGGTGTCGGTACGTAAAAGTAAACGAAATGAATTGGATATGTGGCTCATGCGATCGCATGAGGCCACCCTCACATTCTCATGCGATCGCATGAGGTGGTTAGGTGGGTTAAATGCCTATAAATTGAGTTCGAGCTGTTTGTTATTCATTCATTCTCAACTCTCTATCTCATTACATGTACTTCGTAATATTTAATTTAATTTATTTATTATTATTATTAGTTATTATTAATCTTATGATTATTATTATTATTATTAGTATTAATATTATTATTAGTACTATACATAAAATATTACGACGAGGGTATGTTCGAGCTATTTCAAAACGAATTTTGCGAGTGGGACAGAGCTAAGGAAATTATGGGTTATAGCTACGGAGGTTATGGGTAATATTCGTGGGTATGCTCGTAAGGTCAATCTAGTGTTTATCATCTCCGTTGCGTCTACGTATTTTCCTGCAATATTGAATCTCGATATTGATACGTGAGCACTCATAACTTAACTTTTACATATTATTAGTGTATCCCTGACTAGTGCTCGAGTAGATATGATTATGTATGCATGTATGTTTAATTTAGTTGTTAGCTAGTTATGATGAATCATAAGTTTGATACATATGCTACTGAGATAAGGTATATGATATGCATGTCGTTGGAAAGCTAGCGAAAAATTAAGAACTTTTCATTTAGAACTCGTGTGATTTCGACGAACGGATTAAAAGATATAGTCAACTGAATTATTATGAATTTTAGTATTATTGTTAAAATGATTATTATTACTATCGTCGTTATTATCGTCGTTATTATTATTGTTATCTAGTTATTATTATTATTATTATTATTATTATTATTATTATTATTATTATTATTATCATTAATATTATTATTATTATTATCATTAATATTATTATTAATATTATCATTATTAATATAAGTATTATTATTAAAATTGTTATTGTCATTATAATTATTATTGTTATTATCATTAAAAATTATTATTTATATTATCATTATTATTATAATTAATAGTATTATCATTAATATTATTATAATACTTATTAGTATCATTATCATTAAAATTAATATTTGTATCATCTAATTATTACGATTGCTATTATTATCATTATTATGAATACGATATAAAAGAGTACTAAAAGCTATTAAACGAATCGATTAGGAAATAATGAGTATAAGTATCATAATGAAATAAAAATATTATAAGTTATTGATTTAGATAAAAATATCATTTTCATTAATTTTATCATTATTATTATTATCAAAATTAATGTTAATATTAAAACTATCATTTTTATTAAAATTATCATATTTAATAGAAATATCATTGTTATTATAAAATATCATTATTATCATTTTAGTATTATTATATAAAATTATCATTTTTAATAAAATTATTATTTCTATATAAAATATTATTATTACAGTTAATATTAAAAAGTATTGTTATTATTAAGATTATCATGATTAGAATTATCATTTTATTATAATCATTAGTAAATATAAATATTGTTATTATCATTAGTAGAATAATAATAATTATTATAATTACAAAATAATACAACTTTTACTTATTATTATTATTATCAATATTATTTTATCAAATAAATATATAATACAAAGATATCTTTACCCTATGTAATATAATTCCATCAATAATACATACTACTATATTTTATGATATTATTGAATTTTATAAATTATATTACTTAAGATATATAAAAGTATATTTTTATCGTATATAAAATTTAATATAAATTTTTATTTAAAATGACGTGCATTATTTACTCTAATAAATTCTCATAAATATATTTTAAATGACTAATTAGGTTATATAATAAACATGTATAGATTTTGGAAGACATTTTAGAGTCAAATTGACTTTTGTTGACTTTGCATGATAAACTCGAGCATTAGGATTGTGGTACACTATGACTTGACCTAAATTGTTAGACATATATTGACCATTATATAAATATATATATATATATATATACTTCATATAGGTTCGTTAATCCGAGGCCAACCTTGCACTTGTTCAATGCCATCATATGCTTAAATACTACGAAATACAATAGGTGAGTTTCATTTGCTCCCTTTTTAAATGCTTTTGCAATATATATTTTTGGGACTGAGAATACATGCGCTGATTTTATAAATGCTTTACGAAATAGACACAAGTGATCGAAACTACATTCTATGGTTGAATTATCAAACCGAATATGCCCCCTTTTTAGCTTGGTACCCTAAGAATTGGTGTTTATTATAATTGCCGGGAATTGATGCGAATCCTAAAGATAGATCTATGGACACTAACAAGCCCCAGTCAGAGAATTTGAACTGCTTAAGTACTTCGATTTATCATGTCAGGTGTGAGTCCCGGAATGATGGGGATATTCTATATGCATCCTGTTAAGGTCGGTTACCAGATGTTTAACATATGAATGAATTTTAATTCGCGAGTTACGCGTATCAATATTTGAAATCTTGTGGTCTATTAAAATGATGGAAATGAATGATTATGATAAACTAATGAACTTACCAACCTTTTGGTTGACACTTTAAAGCATGTTTATTCTCAGGTATTAAGGAAATCTTCCATTGTGCATTTGCTCATTTTAGAGATATTACTTGGAATCATTCATGGCATATTTCAAAAGACGTTGCATTCAAGTTGTTGAGTTCGATAAAGATTATTGTTAAATAAATGATAGATTAGGTCATTTATAGTTTGGATATTATGAAATGGTATGCATGCCTGTCATCTTTCGATGTAATGAAAGTTGTCTTTTAAAAACGAATGCAATGTTTGTAAAATGTATCATATAGAGGTCAAATACCTCGCAATGTATCCATATGTTATTGTATTCATCCTTATGGATTGGGACGGGTCGTCTCATGTGGTATCAGAGCTGTGGTCTTATCGAACCAGGTCTACATTAGTGTGTCTAACTGATAGTCATTACGATGCATTAGTGAGTCTGGATATCGACCGTGTCTGCATGTCAAAAGTTTTGTTTATCATTTTTGTCAGAAATTACTTGCTTATCATTCTTAATCTGGACACATCTTATTGCATTGATTGCATGAATAGTGTATAGACAAAAATTCATATCTTAGCGTATCTGCTAATTCATATCTAAGTGTATCTATTACTATAAACTTTGCCTGACATATCCCGTAAATTCCCTCGTAATCTACGAAACCTTTTTACTCTATATATAGATATTCTATGTTAGAATACCATCTGATAGCCAGAAATCATTTCATATCGAAAAATCCTTTATCCAATCGTTCGAAATGGAATTCGTCATTAATTCAAGTCCCTCGGATTCCGAAATGGAATCTCATTCAAGCTCTGAAAGCAGTGTGACCGAAATGGATCAACCAATCAGCCATCATCTATTCTGGATGAATTGGGGATGCATTCGTAGCCTCCTTAATCATTGGAGACAAGAAGAAGGCGATCCTTTCCACCCCCCACATTGCCCTCTTGGCGAAGAACCTGAAGCACTTACCGGTGAACCTGTCCGAAACACCATTTTCTCTCTCATTTCCAGAGTATCCCGTCACGATTATATACTATACCAAATTCTAGATCTTATTTATCCGCTCGTCCGAACCGACAATCACCCCGGTGTAATAGAAGAAGTCAACGAGCTTCGCGTTCGGGTAGTGGCTTTGGAGAATATGGTGCAAAGGTTACAAACACCAGCAGCAGCACCAGCAGCATAACCAGTACCACCATCATCAACACCAACAGTACCATCACCACCATCAATAACAACATCCGCATCCCACACCTCAACATCACAATCTGTACCTCGCGCATCAACATCATACGCACCATAGATACCAAGGAGTACCAACAACAATAACTGATGAAGTATTAATTCATAACTTCATTGAAGAAACATTTTGCGACGATTATGTAGTCTCTAAAGTCTTAGAGATTACCTATTCTAGCCCTAACCATAAATCAGTTGAGTGAACCAAAATGATAGAAGGAAGAGTAGAAACCCTGACAAGGATGGTGTGTGATTTACAAGTTAGACTTGTTTTACCAACAACATTAACAATACCGTAGCATCACCAGCACAGTCAGTGCCGTCAACATCGGTAGAATCAGCAGCACCTATAACATCACAAACTCCGTCAGTTCAAAAATCATTGTGAACATCATTACGAATCAACAACGAGTATATTGTATCAACGAGTTATGAAGTATTAACTCATTTCCACTAAAAGATTTATATGTATATCTTATATATATAAATTTTTAAACCATAATAAATCTTTCCGTACTAAGTTATTATTTGTGAGTCTTAATTACTCGATTAATTCATATTACAAATCTGCAATGATGTACGTCCTTCGTCCGCAACTTAACCATCGTTAGCTACAATCTCTGTCTCAATTCGATAAATTCCAATTCATAATAAATCAAGTGTATTATTCAAATATATGTTTGATTTTACACTTTCATCATCGATGTACTCGAAACTTTTCAAATAACATCATTCGTGCCTTACGAAGTTCACAAGAATTTCACGAAAAACCAACATCATGCAACAACAAATAACGAAGTATTGATTCATAATTTCAATATCATTGAAGGAATACTTATGTAATTTCTAAAGTTTAGGAATTACTCAATTCTAGTTTCAACCGTAAATTAAATGAGTTTAATTTAATATTAATTCATTAAATCTATGTTACATCTAAAGAAAATATACACACATATATATTTTCATAAAGACTGTAATAAAATTCTTTTGTACAAAATATTAATTGTGAAAATTTTTTTTAACGGGTAGGTAATACCCGAGAAATATACGAATTCACAATTAATATGTTACATTCTTTGAATCTGAATCAACAATCATCCGCTATACTCCCTACATTCACAACAATATACATTCTTTATTAGAAATCAAAACAATCATTTTCATTCAAATTCAATTACATATTCTGATTTTGAAATCGCAGAATTCAATTCGAGATATAACCGGTATCATCACTCTTAGATTCCTACATCTTTCAAAGCTATACTTTGACATCAAAACTGTGTTAGAACATCATATGTATATTAACGATTACAATCTGTGTTCAAACCCTCCAAAATTCCTGAAGACACTTCAAATAATGAACAATCGAGATGATGATCCAACCACATATTACCCACAGTCTTGTACCTGAAAAACCCTCGAAACCAGAGTCATAGTTTAACACGTATCCGTGTCAGACCCTTTGGCATTTATTAGCTAAAATAATTTTTCAATTCCTTTTCAAAATAGACAGTTTTGTCACAGCTCCAACAATTTAACTTCGACTTTTCAATTGAAACAGTCTTATTATAACCTCGATATATACGATGCCCTTTCGCCATCGTTACCGGAGAACCGTTTATTTTCCACCACATTAACAATAAACTTATCAACAACTTAACTGATCTTTGATTTTTAGAAAAATTGTTATTTTCATTGGAACCCTATCATATACTCATCCGCACCTTGTAACAAGAATTTCCATACCAATTATTGAGAATCAGCAATCAGTATTTTGAAATCTCGCATTATGTCTACATCAACAGTTATATATACATATAACATCTACCTCTAAGACTTACATACTTCGAATGTGAAGTTTCTGAAAAACACCCTAAACTTTGAACTAGTTCTCAAAATGCTGATGAAGCAGCAAAAACTGTAAACAACCTTAACAGTAAAAAGTTTGATGATAAAGAATAGTGTGTTGGAAAAGCTCAGAAAAAGAAAAGGTTTGGAACTGGAAAACGGATTGAGCAAAGTATGAAGGAGGCTGTGGACAAATCACAAAGACGAAATCTACCTTCAAAGAATCCAAATTATTCAGTATCTGCTGAAATCCTTAGCAAATACCTTGCTCCTTACTCTAAAACCCTTGCGGACAATATTCTTCATCATCCTCTTATCTTAAATATTATAAGATATCATCGTATCTTCCATTATAAATATCCTCCATATTTCCGAAGAAATTTTCATAACCATTCTTATCTGAAATCATTTATCCCCTCGAGATTTATGTATCACATCATAAAGGAAACTATTTTAGTTTCTAAACATCTGAAACCTTCGAGTTTAAAAATAAGAATGTTTTGAAGTAGTGTTAGGGAACTGAAGCATGAGTTAGTATAATATAATGACACTTGATCAACATGATTATATTACAGTAATTCATGATGAGTTTCTAAATGGAACGTGATGATTCACAGATCATAACATCATCAAGTGCCATATTACACGACTCTTGTATTCTATTTAATCTATAAAAATATCAAGAAAATATTTTCTTGATGATTCGGTCTTTTCCAGGATATTCTGGTAATTTAAAAAAAAATCAAGATCGTACCATTATGATTTCCTTCTTAGAACATTAACTATGTTCATTCCGAAATTCATATCTATGAATTCTGGACCATTACATACGGTGCTTAATCGCAAGAAGAGGAAATGAAAGAATGAAGCTCTGAAATAGAAATGGGAGTATAAATCGCAACAAATAGAAGGGAGCATTAACTGGGGATGACAATGATTATAGAAGACAGAAGCAGGGACTTCGAAATATAAAAGAGGATATAAAACCCAACAACAACCCAGAAATTACAAATCGTATATATCGATGTATATAGCAATATAAAGACACGGAAGAACTAAAAACACTATAAAACTAAGAGTATAGTAGAAGTAAATAGATTCTTCCGGCGGCAGATGAAAAAGAAGAACGACATATATGAAAGTGAGGAGTATATCGAGAATCAACACTGGATGGAGCATATTGACGAATACTTTAAAATATGAGTTGAGGGAGAAAGAATAGAAGGTGTGAGTATAAGGAAACAAAGGAGTTGGATTTATAGTGAAATATCCGACAGAGAAATCGAAATCGATTATCGCATTAAATCGAAAAGGATCATAATTTCCTTGATCGTCGAAGAATCAAATCATATATAGATTACAAAGATTTTCTTTAATCCAGAGATCAACCGTGATGGCGTCAAAAGATAAGGCAAATCTCTATTTTCTCATTTCACTCTTCTACGATAGCTTCACTCATACGCTTCGAGAAATCAAATTATTTTATCCGTATTTCTTAATCATAATAAAAATTCTATGTATCAGCTTATATTCGTCATAATAACATTCTTACTGTTAGTCATGACGACCTCGATCAAATTTCGGGGACGAAATTTCTTTAACGGGTAGGTACTGTGACAACCCGGAAATTTCTGACCAAATTTAAACTTGATCTTTATATATTTCCGACACGATAAGCAAAGTCTGTAATGTTGAAATCTCAAAAACTTTGAACTATGTTCATGTAACCAATTACCCTTCGACTGTTCTCGACGATTCACGAACCATTAAATGGATATGATTGTATACATATGTGTGTATATATTATAACTTGAAAACGTAAACAAAATATTAGAAATAATACTTTATATGAACGTATTTGTTTCAATATATGTTTAATATATTTATCGATAGAATTAAAAGATAATATCAAATGATTGATTTATCAGTTACATTGCGATATGATTACGAGTCTCTGTTGAGAGGTCCACTTTGATTTAGGAAACCTTTTCTTTTTAACGATATCCGGAATAAATGGTAAAGTGATCTTTGAGTAAAGACAAAGTGTCAAGTAGCGGGAGCTAGACAGATTGGTAGAAATTCCTGTTAAAATTCCAATACATACCTTACAATAATTGCCTCGTGACTTTTGTTAAGATAAACTATTTAACTTTCATATTATTTAATATTAAAAATGGGGAATATAGATAACTTAGCAAATGAATATTGATAAGTTAAGTAAACGATTGTAACACTTGTTTATTGATTCGATTGATTTATAGATATGTTAATTAGAACGTTTGAGAAATTAAATTAAACGTTGGTGCATAAACGAATCATATCAAATTATGTACTAGAGCGTAAAACGTAAGGTAATATAATAATATCTAATATTTAAATGATTTTAAATATATTAAATTTTGAAATATAATTAGTAATTTCTAAAATATATAAGTTTATATTTTTTTAAATGATAATATCATTATTTTACAAAGTGATAAAATATAATATTAACTTAGTCGTAAAATGTCTTGAATTTAAAATAGTATTATTATAATATAAATTGGTAAATAACGAGACGTCGATTTATAGAAGCAAATGACCAAAATACTCAAATGAATAAGTTACACTTTGAGTGAGATAATTTTTCTTTGATTTGAGTCATGTTATTGATAAAGGTACGTTACACGAAACGTAAAGTACCAGTTTTCTAAGCGTACGAGAATGCTTTCGAAAAATCGGAACCGATACGTAAGTCGAGCGTCAACGTAGAATTCATCTGTGCTAAAATTTCAAATCAACTACGCTCGAGAATATAATATAATATTTAATTAATTCTAAAGATTAAATATATTATATATTAAATAATATATATAATAATCATAATAGGGGGTGTCGGTACGTAAAAGTAAACGAAATGAATTGGATATGTGGCTCATGCGATCGCATGAGGCCACCCTCACATTCTCATGCGATCGCATGATGTGTTTAGGTGGGTTAAATGCCTATAAATTGAGTCTGAGCTGTTTGTTATTCATTCATTCTCAACTCTCTATCTCATTACATGTACTCCGTAATATTTAATTTAATTTATTTATTATTATTATTAGTTATTATTAATCTTATGATTATTATTATTATTATTAGTATTAATATATTGTTATTAGTACTATACATAAAATATTACGACGAGGGTATGTTCGAGCTATTTCAAAACGAATTTTGCGAGTGGGATAGAGCTAAGGAAATTATGGGTTATAGCTACGGAGGTTATGGGTAATATTCGTGGGTATGCTCGTAAGGTCAATCTAGTGTTTATCGTCTCCGTTGCGTCTACGTACTTTCCTGCAATATTGAATCTCAATATTGATACGTGAGCACTCATAACTTAACTTTTACATATTATTAGTGTATCCCTTACTAGTGCTCGAGTAGATATGATTATGCATGCATGTACGTTTAATTTAGTTGTTAGCTAGTTATGATGAATCATAAGTTTGATACATATGCTATGGAGATAAGGTATATGATATGCATGTCGTTGGAAAGCTAGCGAAAAATTAAGAACTTTTCATTTAGAACTCGTGTGATTTCGATGAACAGATTAAAAGATATAGTCAACTGAATTATTATGAATTTTAGTATTATTGTTAAAATGATTATTATTACTATCGTCGTTATTATCGTCGTTATTATTATTGTTATCTAGTTGTTATTATTATTATTATTATTATTATTATTATTATTATTATTATTATTATTATTATTATTATTATTATTATTATTATCATTAATATTATTATTAATGTTGTCATTATTAATATAAGTATTATTATTAAAATTGTTATTGTCATTATAATTATTATTGTTATTATCATTAAAAATTATTATTTATATTATCATTATTATTATTATAATTACTAGTATTATCATTAATATTATTATAATACTTATTAGTATCATTATCATTAAAATTAATATTTGTATCATCTAATTATTACGATTGCTATTATTATCATTATTATGAATGCGATATAAAAGAGTACTAAAAGCTATTAAACGAGTCGATTAGGAAATAATGAGTATAAGTATCATAATGAAATAAAAATATTATAAGTTATTGATTTAGATAAAAATATCATTTTCATTAATTTTATCATTATTATTATTATTATTAAAAGTAATGTTAATATTAAAACTATCATTTTTATTAAAATTATCATATTTAATAGAAATATCATTGTTATTATAAAATATCATTATTATCATTTTAGTATTATTATTTAAAATTATCATTTTTAATAAAATTATTATTTCTATATAAAATATTATTATTACAGTTAATATTAAAAAGTATTATTATTATTAAGATTATCATGATTAGAATTATCATTTTATTATAATCATTAGTAAATATAAATATTGTTATTATCATTAGTAGAATAATAATAATTATTATTATTACAAAATAATACAACTTTTACTTATTATTATTATTATAAATATTATTTTATCAAATAAATATATAATACAAAGATATCTTTACCCTATGTAATATAATTCCATCAATAATACATACTACTATATTTTATGATATTATTGAATTTTATAAATTATATTACTTAAGATATATAAAAGTATATTTTTATCGTATATAAAATTTAATATAAATTTTTATTAAAAATGACGTGTATTATTTACTCTAATAAATTCTCATAAATATATTTTAAACGACTAATTAGGTTATATAATAAACATGTATAGATTTTGGAAGACATTTTAGAGTCAAATTGACTTTTGTTGACTTTGCATGATAAACTCGAGCATTAGGATTGTGGTACACTATGACTTGACCTAAATTGTTAGACATATATTGAACATTATATAAATATATATATATATACTTAATATAGGTTCATGAATCCGAGGCCAACCTTACACTTGTTCAATGCCATCATATGCTTAATTACTACGAAATACAATAGGTGAGTTTCATTTGCTCCCTTTTTAAATGCTTTTGCAATATATATTTTTGGGACTGTGAATACATGCGCTGCTTTTATAAATGCTTTACAAAATAGACACAAGTTATTGAAACTACATTTTATGGTTGAATTATCAAACCGAATATGCCCCTTTTTAGCTTGGTAGCCTAAGAATTGGTGTTTATTATAATTGCCACCAATTGACGCGAATCCTAAAGATAGATCTATGGGCACTAACAAGCCCATTCAGAGAATTTGAACTGCTTTAGTACTTCGGTTTATCATGTCCGATGTGAGTCCCGGAATGATGGGGATATTCTATATGCATCCTGTTAAGGTCGGTTACCAGGTGTTCACCATACGAATGAATTTTAATTCGTGAGTTACGCGTATCAATATATGAAATCTTGTGGTCTATTAAAATGATGGAAATGAATGATTATGATAAACTAATGAACTCACCAACCTTTTGGTTGGCACTTTAAAGCATGTTTATTCTCAGGTATTAAGGAAATCTTCCGTTGTGCATTTGCTCATTTTAGAGATATTACGTGGAATCATTCATCGCATATTTCAAAAGACGTTGCATTCAAGTTGTTGTGTTCGATAAAGATTATTGTTAAATAAATGACAGATTAGGTAATTTATAGTTTGGATATTATGAAATGGTATGCATGCCTGGCATCTTTTGATGTAATGAAAGTTGTCTTTTAAAAATGAATGCAATGTTTGTAAAATGTATCATATAGAGGTCAAATACCTCGTAATGTATCCATATGCTATTGTATTCGTCCGTATGGATTGGGACGGGTCGTCTCATGATGACCTCGATATCAAGACACTATCCAGTAGTCTTAATGTTAGGGTCATTTTAGGGTGATCTCGAGTATTTCAGCACAATCTGAAACCGAAGGTTATGCGCCGCCAAATGGTACTCCATCTGTCGGCGCATATTAATGATTTAAAAAAGCGTATTTAATGAAGTGACATTAGATTCAAATCTATATGCGTTATACATAATTACATTTCAATTGAAATAATAGGCCTTAAAACAATATGTACCATGCTAAGTCATGCATACATAAAAGGAATAATATGAATGAAATTCAAAACGGTCAAAATCGAAAAAAGGCAAAACTAAAGGCTTTCGAGGTCTCATTTCGAAAAATATATGGGATAAAATGCCTACGGCATTTTGCCAACGTATAGATCCCGAATAAATACGCGGTTTTAAAAAAACGGTGATTAAATCAGAGCTACGAGTCAAAAGATACGATAGATCGAACATTTTGGCCAAAGACACAAAACACCATGCACCACGAACCATCAGTGGTGTTTAGTGCGTGGTGCGATTTTGCGAGGAAAGATGACTTTTCAGAATCTAGACAACCTCGATTCGTAAGCACGTTTAGAGAGTCTTGCTCGTTCATCCGTTTTAGGGTGATCTTGAGATTTTCAGCACAATCTGAAATCGAAGGTTATGCGGCGCCAAATGGTAATCCATCTGGCAGCGCATACTAATGATTTAAAAAAACGTGTTTAATGAAGTTACATTAGATTCAAATTTATACCCATTATACATAATTACATTGCGAGTGAAATAATAGGCCTTAAAATGATATATACCATGCTAAGTCATGCGTACACAAAACTAATAATAAGATATAAATTGATAACATTCAAAGAGAACATTAAAAATGAGTAAAATGTATTTTTTCGGCATCCTGACGACCTCGATGTCAAGATACTATCTAGGAGACTTGATGTTGGGGTTGTTTTAGGGTGATCTCGAGAATTTTAGCACAATCTGAAACCGAAGGTTATGCGCCGCCAAAGGGTACTCCATTTGGCGGCGCATATTAATGATTTAAAAACGCGTGTTTAATGAAGTGACATTAGATTCAAATCTATATGCGTTATACATAATTGCATTGTGAGAGAAATCATAGGCCTTAAAACTATATGTACCATGCTAAGTCATGCATACACAAAAGGAATAATATGAATGAAATTCAAAACGGTCAAAATCGAAAAAGGCAAAGTTAAAGGCTATCGAGGAATCGTTTAGAAAAATATTTTGGAAAAATCTCCTATGGAAGTTTTCCAACGTATAGATCTCAAAAAAATACACGATTTGAAAAAAAACGATGACTAAATCGGAGCTACGAGTCAAAAGATACGATAGATCGAACATTTTGGCCAAAGACACAAAACACCAAGCACCATGAACCGTCAGTGGTGTTTGGTGCGTGGTGCGAATTTGTGAGGAAAGATGACTTTTTCGGAATCTAGATGACCTCGAATGGCAACCACATTCAAAGAGTCTTGCTAGTTCGGCCGTTTTAGAGTGATCTTGAGAATTTCAGCATAATCTAAAACTGAAGGTTATGCGCCGCCAAATGGTACTCCATCTGGCGGTGCATACTAATGATTTAAAAAAAACGTGTTTAATGAAGTGACATTAGATTCAAATTTATATGTGTTATACATAATTACATTGCGAGTGAAATAATAGGCCTTAAAATGATATATATCATGCTAAGTCATGCATACACAAAACTAATAATAAGATATAAATTGAAAACGTTCAAAGAGAACATTAAAAATGAGTAAAATTTCTTTTTTGGTATCCTGATGACCCCGATGTAATGACACTATCCAGGAGTCTTGATGTTAGGGTCATTTTAGGGTGATCTCGAGAATTTCAGCACAATCTGAAACCGAAGGTTATGCGCCGCTAAATGGTACTCCATCTGGCAGCGCATATTAATGATTTAAAAAAGCGTGTTTAATGAAGTGACATTAGATTCAAATCTATATGCGTTATACATAATTACATTGCGAGTGAAATAATAGGCCTTAAAACAATATGTACCATACTAAGTCATGCATACACAAAAGGAATAATATGAATGAAATTCAAAACGGTCAAACTCGAAAAAAGGCAAAACTTAAGGTTTTCGAGGTCTCGTTTTGAAAAATATTTGGGGAAAATCACCTATGGCAGTTTGCCAACGTATAGATCCCGAAAAAATTCACGATTTGAAAAAAAACGGTGACTAAATCGGAGCTACGAGTCAAAAGATACGATAGATCGAACATTTTGGCCAATGACACAAAACACCAAGTACCACGAACCGTCGGTGGTGTTTGGTGCGTGGTGCGATTTTGCGAGGAAATATGTCTTTTTTTAAATCTAGACGACCTCGAATAGCAAGCACGTTTAGAGTGATCTTGAGATTTTAAGCACAATCTGAAACTGAAGTTTATGCGCCGCCAAATGGTACTCCATCTGGCGATGCATACTAATGATATAAAAAACGTGTTTAATGAAGTTACATTAGATTCAAATTTATGCCCGTTATACATAATTACATTGCAAGTGAAATAATAGGCCTTAAAACGATATATACCCTGCTAAGTCTTGCATACCCAAAACTAATAATAAGATATAAATTGAAAACCTTCAAAGAGAACATTAAAAATGAGTACAATTTTTTTCGGCATCCTGACGACCTCGATGTCAATACACTATCCAGGAGTCTTGATGTTAGGGTCGTTTTAGGGTGATCTCGAGAATTTTATAACAATCTGAAACCGAAAGTTATGCGCCGGCAAATGGTACTCCATCTGACGGCGCATATTAATGATTTAAAAAAGCATGTTTAATGAAGTGACATTAGACTCAAATCTATATGTGTTATACATAATTACATTGCAAGTGAAATAATAGGCCTTGAAATAATATGTACCATGCTTAGTCATGCATACACAAAAGGAATAATATGAATGAAATTCAAAACAGTTAAAATCAATAAAAGGAAAAATTAAAGGCTTTCGAGGTCTCATTTCGAAAAATATTTGGGACAAATCGCCTATGGCAGTCTGCCAACGTATAGATCCCAAAAAAATACACGATTTGAAAAAAACGGTGACTAAATCGGAGATATGAGTCATAAGATACGATAAATCGAACATTTTGGCCAAAGACACAAAACACCATGCATCATGAACCGTCAGTGGTGTTTGGTGCGTGGTGCGATTTTGCGAGGAAAGATGACTTTTTCGGAATCTAGACGACCTTGAATGGCAAGAAAGTTCAGAGGGTCTTACTCGTTCGACCGTTTTAGAGTGATCTTGAGAATTTCAGCACAATCTGAAACTGAAGGTTATGCGCCGCCAAATGGTACTCCATCTGGCGGCGCATACTAATGATTTAAAAAAACGTGTTTAATGAAGTGACATTAGATTCAAATTTATATCCGTTATACATAATTACATTGCGAGTGAAATAATAGGCCTTAAAACGATATATATTATGCTAAGTCATGCATATACAAAACTAATAATAAGATATAAATTGAAAACGTTCAAAGAGAACATTAAAATTGAGTTAAATGTCTTTTTTCGGCATCCTGACGACCTCGATGTGAAGACACTATCCAGGAGTCTTGATGTTAGGATTCAAATCTATATGCGTTATACATAATTACATTGTGAGTGAAATAAAAGGCCTTAAAATAATATGTACCATGCAAAGTCATGCATACACAAAAAGAATAATATGAATGAAATTTAAAACGGTCAAAATCGAAAAAGGCAAAATCGAAGGCTTTCGAGGTCTCGTTTCGAAAAATATTTGGGGAAAAATGCATACGGAAGTTTGCCAACTTATAGATTCTGAAAAATACACGAAACCTGAGGTAGTAATAATGTTCATAACATCATTCGATTCATAAATTTAAAACTACCTTATTCGAAGGTTTAAACTTGTAATCACTAGAACATAGTTTAGTTAATTCTAAACTTGTTCGCAAACAAAAGTTAATCCTTCTAACTTGACTTTTAAAATCAACTAAACACATTTTCTATATCTATATGATATGCTAACTTAATGATTTAAAACCTGAAAACACGAAAAAATACCGTAAAACCGGATATACGCCGTCGTAGTAACACCGCGGGTTGTTTTGGGTTAGTTAATTAAAAACTATGTTAAACTTTGATTTAAAAGTTGTTCTTATGAGAAAATGATTTTTCTTATGAACATGAAACTATATCCAAAAATCATGGTTAAACTCAAAGTGGAAGTATGTTTTCCAAAATGGTCATCTAGACGTCGTTCTTTCGACTGAAATGACTACCTTTACAAAAATGACTTGTAACCTGTATTTTCGACTATAAACTTATACCTTTTCTGTTTAGATTCATAAAATTAAGTTCAATATGAAACCATAGCAACTTGAAACACTCAAAACGGATTTAAAACGAAGAAGTTATGGGTAAAACAAGATTGGATAAATTTTCTTGTTGTAGCTACGTGAAAATTGGTAACAAAACTATATTAATCATATCTTAGCTAACTCATATTGTATTATACATGTATTCTAATATATTATATAATCTTGGGATACCATAGACACGTATGCAAATGTTTTAACATATCATATCGACCCATGTATATATATTATTTGGAACAACCATAGACACTCTATATGCAGTAATGTTGGAGTTAGCTATACATGGTTGAGGTAGATTCCAAAAATATGTATACTTTGAGTTGTGATCTAGCCTGAGACGTGTATACATTGGGTCATGGATTGATTCAAGATAATATATATCGATTTATTTCTGTACATCTAACTGTGGACAACTAGTTGTAGGTTACTAACGAGGACAGCTGACTTAATAAACTTAAAACAGTAAAACGTATTAAAAATGTTATAAATATATTTTGAACATACTTTGATATATATGTACATATTTTTTATAGGTTCGTGAATCGACCAGTGGCCAAGTCTTACTTCCCGACGAAGTAAAAATATGTGAAAGTGAGTTATAGTCCTACTTTTAAAATCTAATATTTTTGGGATGAGAATACATGCAGCTTTATAAATGATTTACAAAATAGACACAAGTACATGAAACTACTTTCTATGGTTGAACAATCGAAGCCGAATATGCCCTTTTACTTGGTAACCTAAAAATTAGTAAACCAGTCTACTAATTGACGCGAATCATAAAGATAGATCTATTGGGCCCAACAAACCCCTCCGTTGTAGCAGATGCTTTAGTACTTCGATGTTGTTTTATCATGTCCGATGGATGTCCCGGAATGATAGGGGATATTCTTATATGCATCTTGTTAATGTTGGTTACCAGGTGTTCAATCCATATGAATGATTTTTATCTCTATGTATGGGATGTATATTGAAATATGAAATCTTGTAGTCTATTATTATGATTTGATAATATATAGCTTAAACCTATAACTCACCAACATTTTTGTTGATGGTTTTAAGCATGTTTATTCTCAGGTGATTATTAAGAGCTTCCGGTGTTGCATACTAAAATAAGGACAAGATTTGAAGTCTATGCTTGTATGATATAGTGTAAAAACTGCATTCAAGAAACTTATTTTTGATGTAATATATTCTTATTGTAAACCATTATGTAATGGTCGTGTGTAAACGGTATATTTTAGATTATCATTATTTGATAATCTACGTAATGCTTTTTAAACCTTTATCGATAAAATAAACGTTATAATTATTTTAAAAATGAATGCAGTCTTTGAAAAATGTCTCATATAGAGGTCAAAACCTCGCGACGAAATCAATTAATATGGAATGTTTATAATCAATATGAACGGGACATTTCAGTTGGTATCAGAGCGTTGGTCTTAGAGAATCAGAAATTTGCATTAGTGTGTCTTATCGAGTTTGTTAGGATACATTAGTGAGTCTGGACTTCGACCGTGTTTTCTTTAAAAACGATTGCTTAACACTTTTGTTGGAAACTATATATTATTAACATGTAAATATTATGTGATCTATTAACCTCTTAATGTGTTTGATATTGTGTGATAGATGTCTACCACTAGTACAAATTCTATCGACTCATCTAATAATAATGAAGAGTCGAATATACTTTGGGAAGATTCACAAATTCCCGAAGAGGAACCGGAAGAGGAGGAACCGGAAGAAGAAGAGGTTTCGGATGTGACGACCCGGAAATTTCCGACCAAATTTAAACTTAATCTTTATATGTTTTTCGACACGATAAGCAGAGTCTGTAATGTTGAAATCTTAAAAACTTTGAACTGTGTTCATGTATTCATTTACCCTTCGACTGCTCTCGACGATTCACGGACAATTAATTGTAAATAGATGTGTGTGTATATATATATAAATAATAATTCGAAATATAATTTGAAGTATTATATGCATATTGTAACATATATAAATTATGTAAATATTAAATATATTATTATATAATATAAGTATTACACAATTAATAATGTGTTATAATTTTTTTTATTTAATATCTTTATTATTATAATTACTAGGAAAATTATAACTATTATGATTATTATTATATTCATAGTTGTTAATATTACTATTATTATTATTATTGTTTATATAATTATTATTATTATTATTATTATTATTATTATTATTATTATTATTATTATTATTATTATTAGTAATAATATTATTATTAACATATTTATTTATTTATTAATACAAAATCTATATATATCTGGATTCAGTTAGACATCTTAATCGACTTTATTAAAGTCGTACTATCTGTCTCCAAATTTCTCCATAACTTTATCAATTGTACAAAATCAGATGTAAGCAGATTCTACTTTTCTTGTGTTTTTTATTCAATTTTTCTGTTCTTCTTTTCGTTTGATTGATAAATTGAAACCATGTCAATATCAAAAATCACAGAAAGGATTTGATTCAATTACCCATCTATTTCAGAGTTTTATTTTTTTTTATTATTTTTGTCCTGATAAATAAATTCTGTTTTCCATCATATTCAACTATCCCCACTTACAGGACTTTTTTCTCTTTCTATTTTTGTTTAAGAATCTAATCTAATCCATATATGCATACATAGATAACATACATACATAAGAAAACCATCTATCTACTTTCTCTCCTTTCTTGATCAATCCATCATCACCAAAGAACCCAAAACCTAGTTACAAGTTGTTAACCATCGAATCCGAAAACCCACTTGAGTTTATTCGAAACCCGTTCAAGAACACCACTTTCGAACACCGTTGAAAACCACCACACCATCTTTATGAAACAATCTCCAAACCCTCTCCTCCACTATCACCACTACTAGACTACGACTAGTCATCATATTTTTACTACTACTCGTGAACACCATCAACACGAAAATGCAGCTGCTGCACCCACTTGATGCTCGAAATAAAACGGCTACGGTTAAGGTATCTTATCTCCAACCACCACCTTTCTTTTTGCTTTCCTTCTCTCATTGTAATCTAACACACGAGCCATAATGAATTGATACTAATCGAACCATCACCAACATGATGCTACAATTGTATTTCTGTTGCTAACCGCTGTTCAACAGACCCCAAACCCATCGATATAACTACTGAATTTCGCTGCAACTGTTACGTATTAATTTCCTATTTCTAATTTAAACTACCGCAAACAACCACCATTTAACCACCTTCGCTACTGCTATATTTCTGTTAAATACCACTACTACTGCTGTAACGATGCTGCAATTACAGCTGCCTTGTCTTCACTGTTTCTGTCAAGCAAACCCACCCACATTACTTTTTTTACTGATTCCATTTTTCTTTTAAAATAAAACTCCTTCGGTAGATAATAAGAATGATAAAATAAAAGACTATGGAGTGATCTTCTTTATCTTCTTGGGCCGACCATAGTGGGTGACATATAGGGGACATTTTGTCTTTTCTTTTACAAGTATTAGGTGATAAGTACTGATGAGTGGGGACACAATGAAATAAGGATGCGCGAATTCAGGATACGATTGGAACTTTTTGTGGATTTATACGATAGTTAATTGTATGTAGGGACCGTGAATTTGTTTTACTGTTAGACCTTGAACTTCTATTGTAGGCCATGAAACTTCAATTCAAATAAAACATTGCTGTTACTTGGGCCAAAGTAAATTTTAGACCAGATTTTAGATGTTGATGGGCTAGATGGGTGATGATATTATGTGAAAATAATGAGTAATGATGATAAGAGTATGATATATGATGGTATGATAATAATAACTAGGTAATAAAGTTAATCATGATTAAGATGGTGATTAATGAAATGAATGAAGATCATGGTATGGTATAGATAATGCTTAAATGAATTGATGATGATCCAACGATGGTTATGATTATAATATAAGGATTATGATCATACAGTGAATGAGGAGGATTATAATAATAGGACACAATAATGATGATGTTTAGTGTGAACTAAGATGATGATTATAAAAAAAAAAAAATTGAATACAATGATGATAACACAAATAAATGATGGTGGGTGATTATAAATTGGACGAAGGATAAAATTATGGTGGGGCAGTATATGAAAACAAATTTTAAAGGAAAGTTAGGAAATTGATTTTTTTTAGTGATGAGCTGGACATATTCTTTTTGATCGATGAAACTGCAAAAATTAAAACAACTTCAAGTTGACATTGGGCCGTGACACTATTGGGTTGTTATTGGACCATACTTTTGCTATTGGACCGTATTATTTGGACTTGCTGTTGGGCCAAAGTGAAACTTGGGCCAACTAGTTGTTTGTGGACTTGCAACTTGGGTCATATATAACTAAATCAGAAGCTGAATCAGAAATGTATAGATAGAATGATGGTTAGGGGTTTGGTGTTTAACCGAGAGGTCTTAGGTTCGATCCTGGACCGGGGCAATTTATTTTTATTAAGCCTTTCCCATTCAAGCTAGTTATTTTATTTATCTATTTATTTATCATTATTATTATTATTATTATTATTATTATTATTATTATTATGATTAGCATTACTATTATCATTAAAAGTATTATTATTAGCATTAAGGTTACTATTAGTAGTATCATTATGAGTAAAACTATTATAGTTATTATTATTATCAATAGTGGTATTATTATGATCCTTATTACTAAAAGTATTTTTTAAATTTTTTTTATAATTTTCATTAGTATTAATATTGAAATTAACATTTTATTTAAACTATCATTTTTTTTTATTTTAAAAGTATCACTTTTATTATTATTAAAATTATCAAAAAAATTTATCATAATTAGTATTATTTTTATCATTATTATTGGTACTATTAGTATATCAAATAAAGATTTTCTATATAAAAATATATTTATGACATAAAACCTAACCATATTAATACTTTAGTAATAAATGTTAACTATATATATAGAAAATAAATATATCTAATTAAGTTATTAATAAAACACACGATATAAAATAACAATTAAAATCACTAATAAAATATATATATTTGTTCGATTTCCATTACATGTGTTAATATTCATAATTGAATATAGGTTCGTGAATCCGAGGCCAACCCTACACTTGTTCAATATCGTCATATGTATTTTTACTATAAAATACAGTAATGTGAGTTCATTTGATTCCCTTTTACTCTTTATATTTTTGGAACTGAGAATACATGCGCTGTTTTTATAACTGCTTTACTAAATGCTTTGAAATATATTTTGAACTACGAATGCATGAAATGCTTTTATAAATGTTTGACGAGATAGACACAAGCAAAACATTCCTCGAATGAATTATTATGTAGACAGAAGTTCTGCGGATTATTATTGAATTATGTGGACATGATAATTGCCACCATTGAATTATGTGGACATGATAATTGCCACCATTGAATTATGTGGACATGATAATTGCCACCAATTGATATGAATGTTATGTGTCGAGAGAATGATTTTTATACACAGGTTATGTATATTGTTTTTGTGCACGAGATATGTGTACGGTTACTATAATTTATGAAAGGTGATTTCGTACACGAGAAAGGTGTACTGTATTTTAAAGATATCGCATGTACATTACAGGTGGGTATAGGATTCGGGCCCATTTGTACCATGCAGGATTTAAATCTTGTGGTCTATCAAATTGATGAATTTTATTGTTTTATGATAAACCTATGAACTCACCAACCTTTTGGTTGACACTTGAAAGCATGTTTATTCTCAGGTATGAAAGAAATCTTCCCCTGTGCATTTGCTCATTTTAGAGATGTTACTTGGAGTCATTCATGACATATTTCAAAAGACGTTGCATTCGAGTCATCGAGTTCATCAAGATCATTATTTAGTCAATTATAGTTGGATGTATTATGAAATGGTATGCATGTCATCAACTTTCAATGAAATGAAAGTTTGTCTTTTAAAACGAATGCAATGTTTGTAAAATGTATCATTTAGAGGTCAAGTACCTCGTGATGTAACCAACTATTCTGAATCGTTTATAATCGAGATGGACTTCGTCCGGATGGATTAGGATGGGACATTTTAGTTGGTATCAGAGCGGTGGTCTTAGCGAACCATGTCTTGCATTAGTGTGTCTAACTGATAGTTGTTTAGATGCATTGGTGAGTCTGGACTTCGACCGTGTCTGCATGTCAAAAGTTTTGCTTATCATTTCTAGTCGAAAATCATCTGCTTATCATCCTTAGGAAATTACCTGCTCATCATTCTTAGTCTAGACATGTCTTACTGCCTCTATTGCATAGACAGTGTATAGATAAATTCATATCTTAGCGTATCTGTTATAGTTGCCTTTGCCTAACATATTCCGTAGATTCCTCCGTAACTTATGGATTTTAGTATTATATATGCATATGTAAATTATGTATTGCAGGGAACTAATCTACATCCTATAATCTATTTCTTATCAAAAAAATCCTTCATCTGATCGTACGAGATGAATCCCTCAACCAGTTCGAATTCCTCGGATTCCGACAGCTATTCTGATATGGAGTTTCACCTAAGCTCTGAAAGCAGTGTCACCAGAATGAATCAACCAATCATCCATCCCCAATTCTTCTGATGCGTTCGTCGTTGATTTAATCAATGGAGACGCGCAGAAGGCGATCCCTTCCAATAACCGAATTCACCTCTTGATGAAGAACCTGAAGCACTTACCAGCGAACCTGTTCGTAACACCATTTTCACCCTCATTTCCTGAATATCTCGCCACGGCTATATCATAACTCAGATTCTACACCTTATTCATCTGCTCATTCCGACCGACAATCATCCTGGAATAATAGAAGAAGTCAACGAACTTTGCGCTCGAGTAATCAATCTGGAGAATATGGTGTAAAAATTTACCAGCTTCAGCAACATCACCGGCACCAACTGTACCATCAATAACAGCACCAGTATCATCAACAATCCATGCCTCAACATCTCATTCTGTACCTCGAGTATAATCATCGTTCTACGTATCGTTCTACATCATTTATCCCCGTTCGACATGGCGATTAAGTAATCTCTAAAGTTTTGGAGATTATCCATTCTAGTTCTAACGGTAAATCAAATGAGATTAATATCATATTAACTCATTAAATCCATGATTACATCTGAAGAAAATATATATGTAAATATATTTTCATAAAGATTGTAATTAAAAATTCCTTTGTACAAACTGTTAATGGTGAAAATATTTTAACGGGTAGGTAATACCCGAGGAAAATTTAGATTTCACATTAATAAGTTACACTGTACATTCTATCAAATCTGATTCAACAGTCATTTACTATCCTATTTACATCCACCGATGCACGTATCCGTTCACCACAGAATAACCATTTTCATTCAATTTCATATTTGGATTTTGATTTATCAGAATCCAACAAGTGGCATAATGAAGAAAACATTGGACAAAATAAAAATTGTTAGAAACAAACAAATTAATTATGAGAAATTTTATTAAGAATCCACGCTAACTGTTCCTAGCAAACTGTTCCTAGCTAACTGATTACATTTTATTTATCGCAATTTAATTATCGCATTTTATTTATCGCAATTTTTATTCTCGCAATTTTATTTATCGTCATTTAATTTCGGTTATTTATTTTAAGCACTTTAAATATCGGGACACGTATACAAGGTTTTGACATATCATATCGACGCATCTATATATATTATTTGGAATAACCATAGACACTCTATATGCAGTAATGATCGAGTTCTCTATACAGGGTTGAGGTTGATTCTATAATAATATATATAGTTTGAGCTGTGATCGAGTCTGAGACCTGCATATAACGGGTCACGATACGTATTAATTAATTCGAATATTATATATTAAACTATATATGAATTATTGGACTGTCAACTGTGGACTATCGACTGTGGACTAATAACATTGGACAATTAAAATGAATTAAAATATTGATTATAATATATGAAACTAAACAATTCTTCAAGTTTGCCACTTGATTTCATCTTAAACCTCATTTGTATCTTGACGATTACAATCTGCGTTCAAACCTTTCATGATTCGTGAAAACATCTCAAACGAGAGGATGAACCTACCGCACTTCATCTACGGGAGAAAAGATTGATGCATTTAGTTATGCATCTGAAAAACTCTCGAAAATTGAGTAAACGTTTAACACATAGTTGTGCTAATTCCTTTAGTGTTATTATTACCCAAAATAACTTGGTAATTCCTTTCAAATTAGCCAAATTTGTCACAGCTCCATCAAGTCAACTTCGACTTTTCAGTCAGACTAGCCTTACTATAACCTTGATATATATGCGTGCTCTTTTATTGTTACCGGGGAATCCTTTTTATATTCCATCATATTACCAGCAGACGTACCAGCAACCTCGTTGCTCCTTGGCTTAATTCTCTCTGACAAATCACTATATTTATCTATTGAAGTCTCATCATGTACTCATCCGCATCTTGTAACAAGAATTGCCATACCAATTACTGGGAATCAGCAAATCTGTATTGTGAGTCTCGCAACGTTTCTACATCAAAAGTTATATGTATACATATAACATTTACCTCTTAGAATTATGATCTTCCATTCTGAAATTCTGAAAAAGCACCTAGTCTGCGAATCAATATTCTAAATGTTGAAAAGGCTGAATGAAGCAGCAGAAACTATAGACAACCGTAACAGTCAAAAGTTTGAAATTGGAAAACGGATTAAGCAAAGTATGAAGGAGGCTATGAACAAATCACAAGGACTAAACATGTACTTAATGAATTCAGATGATTCTGCATCTGATGAACTCTTTAACGAATATCTTGCTTTTATTTATTCTAAATCCTTGCGAAAGGATTTTCTTCATCAACCTTCGATCTTAGAAGTTCCAAAATATCATCATAAATATCTTCGATATTTCTGAAGATATTTTCATAACTATCCTTATCTGAAATCAGTTATCTTTTCACGTCATCTGTGTTGCACCATAAAGGAAACTGTTTAGTTTCTATATTCTGTAAACTTTAAAGCTTAAAATATGAATGTTATTGAAGTAATGTTGAGAACTGATGCATGAGTTAGTATAATATAATGACACTTGATCAACGTGATTATATTACAGTAAGTCATGCTGAGTTTCTAATGGGACGTGATGATTCACAGATCATAACGTCATCATGTGCCATGTTACACGACTCTTACGTTCTATCTAATCTATAAACATATCAATAACATATTTTCTTGATAGTTCTATCTTTTCTCTTGAATTCTAGTAATTTACCAAATCAAAATCGTACTATTACAATCTCTCTCTTAGAACATTAGTCATGTTCATTCGAAACTCCATACCTACAAATTCTAGACCATTACTTGCGAAAATAAAACAAAAGCATGGAACTTCGAAATAGAAAGAGGGTATAAATCGCAGCAAATAAGAGAGAGCATTAACTGTGAATGGCAATGATTATAGAAGATGAAAGCAGGGACTACGAAATATAAGGTAGAATATAAAGCCCAATAACACACATAAATTACAAGCCGTGGATATTAATACGAATAGCAATATAAAGACACGGTAGAATTAAGAATAGTATCACCCCAAAGTAATAGTAGAAGTAACCAGATTCTTCTGGTGGAAGATTAAAAAGAATGATGATAGAAATGATAATTAAGAAAATATCAAGGAGTAGAACTGGATGAAGCATTTTCCCAACCTTTTAGAAGTAAGAAGTAAGAATTAAGAATGAAAGTATAGGAAGGATGAAAATTAGGGAACGGAAGAAGTTCATTTATAGTGAAGATACCAGACAAAGCAATCGATACAGATCATCGCATTTAATTATAGAGATCTTAATTTCCTTACTCACCGAAGAATCAAATCTTTTAGATTTCGAAGATTTCCTTTAAATCTCTTGAATTACAGAATTCAAACGTGACCACGTCAAAAGTTAAGACGCACCTAGTTTTCTAAAAATTCAACCAAGACAATGTCAAAAGTTAAGACGAACCTTATTTTTCTAAATTCAACCCTCTACGTCAAAAGTTATGACGAAGTTTATTTTCCTTAATACACTATTTTGAGATAGCTTCACTCATACTCTTCACAAAAATTGAGTTGTTTTATCTGTATTATTAAATAATGATAAAACTCTATTTATCAGCTCATATTCGTCATGAAAACATATTTATTGTTAGCCATGACGACCTCACTCAAATTTCGGGACGAAATTTCTTTAACGGGTAGGTACTGTGACGACCCGGAAATTTCCGATCAAATTTAAACTTAATCTTTATATGTTTTTCGACACGATAAGCAGAGTCTGTAATGTTGAAATCTTAAAAACTTTGAACTGTGTTCATGTATTCATTTACCCTTCGACTGCTCTCGACGATTCACGGACAATTAATTGTAAATAGATGTGTGTGTATATATATATAAATAATAATTCAAAATATAATTTGAAGTATTATATGCATATTGTAACATATATAAATTATGTAAATATTAAATATATTATTATATAATATACGTATTACACAATTAATAATGTGTTATAATTTTTTTTATTTAATATCTTTATTATTATAATTACTAGGAAAATTATAACTATTATGATTATTATTATATTCATAGTTGTTAATATTACTATTATTATTATTATTGTTTATATAATTATTATTATTATTATTATTATTATTATTATTATTATTATTATTATTATTATTATTAGTAATAATATTATTATTAACATATTTATTTATTTATTAATACAAAATCTATATATATCTGGATTAAGTTAGACATCTTAATCGACTTTATTAGAGTAGTACTATATGTCTCCAAATTTCTCCATAACTTTATCAATTGTACAAAATCAGATGTAAGCAGATTCTACTTTTCTTGTGTTTTTTATTCAATTTTTCTGTTCTTCTTTTCGTCTGATTGATAAATTGAAACCATGTCAATATCAAAAATCACAGAAAGGATTTGATTCAATTACCCATCTATTTCAGAGTTTTATTTTTTTTTATTATTTTTGTCCTGATAAATAAATTCTGTTTTCCATCATATTCAACTATCCCCACTTACACGACTTTTTTCTCTTTCTATTTTTGTTTAAGAATCTAATCTAATCCATATATGCATACATAGATAACATACATACATAAGAAAACCATCTATCTACTTTCTCTCCTTTCTTGATCAATCCATCATCACCAAAGAACCCAAAACCTAGTTACAAGTTGTTAACCATCGAATCCGAAAATCCACTTGAGTTTATTCGAAACCCGTTCAAGAACACCACTTTCGAACACCGTTGAAAACCACCACACCATCTTTATGAAACAATCTCCAAACCCTCTCCTCCACTATCACCGCTACTAGACTACGACTAGTCATCATATTTTTACTACTACTCGTGAACACCATCAACACGAAAATGCAGCTGCTGCACCCACTTGATGCTCGAAATAAAATGGCTACGGTTAAGGTATCTTATCTCTAACCACCACCTTTCTTTTCGCTTTCCTTCTCTCATTGTAATCTAACACACGAGCCATAATGAATTGATACTAATCGAACCATCACCAACATGATGCTACAATTGTATTTCTGTTGCTAACCGCTGTTCAACAGACCCCAAACCCATCGATATAACTACTGAATTTCGCTGCAACTGTTACGTATTAATTTCCTATTTCTAATTTAAACTACCGCAAATAACCACCATTTAACCACCTTCGCTACTGCTATATTTCTGTTAAATACCACTACTACTGCTGTAACGATGCTGCAATTACAGCTGCCTTGTCTTCACTGTTTCTGTCAAGCAAACCCACCCACATCACTTTTTTTACTGATTCCATTTTTCTTTTAAAATAAAACTCCTTCGGTAGATAATAAGAATGATAAAATAAAAGACTATGGAGTGATCTTCTTTATCTTCTTGGGCCGACCATAGTGGGTGACATATAGGGGACATTTTGGCTTTTCTTTTACAAGTATTAGGTGATAAGTACTGATGAGTGGGGACACAATGAAATAAGGATGCGCGAATTCAGGATACGATTGGAACTTTTTGTGGATTTATACGATAGTTAATTGTATGTAGGGACCATGAATTTGTTTTACTGTTAGACCTTGAACTTGTATTGTAGGCCATGAAACTTCAATTCAAATAAAACATTGCTGTTACTTGGGCCGAAGTAAATTTTAGACCAGATTTTAGATGTTGATGGGCTAGATGGGTGATGATATTATGTGAAAATAATGAGTAATGATGATAAGAGTATGATATATGATGGTATGATAATAATAACTAGGTAATAAAGTTGATCATGATTAAGATGGTGATTAATGAAATGAATGAAGATCATGGTATGGTATAGATAATGCTTAAATGAATTGATGATGATCCAACGATGGTTATGATTATAATATAAGGATTATGATCATACAGTGAATGAGGAGGATTATAATAATAGGACACAATAATGATGATGTTTAGTGTGAACTAAGATGATGATTATAAAAAAAAAATTGAATACAATGATGATAACACAAATAAATGATGGTGGGTGATTATAAATTGGACGAAGGATAAAATTATGGTGGGGCAGTATATGAAAACAAATTTTAAAGGAAAGTTAGGAAATTGATTTTTTTTTTAGTGATGAGCTGGACATATTCTTTTTTATCGATGAAACTGCAAAAATTAAAACAACTTCAAGTTGACATTGGGCCGTGACACTATTGGGTTGTTATTGGACCATACTTTTGCTATTGGACCGTATTATTTGGACTTGCTGTTGGGCCAAAGTGAAACTTGGGCCAACTAGTTGTTTGTGGACTTGCAACTTGGGTCATATATAACTAAATCAGAAGCTGAATCAGAAATGTATAGATAGAAGGATGGTTAGGGGTTTGGTGTTTAACCGAGAGGTCTTAAGTTCGATCCCGGGCCGGGGCAGTTTATTTTTATTAAGCCTTTCCCATTCAAGCTAGTTATTTTATTTATCTATTTATTTATCATTATTATTATTATTATTATTATTATTATTATTATTATTATTATTATTATTATTATTATTATTATTATTATTAGCATTACTATTATCATTAAAAGTTTTATTATTAGCATTAAGGTTACTATTAGTAGTATCATTATGAGTAAAACTATTATAGTTATTATTATTATCAATTGTGGTATTATTATGATCCTTATTACTAAAAGTATTTTTTAATTTTTTTATAATTTTCATTAGTATTAATATTGAAATTAACATTTTATTTAAACTATCATTTTTTTTATTTTAAAAGTATCACTTTTATTATTATTAGAATTATCAAAAAAATTTATCATAATTAGTATTATTTTTATCATTATTATTGGTACTATTAGTATATCAAATAAAGATTTTCTATATAAAAATATATTTATGACGTAAAACCTAACTATATTAATACTTTAGTAATAAATGTTAACTATATATATAGAAAATAAATATATCTAATTAATTTATTAATAAAACACACGATATAAAATAACAATTAAAATCACTAATAAAATATATATATTTGTTCGATTTCCATTACATGTGTTAATATTCATAATTGAATATAGGTTCGTGAATCCGAGGCCAACCCTACACTTGTTCAATATCGTCATATGTATTTTTACTATAAAATACAGTAATGTGAGTTCATTTGATTCCCTTTTACTCTTTATATTTTTGGAACTGAGAATACATGCGCTGTTTTTATAACTGCTTTACTAAATGCTTTGAAATATATTTTGAACTACGAATACATGAAATGATTTTATAAATGTTTGACGAGATAGACACAAGCAAAACATTCCTCGAATGAATTATTATGCAGACAGAAGTTCTGCGGATTATTATTGAATTATGTGGACATGATAATTGCCACCATTGAATTATGTGGACATGATAATTGCCACCATTGAATTATGTGGACATGATAATTGCCACCAATTGATATGAATTTTATATATCGAGAGAATGATTTTTATACACAGGTTATGTATATTGTTTTTGTGCACGAGATATGTGTACGGTTACTATAATTTATGAAAGGTGATTTCGTACACGAGAAAGGTGTACTGTATTTAAAAGATATCGCATGTACATTACAGGTGGGTATAGGATTCGGGCCCATTTGTACCATGCAGGATTTAAATCTTGTGGTCTATCAAATTGATGAATTTTATTGTTTTATGATAAACCTATGAACTCACCAACCTTTTGGTTGACACTTGAAAGCATGTTTATTCTCAGGTATGAAAGAAATCTTCCACTGTGCATTTGCTCATTTTAGAGATGTTACTTGGAGTCATTCATGACATATTTCAAAAGACGTTGCATTCGAATCATCGAGTTCATCAAGATCATTATTTAGTCAATTATAGTTGGATGTATTATGAAATGGTATGCATGTCATCAACTTTCAATGAAATGAAAGTTTGTCTTTTAAAACGAATGCAATGTTTGTAAAATGTATCATTTAGAGGTCAAGTACCTCGCGATGTAACCAACTATTCTGAATCGTTTATAATTGAGATGGACTTCGTCCGGATGGATTAGGATGGGACATTTCAGTTGGTATCAGAGCGGTGGTCTTAGCGAACCATGTCTTGCATTAGTGTGTCTAACTGATAGTTGTTTAGATGCATTGGTGAGTCTGGACTTCGACCGTGTCTGCATGTCAAAAGTTTTGCTTATCATTTCTAGTCGAAAATCATCTGCTTATCATCCTTAGGAAATTACCTGCTCATCATTCTTAGTCTAGACATGTCTTACTGCCTCTATTGCATAGACAGTGTATAGATAAATTCATATCTTAGCGTATCTGTTATAGTTGCCTTTGCCTAACATATTCTGTAGATTCCTCCGTAACTTATGGATTTTAGTATTATATATGCATATGTAAATTATGTATTGCAGGGTACTAATCTACATCCTATAATCTATTTCTTATCAAAAAAATCCTTCATCTGATCGTACGAGATGAATCCCTCAACCAGTTCGAATTCCTCGGATTTCGACAGCTATTCTGATATGGAGTTTCACCTAAGCTCTGAAAGCAGTGTCACCAGAATGAATCAACCAATCATCCATCCCCAATTCATCTGATGCGTTTGTAGTTGATTTAATCAATGGAGACGCGCAGAAGGCGATCCCTTCCAATAACCGAATTCACCTCTTGATGAAGAACCTGAAGCACTTACCAGCGAACCTGTTCGTAACACCATTTTCACCCTCATTTCCCGAATATCTCGCCACGGCTATATCATAACTCAGATTCTACACCTTATTCATCTGCTCATTCTGACCGACAATCATCCCGGAATAATAGAAGAAGTCAACGAACTTTGCGCTCGAGTTATCAATCTGGAGAATATGGTGTAAAAATTTACCAGCTTCAGCAACATCACCGGCACCAACTGTACCATCAATAACAGCACCAGTATCATCAACAATCCATGCCTCAACATCTCATTCTGTACCTCGAGTATAATCATCATTCTACGTATCGTTCTACATCATTTATCCCCGTTCGACATGGCGATTAAGTAATCTCTAAAGTTTTGGAGATTATCCATTCTAGTTCTAACGGTAAATCAAATGAGATTAATATCATATTAACTCATTAAATCCATGATTACATCTGAAGAAAATATATATGTAAATATATTTTCATAAAGATTGTAATTAAAAATTCCTTTGTACAAACTGTTAATGGTGAAAATATTTTAACGGGTAGGTAATACCCGAGGAAAATTTAGATTTCACATTAATAAGTTACACTGTACATTTTATCAAATCTGATTCAACAGTCATTTACTATCCTATTTACATCCACCGATGCACGTATCCGTTCACCACAGAATAACCATTTTCATTCAATTTCATATTTGGATTTTGATTTATCAGAATCCAACAAGTGGCATAATGAAGAAAACATTGGACAAAATAAAAATTGTTAGAAACAAACAAATTAATTATGAGAAATTTTATTAAGAATCCACGCTAACTGTTCCAAGCAAACTGTTCCTAGCTAACTGATTACATTTTATTTATCGCAATTTAATTATCGCAATTTATTTATCGCATTTTATTTATCACAATTTTTATTCTCGCAATTTTATTTATCGTCATTTAATTTCTGTTATTTATTTTAAGCACTTTAAATATCGGGACACGTATTTTAAGCTCATTTTAGAGATGTTACTTGGAGTCATTCATGACATATTTCAAAAGACGTTGCATTCGAGTCATCGAGTTCATCAAGATCATTATTTAGTCAATTATAGTTGGATGTATTATGAAATGGTATGCATGTCATCAACTTTCAATGAAATGAAAGTTTGTCTTTTAAAACGAATGCAATGTTTGTAAAATGTATCATTTAGAGGTCAAGTACCTCGCGATGTAACCAACTATTCTGAATCGTTTATAATCGAGATGGACTTCGTCCGGATGGATTAGGATGGGACATTTCATCGGAGGAAGAAATATTGATACCTACTGTAAATCGATTAAATAAAAGAAAATCCTCAACCAACGGACTAAAGTCAATAATGGTCAATGGTGTTTCTGCCGAGGAAGCAAAATATTGGGAAGATTACCAATTTTCCGATGAATCGGATCCCGATGAGGATTCCGATAATGTTATAGAAATTACCTCGACCCAATTTAATAAAGCAAAAGAAAATAATAAGGGAAAAGGTATAAAAATTGAGAAACCTGATTCCAACCCCGATGAACTTTATATGTATCGGCAACGTCTGTATTTCCTAAATTGTAACAATAACCCGGGAACCTCTAAACCACCAGGTTTTTCTAAACCATTGTGGAAAACGACGGCTCGTATCAGAGGAACACCATATATCCCTAGAAAATTAGGAAAACGAACCAAGTCCGAAGAAGAAGAAACCAGTGATTCAAATTAGAGGGTTGTAATCATGTTGTGTATTATATGTATTGTAGTGTACTTGTCCTTTTATGTTCTATGTAAAAATTGCTTGTATTGTTTGTTAATTATCTTTTACGAATCTAATCCTTGTCTATTTTACAGTATAAAAACAAAATGGACGTTAAGGGTAGACAACCGAATATTTTAGAAGACCTACCAGAGGATATGATTGAGGAAATCTTGTCTAGAGTCGGTCAGAATTCATCAGCACATTTAGTTATGGTGAAATTAACTTGTCAAACATTTGAAAGACTTTCCAGAAATGCCTTAGTTTATAAAAGGATTTCCTTTGATAGGTGGGGTATATCACATTTGGGAGATCGTAAGTTACGCCGTGTTTTCTTTAAAGCGTTAAATGCGGGGAACCCAAATGCAATTTTACTCTATGGGTTAAGAACCTATTTTGACTCAACATATCCCAACATAGGATTTCGTGAATTAGAAAGAGCTTCTAATATGCAACATAAAGAAGCATGTTATACTTACGAGTTAGTGATGTTCGCTTCTTACCAAAGTCAGAAAAAGAACATCGGGTTACAACTTTTAAATAAAACCTTCCCACAAGTGACGGATTCAGTGGTTGGGGTGAGAAACAAGGTTTTTAGATTATTACGCAGCTGTTGGACATTACGAAACCCTCGTCCTTTTGACGACATTACAACATGCTACCTAGCCAATGGTCATAACGGTTACTTTCTACAAGATCAAGGATGGGAAGTCGTCTTAGTAAAACCTGAATGCATGAATTGTTTCTGGATTTATGAATTACGTGTCTTTATTTCTTTTGTTGAACAACTTGTGTATTAACTAGAATTGCCTTCATAGCTGCCGAGTAGCAAAGTTATTATGTGCTATATTTCATCCTATATGTATAATAACGGTATTGTAAGTTTGTAAAATATTGTATAAAGTTTGAACGTGAAATATTATTGTAATAAGTTTTTCATATAGAATTGTAGTAGTTGAATTGTATAATAGCTGCTAAGTATGAACTTAACGGGTAGGTACTACCTGAATTAAAACTATAAAATGCTAATATGAAGAAAAAGCTTTTATAAATAAGTTCATATTATGCTATGAAATACTATTGACTACTCTTAAATTCTATATGGTTAACTCAGTTCTTTTGGCTATTTTTGTAGGAAATGGCACCGGCGACTCGTCAGAACTTGAACATGAGTGAGGAAGATTTCCGTGTTTTCTTTGCTGCGAACATAGCCGCAATGCAGGCTGCGATGCAAAATAACAATAACTCTGGATCTAGCAGTGGAACTAATTCCGCAAGAAATTGTGTAGGATGCTCCTACAAAGAATTCACTGCCTGCAAACCTTTGGAATTTGATGGAACCGAAGGACCAATTGGATTGAAACGGTGAACCAAGAAGGTCGAATCGGTGTTTGCCATAAGTAAGTGTACTAAAGAGGACAAAGTTAAGTACGCTACGCATACCTTCACAGGTACGGCGTTAACATGGTGGAATACCTATCTCGAGCAGGTAGGACAAGATGCTGCTTACGCATTACCATGGTCAGCATTCAAGCAATTGATGAACGAGCAGTATCGTCCCAGAAACGAGGTCAATAAGCTCAAGGTAGAGCTTAGAGGATTATGAACGCAAGGTTTCGATATCACCATGTACGAATGACGATTCACAGAATTGTGCCTATTGTGTCCCAGAACGTTCGAAGACGAAGAAGAGAAGATCGACGCATTTGTAAAAGGGTTACCGGAAAGAATTCAAGAAGATGTGAGTTCACACGAGCCCGCCTCCATACAAAAGGCAAGTTGAATGGCTCACAAATTAGTGAACTAGATTGAAGGAAGGATTAAAGAGCAGGACACCGAAGAGGCTAACATGCAACAAGTCAAGAGAAAGTGGAAAGAAACCAATGACAAGAGTCACCAATACAATAACAACAATCACAACCACAATCGCAATAACTATCCCAATAACCGCAACATCAATCGCAATAACAACTTCAACAAATATCCCAACAACAACTACAATAACCGTCCCAACAACAATAATAACAAAAACAACAGCAACAATAACAATCCCAACAACAATCTCAATAACAACAATGGCAACAAAAACCAAAAACAGCCATGCCAAAGATGTGAAGAGCATCACCTGGGGTTCTGCATGACATTTTGCAACAGGTGTAAAACAAATGGTCATAGCGCGAAGAAGTGCGAAATCTACGAACCAATGCATAACACAACTAAAGGAACAGATAATGTCGGAACCAATAACACCGCCATAGTTTGTTTTGGCTGTGGAAAACCAGGCCACTTTAGTAGAAATTGCCCGAATCAGGGGAATACTAATGGGAATGGCCGTGGAAGAGTTTTCAATATTAATACGGCAGAAGCGCAGGAAGACCCGAAGCTTGTTACGGGTACGTTTCTCATTGACAATAAATCTGCTTATGTTTTATTTGATTCGGGTGCGGATAGAAGCTATATGAGTAGAGATTTTTGTGTTAAACTAAGTTGTTCACCGACGCCCTTGGATAATAAATTTTTACTCGAATTAGCAAATAGTAAATTAATTACAGCAGATAATATATGTCGGAATCGAGAAATTAAACTGGTTAGAGAAACATTTAAGATTGACTTGATACCAGTAGAGTTAGGGAGTTTTGATGTGATAATTGGTATGGACTGGTTGAAAGAAGTAAAAGAAGAGATCGTTTGTTACAAAAATGCAATTCGCATTATACGAGAAAAAGGAAAACCCTTAATGGTGTACGGAGAAAAGAGCAACGCAAAGTTAAATCTTATTAGTAACTCGAAGGCACAAAAACTAATAAGAAAAGGTTGCTATGTTGTGCTAGCACACGTCGAGAAAGTCATTTCCGAAGAAAAGAACATCAATGATGTTCCCGTCGCAAAAGAATTTCCCGATGTATTTCCGAAAGAATTACCGGGACTACCTCCACACCGATCCGTTGAATTTCAAATAGACCTTGTACCGGGAGCTGCACCAATAGCTCGTGCTCCATACAGACTCGCACCCAGCGAAATGAAGGAACTTCAGAGCGAATTACAAGAACTTTTAGAGCGTGGTTTCATTCGACCAAGCACATCACCGTGAGGAGCTCCTGTTTTGTTTGTCAAGAAGAAGGATGGTACATTTAGGTTGTGTATCGACTACCGAGAGTTGAACAAACTTACCATCAAGATCCTCTATCCACTACCGTGAATCGACTACTTATTTGATCAACTACAAGGCTCTTCGGTTTATTCGAAGATTGATTTACATTCTGGGTATCATCAAATGCGGGTGAAGGAGGATGATATTCCAAATACTGCTTTTAGGACGCGTTACGGTCATTACGAGTTTATGGTTATGCCGTTTGGGTTGACTAACGCACCAGCTGTGTTCATGGACCTCATGAACCGAGTGTGTGGACCATACCTTGACAAGTTTGTCATTGTTTTCATCGATGGCATACTTATTTACTCAAAGAATGACTAAGAGCACGAAGAACATTTGAGAAAAGTGCTAGAGTTGTTAAGGAAAGAAAAATTGTATGCTAAGTTTTCAAATTGTGCATTTTGGTTGGAAAAAGTTCAATTCCTCGGTCACATAGTGAACAAAGAAGGTATGCAAGAGGATCCAGCAAAGATTGAAACCGTTGAAAAGTGGGAAACCCCGAAAACTCCGAAGCACATACGCCAATTTTTAGGGCTGGCTGGTTATTACAGGAGATTCATCCAAGATTTTTCCAAAATAGCAAAACCCTTTACTGCATTAACGCATAAAGGGAAGAAATTTGAATGGAAGGATGAACAAGAGAAAGCATTTCAATTGTGTATTAATGCAACGAACGAAGGTAATTGCTTATGCGTCTAGACAATTGAAGATTCACGAGCAAAATTATACGACGCATGATTTGGAATTAGGCGCGGTTGTTTTTGCATTAAAGACTTGGAGGCACTACTTATATGGGGTCAAAAGTATTATATATACCGACCACAAAAGTCTTCAACACATATTTAATCAGAAACAACTGAACATGAGGTAGCGTAGGTGGATTGAATTGTTGAATGATTACGACTTTCAGATTCGTTACCACCCGGGGAAGGCAAATGTGGTAGCCGACGCCTTGAGCAGAAAGGACAGAGAACCCATTCGAGTAAAATCTATGAATATAATGATTCACAATAACCTTACTACTCAAATAAAGGAGGCGCAACAAGGAGTTTTAAAAGAGCAAAATTTAAAGAATGAAATACCCAAAGGATCGGAGAAGCATCTTAATATTCGGGAAGACGAAACCCGGTATAGGGCTGAAAGAATTTAGGTACCAAAATTTGGAGATATGAGAGAAATGGTACTTAGAGAAGCTCATAAAACCAGATACTCAATACATCCTGGAACGGGGAAGATGTACAAGGATCTCAAGAAATATTTTTGGTGGCCAGGTATGAAAGCCGATGTTGCTAAATACATAGGAGAATGTTTGACGTGTTCTAAGGTCAAAGCGGAGCATCAGAAACCATCAGGTCTACTTCAAAAACCCGAAATCCCGAAATGGAAATGGAAAAACATTACCATGGATTTCATCACTAAATTGCCAAGGACTGCCAGTGGTTTTGATACTATTTGGGTAATAGTTTATCGTCTCACCAAATCAGCACACTTCCTGCCAATAAGAGAAGATGACAAGATGGAGAAGTTAACACGATTGTATTTGAAGGAAGTCGTCTCCAGATATGGAATACCAATCTCTATTATCTCTGATAGGGATGGCAGATTTATTTCAAGATTCTGGCAGATATTATAGCAAGCATTAGGAACTCATCTAGACATGAGTACTGCTTATAATCCACAAACTAATGGGCAGAGCGAAAGGACGATACAAATGCTTGAAGACATGCTACGAGCATGTGTTATTGATTTCGGAAACAGTTGAGATCGACACCTTCCGTTAGCAGAATTTTTCTACAACAATAGCTACCATTCAAGCATTGAGATGGCGCCGTTTGAAGCACTCTATGGTAGAAAGTGCAGGTCTCCAATTTTTTGAAGTGAAGTGGAGGATAGACAGATTACGGGTCCGGAGATAATACAAGAAACTACCGAGAAGATCATCCAAATTCAACAACGGTTGAAAGCCGCCCAAAGTAGACAAAAGAGCTACGCTGACATTAAAAGAAAATATATAGAATTTGAAATTGGAGAGATGGTCATGCTTAAAGTTGCACCTTGGAAAGGCGTTGTTCGATTTGGTAAACAAGGGAAATTAAACGCAAGGTATATTGGACCATTCAAGGTTATTGATCGCGTCGGACCAGTAGCTTACCGACTTGAGTTACCTCAACAACTCGTGGCTGTACATAACACTTTGCACGTCTCAAATTTGAAGAAATGTTTTGCTAAAGAAGATCTCACTATTTCGTTAGACGAAATCTAAATCAACGAAAAACTTCAATTTATCGAAGAACCCGTCGAAATAATGGATCGTGAGGTTAAAAGACTTAAGCAAAATAAAATACCAATTGTTAAGGTTTGATAGAATGCTCATAGAGGACCCGAGTTCACCTGGGAACGAGAAGATCAGATGAAGAAGAAATATCCGCACTTATTTCCAGAAGATATAACAACACCTCCAACTGATTAAAATTTTGGGACAAAATTTATTTAACGGGTAGGTACTGTAGTTACCTGAACTTTTCCATGTTTATATATATTAAATGAAATTATTTTTTACATGATTAAGTGTTTCCAACATGTTAAGCAATCAAACTTGTTAACACTTGATTAATTGAAATAGGTTTCATATAGACACTTGACCACCCAAGTTGACCGGTGATTCACGAACGTTAAAACTTGTAAACTATATGATGACTTATATATGGTTATATATATAGTTAACATGATATGATGATAAGTAAGTATCTCATTAGGTATTTTAACAATGAGTTATATACATAAAAATGAGACTATTGAATTAAGAAACTCGAAAACGATATATATAACGATTATCGTTATAACAACGTCTTACTAAGTACATATGAATCATATTAAGATATTGATACACTTGGTTAATTATGTTAAATGATAGGTAAATATATCATTAAGTGTATTAACAATGAACTACATATGTAAAATAAGACTACTAACTTAATGATTTCGAAACGAGACATATATGTAACGATTATCGTTGTAACGACATTTAACTGTATATATATCATACTAAGATATATTATATATCATAATATCATGATAATGTAACAATTTAACATCTCTTTAGATATAATAAATAATGGGTTAACAACATTTAACAAGACTGTTAACCTAAAGGTTTTAAAACAACATATACATGTAACGACTAACGATGACTTAACGAATCAGTTAAAATGTATTTACATGTAGTGTTTTAATATGTATTCATACACTTTTGAAAGACTTCAAGACACTTATCAAAGTACTTCTACTTAACAAAAATGCTTACAATTACATCCTCATTTATTTTCATCAACAATTCTACTCGTATGCACTCGTATTTGTACTCGTACAATACACAGCTTCTAAATATGTTTACTATTGGTATATATGAAATGTCCCGTTCTTATTGATTAAAAACGTTCCATATTAATTGATTTCGTTGCGAGGTTTTGACCTATATATGAGACATTTTTCAAAGACTGCATTCATTTTTAAAACAAACCATAACCTTTATTTCATAAATAAAGGTTTAAAAAGCTTTACGTAGATTATCAAATAATGATAATCTAAAATATCCTGTTTACACACGACCATTACATAATGGTTTACAATACAAATATGTTACATCGAAATCAGTTTCTTGAATGCAGTTTTTACACAATATCATACAAACATGGACTCCAAATCTTGTCCTTATTTTAGTATGCAATAGCGGAAGCTCTTAATATTCACCTGAGAATAAACATGCTTTAAACGTCAACAAAAATGTTGGTGAGTTATAGGTTTAACCTATATATATCAAATCGTAACAATAGACCACAAGATTTCATATTTCAATACACATCCCATACATAGAGATAAAAATCATTCATATGGTGAACACCTGGTAACCGACATTAACAAGATGCATATATAAGAATATCCCCATCATTCCGGGACACCCTTCGGATATGATATAAATTTCAAAGTACTAAAGCATTCGGTACTTTGGATGGGGTTTGTTAGGCCCAATAGATCTATCTTTAGGATTCGCGTCAATTAGGGTGTCTGTTCTCTAATTCTTAGATTACCAGACTTAATAAAAAGGGGCATATTCGATTTCGATAATTCAACCATAGAATGTAGTTTCACGTACTTGTGTCTATTTTGTAAATCGTTTATAAAACCTGCATGTATTCTCATCCCAAAAATATTAGATTTTAAAAGTGGGACTATAACTCACTTTCACAGATTTTTACTTCGTCGAGAAGTAAGACTTGGCCACTGTTGATTCACGAACCTATAACAATATATACATATATATTAAAGTATGTTCAAAATATATTTACAACACTTTTAATATATTTTGATGTTTTAAGTTTATTAAGTCAGCTGTCCTCGTTAGTAACCTACAACTAGTTGTCCACAGTTAGATGTACAAAAATAAATCGATAAATATTATCTTGAATCAATCCACGACCCAGTGTATACGTATCTCAGTATTGATCACAACTCAAACTATATATATTTTGGAATCAACCTCAACCCTGTATAGCTAACTCCAACATTCACATATAGAGTGTCTATGGTTGTTCTGAAATATATATAGATGTGTCGACATGATAGGTCGAAACATTGTATACGTGTCTATGGTATCTCAAGATTACATAATATACAATACAAGTTGATTAAGTTATGGTTGGAATAGATTTGTTACCAATTTTCACGTAGCTAAAATGAGAAAAATTATCCAATCTTGTTTTACCCATAACTTCTTCATTTTAAATCCGTTTTGAGTGAATCAAATTGCTATGGTTTCATATTGAACTCTATTTTATGAATCTAAATAGAAAAATTATAGGTTTATAGTCGGAAAAATAAGTTACAAGTCGTTTTTGTAAAGGTAGTCATTTCAGTCGAAAGAACGACGTCTAGATGATCATTTTAGAAAACATACTTCCACTTTGAGTTTAACCATAATTTTTGGATATAGTTTCATGTTCATAATAAAAATCATTTTCTCAGAATAACAACTTTTAAATCAAAGTTTATCATAGTTTTTTATTAACTAACCCAAAACAGCCCGCGGTGTTACTACGACGGCGTAAATCCGATTTTATGGTATTTTTCGTGTTTCCAGGTTTTAAATCATTAAGTTAGCATATCATATAGATATAGAACATGTGTTTAGTTAATTTTAAAAGTCAAGTTAGAAGGATTAACTTTTGTTTGCGAACAAGTTTAGAATTAACTAAACTATGTTCTAGTGATTACGAGTTTAAACCTTCGAATAAGATAGTTTTATATATATGAATCGAATGATGTTATGAACATCATTACTATCTCAAGTTTAGTAGGTAAACCTACTGGAAGTGACAAGAAATGATCTAGCTTCAAAGGATCTTGGATGGCTTGAAAGTTCTTGATGTAAGATCATGACACAAAAACAAGTTTAAGTAAGATTTTTACTCGAATTAAGATAGTTTATAGTTAGAAATTGAATCAAAGTTTGAATATGAATATTACCTTGAATAAGAAAGATAACCTACTGTATATAACAAAGGTTTCTTGATCTTAGATGATTACTTGGAATGGATTAGAAAGCTTGGAAGTAAATTAGTAAACTTGAAGGGATTTTTGAAGTGTTCTTGAAGTGTTCTTCCTATGATGATTATAGCTTGATTCTTGAAGTGATTTTTGATGAAGATGATGATTAACTACTGTAAAAATATTTTCATAATAGTGTGGGTGTGTTGAAAGAGAATTAGAAAGAGAATTGGAAGTGAAATGGAGTGAATGATGAGTGGTAATTGGTGAGTGGTGAGTGGGGTTAAAAGGAGTTCTAGTTAGTTGACTAACTCATGGTAGAAGTTAAAATTTATTAGTCATACATGACATAATCAAGAGTGGAATCCCATGCTAGTTCCTATTGGTATATACCCATAGTAAGTACGTTTTGAAGTTGTGTATAATACGGGTAAGAATACGACTAGAATTCTTGATGAAAGAAAAGAATGGGAAAGTAACTGTAACCATTTTCGTTAAGTATGAGTGTTTTGATATATGTCTTGAAGTCTTCCAAAAGTATTTTAATACATCTAAATACACTACATGTATATACATTTTAACTGAGTCGTTAAGTCATCGTTAGTCGTTACATGTAAGTGTTGTTTTGAAACCTTTAAGTTAACGATCTCAATTAATGTTGTTAACCCATTGTTTATTATATCTAATGAGATGTTAAATTATTATATTATCATGATATTATGATATATTAATATATCTTAATATGATATATATACATTTAAATGTCGTTACAACGATAATCGTTACATATATGTCTCGTTTCGAAATCGTTAAGTTAGTAGTCTTGTTTATATGTATATAACTCATTGTTAATATACTTATGGAGATACTTACTTATCATAATCTCATGTTAACCATATGTATATCCATATATATATCGTCATGTCGTTTTTACAAGTTTTAACGTTCGTGAATCGCCGGTCAACATGGGAGGTCAATTATCTATATGAAACATATTTCAATTAATCAAGTCTTAACAAGTTTGATTTCTTAACATGTTGGAAACATTTAATCACGTAAATATCAATCTCAATTAATATATATAAACATGGAAAAGTTCGGGTCACTACAGTACCTACCCGTTAAATAAATTTCGTCCCGAAATTTTAAGCTGTTGAAGGTGTTGACGAATCTTCTGGAAATAGATGCGGGTATTTCTTCTTTATCTGATCTTCATGCTCCCAGGTGAACTCGGGTCCTCTACGAGCATTCCATCGATCCTTAACAATTGGTATCTTGTTTTGCTTAAGTCTTTTAACCTCACGATCCATTATTTCGACGGGTTCTTCGATGAATTGGAGTTTTTCGTTGATTTGGATTTCATCTAACGGAATAGTGAGATCTTCTTTAGCAAAACATTTCTTCAAATTCGAGACGTGGAAAGTGTTATGTACAGCCGCGAGTTGTTGAGGTAACTCAAGTCGGTAAGCTACTGGTCCGACAAGATCAATAATCTTGAATGGTCCAATATACCTTGGATTTAATTTCCCTCGTTTACCAAATCGAACAACGCCTTTCCAAGGTGCAACTTTAAGCATGACCATCTCTCCAATTTCAAATTCTATATCTTTTCTTTTAATGTCAGCGTAGCTCTTTTGTCGACTTTGGGCGGTTTTCAACCGTTGTTGAATTTGGATGATCTTCTCGGTAGTTTCTTGTATAATCTCCGGACCCGTAATCTGTCTATCCCCCACTTCACTCCAAAAAATCGGAGACCTGCACTTTCTACCATAAAGTACTTCAAACGGCGCCATCTCAATGCTTGAATGGTAGCTGTTGTTGTAGGAAAATTCTGCTAATGGTAGATGTCGATCCCAACTGTTTCTGAAATCAATAACACATGCTCGTAGCATGTCTTCAAGCGTTTGTATCGTCCTTTCGCTCTGCCCATCAGTTTGTGGATGATAGGCAGTACTCATGTCTAGACGAGTTCCTAATGCTTGCTGTAATGTCTGCCAGAATCTTGAAATAAATCTGCCATCCCTATCAGAGATAATAGAGATTGGTATTCCATGTCTGGAGACGACTTCCTTCAAATACAGTCGTGCTAACTTCTCCATCTTGTCATCTTCTCTTATTGGCAGGAAGTGTGCTGATTTGGTGAGACGATCAACTATTACCCAAATAGTATCAAAACCACTTGCAGTCCTTGGCAATTTAGTGATGAAATCCATGGTAATGTTTTCCCATTTCCATTCCGGGATTTCGGGTTGTTGAAGTAGACCTGATGATTTCTGATGCTCAGCTTTGACCTTAGAACACGTCAAACATTCTCCTACATATTTAGCAACATCGGCTTTCATACCCGGCCACCAAAAATGTTTCTTGAGATCCTTGTACATCTTCCCCGTTCCAGGATGTATTGAGTATCTGGTTTTATGAGCTTCTCTAAGTACCATTTCTCTCATATCTCCAAATTTTGGTACCCAAATCCTTTCAGCCCTATACCGGGTTCCGTCTTCCCGAATATTAAGATGCTGCTCCGATCCTTTGGGTATTTCATCCTTTAAATTTCCTTCTTTTAAAACTCCTTGTTGCGCCTCCTTTATTTGAGTAGTAAGGTTATTATGAATCATTATATTCATAGATTTTACTCGAATGGGTTCTCTGTCCTTCCTGCTCAAGGCATCGGCTACCACATTTGCCTTCCCCGGGTGGTAACGAATCTCAAAGTCGTAATCATTCAACAATTCAATCCACCTACGCTGCCTCATATTCAGTTGTTTCTGATTAAATATGTGTTGAAGACTTTTGTGGTCGGTAAATATAATACTTTTGACCCCATATAAGTAGTGCCTCCAAGTCTTTAATGCAAAAACAACCGCGCCTAATTCCAAATCATGCATCGTATAATTTTGCTCGTGAATCTTCAATTGTCTAGACGCATAAGCAATCACCTTCGTTCGTTGCATTAATACACAACCGAGACCTTGCTTTGATGCGTCACAATAAATCACAAAATCATCATTCCCTTCAGGCAATGACAATATAGGTGCCGTAGTTAGCTTTTTCTTCAATAACTGAAACGCTTTCTCTTGTTCATCCTTCCATTCAAATTTCTTCCCTTTACGCGTTAATGCAGTCAAGGGTTTTGCTATTCTGGAAAAGTCTTGGATGAACCTTCTGTAGTAACCAGCTAGTCCTAAAAACTGGCGTATGTGTTACGGAGTTTTCGGGGTTTCCCACTTTTCAACAGTTTCTATCTTTGCCGGATCCACCTTAATACCTTTTTTGTTCACTATGTAACCGAGGAATTGAACTTCTTCCAACCAAAATGCACACTTTGAAAATTTAGCGTACAATTCTTCCTTCCTCAATACTTCTAACACCTTTCTCAAATGTTCACCGTGTTCTTGGTCATTCTTTGAGTAAATAAGTATGTCATCAATGAAAACAATGACAAACTTGTCAAGGTATGGTCCACACACTCGGTTCATAAGGTCCATGAACACAGCTGGTGCATTAGTTAAACCAAATGGCATGACCATAAACTCGTAATGACCGTAACGTATTCTGAAAGCAGTCTTTGGAATATCATCTTCTTTCACCCGCATTTGATGATACCCGGAACGTAAGTCAATCTTTGAATAAACAGACGAGCCTTGTAGTTGATCAAATAAGTCGTCGATTCTCGGTAGTGGGTAGCGGTTCTTGACGGTAAGTTTGTTCAACTCTCGGTAGTCGATACACAACCTGAATGTACCATCTTTCTTCTTGACAAACAAAACAGGAGCTCCCCACGGTGATGTGCTTGGTCGAATGAAATCATGCTCTAAAAGTTCTTGTAATTGGCTTTGCAGTTCTTTCATCTCGTTAGGTGCGAGTCTGTAAGGAGCACGAGCTATTGGTGCAGCTCCTGGTACAAGATCTATTTGAAATTCAACGGATCGATGTGGGGGTAATCCCGGTAATTCTTTCGGAAATACATCGGGAAATTCTTTTGCGACGGGAACATCATTGATGCTCTTTTCTTCAGTTTGTACTTTCTCGACGTGTGCTAGAACAGCATAGCAACCTTTTCTTATTAGTTTTTGTGCCTTCAAATTACTAATAAGATGTAGATTCGTGTTGCCCTTTTCTCCGTACACCATTAAGGGTTTTCCTTTTTCTCGTATAATGCGAATTGCATTTTTGTAACAAACGATTTCTGCTTTCACTTCTTTCAACCAGTCCATACCGATTATCACATCAAAACTCCCTAACTCTACTGGTATCAAGACAATCTTAAATATTTCGCTAACCAGTTTAATTTCTCGATTCCGACATATATTATCTGCTGAAATTAATTTACCATTTGCTAATTCGAGTAAAAATTTACTATCCAAAGGCATCAATGGACAACTTAATTTAGCACAAAAATCTCTACTCATATAGCTTCTATCTGCACCCGAATCAAATAAAACGTAAGCAGATTTATTGTCAATAAGAAACGTACCCGTAACAAGCTCCGGGTTTTCCTGTGCCTCTGCCGCATTAATATTGAAAACTCTTCCGCGGCCTTATCCATTCGTGTTCTCCTGGTTCGGGCAATTTCTAATAATGTGGCCTGGTTTTCCACATTTATAACAAACTACATTGGCATAACTTGCTCCGACACTACTTGCTCCGCCATTACTCGTTCCGACACCATTTGTTCCTTTCGTTCTATTACCCCTGGTCCGTAGACCTCACACGTCACCGCGCTATGACCATTTCTTTTACACTTGTTGCAAAATTTGGTGCAGAACCCCGAGTGATACTTTTCACACCTTTGGCATAGCTGCTTCTGATTGTTGTTGTTGTTGTTGCGGTTATTATTGTTGTTGGGATGATTGTTGTTGTTGTTGTTGTTGTTGTTGTTGTTGTTGTTGTTGTTGTTGGGCCGTTTGTTGTAGTTGCGATTGATGTTGCGATTGTTGGGATAATTGTTGCGATTATTGTTGTAATTGCTGTTGTTGTTGTATTGGTGATTCTTATCACCGTTTTCCTCCCACTTTCTTTTGACTTGCTTCACATTGGCCTCTTCAGCAGTCTGTTTTTTAATTCTTTCTTCAATCTGGTTCACTAGTTTGTGAGCCATTCTACATGCCTGTTGTATGGAGGCGGGCTCGTGTGAACTTATATCTTCTTGGATTCTTTCCGGTAATCCTTTCACAAACGCGTCGATCTTCTCTTCCTCATCTTCGAATGCTCCCGGACACAATAGGCATAATTCTGTGAATCGTCTTTCGTACGTGGTAATATCAAATCCTTGGGTTCGTAACCCTCTAAGTTCTGTCTTGAGCTTATTGACCTCGGTTCTGGGACGGTACTTCTCGTTCATCAAGTGCTTGAATGCTGACCACGGTAGTGCGTACGCATCGTCTTGTCCTACTTGCTCTAGATAGGTATTCCACCATGTTAACGCAGAACCTGTGAAGGTATGCGTAGCGTAGTTTACTTTGTCCTCTTCAGTACACTTACTTATGGTAAACACCGATTCGACCTTCTCGGTCCACCGTTTCAATTCGATCGGTCCTTCAGTTCCATCAAATTCCAAAGGTTTGCAGGCAGTGAATTCTTTGTAGGTGCATCCTACACGATTTCCTGTACTGCTAGATCCAAGGTTATTGTTGGTATGTAGCGCAGCCTGTACTGCGGCTATGTTTGAAGCTAGAAAAGTACGGAATTCCTCTTCATTCATATTCACGGTGTGTCGAGTAGTCGGTGCCATTTCCTTCAAAATAGTCAAATGGAACAAGTTAATCATACAGAATATTAAGAGTAGTTAATAGTATTTCGTAGCATAATATGAACTCATTTATAAAAGCTTTTTCTTCATATTAGCGTTTTATAAGTTTAAATTCGGATAGTACCTACCCGTTAAGTTCATACTTAGTAGCTAATATACAATTCAACTACTACAATTCTATATGAAAAACTGATTATAATAATATTTCGCGTTCAAACTTTTACACAATATTTTACAAACATACAATACCGCTTATTTTACATATAGCATGAAATATAGCACACAATAAATTTGATACAAGATGGTTGTGAAGATAATTCTAGCTAGTACACAAGTCATTCAGCAAAGGCAATAAAGACACGTAATTCATACGTCCAGAAACAACTCATGCATTCTGGTTTTACTAGGATTACTTCCCATCCTTGGTCTTGTGGAACATAACCGTTATGGCCGTTGATAAGACAGCGTGTTGTAACGTCGTCAAAGGGACGAGGGTTACGTAATGTCCAACAGTCCCGTAACAATCTAAAAACCTCATTTCTTACCCCAATTACCGACTCCGTCACTTGTGGGAACGTTTTGTTTAATAGTTATAGGCCGATGTTCTTGTTCTCACTTTGGTGAGAAGCGAACATTACTAATCCGTAAGCATAACATGCTTCTTTATGTTGCATGTTAGCCACTTTTTCTAAATCACGAAGTCCAATATTCGGATATATTGAGTCAAAATAATTTCTTAACCCATTGCGTAAAATAGCATTTGGGTTCCCCGCAATATATGCGTCAAAGTAAACACATCGTAACTTATGGATTTCCCAATGTGATATCCCCCATCTTTCGAACGAAAGCCTTTTATAAACCAAGGCATTCTTGGAACGTTCTTCGAATGTCTTACAAACTGATCTCGCCTTAAATAGTTGTGCCAAAGAATTCTGACCGACTCTAGACAAGATTTCATCAATCATGTCTCCGGGTAGGTCTCTTAAAATATTGGGTTGTCTATCCATTTTGTGTTTTTATACTGTAAAATAGACAAGAGTTAGATTCATAAAAAAAATACTTATTAATACAAGCAATTTTTACATATATCATAAAGCATAAGCACACTATATTACATATATTACACCACACGAATACAACTATCTTATTTCGAATCGCTTGTTTCTTCTTCTTCGGTTTTGGTTCGTTTTGCCAAGTTTCTAGGGATATATGATGTTCCTCTAATACGAGCCGTCATTTTCCACATTGGTTTAGAAAAACCTGGTGGTTTAGAGGTTCCCGGGTCATTGTTACAACTTAAGGACTTCGGGGGTTGACGATACATATAAAGTTCATCGGGGTTGGAATTAGATTTCTCTATTTTTATGCCCTTTCCCTTATTATTTTCTTTTGCCTTTTTAAATTCAGTTGGGGTAATTTCTATAACATCATCGGAATTCTCGTCAGAATCCGATTCATTGAAGAATTGGTAATCCTCCCAATATTTTGCTTCCTTAGCGGAAACACCATTGACCATAATTAACCTTGGTCGGTTGGTTGAGGATTTTATTTTACTTAACCGTTTTATTATTTCCCCCACCAGTTCCATTTCTTCATTCGGTTCCGATTCTTCTTCCGGTTCCGATTCTTCTTCTGGTTCCGACTCTTCTTCCGGTTCCTCTTCGGGAACTTGTGAATCAGTCCACGAATCATTCCAATTTACATTTGACTCTTCATTATTATTAGGTGAGTCAATGGGACTTGTTCTAGAGGTAGACATCTATCACATAATATCAAACGCATTAAGAGATTAATATATCACATAATATTCACATTTTAAAAATATATAGTTTCCAACAAAATTTGTTAAGCAATCATTTTTCAAGTAAACACGGTCGAAGTCCAGACTCACTAATGCATCCTAACTAACTCGATAAGACACACTAATGCAAAATTCTGGTTCTCTAAGACCAACGCTCTGATACCAACTGAAATGTCCCGTTCTTATTGATTAAAAACGTTCCATATTAATTGATTTCGTTGCGAGGTTTTGACCTCTATATGAGACGTTTTTCAAAGACTGCATTCATTTTTAAAACAAACCATAACCTTTATTTCATAAATAAAGGTTTAAAAAGCTTTACGTAGATTATCAAATAATGATAATCTAAAATATCCTGTTTACACACGACCATTACATAATGGTTTACAATACAAATATGTTACATCGAAATCAGTTTCTTGAATGCAGTTTTTACACAATATCATACAAACATGGACTCCAAATCTTGTCCTTATTTTAGTATGCAATAGCGGAAGCTCTTAATATTCACCTGAGAATAAACATGCTTTAAACGTCAACAAAAATGTTGGTGAGTTATAGGTTTAACCTATATATATCAAATCGTAACAATAGACCACAAGATTTCATATTTCAATACACATCCCATACATAGAGATAAAAATCATTCATATGGTGAACACCTGGTAACCGACATTAACAAGATGCATATATAAGAATATCCCCATCATTCCGGGACACCCTTCGGATATGATATAAATTTCGAAGTACTAAAGCATCCGGTACTTTGGATGGGGTTTGTTAGGCCCAATAGATCTATCTTTAGGATTCGCGTCAATTAGGGTGTTTGTTCCCTAATTCTTAGATTACCAGACTTAATAAAAAGGGGCATATTCGATTTCGATAATTCAACCATAGAATGTAGTTTCACGTACTTGTGTCTATTTTGTAAATCGTTTATAAAACCTGCATGTATTCTCATCCCAAAAATATTAGATTTTAAAAGTGGGACTATAACTCACTTTCACAGATTTTTACTTCGTCGAGAAGTAAGACTTGGTCACTGTTGATTCACGAACCTATAACAATATATACATATATATTAAAGTATGTTCAAAATATATTTACAAAACTTTTAATATATTTTGATGTTTTAAGTTTATTAAGTCAGCTGTCCTCGTTAGTAACCTACAACTAGTTGTCCACAGTTAGATGTACAGAAATAAATCGATAAATATTATCTTGAATCAATCCACGACCTAGTGTATACGTATCTCAGTATTGATCACAACTCAAACTATATATATTTTGGAATCAACCTCAACCCTGTATAGCTAACTCCAACATTCACATATAGAGTGTCTATGGTTGTTCCGAAATATATATGGATGTGTCGACATGATAGGTCGAAACATTGTATACGTGTCTATGGTATCTCAAGATTACATAATATACAATACAAGTTGATTAAGTTATGGTTGGAATAGATTTGTTACCAATTTTCACGTAGCTAAAATGAGAAAAATTATCCAATCTTGTTTTACCCATAACTTCTTCATTTTAAATCCGTTTTGAGTGAATCAAATTGCTATGGTTTCATATTGAACTCTATTTTATGAATCTAAACATAAAAAGTATAGGTTTATAGTCGGAAAAATAAGTTACAAGTCATTTTTGTAAAGGTAGTCAATTCAGTCGAAAGAACGACGTCTAGATGACCATTTTAGAAAACATACTTCCACTTTGAGTTTAACCATAATTTTTGGATATAGTTTCATGTTCATAATAAAAATCATTTTCTCAGAATAACAACTTTTAAATCAAAGTTTATCATAGTTTTTAATTAACTAACCCAAAACAGCCCGCGGTGTTACTACGACGGCGTAAATCCGGTTTTACGGTATTTTTCGTGTTTCCAGGTTTTAAATCATTAAGTTAGCATATCATATAGATATAGAACATGTGTTTAGTTGATTTTAAAAGTCAAGTTATAAGGATTAACTTTTGTTTGCGAACAAGTTTAGAATTAACTAAACTATGTTCTAGTGATTACGAGTTTAAACCTTCGAATAAGATAGTTTTATATATATGAATCGAATGATGTTATGAACATCATTACTAACTCAAGTTTAGTAGGTAAACCTACTGGAAGTGACAAGAAATGATCTAGCTTCAAAGGATCTTGGATGGCTTGAAAGTTCTTGAAGTAGGATCATGACACAAAAACAAGTTTAAGTAAGATTTTTACTCGAATTAAGATAGTTTATAGTTATAGAAATTGAATCAAAGTTTGAATATGAATATTACCTTGAATAAGAAAGATAACCTACTGTATATAACAAAGGTTTCTTGATCTTAGATGATTACTTGGAATGGATTAGAAAGCTTGGAAGTAAATTAGTAAACTTGAAGGGATTTTTGAAGTGTTCTTGAAGTGTTCTTCCTATGATGATTATAGCTTGATTCTTGAAGTGATTTTTGATGAAGATGATGATTAACTACTGTAAAAATATGTTCATAATAGTGTGGGTGTGTTGAAAGAGAATTAGAAAGAGAATTGGAAGTGAAATGGAGTGAATGATGAGTGGTAATTGGTGAGTGGTGAGTGGGGTTAAAGGAAGTTCTAGTTAGTTGACTAACTCATGGTAGAAGTTAAAATTTATTAGTCATACATGACATAATCAAGAGTGGAATCCCATGCTAGTTCCTATTGGTATATACCCATAGTAAGTACGTTTTGAAGTTGTGTATAATACGGGTAAGAATACGACTAGAATTCTTGATGAAAGAAAAGAATGGGAAAGTAACTATAACCATTTTCGTTAAGTATGAGTGTTTTGATATATGTCTTGAAGTCTTCCAAAAGTATTTTAATACATCTAAATACACTACATGTATATACATTTTAACTGAGTCGTTAAGTCATCGTTAGTCGTTACATGTAAGTGTTGTTTTGAAACCTTTAAGTTAACGATCTCAATTAATGTTGTTAACCCATTGTTTATTATATCTAATGAGATGTTAAATTATTATATTATCATGATATTATGATATATTAATATATCTTAATATGATATATATACATTTAAATGTCGTTACAACGATAATCGTTACATATATGTCTCGTTTCGAAATCCTTAAGTTAGTAGTCTTGTTTATATGTATATAACTCATTGTTAATATACTTATGGAGATACTTACTTATCATAATCTCATGTTAACCATATGTATATCCATATATATATCGTCATGTCGTTTTTACAAGTTTTAACGTTCGTGAATCAAGTCTTAACAAGTTTGATTGCTTAACATGTTGGAAACATTTAATCACGTAAATATCAATCTCAATTAATATATATAAACATGGAAAAGTTCGGGTCACTACAATATACACTCCAGTGATCAGCTCTTAGCAGCCCATGTGAGTCACCTAACCATGTGGGAACCATCATTTAACATCTAGCATGAAATATCTCATAAGATTACAAACTAATGGAGCCTTTATGAACACCCCATTTCACGTGAAGGATAGCACACACAAACACTTTCATTTTCAATTTTTCTTGAATCAAATTACTCTCTCTCAAGTGTTATTACTTTATTCTAAGTGTTCTTCATCATCTTCAATAAAATCTAGCTCAATCTAGTTCATAAATCCATACATAAACCAAGTTATAAAACAACTACTCAAGAACACACCAACAACACTTCCAAGTTTGCTAGCTTACTTCCAATCTTGCAAATCTACTTTGAGTGATCATTCAACCTCAAGAAATCTTTCTTATTTACAGTAAGATATCTTTCTAATATAAGGTAATACTCATATTCAAACTTTGATTCAATTTCTATAACTTAAACAATCTTATTTCGAGTGAAAATCTTACTTGAACTTGTTTTTGTGTCATGATTTTGCTTCAAGAACTTTTAAGCCATCCAAGGATCCTTTGGAGCTAGTTCTAATTTTCTCATTTCCAGTAGGTTTATCCACAAAACTTGAGGTAGTAATGATGTTCATAACATCATTCGATTCATATATATAAAACTACCTTATTCGAAGGTTTAAACTTGTAATCACTAGAACATAGTTTAGTTAATTCTAAACTTGTTCGCAAACAAAAGTTAATCCTTATAACTTGACTTTTAAAATCAACTAAACACATGTTCTATATCTATATGATATGCTAACTTAATGATTTAAAATCTGAAAACACAAAAAAACACCGTAAAACCGGATATACGCCGTCGTAGTAACACCGCGGGCTGTTTTGGGTTAGTTAATTAAAAACTACGTTAAACTTTTATTTAAAAGTTTTTCTTTTGGGAAAATGATTTTTCTTATGAACAAGAAACTATATCCAAAAATCATGGTTAAACTCAAAGTGGAAGTATGTTTTCCAAAATGGTCATCTAGACGTCGTTCTTTCGACTGAAATGACTACCTTTACAAAAATGACTTGTAATCTGTATTTACGACTATAAACTTATACCTTTTCTGTTTAGATTCATAAAATTAAGTTCAATATGAAACCATAGCAACTTGAAACACTCAAAACGGATTTAAAACGAAGAAGTTATGGGTAAAACAAGATTGGATAATTTTTCTTGTTGTAGCTACGTGAAAATTGGTAACAAAACTATACGAATCATATCCTAGCTAACTCATATTGTATTATACATGTATTCTAATATATTATGTAATCTTGGGATATCATAGACACGTATGCAAATGTTTTGACATATCATATCGACCCATGTATATATATTATTTGGAACAACCATAGACACTCTATATGCAGTAATGTTGGAGTTAGCTATACAGGGTTGAGGTTGATTCCAAAACTATATATACTTTGAGTTGTGATCTAGCCTGAGACGTGTATGCACTGGGTCATGGATTGATTCAAGATAATATATATCGATTTATTTTTGTACATCTAACTGTGAACAACTAGTTGTAGGTTACTAACGAGGACAACTGACTTAATAAACTTAAAACAGTAAAATGTATTAAAAATGTTATAAATATATTTTGAACATACTTTGATATATATGTACATATTTGTTATAGGTTCGTGAATCGACCAGTGGCCAAGTCTTACTTCCCGACGAAGTAAAAATCTGTGAAAGTGAGTTATAGTCCCACTTTTAAAATCTAATATTTTTGGGATGAGAATACATGCAGCTTTATAAATGATTTACAAAATAGACACAAGTACATGAAACTACTTTCTATGATTGAACGATCGAAGCCGAATATGCCCTTTTACTTGGTAACCTAAGAATTAGTAAACCAGTCTACTAATTGACGCGAATCCTAAAGATAGATCTATTGGGCCCAACAAACCCCATCCGTTGTAGCGGATGCTTTAGTACTTCGATGTTGTTTTATCATGTCCGATGGATGTCCCGGAATGATAGGGGATATTCTTATATGCATCTTGTTAATGTCGAATTACCAGGTGTTGAATCCATATGAATGATTTTTATCTCTATGTACAACAACAACAACAATACCCAATCCCGCGCCTGCGAGGTATGGGGGAGGTAAGGTGTAGACAATCCTTCCTCTACCCTAAACTAGAAGAGAAGTCGTTTCTGTTACCACGAGTCGAGAGAATTCTCCACCCACGGTAAAGGAAATTCATCCCCCTCTCTACTCTATGTATGGGATATATATTGAAATATAAAATCTTGTGGTCTATTATTATGATTTGATAATATATAGGTTAAACCTATAACTCACCAACATTTGTGTTGATGTTTTTAAGCATGTTTATTCTCAGGTGATTATTAAGAGCTTCCGCTGTTACATACTACAATAAGGACAAGATTTGGAGTCCATGCTTGTATGATATTGTGTAAAAACTGCATTCAAGAAACTTATTTTTGATGTAATATATTCTTATTGTAAACCATTATGTAATGGTCGTGTGTAAACGGTATATTTTAGATTATCATTATTTGATAATCTACGTAACGCTTTTTAAACCTTTATCGATAAAATAAAGGTTATGATTGTTTTAAAAATGAATGCAGTCTTTGAAAAACGTCTCATATAGAGGTCAAAACCTCGCGACGAAATCAATTAATATGGAACGTTTATAATCAATATTAACGGGACATTTCATGTACCATGCTCAATCATGCATACGCAAAAGGAATAAGATGAATGAAATTCAAAACGGTCAAAATCGAAAAAAGGCAAAATTGAAGGCTTTCGAGGTCTCGTTTCAAAAAATATTTAGTACAAAATGCCTACAACAGTTTGCCAATGTATAGATCCCAAAAAAATACACGATTTGAAAAAAACGGTGACTAAATCGGAGTTACGAGTCAAAAGATACGATAGATCGAACATTTTGGCCAAAGAAACAAAACACCAAGCACCACGAACCGTCAGTGGTGTTTGGTGCGTGGTGCGATTTTTCAAGGAAATATGTCTTTTAGAAATCTTGATGACCTCAAATGTCAAGCACGTTCAGAGAGTCTTGCTCGTTCGGCGTTTTAGGGTGATCTTGAGAATTTCAGCACAATCTGAAACCGAAAGTTATGCGCCGCCAAATGGTACTCCATTTGGTGGCCCATACTAATGATTTAAAAAAACGTGCTTAATGAAGTGACATTAGATTCAAATTTATTCCTGTTATACGTTATTACATTGTAAGTGAAATAATAGGCCTTAAAACGATATATACCATGCTAAGTCATGCATACACAAAACTAATAATAAGATATAAATTGATAACGTTCAAAGGGAACATTAAAAATGAGTAAAATGTCTTTTTTTAGCATCCCGATGACCTCGATGTCAAGACACTATCCAGGAGTCTTGATGTTAGGGTCGTTTTAGGGTTATCTCGAGAATTTCAGCACAAGCTGAAACCGAAGGTTATGCGCCGCCAAATGGTACTCCATCTGGCGGCGCATATTAATGATTTAAAAAAGCGTGTTTAATGAAGTGACATTAGATTCAAATCTATATGCGTTATAAATAATTGCATTTCGAGTGAAATAATAGGCCTTAAAACAATATGTACCATGCTAAGTCATGCATACACAAAAGGAATAATATGAATGAAATTTAAAACGGTCAAAATCGAAAAAAGGCAAAATTGAAGGCTTTCGAGGTCTTGTTTTGAAAAATATTTGGGACAAACCGCCTACGGCAGTTTGCTAACGTATAGATCCCAAAAAAATACACAATTTGAAAAAATACAGTGAATAAATCGTAGCTACGGGTCAAAAGATACGATAGATCGAAAATTTTGGCCAAAGACACAAAACACCAAGAACCACGAACCGTCAGTGGTGTTTGGTGCGTGGTGCGATATTGCGAGGAAAGATGTCTTATTCGGAATCTAGACGACCTCGAATGGCAAGCACGTTCAGATAGTCTTGCTCGTTCGGCCATTTTAGGGTGATCTTGAGAAATTCAACACAATCTAAAACTGAAGGTTATGCGCCGCCAAATGGTACTCCATCTGGCGGCGCATACTAATGATTTAAAAAACGTGTTTAAAGAAGTGACATTAGATTCAAATTTATTCCCGTTATACATAATTACATTACGAGTGAAATAATAGGCCTTAAAACGATATATATCATGCAATGTCATGCATACACAAAACTAATAATTAGATATAAATTGAAAACGTTCAAAGAGAACATTAAAAATGAGTAAAATGTCTTTTCTCAGCATCCTGATGACCTAGATGTAAAGACACTATCCAGGAGTCTTGATGTTAGGGTCATTTTAGGGTGATCTCGAGAATTTCAGCACAATCTGAAACCGAAGGTTATGCGTCGCCAAATGGTACTCCATCAGGCGGTGCATATTAATGATTTAAAAAAGCGTGTTTAATGAATTGACATTAGATTCAAATCTATATGAGTTATACATAATTACATTGCGAGTAAAATAATAGGCCTTAAAATAATATGTACCATGCTAAGTCATGCATACAAAAAAGGAATAATATGAATGAAATTCAAAACGGTCAAAAACGAAAAATGGCAAAATTGAAGGCTTTAAAGGTCTCGTTTTGAAAAATATTTAGGACAAAACGCCTACAGCAGTTTTCCAACGTATAGATCCCGATAAAATACACGATTTGAAAAAAACGGTGACTAAATCGGAGTTACGTGTCAAAAGATACGATAGATCGAACATTTTGGCCAAAGACACAAAACACCAAGCACCACGAACTGTTGGTGGTGTTTGGTGCGTGGTGCGATTTTGCGAGAAAGATGTCTTTTCGGAATCGATACAGCCTCAAATGGCAAGAGCGTTTAGAGAGTCTTGCTCGTTCGGCCGTTTTAGGGTGATCTTGAGAATTTTAGCACAATCTAAAATTGAAGGTTATGCACCGCCAAATGGTACTCCATCTGGCGGCGCATACTAATGATTAAAAAAACGTGTTTAATGAAGTGACATTAGATTCAAATTTATACCCGTTATGCATAATTACATTGCGAGCGAAATAATTGGCCTTAAAACGATATATACCATGCTAAGTCATGCATACACAAAAGTAATAATAAGATATAACTTGATAACATTCAAAGAGAACATTAAAAATGAGTAAAATGTCTTTTTTTAGCATCCCGACTACCTCGATGTCAAGACACTATCCAGGAGTCTCGATGTTAGGGTCGTTTTAGGGTGATCTCGAGAATTTCAGCACAAGCTGAAACCGAAGGTTATGCGCCGCCAAATGGTACTCCATCTGGCGGCGCATATTAATGATTTAAAAAAGCGTGTTTAATGAAGTGACATTAGATTCAAATCTATATGCGTTATAAATAATTGCATTTCGAGTGAAATAATAGGCCTTAAAACAATATGTACCATGCTAAGTCATGCATACACAAAAGGAATAATATGAATGAAATTCAAAACGGTCAAAATCGAAAAAAGGCAAAATTGAAGGCTTTCGAGGTCTTGTTTCGAAAAATATTTGGGACAAACAGCCTACGGCAGTTTGTTAACGTATAGATCCCGAAAAAAATACACAATTTGAAAAAATACGGTGACAAAATCGTAGCTACGAGTCAAAAGATACGATAGATCGAAAATTTTGGCCAAAGACACAAAACACCAAGCATCACGAACCGTCGGTGGTGTTTGGCGGGTGGTACGATTTTGCGAGGAAATATATCTTTTTTGGAACCTAAACGACCTCGAATGACAAGCACGATCAGAGAGTCTTTCTCGTTCGACCGTTTTTGGGTGATCTTGAGAATTTCAGCACAATCTGAAACAGGAAGGTTATGCGACGCCAAATGGTACTCCATCTGGTGGCGCCTATTAAAGATTTAAAAAAGCGTGTTTAATGAAATGACATTAGATTCAAATTTATATACGTTATACATAATTACATTGCGAGTGAAATAAAAGGCCTTAAAACAATATGTACCATGCTAAGTCATGCATACACAAAAGGAATAATATGAATAAAATTCAAAACGGTCAAAATCGAAAAAAGGTAAAATTGAAGGCTTTCGAGGTCTCGTTTCGAAAAATATTTGGAACAACCCGCCTATAGAAGTTTGCCAATGTATAGATCCCGGAAAAATACACGATTTGAAAAAAAAGGGGTGACGAAATCGGAGTTACGAGTCAAAAGATACAATAGATCGAACATTTTGGCCAAAGACAACGAACCGTCAGTGGTGTTTGGTGCGTGGTGCGATTTTGCGAGGAAAGATGTCTTTTTCGGAATCTAAACAACCTCGAATGGCAAGCACGTTCAGAGAGTCTTGCTCGTTCGGCCGTTTTAGGGTGATCTTGAGAATTTCAGCACAATCTGAAACAGAAAGGTTATGCGCCGCCAAATGGTACTCCATCTGGCAGCGCATACTAATGATTTAAAAATAGGTGTGTAATGAAGTGACATTATATTCAAATTTACCCGTTATACGTAATTACATTGCGAGTGAAATAATATGCCTTAAAACGATATATATCATGCTAAGTCATTCATACACAAAACTAATAATAAGATATAAATTGAAAACGTTCAAAGAGAACATTAAAAATGAGTAAAATATCTTTTTTAGGCATCCTGACGACCTCGATGTAAAGATACTATCCATGAGTCTTGATGTTAGGGTCATTTTAGGGTGATCTCGAGAATTTCAGTACAATTTGAAACCGAAGGTTATGCGCCTCCAAATGGTACTCCATATGGCGGCGCATATTAATGATTTAAAAAACGTGTTTAATCATAACCATTAGTGTGAGGATTTTAAACCAATATGTACCATGCTAAGTCATGCATGCACAAAAGGAATAATATGAATGAAATTCAAAATGGTCAAAATCGGAAAAAAGCAAAACTGAAGGCTTTCGAGGTCTCATTTCGAAAAATACTTGGGAAAAAATTCCTACGGAAGTTTGCCAAAGTATAGATCCATAAAAAGTACACGATTTGAAAAAAAAACGGTGATTAAATCGGAGCTACGAGTCAAAAGATACGATTGATCGAACATTTTGGTCAAAGACACAAAACACCAAGTACCACGAACCGTTGGTGGTGTTGGGTGCGTGGTGCGATTTTGCGAGGAAAGATGTCTTTTTAGAATCTAGATGACCTCGAATGTCAAACACGTTCAGAGAGTCTTGCTCGTTCGGCCCTTTTAGGGTGATCTTGAGAATTTCAGCACAATCTGAAACCGAAGGTTATTCGCCGCCAAATGGTACTCCATCTGGAGGCGCATACTAATGATTTAAAAAAACGTGTTTAATAAAGTTACAATAGATTTAAATTTATACCCGTTGCATAATTAAATTGTGAGTGAAATAACAGGCCTTAAAACGATATATACCATACTAAGTCATACATACACAAAACTAATAATAAGATATAAATTGATATTGTTCAAAGAGAACATTAAAAATGAGTAAAATGTCTTTTTCGGCATCCTGACGACCTCGATGTCAAGATACTATCCAGGAGTCTTGATGTTAGGGTCGTTTTATGGTGATTTCAAGAATTTCAGCACAATCTGAAACCGAAGGTTATGCGCCACCAAATGGTACTCCATCTGGCGGCACATATTAATGATTTAAAAAAGTGTGTTTAATGAAGTGACATTAGATTCAAATTTATATTCGGTATACATAATTGCATTACGAGTGAAATAATAGGTCTTAAAACAATATGTACCGTGCTAAGTCATCCATACACAAAAGGAATAATATTAATGAAATTCTAAACGGTCAAAATCAAAAAATGGCAAAATTGAAGGCTTTCGAGGTCTCGTTTCGAAAAAATTTTGGGACAAACCGCCTATCACATTTTGCCAACGTATAGATCCCGAAAAAATACACGTTTTGAAAAAAAACAGTGACGAAATCGGAGTTAAGAGTCAAAAGATACGATAGATCGAATATTTTGGCCAAAGACACCAAACACCAAGCACCACGAACCGTCGGTGGTGTTTGGTGCGTGGTGCGATTTTGCGAGGTAAGAAATATTTTTCGGAGTCTAGACAGCCTCGAATGGCAAGCACGTTCAGAGAGTCTTGCTCGTTCGGCCGTTTTAGGGTGATCTTGAAAATTTTAACACAATCTGAAACAGAAAGGTTATGCGCTGCCAAATGGTACTCCATCTAGCGGCGCATACTAATGATTTAAAAAAACGTGTGTAATGAAGTGACATTCTATTCAAATTTATACCCGTTATACATAATTACATTGCGAGTGAAATAATAGGCCTTAAAACGATATATACCATGCTAAGTCATGCTTACACAAAACTAATAATAAGATACAAATTGAAAAGGTTCAAAGAGAACATTAAAATTGAGTAAAATGTCTTTTTTCGGCATCCTGGCGACCTCGATGTCAAGACACTATCCAGGAGTCTAGATGTTAAGGGTAGTTTTAGGGTGATTTCGAGAATTTCAGCACAATCTGAAACCGAAGGTTATGCGCCGCCAAATGGTACTCCATCTGGCGGCGCCTATTAATAATTTAAAAAAGCGTGTTTAATGAAGTGACATTAGATTTAAATCTATATGCCTTATACATAATTGCATTGAAGTGAAATAATAGGCCTTAAAACAATATGTACCATGTAAGTCATGTATACACAAAATTAATAATAAGAATGAAATTCAGAACGGTCAAAATCGAAAAAGGCAAAATTGAAGGCATTCGAGGTCGTGTTTCAAAACATATTTGGGACAAACCGCCTATGGCTGTTTGTCAACGTATATATCCCAAAAAAATGCACAATTTTAAAATAAATGGTGAGGAAATCGAAGTTACGAGTCAAAAGATACGATAGATTGATTATTTTGGCCAAAGACACAAAACACTAAGCACCACGACCGTCGGTGGTGTTTGGCGCATGGTGTGATTTTGCGAGGAAATATGTCTTTTTCGGAATCTAAACGACCTCGAATGACAAGCACGTTCAGAGACTCTTGCTCGTTCGACCGTTTTTGGGTGATCTTGAGAATTTCAGCAGAATCTGAAACAAAAAGGTTATGCGCCGCCAAATGGTACTCCTTCTGGCGGCGCATACTAATGATTTAAAAAAACGTGTTTAGTGGGGTAACATTATATTCAAATTTATACCCGTTATACTTAATTATATTGCGAGTGAAATAATAGACTTAAAAAGATATTTACCATGCTAAGTCACGCATACACAAAACTAATAATAAGATATAAATTTAAAACATTCAAAGAGTACATTAAAAATGAGTATAATGTCTTTTTTTGGCATCCTGACGACCTCGATGTCAAGACACTATCCAGGAGTCTTTATGTTAGGGTCGTTTTAGGGTGATCTCGAGATTTCAGCACAATCTTAAACCGAAGGTTATGCGACGCCAAATGGTACTCCATCTGGCGGCGCATATTAATGATTTAAAAAAGCGTGTTTAATGAAGTGACATTAGATTCAAATTTATATGCGTTATACATAATTACATTGCGAGTGAAATAAAAGGCCTTATAACAATATGTACCATGCTAAGTCATGCATACACAAAAGGAATAATTTGAATGAAATTCAAAACGATCAAAATCGAAAAAGGCAAAATTGTAGGCTTTCGAGGTCTCGTTTCGAAAAATATTTGGGACAACCCGCCTATGGAAATTTATCAACGTATAGATCCCGGAGTTACAAGTCAAAAAATATGATAGATCGAATATTTTGGCCAAAGACACAAAACACCAAGCACCACGAACCGTCGGTGGTGTTTGCTGCGTGGTGCGATTTTGCGAGAAAAGATGTCTTTTCGGAATCTAAACAGCCTCGAATGGCAAGAACGTTCAGGGAGTCTTGCTCGTTCGGCCGTTTTAGGGTGATCTTGAGAATTTCAACACAATCTGAAACAGAAAGGTTATGCGCCGCCAAATGGTACTCCATCTGGCGGCGCATACTAATGATTTAAAAATAGGTGTGTAATGAAGTGACATTATATTCAAATTTATACCCGTTATACGTAATTACATTGCCAGTGAAATAATAGGCCTTAAAACGATATATACCATGCTAAGTCATGCATACACAAAATTAATAATAAGATATAAATTGAAAAACGTTCAAAGAGAACATTAAAAATGATTAAAATGTCTTTTTCGGCATCCTGGCGACCTCAAATGTCTAGACACTATCCAGGAGTCTTGATGTTCTGGTCGTTTTAAGGTGATATCGAGAATTTCAGCACAATCTGAAACCAAAGGTTATGCGCCGCCAAATAGTACTCCATGTGGCTCATACTAATGATTTAAAAAAGCTTGATTAATGAATGACATTAGATTCAAATCTATACCCGTTATACATAATTGCATTGCGAGTGAAATAACAGGCCTTAAAACAATATGTACCATGCTAAGTCATGCATACAAAAAATGAATAATACGAATGAAATTCAAAACGGTCAAAATCCAAAAAAGGAAAAATTGAAGGCTTTCGAGGTCTCGTTTTGAAAAATATTTGGGACAAACCGCCTGCGGCAGTTTGCCAACTTATCGATCCCGAAAAAATACACGATTTGAAAAAAAATGGTGACTAAATCAGAGCTACGAGTCAAAAGATACGATAGATCGAACATTTTGGCCAAAGACACAAGACACCAAGCACCACAAACCGTCGGTGGTGTTTGGTGTGTGGTGTGATTTTGGGAGGAAAGATGTATTTTTCTAAAACTAGAAGACCTCGAATGGCAAGCACGTTCAGAGAATCTTGCTCGTTCGGCCATTTTAGGGTGATCTTGAGAATTTCAGCACAATCTAAAACCGAAGGTTATGCGCCGTAAATGGTACTCCATCTGGCGGCGCATACTAATGATTTAAAAAAACGTGTTTAATGATGTGACATTAGATTCAAATTTATACCCATTATACATAATTACATTGCGAGTGAAATAACAGGCCTTAAAACGATATATACCATGCTAAATCATGCATACACAAACTAATAATAAGATATAAATTGAAAACATTCAAAGTGAACATTAAAAATGAATAAAATTTCCTTTTTGGCATATCGACGACCTCGTATGTCAAGACACTATCCAGGAGTCTTGATGTTATGGTCTTTTTAGGGTGATCTCGAGAATTTCAGCACAATCTGAAACCGAAGGTTATGCGCCGCCAAATGGTACTCCATCTGGCGGCGCATACTAATGATTTAAAAAAACGTGTTTAATGAAGTGACATTAGATTCAAATTTATACCCGTTATACATCATTACATTGCGAGTGAAATAACAGGCCTTAAGACGATATATACCATGCTAAGTCATGCATACACAAAACTAATAATAATATATAAATTGAAAACGTTCAAATAGAACATTAAAAATGAGTAAAATGTCTTTTTCGGCATCCTGACGACCTCAAATGTCAAGACACTATCTAGGAGTCTTGATGTTAGGGTCGTTTTAGGGTGATCTTGAGAATATCTGCACAATCTGAAACCGAAGGTTATGCGCTGCCAAATGGAACTCCATCTGGCGGCACATATTAATAATTTAAAAAAGCGGGTTTAATGAAATGACATTAGATTCAAATCTATATGTGATATACATAATTACATTGCGAGTGAAATAATAGGCCTTAAAACAATATGTACCATGCTAAGTCATGCATACACTAAAGGAATAAGATAAATGAAATTCAAAACGGTCAAAGTCGAAAAAATGCAAAATTAAAGGCTTTTGAGGTCTCGTTTAGAAAAATATTTGGGACAAACCGCCTACGGCAGTTTGCCAACGTATAGATCCCGAAAAAATACACGATTTGAAATAAAATCGTGACTAAATCATAGCTACGAGTCAAAAGATACGATAGATCGAACATTTTGGCCAAAGACACAAAACTCCAAGCACCACGAAACGTCGGTGGTGTTTAGTGCGTGGTGCGATTTTGCGAGGAAGGATGACTTTTTTGGAATCTAGACGACCTCGACTGGCAAGCACGTTTAGAGAGTCTTGCTCGTTCGGCCGTTTTAAGGTGATCTTGAGAATTTCAACAAAATATGAAACTGAAGGTTATGCGCCGCCAAATGGTACTCCATCTAGCGGCGCATACTAATGATTTGAAAAAAAACGTGTTTAATGAAGTGACATTAGATTCAATTTTATATACGTTATACATAATTACATTGCGAGTGAAATAATAGGCTACAAAACGATAGATACCATGTTAAGTCATGCATACACAAAACTAATAATAAGATATAAATTGAAAAGTTCAAAGAAAACATTAAAAATGAGTAAACTGTCTTTTTTCGGCATCCTGATGACCTCGATGTCAAGACACTATCCAAGAGTCTTGATGTTAGGGTCGTGTTAGGGTGATCTCGAGAATTTCAGCATAATTTGAAACCGAAGGTTATGCGCCGCCAAATGGTACTCCATCTGGCGGCGCGTATTAATGATTTAAAAAAGCATGTTTAATGAAGTGACATTAGATTCAAATCTATATGTGTTATACATAATTACATTGCGAGTGAAATAATAGCCCTTAAAACAATACGTACCATGCTAAGTCATGCATACATAAAAGGAATAATATGAATGAAATTTAAAACGGTCAAAATCGGAAATAGGCAAAATTAAAGGCTTTCGAGGTATCGTTTTGAAAAATATATGGAAAAAAACTGCCTATGGTAGTTTGGTAACGTATAGATCCCAAAAAACACATGATTTGAAAAAAATGGTGACTAAATCGGAGCTACGAGTCAAAAGATACGATAGATCGAACATTTTTGCCAAAGACACAAAACACCAAGCACCACGAACCGTCGATGGTGTTTGGTGCGTGATACGATTTTGCGAGGAAAGATGTCTTTTCGGAATCTAGATGACCTCTAATGGAAAGCACGTTCAGAGAGTCTTGCTCGTTCGGCCGTTTTAGGGTGATCTTGAGAATTTCAGCACAATCTAAAAACGAAGGTTATGCGCCACCAAATGGTACTCCATCTGGCGGCGCATACTAATGATTTAAAAAACGTGTTTAATGAAGTGACATTAGATTCAAATTTATACCCGTTATACTTAATTACATTGCGAGTGAAATAATAGGCCTTAAAACGATATATACCATGCTAAGTCATGCATACACAATACTAATAATAAGATATAAATTGAAAACGTTCAAAGAATACATTAAAAATGAGTAAAATATCTTTTTCGGCATCCTGACGACCTCGATGTCAAGACACTATCCAGAAGTCTTGATGTTAGGTTCATTTTAGGGTGATGTCGAGAATTTCAGTACAATCTGAAATCGAAGGTTATGTGCCGCCAAATGATACTCCATCTCGCGGCGCATATTAATCATTTAAAAAAGCTTGTTTAATGAAGTGACATGAGATGTAAATTTATATACGTTATACATAATTACATTACGAGTGAAATAATAGGCCTCAAAACAATCTGTACCATGCTAAGTCATGCATACACAAAAGGAATAATATGAATGAAATTTAAAACGGTCAAAATCAAAAAAGGGCAAAATTGAAGGCTTTCGAGGTCTCGCTTCGAAAAATATTTGGGACAAACCGCCTATGGAAGTTTGCCAACGTATAGATCCTGAAAAACTACACGAATTGAAAAAAAAACGGTGATGAAATCGGAGTTACGAGTCAAAAGATACGATAGATCGAACATTTTGGCCAAAGATACAAAACACCAAGCACCATGAACCGTCGATGGTGTTTGGTGCGTGATGCCATTTTGCGAGGAATGATGTCTTTTTCGGAGGAATGATGTCTTTTTTGGAATATATACGACCTCGAATGGCAAGCACGTTCAGAGAGTTTCTCTCGTTCGGGCGTTTTAGGGTGATCTTGAGAATTTCAGCACAAACTGAAACAGATAGGTTATGTGCTGGCAAATGGTACTACATTTGGCGGTGCATACAAATGAATTAAAAAAACGAGTTTAATGAAGTGACATTAGATTCAAATTTATACCCGTTATATATCATTACAATACGAGTGAAATAATCGACCTTAAAACGATATATACCATGCTAAGTCATGCATACACAAAACTAATAATAAGATATAATTTGAAAACGTATAAAGAGAACATTAAAAATGAGTAAAATGTCTTTTTTCGGCATCCTGACAACCTCGATGTCAAGACACTATCCAGGAGTCTTGATGTTAGGGTCGTTTTAAGTTGATCTCGAGAATTTTGATACAATCTAAAACCGAAGGTTATGCGCCGCCAAATGGTACTCCATCTGGCAGCGCATATTAATGATTTAAAAACGCGTGTTTAATGAATTGACATTAGATTCAAATCTATAAGCGTTATACATAATTACATTGCGAGTGAAATAATAGACCTTAAAACAATATGTACCATGCTAACTCATGCATACACAAAAGGAATAATATGAATGAAATTCAAAACGATCAAAATTGAAAAAAGGCAAAATTGAAGGCTTCCGAGGTCTCGTTTCGAAAAATATATGGGACAAACCTCCTACGGCAGTTTGCCAACGAATAGATCCCGAAAAAACACACGATTTGAAAGAAAACAGTGATTAAATCGGAGCTACGAGTCAAAAGATACGATAGATCGAACATTTTGGCCAAAGACACAAGACACCAAGCACCAAAAAACGTCAGTGATTAATTGCGAGGAAGGATGTATTTTTTGGAATCTAGACGACCTCAACTAGCAAACGTTTAGAGATTTTTGTTCGCTCGACCATTTTAGGGTGATCTTGAGAATTTCAACAAAATATGAAATCTAAGGTTATGCGCCGCCAAATGGTACTCCATCTAGCGGAGCATACTAATGATTTGAAAAAAACATGTTTAATGAAGTGACATTAGATTCAATTTTATACCCGTTATACATAATTACATTATGAGTGAAATAATAGGCTATAAAACGATATATACCATGTTAAGTCATGCATACACAAAACTAATAATAAGATATAAATTGAAAAGTTCAAAGAAAACATTAAAAATGAGTAAAAATGTCTTTTTTCGGCATCCTGACGACCTCGATGTCAAGTCACTATCCAGGAGTCTTGATGTTAGGGTCGATTTAGGGTGATCTCAAGAATTTCATCACAATCTGAAACCGAAGGTTATGCGTCGCCAAATGGTACTCCATCTGGCGGCGCGTATTAATGATTTAAAAAAGCGGGTTTAATGAAGTGACATTAGATTCAAATCTATATGTGTTATACATAATTACATTGCGAGTGAAATAATAGGCCTTAAAACAATATGTACCATGCTAAGTCATACATACACAAAAGGAATAATATGAATGAAATTCAAAACGGTCAAAATCGAAAATAGGGAAAATTGAAGGCTTTCGAGGTCTCGTTTTGAAAAATATTTGGAAAAAATGTCAACGGCAGTTTACTAACGTATAGATCCCGAAAAAGCACACGATTTGAAAAAAAACGGTGACTAAATCGGAGCTACGAGTCAAAAGATACAATAGATCGAACATTTTTGCCAAAGACACAAAACACCAAGCACCACGAACTGTCGATGGTGTTTGGTGCGTGGTGCGATTTTGCGAGGAAAGATGTCTTTTCGAAATCTAGATGACCTCTATTGGCAAGCAAGTTCAAAGAGTCTTGCTCGTTCGTCCATTTTAGGGTGATCTTGAGAATTTCAGCACAATCTAAAAACGAAGGTTATGCGCCGCCAAATGGTACTCCATCTGGCGGCGCATACAAATGATTTAAAAAAATGTGTTTAATGAAGTGAAATTAGATTTAAATTTATACCCGTTTTACTTAATTACATTGCGAGTGAAATAATAGGCCTTAAAACGATATATACCATGCTAAGTCGTGTATACACAAAACTAATAATAAGATATAAATTGAAAACGTTCAAAGAGTACATTAAAAATGAGTAAAATGTCTTTTTTCGGCATCCTGACGACCTCGATGTCAAGACACTATCCAGGAGTCTAAATGTTAGTTTCATTTTAGGGACATCTCGAGAATTTAAGTACAATCTGAAACCGAAGGTTATGCGCCGCCAAATGGTACTCCATCTCGCGGCGCATATTAATGATTTAAAAAAGCTTGTTTAATGAAGTGACATTAGATTCAAATTTATATATGTTATACATAATTACATTACGAGTGAAATAATAGGCCTTAAAACAATATGTACCATGCTAAGTCATGCATACACAAAAGGAATAATATGAATGAAATTCAAAACAGTCAAAATCAAAAAAGGGCCAAACTGAAGGCTTTCGAGGTCTCGTTTCGATAAATATTTGGGACAAACTGCCTATGGAAGTTTTCTAATGTATAGATCCTGAAAAACGACACGAATTGAAAAAAAATAGTGACGAAATCGGAGTTACGAGTCAAAAGATACGATAGATCGAACATTTTGGACAAAGATACAAAACACCAAGCACCACGAACTGTCGGTGGTGTTTGGTGTGTGGTGTTATTTTGCGATGAAAGATGTCTTTTTCGGAATATAGACGACCTCGAATGGCAAGCGCGTTCAGAGAGTCTCTCTCGTTCGAGCGTTTTAGGGTGATCTTGAGAATTTCAGCACAAATTGAAACAGAAAGGTTATGCGCCGGCAAATGGTACTCCATCTGGCGGCGCATACTAATGATTTAAAAAACCTAGTTTAATGAATTGACATTATATTCAATTTTATACCCGTTATACATAATTACATTGCGAGTGAAATAATCGGCCTTAAAACGATATAAACCATGCTAAGTCATGCATACACAAAACTAATAATAAGATATAAATTGAAAACGTACAAAGAGAACATTAAAAATGAGTAAAAAGTCTTTTTTGGCATCCTGACGACCTCGATGTCAAGAAACTATCCAGGAGTCTTGATGTTAGGGTCGTTTTAGGTTGATCTCGAGAATTTCGTTACAATTTGAAACCGAAGGTTATGCGCCGCCAAATGGTACTCCATCTGGCGGCGCATATTAATGATTTAAAAAAGCGTGTTTAATTAAGTGACATTAGATTCAAATCAATATGTGTTATACATAATTACATTGCGAGTGAAATAATAGGCCTTAAAACAATATGTACCATGCTAAGTCATGCATACACAAAAGGAATAATATGAATGAAATTCAAAACGGTCAAAATCAAAAACAGACATAATTGAAGGCTTTCGAGGTCTCGTTTCGAAACATATTTGGAAAAAACCGCCTACGGCAGTTTGCTAACATATAGATCCCGAAAAAATACATGATTTGAAAAAAAACGGTGACTAAATCAAAGCTACGAGACAAAATATACGATAGATCGAACATTTTGGCCAAATACTCAAAACACAAAGCACCACGAACCGTCGGTGGTGTTTGGTGCGTGGTGCGATTTTGCGAGGAATGATGTCTTTTTCGGAATCTAGACAACCTCGAATAGAAAGCACATTCAGAGAGTCTTGCTCGTTCGGCCGTTTTAGGATGATCTTGAGATTTCAACACAATCTGAAACCGAAGGTTATGCGCCGCCAAATGGTACTCCATCTGGCGGCGCATACTAATGATTTAAAAAAGACGTGTTTAATGAAATGACATTAGATTCAAATTTATACCCGTTATACATAATTACATTACGATTGAAATAATAGGCCTTAAAACGATATATATCATACTAAGTCATGCATACACAAAACTAATAATAAGATATAAATTGAAAACGTTCAAAGAGAACATTAAAAATGAGTAAAATGTCTTTTTTCGGCATCCTAACGACCTCGATGTTAAGACACTATCCAGTCTTGATGGTAGGGTCATTTTAGGGTGATCTAGAGAATTTCAGCACAATATGTGTGACGACCCCGTCAAAACACTTAACGGATCCGTCAGTTGGTCCCATAGCTTGATCGGACTTAAATGAATTAAATAAACAAAGTTGCATTCTTTTATTTCAAAATGTTCCCCAAAAAGGAAACAAACCAAATTAAGTAGTTTGAAAACCAACCAACCATAATATGAAACCAAAAGTTGACACAAAACATTGCCAACAATCCCACAATTTAAATTATCCAAAATAGAATGCAAACTTAAGTTTCATAAATTGTTTCATAAAATCTGCCCAAATGCATGCAGACTCTTCTAACGACAGCGGAAGCACCAAATAACTCAAGTACCTGTGAAAACATGCAAGTAAACTGTCAACACAAAGGTTGAGTGAATTATAGGTTTAAATAAATAAGTAAACTTTAGACCACAAGATTTAAAAATGTTAGAAAACATTAAACATTATTCCATTATCAATGAGCCACCTGGTAACCACTTAACCCTTTATTTACCCTTGCCAAACACAATAAAAATATACACTTGGACAGTGTATCTACAACAAATTACGAAGTACTAAACATTCCGATTATAAATTGCTAGCGCGACTAGCTCGAAATGGGGTTGTCAAACCCGATAGATCTATCCGTAGGATTCGCGTTCACCGGTAGAAACCAATGATTACAGTTACCAGACTAGGGAATATTTTTGTCCAACTCACAATGAATAATTAAATTTAACTGTTACTTGTGTCTAAACGTAAATGAAAATCTGCATGTAATCACATCCCAAAAATATACTTTGAAAAGTATGTAAAAACGGGACTATAACTCACCTTAATTAGCAACTGAAGAAATCTCACAAACACGCGAACAGCAAGTAAAGTAAAGTGATCAAGAAAGATCACAACGCCGACCTATAAATAAAGCAGGTCGAAATAAATAACTAACTTAGGCCAAGTCTTAGTATGATAGCTATTGTACATGTTGCAAGTAGGCATAGAACATTACTCAGCAAGCATCGGTTTGATTGGAACAGCATAAGGACACACACTTTCTATTTTTAGAAAGTTTCTATTTTTAGCAGGTTTCCATTTTTAGAAAGTTTTCTATTTTTGGAAAGTTTCCGAATTTAGAAAGTTCTATTTTTAGAAAGTTTTGAAGTTAGGAAAGTTTCCTTATTTAGAAAGTCAACAGAAGTCAACTGAAAGTCAAAGTCAACCGAAAGTCAACTCAAAAGTCAACCTTGGTCAAACCTAGTCAACATTAATTTTAAAAGTGTAAGTTATAATAATAACATAGGTTATAATGTTATTTAAAGTCAAAAGTGTATAATAATGTCTTAACATAAGTTTAATTAAATAAAATGAATTATTAAAGTTAATATAAGTTGAAATGTTATAATTAGTATAACATAAGTATTTAATTAATTAATTAAATATCAATCATAATATAAATATTATTAATTTATAATAAATTTTAAATCATATCATAAGTATTATTAATTAATAATGAATTATTAATCATATCATAAGTTTCTAATTAAAATTATTAAATCATAAGTATTTAATAATTAAGTCATAATTAAATAATAATTAAGTCTTATAATAATTAAATAATTATTTAATATTTATTATAAGTCTTTTAATAATTTCTCAAAAACAAATTTAATACTTATCATAAGTATTTTCCTTTAATAATAAAAGTATTATTAATCATAAGTCTAATTAAAATGTTAATGAAATTATAATTAATAATTAAATGATATAATAAATATTTATATCATATGTTTTAAATAATAATAATTACTTCTTTTATCATAAGTAATTAATTAATAATGAATTCCATAAATTTTATCATAAGTAATTAATTAATAATGAATTCCATAAATTTTATCATAAGTTTAATCATTACCCATAAGTTTTAAGTTTAAAAGTTCGCCGGGTCGTATCTTGAGCCCCGGGTGTCGGTTTCGGGCAAGCCACATATGTAACTTCACCTACTCAAACCACCCGACACATTTATGAACTCAAGAACACTCCAAGAACAGTCCCTAGGTCGTGGATATCAGCCATGACATCAATTGGGAAAATCAATTTACTCAAAACAGTAATTCGGGCAAAACGGGTGAACCGTGGCTCGGATTTAGGTGACCCGAACATGAATATTCGTCTCACCATCAGTCCTAACCAAATGAGGCACCCTAAAGACACCAAGGATGGTCACAAAGTCGGACCCAACCTTGTTCATGCCAAGAACACCTTTCAATCTTTAACAAAAACCAAATTAAGCGTATCTAGGGCTCCGGGAATCGAAACGACATGAATCCGGAGTCTAAAATTAATGTCTTGATGAGAGGAACTCATTTATGTACTTTATTTTAACATTCATAACAGTTATATAGTCAGAATATACGAATCAAACTGCTGTCCAAAATTTACAAACCGAAATCATGTACAAACGAGTAATTCTACGCATTCAAACAACAATACAATAACTTATACACATCATACTAATAATATAACATATAAAATCAGTAATATATATGAAAAATCAAAAAGCTAAGGTTAGGGTTTATACCCTAATCGAGAATCAAAGTATATGATCGCGTAGAGAACGAAGAGAGGAACGCGTTGGTACTAATTGATTTATGATCCAAGCTTTTATTTTGTTTGATGATGATGATGTTTATGGTGGAGGTGGGTCACGGCCAAAGAGGGAGAGGAGAGGAGAAGTTGGGAGAAAATTGCAAGTATTAGGTTTAGATAAGATTTTACAAAATAATAAAATAAATCTAAATATGGAAAACAAGGAAAGGCTCCACCCTCCCCATGGGGTTCGGCCGAAAATTGCATGGGGGTGGGCCCCATGGGTCCATCTCACTCAAATGCTAAATTACTTGTGGCCCGAAAACCCGAACGAAGCCCGAAACGCGAAAACACGCTTACGCGATTAAAAATCCGGAAAGATAACAAACGCGCGACGAAAAATAAATATAAATACACCTATTAATAATATGACCTTAAAATATCATATTTAAAATATTTAGGATTTAAAAATCCCGAAAGCTCGACCGTTGGTTTAAAAACCGAAAAGATTCGCCGGATGGAAATCCGCGGAACGTAGAAACGTATAATTTAAAATATGAATACATATATCCACATAACACATAATAATTATTATATATATATTATTACAAAAATAATAATATAGGTCATGGAAATGACGTGGCACACTAACAGTTAACGGTCGTTAAATAGTTAACGGAAAAAGATAACGGAAAAAGTAGGGTCGTGACAGTACCTCCCCGTTATGGAAATTTCGTCCCGAAATTTAAGCAGGCGCAGGGGTTGACTCGGCATCTGAGAACAAATGCGGGTACTTCTGCTTCATTTGGTCTTCACGCTCCCAAGTGAACTCGGGACCGCGTCTAGCGTTCCATCAGACCCGAACAATAGGAATTCTGCTCTGTTTAAGAGTCTTAACCTCTCGGTCCATGATCTCAACTGGCTCCTCAATAAAATGCAATTGCTTGTCAACCTGAAGTTCCTCCAAAGGAATAGTCTGATCAAATTCAGCCAAACACTTCTTTAAGTTCGAAATATGGAAAACATCGTGAACAGCACTGAGTTCTTGTGGCAACTTCAAACGATAAGCCACCGGTCCAACTCTTTCAATGATCTCAAACGGTCCCACAAAACGAGGACTTAACTTCCCTCTTTTACCAAAACGAATAACACCCTTCCAAGGCGAAACTTTTAACATAACACGATCACCAACTTGAAATTCAACATCTTTCCTTCCTTTGTCGGCATAACTCTTTTGCCGACTTCTAGCAGTTCTCAACCTTTCTTTAATTTGAACAATCTTCTCAGTAGTCTCGTGAATAATCTCTGGACCTGTAAGTTGAGCATCCCCAACCTCATTCCAACAAATAGGAGATCTACACTTCCTACCGTACAAAGCTTCAAACGGTGCGGCTTTAATACTTGCGTGATAGCTGTTGTTATAAGAAAACTCAGCTAACGGCAAATACCTATCCCACCCATTTCCAAAATCAATCACACAAGCTCGCAACATATCTTCTAATGTCTGAATGGTTCTCTCACTTTGACCATCCGTTTGAGGATGATAAGCGGTGCTCATATCCAATCTAGTGCCCAAGGCTTCTTGCAACGATTGCCAAAATCTCGATACAAATCGACTATCTCTGTCGGAAATTATAGAAACGGGAACACCATGCCTCGAAACAATCTCTTTCAAATACAAACGGGTGAGTTTCTCCATGGAATCGGTTTCCCTAATCGGCAAAAAGTGAGCCGACTTAGTGAGTCGATCTACAATCACCCAAATCGCATCGTAGCCACCCGAAACTCTTGGTAACTTAGTGATAAAATCCATAGTGATACCTTCCCACTTCCACTCGGGAATTTCTGGTTGTACCAACAATCCGGACGGTTTTTGATGTTCAGCTTTGACCTTAGAACAGGTCAAACACTTAGCCACATACGTAGCCACATCACCTTTCAAGTTTGGCCACCAATACAGCTCCTTAAGATCATGGTACATCTTCCCTGAACCAGGATGAATAGAGTACCTAGACTTATGAGCCTCATCCAAAACAAGTTGTCGCAGTTCACCGAACTTCGGAACCCAAAGACGTCCTACAAAGTACCTAGTACCATCTGCTCGAATCTCAAATTTCTTAGCCATACCTCTTACGTTCTCTTTCACAAAATTCTCTTCCTTTAAGGCTTCTTGTTGTGCCTCAAGAATCTGCCTTGCGAGGTTTGATCTAACTGTCATATTCAAGGCCCTAACCCTGCGAGGTTCAGTCCTTTCTTTACGACTCAATGCATCAGCCACAACATTGGCCTTACCCGGGTGATACAAAAGGTCACAATCGTAATCATTCAACGTCTCAATCCATCTTCGTTGTCTCATGTTCAACTATTTCTGATCGAGGATATGTTGAAGACTTTTGTGATCTGTGTACACAGTACTCTTGACCCCATACAAATAATGTCTCCAAATCTTAAGTGCAAAAACAACGGCCCCCAACTCTAAATCATGAGTTGTATAGTTCTGCTCGTGAATCTTCAACTGACGTGATGCGTACGCAATAACCTTCTTTCGTTGCATCAAAACGCAACCATAGCCTTGTCGTGATGCGTCACAATAAACAACAAAATCATCATTACCCTCCGGTAGAGACAATATCGGAGCGGTAGTCAGTTTCTTCTTCAAAATCTGAAAAGCATTCTCCTGTTCATCCTTCCACTCATACTTTTTCCCTTTATGCGTTAAAGCAGTCAGAGGTTTCGCTATACGAGAGAAATCCTGGATGAACCTTCGATAGTAACCTGCCAATCCTAAGAACTGACGAATTTGAGTAGGAGTTTTCGGGGTTTCCCACTTTTCAATCGCCTCAATTTTAGCAGGATCAACTTGTATTCCTTGTTTGCTAACAATGTGACCAAGGAACTGAACTTCTCTTAACCAAAAAGCACACTTAGAGAACTTAGCGTACAACTCTTCTTTCTTTAACAAATCAAGCACTAACCTCAAATGTTCTTCGTGCTCTTCATCACTCTTAGAATAGATAAGAATGTCGTCGATGAAAACAATAACGAACTTGTCCAGATAGGGTCTGCACACACGGTTCATGAGGTCCATGAACACAGCAGGTGCATTTGTCAATCCGAACGGCATAACAAGAAATTCAAAGTGACCGTAACGGGTGCGAAAAGCAGTTTTTGAAACATCAGATTCTTTAACACGCAACTGATGATAGCCAGAACGAAGATCAATTTTTGAATAAACAGAAGAACCCTGAAGCTGATCGAACAGATCATCAATTCTCGGAAGAGGATAACGATTTTTAACAGTGAGCTTATTCAGTTCACGATAATCAATGCATAAACGAAAAGAACCATCCTTCTTCTTAACAAACAGAACAGGAGCTCCCCAAGGGGACGAACTAGGACGAATAAAACCTTTGTCTATCAACTCACGGAGTTGACTTGACAATTCTTGAAGTTCAGAAGGCGCAAGACGATAAGGAGCACGTGCTACAGGAGCAGCACCGGGAACAAGATCAATTTGAAATTCTACCGCGCGTTGCGGCGGAAGGCCAGGTAAGTCATCGGGAAACACCTCGGGAAAATCCCTAACAATATGAACGTCATCAACGTTCTTTACTTCCTTACAAGGATCAACAACATGAGCAAGAATAGCATGACAGCCCTTACGGAGATGTTTAAGAAACTTTCATACAGCTAATAAGGTTTAACTGTGTGCATTTCTTATCCCCAAAGACCATCAGTGGCTCTCCAATCACATCAGTAATACGAATAGCCTTATCATAACAGACGATCTCGGCACGGTTCGCGGACAACCAATCCATACCAATAACAATATCAAAACTACCAAGTTCAATCGGTATCAAATCTATCTCGAAATCTCTACCACCCAGATTAATGTTACACTTACGATGTACAGTCTTAGCAGTAAGTTCCTTACCATTAGCTACTTCAATAACATAAGTATTGTCTAAGAGAGCTAACGGCGTTTTGATTCTCGGACTTAATTTACTCGACACGAAACTTAAATCAGCCCCTGAATCAAATAACACATAAACTGATAAATCGTTGACTGAGAACGTACCAGTAACAAGCTTAGGATCTTCCTCCGCATCCTTAGCATTAATGTTGAACGCTCGGCCGCGTGCAGTCTCTGCAGTCTTCTTGTTGGGACAAGCATCTCGGAAATGCCCCGGCTTCCCACACTCATAACAAACCCTCGGATTACCTCCATTATTCGATTTCCCATTACCGTTACCGTTACCACCTCTATTACCAACATTATTATTATTACCACCAGTCGCGGGAGTAGCAGACCCCGGCAAAAGCACTGTACAATCTTTAGCAATGTGCCCTTGCTTAGAGCACCTCTTACAAGTAACTGTGCAGTAACCATCATGAACTTTATAGCAACGAGGACACACACGCTGATTTCTGTTGTTAGCACCTGAGGTATCCTGTTTCTTCTGCTGATTTTGGTTTTGATTGCGGTTGTTATCCCACTTTCGTTTCCCATTATCAGCCTTCTTGACAACCTCCTCACTACTTTCAACAACTGTAGTCTTGCTTCTTCTCAACACCTTGTCATTAAGTTTGTGGGCCATAGACATAGCTGCCTCAATAGTCTGGGGTTCACTGGACTCAACCCCGTGTTCAATCTTCTCGGACAAACCATCAATGTAAGCCTCAATTTTGCGGTCCTCATCCGCATAAACCCTAGGACACAGCAAAGTTAACTCGAAAAACCTTCGTTCATAGGCATCTAACTCGGTGCCATGCATTTTCAAATTCTTGAGCTCAACCTCTAGCTTCTTAAGCTCACCCCGAGGTCTATAGCGGGTGATCAATCTTTCCTTAAAATCATTCCAGGCCAAACCATAAGCTACATCGCTTCCCAAACTACTAACCAGATTGTTCCACCATGTCAAGGCACTATCCTTGAGAGTGCAACTAGCGAAACTAACTTTGTCCTCTTCACGGACCCGACTGACCCTGAAAATAGATTCGATTTTCTCGAACCAACGAGTAAGCCCTATTGGTCCTTCCGTACCACTGAATTCTTGAGGTCGACCAGCCATAAAAGTTTTGTGGGAGCATCCCACGTTATTGTTCACATTGGCGTTAACATCAGCATTTGCTGCCATAGCAGCAGCAATTCCTTCATTGATCAGGCGTTGCATACGCGCTTCAGTGGACTCTCTTGGAGGCATGATCTTCAAAATAGAATAACACATCCGTTAGTACCAAGAATAATACTAGTGTCATAAAGGAATAGATCAAAACACGAAAAGACTAACCATTAAGATATTAGTCAACTAACACTATGAGTAATAACATGACAGTTATGATTGTTATAGAAATAACCATCACATGCATACATATTTTATGATAACATCATAAAACATACATAGCACCTAACATACATGGACATATATTACGCATAATATAACATGCCAAGAGCCACAACATCAGAAATAAAACATGATAATGATAATAGATGTCATAAAAATAACCATCCATACATAATGAAAAATATCCCATAACAAAATCTTAATAAAATCCTCGGCAAAACGCCGTACATAACCCAAAATGTATGTATAAAAAGGACATTAAGTCTGATGAAATAGATAATCAATATGAATAATCACATCACATTCGCTTAGAGCGGGTGTGATAAGCTGGTCCAGCATGAGTCTCAGCAGGATCCTCATACTTACGCAACTTCCCTTTCACAACATCCAACTCTTCCTTCAACACACGAACAGTGCTCTCGAGAGCCTCGAACTTAGCATTAACTTCCCGATCACGCTTGCGGTTCGCATCCTCAACCCTATGCTTGAAAGTGATAAAGTTACCCATGTCGGCACGGATCTCGTCCATAACTTCATTATGTGGCAAGGTGCGCAAACAATCACTAAGGGCGTTAATACGTGTCACCTCATTATAAGCCCGGTTCATATGAGTAATGGTAGAAAAATAGTAATGAACAGGATCATCGATCTCCGGTTGATTAGCACGACGTCTAGCAGGAGACGGTGGAGCAGGAGCAGCAACAGAGTTATCGCTCGAAGTCGACATCTGCAAACAGTAAAACCGCAAACCATATACCAAAAGATATGAAAGCTAATAATATAACTTATACGAAATGAAATGCATAATAATGCTATAGCAAAAAGGTCGGGCTGTAGACTAGACTCTAATGCAACCTAATAACCACGGGTTGACCACATTAAGACCGCCTAGTTCCCTACAACCAGAGCTCTGATACCACATGTGACGACCCCGTCAAAACACTTAACGGATCCGTCAGTTGGTCCCATAGCTTGATCGGACTTAAATGAATTAAATAAACAAAGTTGCATTCTTTTATTTCAAAATGTTCCCCAAAAAGGAAACAAACCAAATTAAGTAGTTTGAAAACCAACCAACCATAATATGAAACCAAAAGTTGACACAAAACATTGCCAACAATCCCACAATTTAAATTATCCAAAATAGAATGCAAACTTAAGTTTCATAAATTGTTTCATAAAATCTGCCCAAATGCATGCAGACTCTTCTAACGACAGCGGAAGCACCAAATAACTCAAGTACCTGTGAAAACATGCAAGTAAACTGTCAACACAAAGGTTGAGTGAATTATAGGTTTAAATAAATAAGTAAACTTTAGACCACAAGATTTAAAAATGTTAGAAAACATTAAACATTATTCCATTATCAATGAGCCACCTGGTAACCACTTAACCTTTTATTTACCCTTGCCAAACACAATAAAAATATACACTTGGACAGTGTATCTACAACAAATTACGAAGTACTAAACATTCCGATTATAAATTGCTAGCGCGACTAGCTCGAAATGGGGTTGTCAAACCCGATAGATCTATCCGTAGGATTCGCGTTCACCGGTAGAAACCAATGATTACAGTTACCAGACTAGGGAATATTTTTGTCCAACTCACAATGAATAGTTAAATTTAACTGTTACTTGTGTCTAAACGTAAATGAAAATCTGCATGTAATCACATCCCAAAAATATACTTTGAAAAGTATGTAAAAACGGGACTATAACTCACCTTAATTAGCAACTGAAGAAATCTCACAAACACGCGAACAGCAAGTAAAGTAAAGTGATCAAGAAAGATCACAACGCCGACCTATAAATAAAGCAGGTCGAAATAAATAACTAACTTAGGCCAAGTCTTAGTATGATAGCTATTGTACATGTTGCAAGTAGGCATAGAACATTACTCAGCAAGCATCGGTTTGATTGGAACAGCATAAGGACACACACTTTCTATTTTTAGAAAGTTTCTATTTTTAGCAGGTTTCCATTTTTGGAAAGTTTTCTATTTTTGGAAAGTTTCCGAATTTAGAAAGTTCTATTTTTAGAAAGTTTTGAAGTTAGGAAAGTTTCCTTATTTAGAAAGTCAACAGAAGTCAACTGAAAGTCAAAGTCAACCGAAAGTCAACTCAAAAGTCAACCTTGGTCAAACCTAGTCAACATTAATTTTAAAGGGTAAGTTATAATAATAACATAGGTTATAATGTTATTTAAAGTCAAAAGTGTATAATAATGTCTTAACATAAGTTTAATTAAATAAAATGAATTATTAAAGTTAATATAAGTTGAAATGTTATAATTAGTATAACATAAGTATTTAATTAATTAATTAAATATCAATCATAATATAAATATTATTAATTTATAATAAATTTTAAATCATATCATAAGTATTATTAATTAATAATGAATTATTAATCATATCATAAGTTTCTAATTAAAATTATTAAATCATAAGTATTTAATAATTAAGTCATAATTAAATAATAATTAAGTCTTATAATAATTAAATAATTATTTAATATTTATTATAAGTCTTTTAATAATTTCTCAAAAACAAATTTAATACTTATCATAAGTATTTTCCTTTAATAATAAAAGTATTATTAATCATAAGTCTAATTAAAATGTTAATGAAATTATAATTAATAATTAAATGATATAATAAATATTTATATCATATGTTTTAAATAATAATAATTACTTCTTTTATCATAAGTAATTAATTAATAATGAATTCCATAAATTTTATCATAAGTAATTAATTAATAATGAATTCCATAAATTTTATCATAAGTTTAATCATTACCCATAAGTTTTAAGTTTAAAAGTTCGCCGGGTCGTATCTTGAGCCCCGGGTGTCGGTTTCGGGCAAGCCACATATGTAACTTCACCTACTCAAACCACCCGACACATTTATGAACTCAAGAACACTCCAAGAACAGTCCCTAGGTCGTGGATATCAGCCATGACATCAATTGGGAAAATCAATTTACTCAAAACAGTAATTCGGGCAAAACGGGTGAACCGTGGCTCGGATTTAGGTGACCCGAACATGAATATTCGTCTCACCATCAGTCCTAACCAAATGAGGCACCCTAAAGACACCAAGGATGGTCACAAAGTCGGACCCAACCTTGTTCATGCCAAGAACACCTTTCAATCTTTAACAAAAACCAAATTAAGCGTATCTAGGGCTCCGGGAATCGAAACGACATGAATCCGGAGTCTAAAATTAATGTCTTGATGAGAGGAACTCATTTATGTACTTTATTTTAACATTCATAACAGTTATATAGTCAGAATATACGAATCAAACTGCTGTCCAAAATTTACAAACCGAAATCATGTACAAACGAGTAATTCTACGCATTCAAACAACAATACAATAACTTATACACATCATACTAATAATATAACATATAAAATCAGTAATATATATGAAAAATCAAAAAGCTAGGGTTAGGGTTTATACCCTAATCGAGAATCAAAGTATATGATCGCGTAGAGAACGAAGAGAGGAACGCGTTGGTACTAATTGATTTATGATCCAAGCTTTTATTTTGTTTGATGATGATGATGTTTATGGTGGAGGTGGGTCACGGCCAAAGAGGGAGAGGAGAGGAGAAGTTGGGAGAAAATTGCAAGTATTAGGTTTAGATAAGATTTTACAAAATAATAAAATAAATCTAAATATGGAAAACAAGGAAAGGCTCCCCCCTCCCCATGGGGTTCGGCCGAAAATTGCATGGGGGTGGGCCCCATGGGTCCATCTCACTCAAATGCTAAATTACTTGTGGCCCGAAAACCCGAACGAAGCCCGAAACGCGAAAACACGCTTACGCGATTAAAAATCCGGAAAGATAACAAACGCGCGACGAAAAATAAATATAAATACACCTATTAATAATATGACCTTAAAATATCATATTTAAAATATTTAGGATTTAAAAATCCCGAAAGCTCGACCGTTGGTTTAAAAACCGAAAAGATTCGCCGGATGGAAATCCGCGGAACGTAGAAACGTATAATTTAAAATATGAATACATATATCCACATAACACATAATAATTATTATATATATATTATTACAAAAATAATAATATAGGTCATGGAAATGACGTGGCACACTAACAGTTAACGGTCGTTAAATAGTTAACGGAAAAAGATAACGGAAAAAGTAGGGTCGTGACAATATGAAACCGAAGGTTATACGCCGCCAAATGGTGCTCCATCTGGCGGCGCATATTAATGATTATAAAAAGCGTGTTTAATGAAGTGACATTAGATTCAAATCTATATGCGTTATACATAACAACATTGCGAGTGAAATAGTAGGCCTTAAAATAATATTTACCATGCTAAGTCATGCATACACAAAAGGAATAATATAAATGAAATTCAAAACGGTCAAAATCGAAAAAAGGCAAAATTGAAGGCTTTCGAGGTCTCGTTTAGAAAAATATTTGCGGAAACCACCTACAGAAGTTTGCTAACTTATAGATCCCAAAAAAATACACGATTTAAAAAAAAACGGTGACTAAATCGGAGCTACGAGTCAAAAGATACGATAGATCGAACATTTCGGCCAAAGACACAAAACACCAAGCACCACGAACCTTCAGTGGTGTTTGGTGCGTGGTGCGATTTTGCGAGGAAAGATGTCTTTTCGGAATCTAGATGACCTCGAATTGCAAGCATATTCAGAGAGTCTTGCTCATTTGGCCGTTTTAGGGTGATTTAGAGAATTTCAGCACAAACTGAAACCAAATGTTATGCATCGCCAAATATTACTCCATCTGACATCGCATATTAATGATTTAAAAAAATGTGTTTAATGAAGTGACATTAGATTCAAATCTATATGCATTATACATAATTGCAATGTGAGTGAAATAATAGGCCTTAAAACAATATGTACCATGCTAAGTCATGCATACACAAAAGGAATAATATGAATGAAATTCAAAACGGTGAAAATAAAAAAAAGGCAAAATTGAAGGCTTTCGAGGTCTCGTTTCGAAAAAATATTTGTGACAAATCGCCTATGGTATTTTGCCAATGTATAGATCCCGAAAAATACACAATTTGAAAAAAAGGTGACTAAATCGGAGCTACGGGACAAAAGATACGATAGATTGAACATTTTGCCAAACACACAAAACACCAAGCACCACGAACCGTCGGTGGTATTTGGTTCATGGTGAGATTTTAAGAGGAAAGATGTCTTTTTCGAAATCTAGACAACCTAGAATGGCAAGCACGTTTAGAGAGTCTTGCTTGTTCGGCCGTTTTAGAGGGATCTTGAGAATTTCAGCACATTCTGAAACCAAAGGTTATGCGCCGCCAAATGGTACTCCATCTGGCGGCGCATACTAATGATTTAAAAAAACGTGTTTAATAAAGTGACATTAGATTCAAATTTATACCCGTTATACATAATTACATTGCGAGTGAAATAATATGCCTTAAAACGATATATACCATGCTAAGTCATGCATACAAAAAACTAATAATAAGATATATATATATATATATATATATATATATATATATATATATATATATATATATATATATATATATATATATATATATATATATATATATATATATATATATATATATATATATATATATATATAACGTTTAAAGAGAACATTAAAAATGACTAAAATGTCTTTTTTGGCAACCTGACGTACTCGATGTTAAGACACTATCCAGGAGTCTTGATGTTAGCGGTCGGTTTAGGGTGATCTCGAGAATTTCAGCACAATCTGAAAACCAAATGTTATGCGCCGCCAAATGGTACTCCATCTGGCGGCGCATACTAATGATTTAAAAAAACGTGTTTAATGAAGTGACATTAGATTTAAATTTATACCCATTATACATAATTACATTGCGAGTGAAATAATAGGCCTTAAAACGATATATACCATGCTAAGTCATGCATACACAAAACTAATAATAAGATATAAATTGATAACGTTCAAAGAGAACATTAACAATGAATAAAATGTCTTTTTTTGGCATCCTGAAAACCTCGATGTTAAGACTCTAGCCAGGAGTCTTGATGTTGGGGTCGATCTCGAGAATATTAGCACAATCTGAAACCAAAGGTTATGCGCCGCCAAATGGTACTCCATCTGGCGGCGCATATTAATGATTTAAAAAAACGTATTTAATGAAGTGACATTAGATTCAAATCTATATGCATTATACATAATTGAATTACGAGTGAAATAATAGGCCTTAAAACAATATGTACCATGCTAAGTCATGCATACACAAAAGGAATAATATGAATGAAATTCAAAACGGTCAAAATCGAAAAAAAAAGAAGCAAAATTGAAGGCTTTCGAGGTCTCGTTTTGATTTGGGGCAAATCGCTTATGACATATTTCCAACGTATAGATCCCGAAAAAATACACGATTTAAAAAAAACGGTGACTAAATCGGAGCTACGAGTCAAAAGATACAATAGATCGAACATTTTGCCAAACACACAAAACACCAAGCACCACGAACCTTCGGTGGTGTTTGGTGCGTGGTGCGATTTTGTGAGGAAAGATGTCTTTTTCGGAATCTAGACGACCTCGAATAGCAAGCACGTTAAGAGAGTCTAGCTTGTTCGGCCGTTTTAGAGTGATTTTCAAGAATTTAAGCACAATCTGAAACCGAAGGTTATGCGCCGCCAAATGGTACTCCATCTGGCGGCGCATACTAATGATTTAAAAAAACATGTTTAATGATTTATACCCTGTTATACATAATTACATTGCGAGTGAAATAATAGGCCTTAAAACGATATGTACCGTGCTAAGTCATGCATACACAAAACTAATAATAAGATATAAATTGAAAATATTTAAAGAGAACATTAAATAAGAGTAAAATGTCTTTTTTCGGCATCCTGACGAACTCGATGTCAAGACACTATCCAGGAGTCTTGATGTTAGGATCGTTTTAGGTTGATCACGAGAAGTTTACACAATCTGAAACCGAAGGTTTTGCGTCGCCAAATAGTACTCCATCTGGCGACGCATATTAATGATTTAAAAAAACGTGTTTAATGAAGTGACATTAGATTCAAATCTATATGCATTATACATAATTGCATTGCGAGTGAAATAATAGACCTTAAAATAATATGTATCATGCTAATTAATGCATACACAAAAGGAATCATATGAATGAAATTCAAAACGGTCAAAATAGAAAAAAGGCAAAATTGAAGGCTTTCGAGGTCTTGTTTCGAAAAATATTTGGGACAAACCGCCTACGGCAGTTTCGCAACGTATAGATCCCGAAAAATTACACGATTTGAAAAAATACAGTGACTAAACTGGAGCTTCGAGTCAAAAGATACGATAGATCTAACATTTTGTCCAAAGACACAAAACACAAAGCACCACGAACCGACGGTGGTGTTTGGTGCGTGGCGCGATTTTGCGATGAAAGATGTCTTTTTAGGAATCTTGACGACCTCGAATGTCAAGCATGTTCAGAGAGTCTTGCTCGTTCGACGGTTTTAGGGTGATCTTGAGAATTTCAACACAATCTGAAACCGAAGATTATGCGCCGCCAAATGGTACTCCATTTGGCGGCGCATACTAATGATTTAAAAAAACGTGTTTAATGAAGTGACATTAGATTCAAATTTATACCCGTTATACATAATTACATTGCGAGTGAAATAATAGGCCTTAAAACGATATATATCATGCTAAGTCATGCATACACAAAACTAATAATAAGATATAAATTGAAAAAACATCAAAGAGAACAAAATGAGTAGACTGTCTTTTTTCAGCATCCTGACGACCTCGATGTCAAGACACTATCCAAGAGTCTTGATGTTAGAGTCGTTTTAGGGTGATCTCAAGAATTTTAGCACAATCTGAAACTGAAGGTTATGCGCCGCCAATGGTACTCAATCTGGCGGCGCATATTAATGATTTAAAAAGCGTGTTTAATGAAGTGACATTACATTCAAATCTATATGCGTTGTACATAATTGAATTGCGAGTGAAATAATAGGCCTTAAAACAATATGTACCATGCTAATTCATGCATACATAAAAGGAATAATATGAATGAAATTCAAAACGGTCAAAATAAAAAAAGGCATAATTGAAGGCTTTCGAGGTCTCGTTTCGAAAAATATTAGTGAAAAATTGCCTATGGCAGTTTTCCAATGTATAGATCCAGAAAAAATACGCGATTTGAAAAAAAAACGGTGACTAATCGGAGCTACGAGTCAAAAGATACGATAGATCGAACATTTTGGCCAAAGACACAAAACACCAAGCACCACGAACCGTCGGTGGTGTTTGGTACGTGGTGCGTGGTGCGATTTTGCGAGAAAAGATGACTTTTTCAGAATCTATACGACCTCAAATGGCAAGCACGTTCAGAGAGTTTTGCTCGTTCGGCCGTTTTAGGGTGATCTTGAGACAATATGTACCATGCTAAGTCATACATACACAAAATTGAAGGCTTTCGAGGTCTCGTTTCGAAAAATATCTCCAAAAAATTGCCTACGGCAGTTTGCCAACATATAGATCCCGAAAAAATACACGAATTGAAAAAAAATCCGTGACTAAATTGGAGCTACGAGTCAAAAGATACGATAGATCAAACATTTTGGCCAAAGACACAAAACACCAAGCACCACGAATCTTCGGTGGTGTTTGGTGTGTGGTGCGATTTTGCGAGGAAAGATGTCTTTTAGGAATCTAGACGACCTCGAATTGCAAGCATATTCATAGAGTCTTGCTCGTTCGACCATTTAAGAGTGATCTTGAGAATTTCAGCACAATCTGAAACCGAAGGTTATGGGCCGCCAAATGGTACTCCATCTGGCGGCGCATACTAATAATTTAAAAAAAAGGTGTTTAATGAAGTGACATTAGATTCAAATTTATACACGTTATACATAATTACATTGCGATTGAAATAATATGCCTTAAAACGATATATACCATGCTATGTCATGCATACACAAAACTAATAATAAGATATAAATTGATAACGTTCAAATAGAACATTAAAAATGAGTAAAATGTTTTTTTTGGCATCCTGACGACCTCGATGTTAAGACACTATCTAGGAGTCTTGATGTTAGGGTCGTTTTAGGGTGATCTCGAGAATTTCAGCACAATCTGAAACCGAAGGTTATGCGCCGCCAAATGGTATTCCATCTGGCGACGCATATTAATGATTTAAAAAACGTGTTTAATGAAGTGACATTAGTTTCAAATCTATATGCGTTATACATAATTGCATTGCGAGTGAAATAATAGGCCTTAAAACAACATGTAACATGCTAAGTCATGCATACACAAAAAGAATAATATGAATGAAATTCAAAAAGGTCAAAATCGAAACAAGGCAAAATGAAGGCTTTCGAGGTCTCGTTTCATAATAGATTTGGGACAAATCGCTTATGGCAGTTTTCCAACATATAGTTCCCGAAAAAATAAACGATTTGAAAAAAACGGTGACTAAATCGGAGCTACGAGTCAAAGGATACGATAGATCGAACATTTTGGCCAATGACACAAAACAACAAGCACCACGAACCGTCGGTGGTGTTTGGTGCGTGGTGCGATTTCGCGAGAAAAGATGTCTTTTTCAGAATCTAGACGACCTCGAATGGCAAGCACGTTCAGAGAGTCTTGCTCGTTCGGCCGTTTTAGAGTGATCTTGAGAATTTCAGCACAATCTGAAACCGAAGGTTATGCGCCGCCAAATGGTACTCCATCTGACGGCGCATACTAATTATTTAAAAAACGTGTTTAATGAAGTGACATTAGATTCGAATTTATACCCGTTATACATAACTACATTGCGAGTGAAATAATAGGCCTTAAAACGATATATACCATGCTAAGTCATGCATACACAAAACTAATAATAAGATATAACTTTGAAACGTTCAAAGAGAACATTAAAAATGAGTAAAATATATTTTTTCGGCATCCCGACGACCTCGATGTCAAGACACTATCCAAGAGTCTTGATGTTACGGTCGTTTTAGGTGATCTCGAGAATTTCAGCACAATCTGAAACCGAAGGTTATGCGCCACCAAATAGTACTCCATCTGGCGGCGCATATTAATGATTTAAAAAAGCGTGTTTAATGAAGTGACATTAGATTCAAATCTATATGCGTTATACATAATTACATTGCGAGTGAAATAATAGGCCTTACAAAAATATGTACCATGCTAAGTCATGCATACACAAAATGAATAATATGAATGAAATTCAAAACGTTCAAAATCGAAAAAAGACAAAATTTAAGGCTTTCGAGGTCTCGTTTTGAAAAATATTTGGGACAAAACACCTACGGCAGTTTGCCAACTTATAGATCCTGAAAAAATACACGATTTGATAAAAACTGGCAATTAAATCGGAGCTACGAGTCAAAAGATACGATAGATCGAAAATTTTGGCCAAAGACACAATACACCAAGCACCACTAACCGTCGGTGGTGTTTGGTGCGTGGTGCGATTTTGCTAGGAAAGATGTCTTTACGGAATCTAGACGACCTCGAATGGCAAGCACGTTCAGAGAGTCTTGCTCGCTCGGCCGTTTTAGGGTGATCTTGAGAATTTCAGCACAATCTAAAACCGAAGGTTATGCGCCACCAAATGGTACTCCATCTTGCGGCGCATACTAATAATTTAAAAAACGTGTTTAATGAAGTGACATTAAATTCAAATTTATACCCGTTATACATAATTACATTGCGAGTGAAATAATAGGCCCTAAAACGATATATACCATTGTAACATCCTCAATCGGGCCTAGATGTAAGATTACTAAAGTGCCCTTAAGTTAGTGTTGTGTTATTTGTATGCTTTTATTTTTATCTAATATTTACTATTAAATAATAATGTGGTTAGGACCAGTTTGTGGCAAGGGTCACAGAACAGGTTTGTTTATTTAATTTGGACTTCTTTGGGTTGCCAAATATTGTACGAAAGATATCAGATAACTGATAAATACCCGTGTGTTGCACGGTGTGGGAAATTAACCCAATTAAGTAACTAGTGTTGTCTCTCTCTTGCATTTTTCCAGATCCTTCCCAAAACACTCCCGTACCTTCACTTCCATTACCTACCAAACCCTAATTCCCCATTGTTGATCTTGAGCTCGAATTGGTCTTGAAATCACGTTCTTTACACTCTACTGATTCTTTTAAGGTATGAATCATGAGCCTTCATGATCAATTTAGTGTTAAAATGGTGTTTTTAAGTGTATTTGTTCAAAAGCTTGATTTTGTGTCAAAAATCCATGGATTTGATGTTGTTATGGTCCAAACTTTTTGGGTTTATAGTCTATAACATGTAGTAATTGAGTTGTGGTAAGTTTTGGTGTCGAAAATTAGCTCTAGATCGAGTTATGGTGAATTTAGCTTGAAGTCCGTAGGTTGTGTTCAGAATCTGCAGATGATGAACACAGTCGGTCGACTGTCACCGACTGATGTAGTGGACCGATCGACTGACAAACAACCGACCGACTGGCGAGTGAACCGACCGATTAAGTTTGACTTTCGGCCGATTGTGAAAATACCAAATAAGTCGACCGACTGGGAAGGTCAGTCGATCGATTGTATAGACAGTCGACCGACTGTAAGAGTCAGTCGACCGACTGAGTGTCCAGGGCAGAATATTTTACCTAAGTGTTGATTTTTAGCCGTTATGCTGCCCGTTTGTATTTTGATGTTTATGATGTAAATTTTGAAAGGTGCATAAGTGTTAAGGAGAAAATTTTTAGCGGACAGTTTTCTGACCAAAATTTCTGTATTGTGTTATTTGATGTTAATGGACAAAAACTAACTTGTGTATATGTCTTTCTCAGGAGAAAAGGAGAAAGAGAAGGTACAGTGATTAGATAGCTGAATACCTTCGCGTTTGCTGGTAATCGGTGAGTGGGACTAATTGGAGAATATAGTATATAGAAGCATGTTATATTATGATTGCCATGCTTGCTAGATATACTTATTATTGTGGTTAGTTAGTTCATTGTGATGACTGCATGTTGGTTGATGCTTGTATGCCGGAGCCCAGTGCGTCCCTATTGTGTTGTGGCCTCGGTAGGAGAGATCAACATGCGGGTTGGGTTCCTCATGTGGTGGCCTAGACAATCGTGGTGTATATATATGTGAATGACGCGTCCGTCACTTGTGGATTATGTATATACATACAGTGGTGGAGGAACTTCTGGTAAGCCCCAGTCCGATCAGCTGGTGGTTAATGGTTTGGCCGAGCCGCCAGAGTCTCTGTAGACGGCACTTGGGTGATGTTTGTGTATTAGACTATTGTGACATGATTAGTATAACACATATGTATGCTATGGCCTGTAGTTAGTCGTACTCACTTAGCTTCGTGCTAATCCCCCTCCATCTCCTCCCTGCAGGTTGTTAGCTTTTGTAGATAGTGCTTTTGGGAGAAGACGGGCATGATGATGTTATGTTTGACAGGGTTAACTCTGATGTGCTCTTTTAGAATATGAACCGTGTACTTTTGAAAACAGAATGTATTTACGTCTCCTCCTGTTAATATGTAAATTGTCTTAATGACACGTGACATCGGTTTGTACAAATGTCGATATCGTATTTAATTAATATTATGCTTCCGCCACGTATTTATTAAAAAAAAATAGCGGTGTCACAACCATGCTAAGCCATGCATACACAAAACTAATAATAAGATATAAATTGATAACATTAAAAATGAGTAAAATATTTTTTTTGGGCATCCCGACGACCTTGATGTCAAGACACTATCCAGGAGTCTTGATGTTAGGGTCATTTTAGGGTGATCTCGAGAATTTCAGCACAATCTGAAACCGAAAGTTATGCGCCGCCAAATGGTACTCCATCTGGCGGCGCATATTAAAGATTTAAAAAAGCGTGTTTACTGAAGTGACATTAGATTCAAATCTATATGCGTTATACATAATTGCATTGCGAGTGAAATAATAGGCCTTAAAACAATATGTACCATGCTAAGTCATGCATACACAAAATGAATAATATGAATGAAATTCAAAACGGTCAAAATTGAAAAAAGGCAAAATTGAAGGCTTTTGAGGTCTCGTTTCGAAAAATATTTGGGACATATCGCCTATTAAGGATATGCATATCCGCAAGGTTGTGCGGATTACGCATCCAAAGCCCTGGACCGCACACAAATTGCCATGTAAGACATATGGTACTCGTATAGTCGCATTCTATGCGCCTATACCATCTGATGCGAGTTTCGTATACTTGCATAAGGGTCCAGTATATTCTAGAAGAATGTACGGTATAATCAATTCGGATTCTTTTCCTTAAATAACGAACGTTAGTTGGGATAAGATTGCATTTAATTAGGGAAGAGATTCTATCGAAACCCTAATTCATGAGCCTATAAATACACAGCTCATAAACCCTAAAAATACATTCGTTTACTGATACGTAAACAACAGCATACAAATCTTCATCGTACGAACAAAGCTTCATACGATCTTAAAGACTTTCAGGTATGTCTCGAACTATAAAACCTTCATGTACTTCGGGCCACTCAACCTTGTATGTTAGGTTGTGGGTAGACTCTTAAATCGGCCACCCTGTCGGCATCGAAACGATACCGTTGTGGGTTATCCATGACTAAGCGTCGGAGGTCCGAATGTTGTTAGTCCTTAAACCCTATTATGCACTCAAGCGTAAGTTTACCTTGACCTCATGAAATATGCTTGATCATTTGGCGCCATCCGTGGGACCGGTTATATGAAACAAACAAGATCGGAATTTATGTTGTGTATGATTTATTATACGTATCTTTTTTCCGTAAAATCTTTTTGTTTAATTAATCGGTCACTTTCAGGTTTTAAAAATTTTCAGCAAGAATGGGTGGAGGAAGTAAGAGTGCCAAAAATCAAGGGCGATCGGATTCTCCAGTAAGTCCAGGGTCTCAAACACCTACGGCGACTGTTACGAATACACCATCGATGCCACCAGCACCAGTCAAAGGCGCATCAAAGCCTCCATCGACATCAAATGTTGAAGCAGGGCCAGTTACATCAGAAACAGTCCTGAAAGAATCATCTAAGAGTTGGTGCTACTCCCCCGATGGAAGTTTAGTAGAAACAGGAACTAGCTTCAAACCATTCGAGGATCTGCCTCCAAAAAATCTGAGCTTCAGTTCTCCAAGTGAAACCGTTCCACCAGGTTTCAAAGTTAAAACTACCTGTGTGGGTACCATACCGATCATCACCTCGGTTGAACCCGAAACTCTGATTGAAAGGGTTACTACCGAGAAGGCTCAGGAGAGAATCAGGCAGATGGGTCTGATAAATCCAGACGGTTCATATATTATGCTGACACCACAACAAGGGTCAACGACGTATGCGTCTTTGCAACCAAATGTTGCAAGCAACCAATATAGGGGGCGCACTATGTCCTAACTCAATCAAACAGCTTCATATCTCAATTGCAGCAAGTCGCGCCACCACACTTGGCACCGGCTTTCAATGAGCCAGCACGGGTACAAGAATTTATGAGCAATTGGTTTGTGGTGATGCAAGGGCAAAAAGCTAAGCAAAGCCTTGAGTTAGCTCCCACAACGGAAAAGTTTGTGCCACATATTGCCAATCATCCCTTCACAGTCGCACCCGTGTTGCCTCTAACACTTGGAAGTTACGATGCGTTATCAGAACCGGATGACTTTTTGCAAAAATTTGAAGGAACTGCAAGAACACACAGCTGGGGTGATGCAGTAGCATGCCATATGCTACCAATAGTGCTGCAAGGAGTAGCAAGGGAGTGGTTCAATAATTTTCCAGCCCAAAGCGTTACAAGTTTTGCGGATTTGCGCTCAAGATTTTTTATTAAACTTTCACAACTTGCGCGCCCGCAAAAGAACACATGTCGAATGCCATGACATTAAGCATAAATCGAAAGAAAGCTTAGGAGAGATAATAGATAGGTACACCAAGGAAGTGGCCAAAATATAGGACTTGCCAGAAAGCCAGAAGGTGTCCGGCTTTATACATTGTATAGATACCGACAGACACCTATCTTTATGGCAGCGGTTACGCAGAAGGGTGCCAGAAACTTTTGCAGAAGCTGTAAAAGAAACGCATGATTACATGCGGGCACAAGAAGACATAAAGCAAAATTGCGGAAATACCTCTTCAAGTATGGATATCGACAATGATTATTATCGAATGCAGGGAAGAGGATCAGAGTCTGGCAAGCGCTATGGTAGTAATGGGCAACCCAGGAGTGGTAACTATCATAATGATAAGTATCGCAAATTTAATAACAACAAAGGGGGAGGAAGTCAGAGGTTCAAAAGCATCCACACCGATAATGTCGCGTTAATAAAAGACCTCACAAAAACACCAAAAGTAATTTTGGCTACAGAGGCTGTATGCAAAAGCTTCGACCCCCCAGTGCCTTTGTCAAAGTATGGGAATAGAGATAAAAGCAAATTTTGTGATTTTCATGACGATTATGGTCATGAAACCAACGAATGTCGGCATCTAATCGAGAAGGTAGTTGCCAAACTCAGAAGATAAATATTGCAACACTTGAAGAAGAGTGGAAAAGCAGCAAGCGATAAGCCGAAAGGAGAAAAGGAATATCCGTGGCAAAAGAAGAACGAGGGAAGGGAAACGGATAAAACCATTAATATGGTAACCAGCGAACGAGCAAATCAGAGGCACGAGTTAGAAGTATCTGAAGAATGGGAAAATACTCCCATCGTGTTCCCGACCATAGCGCGGGAACCCTCGGTTGCGCCCATCACAATTAAAGGGCGCGTTAAGGGCTGCGGGTACATCATCAAGCAATTGCATATAGACACTGGCTACGGTGTTGATATAATGTACGAACATTATTTACGCTTGCTGCCAGGGGCTGTGTGAGCCAAACTAGTGGCTCCTAGCACCGCATTATCAGGATTTTCTGGGGAGTCCGCATGGCCAATCGGGGTCATTGAATTAGAACTAGAGCTGGTAGATGATGATAATAAGGAGTTAGTAAGAAGTACAACAGTAGAATTTGCTGTCGTAAGGTCTTACTCAAAATACAATGCGCTTTTAGGACGCACAACTTTGCAAAAGATAGCAGCTATCCCTTCCACAGTGCATGGCCTTATCAAGTTCCCAACACCATTAGGAATTGCAACGATAAGGTCAGAAAAAAAGATGCAAGTGTTGCGGCTGTAGAACAATCAGAAAAACAGCCAAGTGAGGCAGAACAGCTTCGAAGCTGCATGATCCTCGCAAACCCGCGGCATCCAGAGCAAAAAATTAAAATCGGCGGAGGATTGTCCGATGAGACAAAGTTTAAGCTTCGTAACATATTAGCTTCTAATACGGATGTCTTTGCATGGAAAGAAACGGACATGACTGGCGTACCAAGAGAAATTACTGAGCATAAACTTAACGCAAATCCAAGTTTGACACCAGTGCGACAAAAGAAACGCGGTATGGCACCGGAAAGAAGCGAATGGTTGAAGGCAGAAGTCGAAAAGTTGGTAAAGGCAAACATATTACGAGAAGTAAGGTACCAAACATGGGTAGCAAACCCAGTATTGGTAAAAAAAAAGCCTGATGGATCTTGGCGCATGTGTGTTGACTTCACGGACATTAATAAAGCATGTCCCAAGGACAATTATCCTCTACCAGAAATAGACTGGAAAGTTAAGTCGCTACCTAGCTTCCGATATAAATGTTTTCTGGATGCTTACAAAGGATACCATCAGATACAGATGGCAGCAGACGATGAGGATAAAACTACTTTTCACACAAGCCAGGGCATATAAACGTTTGCATCATTAAGAAAGATAAATATGAAGCTCAATCCGTCGAAGTGCAGTTTTGGAGAAGAGGAAGAAAAGTTTCTTGGTCATATAATAACTGAGCGCGGGATACGCGCAAATCCAAAGAAAATAGAGGCAATCGAGAATATGCCATCACCGAGAAATAAAAGAGAGGTGCAAAGTTTAACGGGTAAATTGGCGGCATTAACAAGGTTCTTATCAAAATCCGCAGAGCGATCACTCCCCTTTTTTGGGACATTAAAAATTTGCTTAAAGAAAACGGATTTTAAGTGGACAGAGGAAGCAGAAGTCTCGCATGAATCAAAAGAAATACAACCTCCGCCCGAACAGCTGTAGGAAATGCACACAGATGGGGCTTGTGGTCCAGAAGGCGCAGGGGGAGGAATAGTCCTGAAAAGTCTAAAAGGAGAAGAATATACCTTAGCGCTGCGATTTAGCTTCCCTGTCACAAACAATGAAGCTGAATATGAAGCATTGTTATCTGGAATGCGGGTAGCAAAATATCTGGAGGTAAAAGAACTGTCAGTATATGTTGATCCGCAGTTAGTTGCAAACCAATTCAACGCAATATTTGAAGCACATGATGAATCAATGCAAAAATATCTAAAACTTGTGCAAGAGCCGGCGGTGGACTACGACTTATTCCAGATAACTCAGGTTTTAAGAACGTTAAATAAAAAGGCGGATGCGCTTAGTAAGTTAGCCGCCTTAACATTCAGCCATTTTAAGAAAGAAATTTGGGTTGAGGAAGTTAAAGTAAAATCTATTTAGACAGATGGTGTGTCCGCTGCAGTTGAAGAAGAAGATCAGAGTTGGATGACACCAATAGTAGAATTTCTAAACAAAGGTACATTGCCGATAGATTCAATTGAAGCAAGAAAGATTAAGATGAAAGCACCAATGTATTTGTTAGACAAAGGAATTCTATACAGAAAGTCTTTTTTAGGACCCCATTTGCGGTGACTTAATCCAACTCAAGCAGAGTCGATCATACGGGAAGTGCACGAGGGAATGTGCGCTTTGCACTCAGGGCACAAAACAGTTGCGTCCAAGATAATGTGGCTCGGATACTACCGGCCGTCAATGTACAGAGATGCTGCAGAAGTGATACGCAAATGTCAGTCGTGTTAGCTTCATGCATCGGTAAGCGAGGCTCCGCGACATCCAATAATACCGGTCGCGTCTCCATAGCCATTCTGCAAATGGGCAATTGACATAGTGGGGCCATTCACCGCAGGACCTAGGGGTGTAAAGTTTCTGGTAGTGGCCATTGATTATTTTACAAAGTGGGTAGAAGCCAAACCGCTGAATACAATTTTGGGCAAGCAAATCCGAAATTTTGTATGGGAAAACATCGTCTGTCGGTTTGAAATACCAAATGAAATAGTAAGTGACAATGGTACCCAGTTTGAAGGTAATCCATTCAGTGACTGGTGCCAAGAACTGAACATAAAGCAAACATTTACATCAGTCGCACACCCTCAGGCGAATGATCAGTGTGAGGTCACGAATCTGGACATCGTGTTAGGAATCAAAGCAAGGCTTGGATTGTGTCGAAGGGGTTGGATAGATGAGTTGCCAAACGTATTGTGGGCACACCGCACAACTCGAAAAAGCGCAACTAATGAAACACCTTTTAGTTTGGTGTACGGTTCCGAGGCTGTATGATGTTAAAGCTAAGGGGTATAAAATACTATTAAATTTTACAAGGAAATACTATTAAATACGATACAATTTTACACAAGATATTTATTTATTTATAGAATGGATATACTTAAACCTTGCTACAACACTTATAGGCAGTGTACCTAATCGTACAGTAGTGTAGTTTTTAGTAAGTCCGGTTCGTTCCATAGGGAAAATCTTTAAACAAAGCTTAACGCTATATTAGTTTACTTTTATAAAAATACAAATGTATATATAAGTAATATTATTATTATAAAGGGGGGTTTTTACTGTTTAATGACCGGTTTGTCGATTTTAAAAACTTTAGTTGCAGTTAAAACAAAATGTAAAATATTAAATAAATAAAAGACTTAATTTAAAGCGTAAAGTAAATAACGATAATGAAATTGTGAATAATAAAAGTGCGATAAAATAAACTTGCGATAATTTAAAAAGTACGATAATTAAAAGTGCAATTAAATACAATAATAAAAATGCGATAATTAAAAGTGCAATTAAATACAATAATAAAAATGCGATAATTAGAAGTGCAATTAAATATAAAATAAAGGAAATTAAATATGAAATAAAAGAATTATGCTTATTTAAACTTCCATAATCATGATGTTTGACGTGTTGATTTTAGTTTTATGCCCATGGGTTAATTGTCCTTTGTCCTGGATTATTTAATATGTCCGTCTGGTTTTTGTCCATAACAGTCCATCAGTCATAAATATAAAGTGCGAGTGTCCTCGTCAAATTATCCTTATACCCGAAGTTTAAATATTCCAACTAATTGGGGACTTAAACTGTAACAAAATTTTAATACTTTGTTATATAATTACACCAGGATGTTGACTGAGTGTAACCCAAGGTTTTAATATTTTGTTATCAATTATGCCAATTGTCCTTGTACATAATTTCACCCCTGTTTTAATAATTCTAGTGGCTATTAATCCATTCCCGTGTCCGGTTAAATAAACGATTATTTGTACATATAAATACCCCGCCCATCGTGTCCGATCGAGTGTAAATGGTTATTTATAGGGACGCCCAATTGTAAATCTTTATATTAACATTAACAAACTATCATTTAGTTAAACAAATATAAAGCCCATTAATAGCCCATAGTCTAATTTCCACAAGTGTCGTTCTTTTGTCCAAACCCCAATTATGGTACAAAGCCCAATTACCCAATTTTAGTAATTAGCCCAACATCATGATTACTTCGGATTAAATAAGCATAATAATAACTTAGCTACGAGACATTAAATTAAAAAGGTTGAACATAACTTACAATGATTAAAAATAGCGTAGCGTTACACGGACAGAATTTCGACTTACACCCTTACAACATTCGCTAACATACCCTTATTATTAGAATTATAATTAAAATTAAAATTAAAATATAAATTATAAATATTAATATTACGTATGAATGGAGAAGAGAAAGATATGTTTTTGTGGTGCACCAAACTGCGAATTTATAGGAGATGTGGCCTGACTTTTCATGCCATGCGATCGCATGGACTTTCTTCTTCCTGGCCATGCGATCGCATGGCCAGCTGGGAGAGCTCACATGTTGTTTGTTTCCTTGTGCCGACGTTTTATAAATATAATATAATATATATATTAATTTTAAGAATTAATTATATATTATATTATATTCATATGCATAGTTGACTTGTAATTTTTAGTCCGTTGCGTCGAGCGTTGAGAGTTGACTCTGGTCCCGGTTCCGGATTTTCGAACGTCCTTGCGTACAATTTAATATCTTGTACTTTGCGTTTTGAATCTTGTACTCTTGTAATTTTGAGACGTTTCTTATCAATAATTGGAACCTCATTGATTGTATTTTGTACTTTTGAGCTTTTTGGTCGTTTGCGTCTTCAATTCGTCGAATCTGTCTTTTGTCTTCACCTTTTATTATTTAAACGAATATCACTTGTAAATAAAACAGTTGCAACTAAAAGCTTGTCTTTCTTGAGGAATAATGCTATGAAATATATGTTCGTTTTTAGCGTTGAACAAGCAACTGTTAAGGCAATGTCCCCTGACATGCTTTTAATTATGGTCTATAACGTGTCGGACGCAATTACTATCCTTTGTAGGAGCAATAGTAAAGCTCACCCTTATAATTTGTCGGTCTGGCACAAGGTCTTGTCTTTAACCATGCTATGCAACCACCGTTCTTACGGTTGACACCCGATTTGGTTCAGATGACCTAATGAATTCCAGGTGAATTCCTAGGATTTTACGTTCAATGGTAATGAACGCATTGAAAATGGGTTTTCAGAAAACAAATCGGTTTATAATTTGATCAAAATATTTTCTCGTTCAAGCTCGAGTTTAGATATCATTGAATTCCATGAGTTTGAATTCTCAATCTTTAAGGTCAATCTCTAGGATTGAGTAATATCAGGCTTAAAAGCTGATTTTTAATCTTTAAGGAGATTATCCTTTCTGGGGATCTGATTCATTAGTCTTATCCAGCTAATTTGCACGGCACCCTCCCCATTTTACGAGACAGATCCTCTCATGGTTAGGATAAGTCTGACCACTTGGCAACCCTGTTTAATGCTGAGGTCCGTGGATTTCCTGCTGATTTTAGTGATGACTTTTCTAGGTTTTTCGTCAACCTACAGCTGGTCTGGACGACAACTTCTTGACCTAAATCAAGAAGCACGTTTTTTTTTCGGAAGACTTTACTTCCTTTTAATGATGGAATTGATTCATCGTGTAGATCCATCTCTTCTTTTCTTTCATCGGGTAAAATAGTTTAGTTTAGTCCAAAGCAAAAGTATTTTCAGTTATTTGTTACAGAAATATGTGACATATGTTTAAGATAACTTGGTAATTTTTCCCACACTTGGGTTTTATTTTCTTTTTTTTATTGTCCTCTATTCCATTTTAAATGAATTTTAACATTTTGGTTTGTTTCTCAATTTATGTCCTTTCTGAGCTAACAATAATTTCGGTGTTAACACCTAGTTTTATCGTTCATAAATATGTATAAACATGATTTTGAGTTCATTTAATTGAAAATTTTGAAAAATTTTACTAGAATTGGGTAGTCAGTATATAAGACTAGGGCTGTTCTTTATCATCAGAGAGCACTAGATTCTAATACAACTACTACGTTACTAGTATTTTTAATGGTAACCAAGTGTTTAAGATAAAAATTTTAAAAATCCGAAAGAATGTAACCCCTTCCCACACTTAAGATCTTGCAATGCCCTCATTTGCAAGAAATCAGTAACAATTTAAATTATTGAGGGTGATTAGCGTAAAAATGATTAAATTTTACCAAAGTTTCCAAACATATTGGCGTTTGGTTGCTGAATGATAAATGGTGCATATCATTTGTTCATTTCGTCTGTTGTTACATCACTTTTATTTGTCATCTTGTCGTCAAAATTAGTAGCTTTTGCTGAACTTAATGCCAGTCTTTGAAAATGCGCTGTTTTACCCTGTTTTGTACAATCGACAATATACATACATACAAATATAATCATGCATGGCAATTTGAAATGGGACTTAATATCCCACTTTCAAATTCTAAATATGAAATATTAGTACACAATAATAATAAAAATGATAAAAATTACAAATATATCCAATAACATAAGTTTAAACATGAAAAAGTCAAAAGATAAAAACATAAAAATCATAAAAATAACCAAATGGAACTAAATCAGTCTGGATATGGGTTCCAGTTCATCTCGTCAGGTGGGTTCCATTGTTGGTTATAGGTGTTTTGATAGGCTTGGTTATAGTCATACCGGTTAAAGGGTGGTCGGATATCGGGGCTATGTGGCGGAAAATGAGCAGGTCGAGTAGGTACATAGTTATTTGGTACCTGATATGATAGCTGGCTCATGATTTGGTGCTGATGAACTAACCAGCTATCGTGTTGGCGTCGCCTATAATCCTCGTATACTCGCTCGGAGTTCCACTGCTCATACATACTATGTCTGGCCGCGTTTGTCATTGCTTCCTCATCTATACGAACGTGGACGTCAAGAATAGCATCTCGAAAGACATCCCTAATGTCTTCCGCCTCCTCCATTTCCTCGTCTGAGCCTCTCTCTACCTGAGGATGAGATCCCTCATAGGGTACTGCCTGGTTATGTCTACTTTTCAATACCTTAGCACCCATATAAACTTTAAATCCTAAGGGCTCAACCTGTTCTCTACAAAGCTGTAATGGACCCCCTTGGTTCCTATCAACACCTAAATACTCTCCAATGAGAGTAACAAAAATACCTCCTCCTATTATACTCCCGTCCTGCATTCCCTCTATCATTTTAGATAAATAAAAAGCAACACAGTAAGGGATATTGACAAAGCTTCTAGGATCCCGAATACACTTTAGGTAGAATAAATCATGTAAGGTAATTTTTTCTTTATTATGACCTCTCTGCGTAATCGAGTTAGCCAAAAATCTATGAATAATACGAAGCTCGGCTCTGTCAATATGTGTATAGGAGTGTCCTCCTGCTCGTGTAAAAACATCAAAATGTGACATACGTCTCCAAATGGCGTCAGCGTCAAAGTTACTATCTACCCTTTCACCATAATGAATCAAATTGTACAATCGGGTAATAGCAACTCACCAGGAGTATATATCTGTAAGGCCCTGGCCATGTCCAACATGGACATTCTGTACATCCTACCGCCAAGGATAAACCTAAGAAATCTTCTATCATCTATTCTAACTATATGTGTATTAAGTGATACAGTACTCATCAACTCAACACACCATTCCTTATATACAGGTCTACGAATGGTGAAAAGACGTTCCCAATCTGTAAAAGAAGAACTGCCATACCTTTGAATTAAAAGCTGTCTAACACGGTCAGCTAGATGGACCGTTTCCAAAGGGGCCCAATCGATTACCCTTGGCACCTCTACATTTTTTGTTACCAATTTGAATTTGTTCCTTTGATATGTCTCGTAATCTCTCCATCTCCTATCAAATCTCAGATTAGGATGCAGAGTGTGCTCAGGAATCGTTGGGAATTCTACTGGCGGCCTCATTGGGAATACTATGAATTCATCAACAAACTGTACCGGATCATAATAAGATATATGCTGATCAGGCTGTTGTTGTTGTTCCTGTTGTGGTTCTTGTTCGTGTTGCATTTCTGGTTCTGGTTCTGGTGATGGTGCTGGTCGTCTAGATGATGATGCTCCTGAACCTCCAGTATCGGCTTTCTGCAAAACACATTAAACATAAAATTTGTGCATCCAAATATGCATTAGTGTTAGCAAAATAACAACTTAAAACAATCACTATAACATGTTAAATCAAAATTAAACTTATACACATTTTCACAATTTTTCACAATTCTACACTTTTCAAATAAGCACATATGAAAATGTATACAAAGTTCATAAGCTTTTAACTCAAATAACATTTCAAAATATTCATTACTAATAATTAAACAAGTCTCAAATGGCAAATATATCAAATTAATCAAGTTCATGAATTTTGGACTTAAAAAGTCCACTTTAATCTCCAAAAATCATGTTTAGGATCATTGTTTGGATCATTTAACTATCTAAACATGTTACACTACTCAATTTAGCAATAATTCATGACAAAAATCGGCCATAACCTGTTTATATCAAAAAGCCCCAAATTGGTCAAGAACACAAACCCTAGATTTCTAAAAATTTTGAAGTTTTTGCCTTCAAATCATGTTAAATAGCATCAATCTAGGTTATACATGCATAAAATACTAACAATTTAACACTAATTACACTAGAAATTAACAAAATTGCATTAGGTAAAAAATTGGTAATTATCACAAAAACTACGAATTTATAGAGTTTAGGGGTGTAATTTTTACCAATTTGCTGAAGAATGAGAATCTAGGCATGATTAGAGCAAGAAAAATGACGAATTACGGTGAATTTTGGTGAAATTTGGAGAGAATTTGAGTGTGTTTTCGGGTATGTGTGTGTTTTTGTGGAGAAAGACAGACCAGGCTGCTGTATGTATCAGGCCTGCATTTGGTCCCCATGCGATCGCATGGGTTCCAAGTGCAAACCCCATGCGATCGCATGGGGTGCCGGCTACAGTAATTTTTTTTTTTTTATATAAAACCTTATACTTTATAAAACTTATAATTAATTAAATTTTAAAAATTTTGTTTTCCTTTAGGAGCGAGGGCGTTTCGGATCGTTGTCCTAGTCTGTCCCTCGACAAAATTTTAAAATTTGTCAAATCAAAGCGTGATTTTTAAAAGTAAAGATTTTTGGGTTTTTTTTAATGTTTTTGGCATACTTTAATTCAATAAGATTAAAAATAATGATAATAAAAGTTCTCGTCCCTCCCTCGGGTAAAGCAATTTCGGTTCAATGACCTAGTTTTCAACTTACGACGAATTTTAAAAATCATTTTTTTAACTTAATGAGATAAAGTAAATTTTTGTTTTTAAATTCACACCAAACTTAAAATAAAAATACATAAAATTCAAAATTAATATTAAAAATTAACACCAAACTTAAAATTTGAAATGCATAAAATTAAAAATTCTTATTTTTTTTTAAAATTAAAAATTCACACCAAACTTAATTTTAAAAAATTCATATTATAAAATCACACCAAACTTATATTATCTTTTTCAAATATTTATAATTTTAAATATATTGTTTTTACAAAGTTTACAATATTAATTTAAGATTTATATATTAATTTTAAAAACATGGTAAAAATAAAATTAAAAATCTTTTTGGCTTTTTATCCCACTTTAATCAATCAAATATTATCAAAAATATGTGCCCCTCTTTTCGGTAAAGTAATTTCGGTTCCAAGACCTAATTTAACTCATGATGAATTTTTTGAAATATTTTGGGTTGATTGATTAAAGATATTTATACCTTAAGAATAAACGTTAAATTTCGCAGTGATGTAATAAATTTTTGAATGATATCAATAATTTCGGTCGCCAAACCTAATTTTATTCAATACCAATTTAATACTTTATAGCGAACAAATTAGCGTTTATTATCAAAAGGTTAAAAATAAAAATAAATAAAAAATAAAAACTGTACAGACTTACCTGTGAGATAGTATTCTTAGTTATATGATCTATCCCATTCATAAGATAGTCGGTTTAATTAGTTTTCCATAGCTACATAGGCGTAACCTCGAGCATTCAGTGTTTTTTCTTCTAAACATATGAACGGTCCGTCTCTGCATAAAGTAACAAATTCGGTATTTGAATAGGTTTGATTATTTGAACATTTACCTCCATGTGACCATTTTCGGCATTTGTGACATCTTTCAAGGTGTCGTGCTCTTCTTTTCGCTGCGGATTTTGATTTCCCTTTACCAAATTGTAACTTATTATCTTCGCATCTGGATTCCTTTCTTACTTCGCCCAATCTTTCTCTGATTACTGATACTATTTCACTCGGAAGTGTGTCATTATTACGTTTAGTGATCAAAGCATGTAGCATTAGACCATGGTTTAGTTCACAGGCAGTCTTCATTTCCTAAAAAAAATAAAAATTCAGAATGGGGGGAGAAGACTAGTTCTTTAGGGTCTGCTAGGGAAAGACCATTCGGGTTCCATTTTCGAGAACTACACGAAAAGAGACAATCTAACTCTAACAGAAATACATATTATTCTTTAAAGACTTGATTCTCCCCACACTTAGTTAGCTGTGGTATCGAAATTGTGATTAACTTCATTGTCGAATTCCATCGGACTATCTATGTAGTGTTTAACTCTGTGACCATTAACTTTAAATTCAATCCCATTTGAATTTATTAATTCTATCGTTCCGTATGGGAAAACTCTTTGGACTATGAATGGTCCAGACCATCTTGATTTCAATTTTCCAGGAAATAGCTTGAATCGTGAATTGAAAAATAGAAACTATGTCTCCTTCTTTAAATTCTTTTAAACTTCTGATTCTTTTATCATGCCATTTCTTCGTTCTTTCTTTATAGATTAACGAATTTTCATATGCTTCATGTCTTAATTCTTCTAATTCGTTTAGTTGACTTAATCGTAGACGTCCAGCTTCATGTATATCAAGATTACATGTCTTCAAAGCCCAAAATGCTTTGTGTTCAATTTCTACTGGAAGATGACATGCTTTTCCATAAACAAGTCTAAAAGGTGTGGTTCCAATTGGAGTTTTGTAGGCTATTCTAAAAGCCCAGAGTGCATCCTCCAATTTAATGGACCATTTCTTCGGATTTGATCCTACGGTTTTCTCTAGAATACGTTTTAAAGCTCGGTTGGTATTTTCAACTTGTCCACTTGTTTTTGGATGATATGCGGTGGAGATTTTATGAGTTACTCCATATCTTTTAAGAACTTTATCAAGTTGATTATTACAAAAATGAGTACCCCGATCACTTATTAAAGCTTTCGGTGTTCCAAACCTTGCAAAAAGACATTTTAAAAAGTTGACTACAACTCGTGCATCGTTAGTTGGGAGAGCTTGTGCTTCCGCCCATTTAGATACATAATCAATGGCTACGAGAATATAGAGATTATTATGAGATTTTGGAAATGGACCCATAAAGTCAATACCCCAAATGTCAAATACTTCACATACTTGGATAACATTTTGTGGCATTTCATCACGTTGACTTATTTTTCCTGCCCTTTGACAAGCATCACAGGATTTGCAAAGAAGGTGTGCGTCTTTGTAAATTGTAGGCCAATAGAATCCAGCATCATAAACTTTTCTTGCTGTTAGTTGAGGCCCATAATGCCCTCCTGTTAGTCCTGTGTGACAATGGTTTAATATTTTACTGGCTTCATCTCCGAATACACATCGGCGTATTATTCCATCTGGACAACTTTTAAACAAATGTAGATCTTCCCAGAAATAGTGTTTTATATCACTGAAGAATTTCTTTCATTTTTGGTACGATAATCCTTTTTCAAGGAATCCACATACTAAGTAGTTTGCATAGTCTGCAAACCATGGTATTTCATTATAATCTATCTTCAATAGATATTCATCAGGAAAGTTGTCTTGTATGGCCGATTCATTTAGAACTTCTAACTCAGGATTTTCAAGACGAGAAAGATGATCAGCGGCGAGATTTTCTGCTCCTCTTTTATCTCGGATTTCAATATTAAACTCTTGTAAGAGTAAGATCCAACAGATTAATCTTGGTTTAGCATCTTGTTTCGAAAATAGGTATCTAAGAGCAGAATGGTCGGTATAGACCACCGTTTTTGCTAGAACGAGATATGATCGGAATTTGTCAAACGCAAAGACAATAGCAAGGAGTTCTTTTTCAGTAATTGTATAGTTCGTTTGTGCTCCTTGTAACGTCTTACTAGCATAATATATAGGTTGAAATCATTTTTCAATCCTTTGTCCTAAAACGGCTCCCATTGCAAAATCACTTGCATCGCACATTAGTTCAAATGGTAGATTCCAATTTGGTGTTATCATGATCGGCGCATTAGTGAGTTTCTCTTTAAGAATATTAAAAGATTTGATACACTCATCTGAAAAGATGAATGGAGCATCCTTTTCTAGGAGTTTATTCATAGGAGTGGCAATTTTAGAAAAATCTTTTATGAAACGTCGGTAAAAACCGGCATGCCCTAGAAAACTCCTAACTCCTCTAACATTGGTGGGATGTGGAAGTTTAGCAATTACATCTACTTTAGCTCTATCCACTTCAATTCCTTCTTTTGAAATTTTATGTCCAAGAACGATGCCTTCTTTAACCATGAAATGGCATTTCTCCCAATTAAGTACTAGATTTGATTGTTCGCATCTAATAAGCATTCATTCCAGATTAACTAGACATGATTCAAATGTATCACCGAAGACTGAAAAGTCATCCATGAAAACTTCCATGCATTCTTCTATCATGTCGTGAAAAATCGCCATCATACACCTTTGAAAGGTTGCAGGGGCGTTGCAAAGTCCAAATGGCATGCGTTTGTAAGCAAAAGTACCATAAGGGCACGTGAATGTGGTTTTCTCTTGATCTTCGGGTGCTATTGGAATTTGAAAATATCCGGAAAATCCATCTAGAAAACAATACTAACTATTTCCGGCTAATCTTTCCAACATTTGATCAATAAAAGGTAAGGGAAAGTGATCTTTTCTGGTGGCGGCATTTAATTTTCTATAATCAATACACACACGCCATCCTGTTACAGTCCTAGTAGGAATAAGCTCATTTTTCTCATTTGTAATGACAGTCATGCCACCCTTCTTAGGCACGCATTGAACTGGGCTTACCCATGGACTATCAGAGATTGGATATATCAAACCTGCATCTAGCAGTTTAATAATCTCTTTCTTAACTACATCTTGCATATTAGGATTTAGTCTTCGTTGGCGTTGCACATACGTTTTATGACCTTCTTCCATAAGGATTTTATGTGTGCAATACGAAGGACTTATTCCTTTAATATCATGAATCTTCCATGCAATGGCTGGTTTATGAGCTTTCAACACAGAAATGAGTTGTGATTTCTCATTTTCAGTAAGAGAAGACGATATTATTACAGGTAATTCAGATTCACCATGTAAATAAGCGTATTCCAAATGGTTTGGAAGTGGCTTTAACTCTAATTTCGGAGGTTCTTCTATCGATGATTTGTATCGATATATGTCTTCTTCTTTTAGCATTTGGATTTCTTCTGTTGTTGGTTCATATCCATTAGCTATTAGTGTATCTAACATTTCAGCTTCATCAATTTGTTCTGTTCCTTCTCCTAAAGAACATTCTCCTGTTCCTTGTAATTCTGGAAATTCTTCTAATAATTCTGCATGTGCATCTATAGTTTGAATATAATAACATGTATCATCTGCAGATTGTGGTTGTTGCATTGCTCTATCAACTGAAAAGGTAACACTCTCGTCCTCTATACTTAGGGTCAGTTTCTTACCGAACACGTCTATCATTGCTTTAGCCGTGTTTAAGAATGGTCTTCCTAATATGAGAGGAACTTGAGAATCTTCTTCCATGTCCAAAACAACAAAATCTACTGGAAATACTAAAGTACCAACTTTAACTAGCATGTTCTCCATTATCCCTCTAGGATATTTTATTGATCGATCGGCTAGTTGTATGCTTATTCTTGTTGGTTTCAATTCTCCAAGGTCTAGTTTAGCGTATAGTGAATACGGCATTAAATTTATACTAGCACCTAAATCTGCTAATGCTTCTATTGAACTAAGACTACCCAGAAAACATGGAATTGTGAAACTTCCTGGATCAGATAGTTTTTCTGGTATCTTATTCAACAGTACTGCTGAACAATTAGCATTCATAGTAACAGCCGAGAGTTCTTCCATTTTCTTTCTATTCGTGATCAGATCTTTCAAGAATTTAGCATATCTAGGCATTCCTGAAATCACATCAATGAAAGGAAGATTTACATTTATCTGTTTAAACATATCCAAGAATTTGGATTGCTCGGCTTCAAGTTTCTCTTTCTTCATTTTCCTCGGGTAAGGAAGTGGTGGTTGTTATGGTTTAACATAAGGTTTATCCTTAACTTTGTTATCTTCATTAACCTTCTCAACTACCGGTTCTTTTTCCTTATCTTGATCAGGTTGTGGTTCTTGTGGAGTAGGAATAGCTTCATCAGAAGTTACAGGTATTTCAGGTGGTTTAAGTGTTGTACCACTTCTTGTGGTAATGGCTTTAGCTGTTTCATTCCGGGGGTTAGCATTTGTATCACTAGGTAGACTTCCCGGTTTTCTTTCACCTATTAATCTTGCTAGGTTACTTACTTCTTGTTCCAGATTTTGAATAGAAGCTTGTTGATTTCTAAATGCTTGAGCATTTTGTTCATTGGTTTGTTTTTGAGATGTGAAAAACTGCGTTTGAGTTTCAACTAGCTTCGTCATCATATCTTCTAAATTTGGCTTTTTATCATCGGTTTGTTGTGGTGGTTTGTTTTGAAAATTAGGTCTTTGCTGATTGTAAGTATTGTTGGATACTTGTTGATTGCTAGGACCTTGTTGGTTGTTGTATGGAATATTTCGGTTATAGTTCTGATTTTGATTGTAAATAGGTCTTGGCGATTGATAATTATTCTGATAATTATTTCCAGGCCTTTGGTTTATGTATGAAATATTCCCTCTTTGTTCCATTGTTAATTCAATACTGAGACAATCTTTTGTCAAATGTGGTCCTCCACACTGCTCACAACTAATTCGTATTGAGTGAATATCCTTAGTCATCTTTTCCATTCGTCTCTCGACAGCATCTATCTTTGCGGAAATGGAATCTAAGTCATGGCTAGAATCGGCTCTAGCTGCTTTAGATGATCTAACGATATCTTTTTCTTGGTGCCACTCATGTGAGTGGTAAGCAGTGTTATCAATAATTTTGTAAGCATCAGTTTCGGTTTTCTTCATAATAGAACCACCAGCTGCTATATCGATGTCTTTCCTTGTAGTGATGTCGCATCCTTGGTAGAATATTTGTACTATTTGACAGGTGTCTAAACCATGTTGCGGACATCCTCTTAATAACTTTCCAAATCTTGTCCACGCCTCATATAGAGTTTCATTTGGCTTCTGTGTGAACGTAACAATTTCTCCTTGAAGTCTTACGGCTTTAGATGCAGGAAAGAATTGTTTAAGAAATTTTTCAACTAAAACGTCCCATGTATCAATCGCCCCTTCAGGTAACGATTCCAACCAATCTTTGGCTTCTCCCTTTAAAGTCCAGGGAAATAACATGAGATATATCTGTTCATCCTCAACTTCTCTTATTTTAAATAGAGTGCAGATCCTATTAAAGGTACGAAGATGTTCATTTGGATCTTCCTTTGGCGCACCACTAAATTGGCATTGATTAGTCACCATGTGTAGAATTTGTCCTTTGATTTCATAATCCGGCGCATTAATGTCTGGATGAGTAATTGCGTGACCTTGGCCAGTGCGTTTAGCTCTAATTCGATCTTCCATACTTAATGGTTCTGTTACTTCCATAATTGAATTTGTTGAATCGGAATCACTAGAGGATTCTGATTTAATGGTTCGTTCCTCAACAATCTCTGTTTGAATGATTGGTGGTTCCGGAGGAAAATTTAATGGTTCAGGATCTATGAATCGTCCCTGAATATTCTCCGGATTCTCAATTGTGAGGTCGGGTTCAAAAAATGGATTATCAACGGCGACAATATTAGTTAGATGTCTTGATCTAGTTACAGGTGGTGAACGTACAAAAGGTGATGAACGTCTTGCTCGGTGCATTCACTGAATATCCTATTAGTTTTTAAAAGGAAAGAAAAATTATAATAAGTTATCCAATCAATAGACTTTTCTGATTTTGCTCACGTTTCGAATAGCCAAAAGATGCAGCAGAGGGGCAGGATTCATTTGGTCTCAATATAATTGAGGACTGTTTGGCTCCAATAACCCGGTCCACGTACAAATCCAACAATTACTACGAACCAGAAAATTTTGATGTCTATCAATTTAACTACTTAAAATAAATTTTCGTAATTTTAAGAAATTTAGATAAGAAGTAGAATAAAAATCTATGTCCTAAAAACTAGAATAGCGAGAAATAAGAAAGAAAAAGAGTGCGTCGAAAAAAAAATCGAAAAAGAAAAATAAGAAAGAAAAATAAAAGGCGACGGAAAAATAAAAGAAACTTATAAAACTTAAAAACACTTGACTAACCCAACCTTATCACTACAACTAACTTAAAATTATAATCGCAAATTGAAATTACTAATTGGAATGATAATTGATACATAGGTAAAAGGCGTCTAAAAATATTAAGGCTTATAGGAAAAACTATATTCCAAATGGCAATATCTTAAAAAGGTACTAAAACTTAAAAAGGCGTCGCAAAATTCTAAAGCACCTAAATCTTAGTCTAAAGAAAAAGCACTTAAGGGATTTTACGGCAAAGCCTAAAAATCTAGAAGTAAAAATAACTATGGCAAAAACTATGTTTAAAACTAAATATGAGCTAAAAATACAAATATTACGCTAAAACGATTAAAAAGGGACAAAATATAAAAATATACAAAAAGTTGTAAAAAGTACAATTTTTATAAAAATATTATTTTTATATTATTTATTTAATAAAACTATTAATTTTAAATTTTAAATAAACTAATTAAACATAAAAATACAAATTAAATATAAAAACTAAACTTAAATTATATAATATATAACCCTAATTAGGGTTTAAATATATTAATAATAATAACTACCCGTAATTAATGCAGGCTGCAGTCAACTGTGGCGTGTCAGACGGGCTCATGCGATCGCATGAGTCCTAAGCTACCCGGCCATGCGATCGCATGGGCTAGGGTTTCGGGCCACAGAATGGGCTGCTACAGTACCGGGCTCGAGTTTATATATTTCTTTTTTTTTTTTTGCTGTAAAATATATTTATAAAATAAATTAAATAAAACTTATATTTTTACAAACTAAAGAAACTTTATAAAACTTAAATATTTACCAAACTCTTAAAAATATTTATATTTTTGTTTTTCTTTTAATATTTTTGAATATTTAAAACGTATTTTTACAAAAGCGTATTTTTTTTTATAAAAGTAACTAAAAAGAAATTTTTTTTTTTTTTTTTGTATATATATTCACGTTGCGCTTCCGGCTTTTAAGCTAGATTGAGTCCCCGGCAGAGGCGCCAAAAATACTTGATGTTAAAGCTAAGGGGTATAAAATACTATTAAATTTTACAAGGAAATACTATTAAATACGATACAATTTTACACAAGATATTTATTTATTTATAGAATGGATATACTTAAACCTTGCTACAACACTTATAGGCAGTGTACCTAATTGTACAGTAGTGTAGTTTTTAGTAAGTCCGGTTCGTTCCACAGGGAAAATCTTTAAACAAAGCTTAACGCTATATTAGTTTACTTTTATAAAAATACAAATGTATATATAAGTAATATTATTATTATAAAGGGGGGTTTTTACCGTTTAATGACCGGTTTGTCGATTTTAAAAACTTTAGTTGCAGTTAAAACAAAATGTAAAATATTAAATAAATAAAAGACTTAATTTAAAGCGTAAAGTAAATAACGATAATGAAATTGCGAATAATAAAAGTGCGATAAAATAAACTTGCGATAATTTAAAAAGTACGATAATTAAAAGTGCAATTAAATACAATAATAAAAATGCGATAATTAAAAGTGCAATTAAATACAATAATAAAAATGCGATAATTAAAAGTGCAATTAAATATAAAATAAAGGAAATTAAATATGAAATAAAAGAATTATGCTTATTTAAACTTCCATAATCATGATGTTTGACGTGTTGATTTTAGTTTTATGCCCATGGATTAATTGTCCTTTGTCCTGGATTATTTAATATGTCCGTCTGGTTTTTGTCCATAACAGTCCATCAGTCATAAATATAAAGTGCGAGTGTCCTCGTCAAATTATCCTTATACCCGAAGTTTAAATATTCCAACTAATTGGGGACTTAAACTGTAACAAAATTTTAATACTTTGTTTAATAATTACACCAGGATGTCGACTGAGTGTAACCCAAGGTTTTAATACTTTGTTATCAATTATGCCAATTGTCCTTGTACATAATTTCACCCCTGTTTTAATAATTCTAGTGGCTATTAATCCATTCCCGTGTCCGGTTAAATGAACGATTATTTGTACATATAAATACCCCGCCCATCGTGTCCGATCGAGTGTAAATGGTTATTTATAGGGACGCCCAATTGTAAATCTTTATATTAACATTAACAAACTATCATTTAGTTAAACAAATATAAAGCCCATTAATAGCCCATAGTCTAATTTCCACAAGTGTCGTTCTTTTGTCCAAACCCCAATTATGGTACAAAGCCCAATTACCCAATTTTAGTAATTAGCCCAACATCATGATTACTTCGGATTAAATAAGCATAATAATAACTTAGCTACGAGACATTAAATTAAAAAGGTTGAACATAACTTACAATGATTAAAAATAGCGTAGCGTTACACGGACAGAATTTTGACTTACACCCTTACAACATTCGCTAACATACCCTTATTATTAGAATTATAATTAAAATTAAAATTAAAATATAAATTATAAATATAAATATTACGTATGAATGGAGAAGAGAAAGATATGTTTTTGTGGTGCACCAAACTGCGAATTTATAGGAGATGTGGCCTGACTTTTCATGCCATGCGATCGCATGGACTTTCTTCTTCCTGGCCATGCGATCGCATGGCCAGCTGGGAGAGCTCACATGTTGCTTGTTTCCTTGTGCCGACGTTTTATAAATATAATATAATATATATATATATATATATTAATTTTAAGAATTAATTATATATTATATTATATTCATATGCATAGTTGACTTGTAATTTTTAGTCCGTTGCGTCGAGCGTTGAGAGTTGACTCTGGTCCCGGTTCCGGATTTTTGAACGTCCTTGCGTACAATTTAATATCTTGTACTTTGCATTTTGAATCTTGTACTCTTGTAATTTTGAGACGTTTCTTATCAATAATTGGAACCTCATTGATTGTATTTTGTACTTTTGAGCTTTTTGGTTGTTTGCGTCTTCAATTCATCGAATCTGTCTTTTGTCTTCACCTTTTATTATTTAAACGAATATCACTTGTAAATAGAACAGTTGCAACTAAAAGCTTGTCTTTCTTGAGGAATAATGCTATGAAATATATGCTCGTTTTTAGCATTATCACTGTAATACCCGCCAAAATAAATGTGCCAACTATGCGCATAGCTTCCTTCAATGAAAGTAGCAATAGCGAAGAACTGCGTGAAAATCTAAATTTAGTTGAAGAACGCAGAGAAATGGTGGCCATAAAAGAAGCAATCAACAAACTAAGAATCGCAAGCTACTATAATAAGCGCGTACAACCATTATCTTTCCAATTGGATGACTTGGTGTGGCGAAAAAACGAAGCAAGCAGAGCAGAGGATACGGGTAAACTTGGACCTAATGGGAAGGGCCCTACAAGGTTATTGGCGTAAGCGATACAGGGGCGTATCGGCTAGCAAGTTTAGATGGAAAAGCAATAAAGCGCACTTGGCATGCGCAAACACTGAAGCGGTGCTACATATGAAAAAACTATAGAGGGATTGATCACCCCAGACAACTGTTTAAAGTTTTATTATGTGAATATTTATTTAACATTGTAAAAATGACAACTAAGTGTTGGTCAAGTGATATGTTTGAAATAAATTGAATCATGCAATAAGCCAATAACTTGTGCATTTTTACATTTGTTGATTGCATGCCCTTTAAGCTGCACATGGACACACTCCGAGTCTCATGTGGCATAGTTTAGTTTGGTTACTAATACTATTTTTAATGGTGACAGTAGTAAAATATTGGTTTGTTTCAAACGCTCGTACACCGCGCAAGACGGAGACTTGCACAATCTAGACTATAAAACACAAGTTTGGTTTACTTGTTTAAATAACTCAGACATTGGCGTGGCAGGAAGACTGTCGAGTATAGACATTGGTTTGTCTATAATACGGGTTATTTACATTGGATTGTATACGCGTACATACTTATAAATTTTTTTATAAAAGTCTTGAGTATAAACTGATAAGCATTGGTTTGCTTACTGTTGCGTACAACATTGGATTGTTGGCGCAAGAATAAAAAGATCATGAAACGATTGAAGGGTTGCTCCCGTCATGAAGTCATGGCATTTATTCTATATAAGAGTTATTGAATGTATAATATTGTAACAAATTATTATAACCGCCATAGTGATGTTGTAAAAACACAATAAATGCACTTTAACCAAAAGAGATATCGAATTATATTCAATCAAAAAGCTAACAAATTACAGTCAGAAGATATAAAGTTAACCGCTTAGCATAAAAGCGGGACATGTACCAAAATTTGCCCTAATATAAGCTAATATAAAAATAAAAAAAATAAAAAGGGGTGGCATTGGCTGGAACATTTGCCCAACGCTAAGGAGAGTATGCCATCCTCGCATGTAGCGATCAGATGCATACCCCGCTTTAAAAAGAAAAGAAAAATATAATATAGGGATGCGAAACCTCCAAGATTGCAAGGCCCATCCCTCACTAGCAAAAAATGCCACCCAAGCATGGATGGATAGTATCCATCTAGGGTAGCTTAACAAACTCAGTCGAGTTTGTCATTGATTATCTCCTGCGTGGAGATGGTAGGATCATTGATGAGAAATTGTAGACAGGGGATCGGGATTTGTTGAAGTTGGGAACAAGCTTCTTCACATATTTCCTTGGCTCCATTAGTGAGCAACTCATCAATGTTGGAAGGAATCACGGGGGGTACGAACATTTCCCGGTAGATGACATTCCAAAAAAGGGTGCGCTCATAAGCGCGAGCAGCAACCATAGCTGCGCCAAAACACTGCTCGACCACTTTGCAGTCGAGCGCATGTTGGACTATTGTTGGAAGACCCTTTCGGAGATTGTCATACTCCACCTTTATTGCATCATACTTAGCACCCCATGATTCTTGGGCTGAAATTCAGTCGCTGAAGCTTTTATTTAAAAACACAACATGGCCCTCTGCTTCCTTCAGTATTGTCGAAAGCGACGCAATCTCGGACTCCATAAACCTCTTTTCAGCAACATGCTGATCCTCCTCTTGCTGCCTTTTAAACATCATCACATTGATCCGCTATTCTGCCTACACATGCGCGGTTACCGCAACCGCGAGCTGGGCAGTTAGCTTTGCATTATCCTCTTGCAAGGCATGTATCTTGGAAGTCTCTGTTGATGAAGGCGGTGGTAGATGAGCTAGCGCAGCGGATTTGAGTTGTAAACGATTCAGGTCCTTGGCAAAGTTAAACAGCGTCGATTGCGTGTCCATGTAAAGTTCTTCGGAAGGTGAAAATGCGGAGAATTTCTGCATTAATTGCAGAGGGGCACACGATTGTAAAAAAGAGAATTGTTGTGCAAAAACTGGAAGAGGAACCTTCAAGAACTCATTGGCGTTCGAAATCAGTAAAGATGAATCATCGGGATTCGGGCATATACGTTTGGAATGTTGAGATACACCACTTGGACCTGTAAATAAGACAAACATGGTTTATAAACACTTAACGTCAATATTCAATAAAAGGTCAGACGGTTGAAATTAATACTTTCGTCATGTAACCTTTTATGGTTACCCAGGCTTCTAGTACCAGGAGTTTGGTATAGCGAAGGTATTGTGTCTGAATGACTAACCAGCGAGCTGGAATGGTTACCGAAATCAGTGGTAGGATTGGGTGCATAAGATTCCAACTTCATCTACAATGTCAAAAATCAGAACAACAAATGAGTGTTACATAAAAAATGTAACTAGGGTTACATAGTATAATGCAAAGTATAAGTGTATGAAACTTTTTACAATCGAGAACAGGTTTTTGCAGAGAAGATGAAAAGGGTTGAATGGTTAAAAAGGGAAAAAATTGTGAGATACGACAAAGCCAAAATCCTATTTATAGAGAAAATACGGGAGTCAAAAAGTAACGAGGGTATAATGGTAGCCGTACACGTGTAACAATCTTAAGCTAAACATTTTGTTAAGAGGTCCGGTGCACATTAGCATCAACAGGCGGTTGCATAATTACAATCATTACCTTTTCGGTAAACAGTGACAGTTGTCACCTCGGGTGCAGGAAATGCAGCCGAAAAGATAGTTTGGTGACTGCACGCATACATTGCATTTAATGCTAATACAGTATCCGGTTACGCATATATATTTAAATAATCTTATGCACTGTCCGGTTACATTTGGAATCCAACTAGGATTTTTAGCAGAAATATTAATCATATTAATTTAGGGCAAGGGTGTTGTTATGGTTCATTATGTGTACATTTTTCTTACTAGTTCGACGTCATACACTAATTTTCATTGTATATAACATCGAACTGGGGGCACTTAATGATACGCATATCCGCAAGGCTGTGCGGATTACGCATCCAAAGCCCTAAACCGCACACAAATTGCCATGTAAGACATATGGTACGGGTATAGTCGCATTCTATGCGCCTATACCATCTGATACGAGTTTCGTATACTTGCATAAGGGTCCAGTATATTCTAGAAGAATGTACGGTATAATCAATTCGGATTCTTTTCCTTAAATAACGAAAGTTAGTTGGGATAAGATTGCATTTAATTAAGGAAGAGATTCTATCAAAACCCTAATTCGTGAGCCTATAAATACACAGCTCATAAACCCTAAAAATACATTTGTTTATTGATACGTAAACAACAGCATACAAATCTTCATCGTTCGAACAAAGCTTCATACGGTCTTAAAGACTTTCAGGTATGTCTCGAACTATAAATGTGACGACCCAGAAATTTCCGACCAAATTTAAACTTAATCTTTATATAATTCCGACTTGATAAGCAATGAATTTTAATAAATCTTGAACCTTCGAAAAGAGTATTACACAAGCTTTTGGTCACCCTTTTATTCCGACGATTCACGAACGTCATAACTTGATTTAATTGTTTAATTGTTTAATTACTGTGTATATATATGGATTTATATATATTTAACTTGAAAATATGATAATTAAATATCTCATTAAGTATATTAAAAAAGTATTATATATATATATATATATATATATATATATATATATATATATATATATATATATATATATATATATATATATATATATATTTCATACTACTAATTTAAAGAGTTTTCAATCAATATATATATTACTATTTAAACGGCGTAATTAACTTATGTTAAAATGTATTTACATATAATGTATAACGAGTGTAAATACATCCTTACAAGTATTGAATACACTTTATAATATACCAATACATATAAAGGATAGCTATACTCGTATTTCTGTTCAATTTTCTCAAGAATAATACTCGCATTCATACGGTATTTTTACTCGTATTATACACAGCTTCTAAAAGTATTTACTATTGGTATATACCAATAGAAATCTGCAATTATTTGTGTAATATGTCATCCATGACCTAATCAATTTAATATGTCATCCATGACTTAATACATTTTAACTTATACTAGATATTTTCACTAAAAGCCAAATTTTCAAGCCTATAAATAAGCACAATTTCTAACTCATTTTTACACATTCATTTTCCAAATTTTACTTCCAATTTTCACACACACTTGCAAGAACTCTCTCAAGTTTTGTTCTACTACTTCTTTCCAGCAACTTTACATTCTAATTTTTGGTAAAAACTCTACTTCAACTCTTGTTCAATTCATATGTTTACAGCTATCTATATAAGAGTTTATAAACTAGAACATAGTTTAGTTGATTCTAAACTTGTTTGAAGAACTAATCTAATCCTTCTAACTTAACACTAATAACATTATGATGTTATATTAAGTTAATATAAGAACTTATAACTTGTACATGTGAAGAACACTTTGAAACTTAACATATATCGTCTAATCTCCATTCGGTAAAAAGCGGGCTGTTTTGGGTTGGGAATAAAAAACCTATCTTAGACTTTGAGTTCGAGGCTAAGACTTTAGAAATATGTTAACATATGTAAATAAGACTTCCTGTATTTTTTTTCATGATTTTAGACAAAGTGGAAGTATTTTATCAAAAATCATATATTGGGTGGATGCCTTTATTTTTCCAAATCTGTCCACCGACACAAAAAGAGGGTAAAGCTCTAACAATTACTACTTGGGATGAACTTTTTGAATTGGTTTTGTAAAATTTACTTCTTAATGAATCTATAACAATTTGATTCACTTTAAACGGAGTTGTAGTGAATATTTGGCGAGCAAAACAAAATCTGCTAAAATTAACGTTGTATGGACGAAATTTATATTATAAAAACTATATTAACCATATCCTTGTTAACTTTTCCTATATCCTATATATATTTGGACATGTTATCAGTAGTATAACAAAATATTATAATCTTGGTTAATTCTGTGATTGTATATATGTATAATAATATTCTTGGTACGTCCTAACACAATAAGTAAACAATACGTTTTGATAAATCCTAAGACAATACATACACAATATGTCTTAGTTAATTCTATGACAATACGTATACAATACGTCTCTGGGTTGATGAAAAGATAATACGTATACAATACATCGTGGGGTAATTCTAAGATTATATATATACCGATTATTGGACTGTTGGACTTTTCGGACTATTTTGGACTACTAACAATGGACTACTAACATAAAATGTTAAAAAATTATTATATAAGTATACTATGAACTTGCTTTATTTTATGCATATATCGTATTATTATCTGAATCGTTATTATTGTTATAGGTTCGTGAATTCAAGGACGACGGTCATATTTTTAATAAGTTGAAAACTTATTTTTAATATACTTTTACTACTATGAGTATATAGTCTCATTTTTAAACTCTAAAAATATTTTGGGATGAGAATACATGCATTTTATGTTTTACGCCATGGACACAAGTACTTAAAATATGTTCTACGTTGAGTTGTACCACCTTGCATATCTTCCCTAATAGCTTGGTAACTAATATTTACATGTTGTAAGAACATGTAAGCGCGAATTCTATTGATAGATCAATCGGGTTTGACAACCCCAACCGGGCTAGTCGCTCTAGTATCATAAACGGTTGCATAGTACTTCGTTTTTACTACACTTGGTACAGTGCATGGAGATTTCATAATAAAGGGAATATGCTACATTAATGGTTAAGTATGGTTACCGAAGCGCTCAACAACTTATAGAATACTTTTATACACTTGCGAGTGTACATATATTTATAACTATAAAATCTTGTGGTCTATATTTATATCGATGATAAACCTATATATCTCACCAACCTTTGTGTTGACTGTTTACGCATGTTTATTCTCAGGTCCTTAAGAAAGTCTTCCGCTGTTGCATTATCTGAGCAAGCTGTGCATGGAGTCTCATACTTTTATTTAAATAAAGTGTTACATTCAATAAAACCTTTGTCATGTATTATATTCGACTGTTACGTCACGTGTGTAGTATTTGGAAACCGATGTATTTTGGGGATTATTTCTTAAATAATTGCCCACTTGTTTAAAACATGCATTATGTATAATAATGATGTGCTTTTTATGAAACGAATGCAATATTTTCTAAAACGTATCATGTAGAGGTCAAATACCTCGCTATGGGACCAATGAGAACGTACTGCGTTTATAGTAATATGGACGGGTCGTTTCAGTTGGTATCAGAGCGGTGGTCTTAGCGAACTATGTCTTGCATTAGTGTGTCTAACGGATAGTTATTAAGATGCATTAGTGAGTCTGGACTTCGACCTTAACTGCATGTCAAAAGTTTTGATTATCATTTCTAGTCGGAAATCATCTGCTTATCACCCTTAGAAAATTACATGCTTATCATTCTTAGTCTAGACACATCTTACTGTATTGATTGCATAAATAGTGTATAGATAAAGTTCATATTTTAGCGTATATGCTAATTCATATCTTAGCGTATCTGTTACTGTAAACTTTGCCTAACATATTCTGTAAATTCCTCCGTAATCTATGAAATCTTTTGCTCTATATATATAGATATTCTATGTAATTAGAATACCATCTGATAGCCGGAAATCATTTCATATCGAAAAATCCTTTATTCAATCGTAAGAAATGGAACTCTCCACTAGTTCAAGTCCCACGAATTCTGATATGGAATTTCACTCGAGCTCCGAAAGTAGTGTGATCGGAATGGATCAACCAATTAGCCATCATCTATTTTGGATGAATTGGAGATGGGTTCGTAGTCTACTTAATCATTGGAGACAAGAAGAAGGTGATCCCTTCCATCCACCACATTGCCCTCTTGGTGAAGAACATGAGGCACTTACCGGCGAACCCGTTCGTAACACTATTTTCTCTCTCCTTTCCAGGATATGCCGCAACGAGTAGAATATTACTAATATTATTGAGGCTATCCGACCTTTACTCCGTATCTTGCATGGTGAATTATTTAGTAAAAAAAAAGAAAAAAAGTACTGTCATGAAAAGCAAAACTTCATTAGCAAGTGCATCCTACATCATTTCATTCCCTTTATAAAGCTCTTGACCTCTCTTTTTATTCAAGAAACTTTAAACATCTTCTTTCACAATACAAAACAAAACAAATTCTCATCATCTATACTCACATCAAACCACTACCAGCACCAGCAGCAGCATTACCAACAACATCACAAGCCTCAACATCGCAAGCCGCATTACGAGAATCAACATCATACACACCGCAGACACTGAGGGATGCCAACAATAATGAGTGATGAAGTATTAATTCATTATTTCATTTACGTTGAAGAAAGATTCCGCAGCAATTATGTAATCTCTAAAATTTTAGGGATTATTCATTTCTAATTCCAACCGTAAACCAAATGAGATTAATATAATATTAACTCATTAAATTCATATTACATCTGAAGAAAATATACATACATATATTTTCATAAAGACTGTAATAAAAATTCTTTTGTACAAAATATTACTTGTGAAATTTTATTTTAACGGGTAGGTAATACCCCAGAAATACTTAAGTTCACATTAATATGTTACACTGTACATTTTCAATGATGTTTCGACAATCGTTAATTATACTCTCTCCTTTCATAGCAATATACATCATTTCAAAAAATTCAAGACAACCATTTTCCATACCAATTCAATTACATATTCTGATTTTGACAGATCAAAATCCAAGTCAAGATTTAAGAAGTGCCATCAATCTTAAATTCCTACATCCTTCAAAATCATACTTTAAATTCAAACTATACTAGAACATCACTTTCATTCACAGAACTCATAAAGATATTCGTATCATTCAAGATTCACGACGAATTCATTATACGGATATTGACGATGACAACCTGCGTCTAAACCCTTCAAAATTCTTGAAAACATCTCAACTAAGGAACAATCGAGAGAATGAACCAATCACACAATACATATGAAGAATATATGCATATAGATATGCATTCGGAGGACACTTGAACCTAAGCAAAGGTTCAACACGTATCCGTGTCAGATCCTTTAGCATTATTATTACCCAAAATAACTTTACAATCCCTTTTCAAAATAGCGAATTTTATCACAGCTCCAAAAAGACAACTTCGACTTTTCATCCGGAGTAGCCTTATTATAACCTTGATATATACGTTGTCTTTTCGCCATCGTTACTGGGGAACCTTTTATATTCCACCACATTAGTAGTAAGCTTACCAGCAACTTTATTGCTCTTTGACTTAAATCTCTCTGAAAGATCACTATAAAACCTTGTCATGTACCCATCTACATCTTATAACAATAATTGTCATAGCAAACCCCATGAAGCATCAATAATTATTCTTGAATCTCACATCATTTCTGCATATACATATAACGTTATTTCCTGGAATTATAATTCTGAAATCCGGAATAGCACTTCAGCCTACGAATCAGTACTATGAAGTTTTGAAAAAGCTGAATGAAGCAGCAGAAACTGTAGACAACCGTAACAGTCAAAAGTTGATGATAAAGAATATTGTGTTAGCAAAGCACAGAAAAAGAGAAGGTTTGGAACTGGAAAACGGATTGATCAAACCCTGAAGGAGGCTGTGGACAAATCACAAGGACGAAATCTACCTTCAAAGAATCCAAATGATTCGGTGTCTGCTAAAATCCTTAGCAAATACCTTGCTCCTTACTCTAAAACCCTTGCGGACAATATTCTTCATCATCCTCTTATCTTAAATATTCTAAGTTATCATCGTATCTTCCATTATAAATATCCTTCATATTTCTGAAGATATTTTATAACCATTCTTATCTGAAATCATTTATTCCTTCGCGTTATCTGAATCACATCATAAAGAAAACTGTTTTAGTTTCTAAATATCTGAAACCTCTGAGTGTAAAGTATGAATGTTTTTGAAGTAATGTTGGGAACTGAAGCATGAGTTAGTATAATATAATGACACTTGATCAACGTGATTATATTACAGTAAGTCATGCTGAGTTTCTAAATGGAACGTAATGATTCACAGACCATAACGTCATCATGTGCCATGTTACATGACTCTTACATTCAATCTAATCTCTAAACATATCAAGAACATATTCTATTGATAGTTCTATCTTTTCCTTTGGATTCTGGTAATTTCACAAGTCAAATTGTGCTATTACAATTTCTCTCTTAGTGCATTAGCTATGTTCATTCCGAATTTTATATCTATGAATTCTAGACCATTATTCCCTTGACTTGAAGTCAGGAAAAGAAGACAGAAGCATGAAACTCCAAAATATAAGGAAAAATATAAGCACGAAGATAACGCAGAAATTACAAACCGTGTATATCGATGCGTATAGCAATATAAAGACACGGGAAAACTAAGAACACTATAAACCCAAGAGCATAGTAGAAATTAACGGATTCCTCCGTAGAAGATGAAAAAGAAGAATGACAGATGTGATAGTCAAGAATATATCAAGAATTAAAACTGAATGGAGCATATTGACGAATGTTTTGGAAGTACGAAGAAAGGAAGAAAGTATAAAAGATGAGAGATGTGGAAATAAAGAAACGTAGGAGGTAGATTTATAGTAAAATATCTGACAGAGAAATCGAGACAGATTATTGCATTAAATCGAAGAGGATCATAATTTCCTTAATCGCCGAAGAATCAAATCTTATATAGATTACAAAGATTTTCTTTAATCTACAGATCAACCGTGATGATGTCAAAAGATAAGATGAATCCCTATTTTCTCATTTCACTCTTTTACGATAGCTTCACTCATACATTTTGAGTAATCGAATTATTTTATCCATATTTCTCAATCATGATAAAACCATATGAATCAACTTATATTCGTCATAATAACATTCTTATTGTTAGCCATGACGACCTCATTCAAATTTCGGGACGAAATTTCTTTAACGGGTAGGTACTGTGACGACCCGAAAATTTCCGGCCAAACTTAAACTTAATCTTTATATAATTCCGACTTGATAAGCAATGAATTTTAATAAATCTTGAACCTTCGAAAAGAGTTTTACACAAGCTTTTGGTCACCCTTTTATTCTGACGATTCACGAACGTCATAACTTGATTTAATTGTTTAATTGTTTAATTATTGTGTGTATATATGGATTTATATATATTTAACTTGAAAATATGATAATTAAATATCTCACTAAGTATATCAAAAAAGTATTTTATATATATATATATATATATATATATATATATATATATTCATACTACTAATTTAAAGAGTTTTCAATCAATATATATTACTATTTAAACGACGTAATTAACTTATGTTAAAATGTATTTACATATAATGTATTACGAGTGTAAATACATCCTTACAAGTATTGAATACACTTTATAATATACCAATACATATAAAGGATAGCTATACTCATATTTCCGTTCAATTTCCTCAAGAATTTACTCGCATTCATACGGTATTTTTACCCGTATTATACACGGCTTCTAAAAGTATTTACTATTGGTATATACCAATAGAAATCTGCAATTATTTGTGTAATATGTCATCCATGACCTAATCAATTTAATATGTCATCCATGACTTAATACATTTTAACTTATACTAGTTATTTTCACTAAAAGCCAAATTTTCAAGCCTATAAATAAGCACAATTTCTAACTCATTTTTACACATTCATTTTTCAAATTTTACTTTCAATTTTCACATACACTTGCAAGAACTCTCTCAAGTTTTGTTCTACTACTTCTTTCCAGCAACTTTACATTCTAATTTTGAGGTAAAAACTCTACTTCAACTCTTGTTTAATTCATATGTTTATAGCTATCTATATAAGAGTTTATAAACTAGAACATAGTTTAGTTGATTCTAAAGTTGTTTGAAGAACTAATCTAATCCTTCTAACTTAACTCTAATAACACTTATTTACATGTATTATGATGTTATATTAAGTTAATATAAGAACTTATAACTTGTACATGTGAAGAACACTTTGAAACTTAACATATATCGTCTAATCTCCATTCGGTAAAAAGCGGGCTGTTTTGGGTTGGGAATAAAAAACCTATCTTAGACTTTAAGTTCGAGGCTAAGACTTTAGAAATATGTTAACATATGTAAATAAGACTTCCAGTATTTTTTTTCATGATTTTAGACAAAGTGGAAGTATTTTATCAAAAATCATATATTGGGTGGATGCCTGGATTTTTCCAAATCTGTCCACCGACACAAAAAGAGGGTAAAGCTCTAACAATTACTACTTGGGATGAACTTTTTGAATTGGTTTTGTAAAATTTACTTCTTAATGAATCTATAACAATTTGATTCACTTTAAACGGAGTTGTAGTGAATATTTGGCGAGCAAAACAAAATCTGCTAAAATTAACGTTGTATGGACGAAATTTATTTTATAAAAACTATATTAACCATATACTTGTTAACTTTTCATATATCCTATATATATTTGGACATGTTATCAGTAGTATAACAAAATATTATAATCTTGGTTAATTCTGTGATTGTATATATGTATAATAATATTCTTGGTACGTCCTAACACAATAAGTAAACAATACGTTTTGATAAATCCTAAGACAATACGTACACAATATGTCTTAGTTAATTCTATGACAATACGTATACAATACGTCTCTGGGTTGATGCAAAGATAATACGTATACAATACATCGTGGGGTAATTCTAAGATTATATATATACCGATTATTGGACTGTTGGACTTTTCGGACTATTTTGGACTACTAACAAAGGACTACTAACAATGGACTACTAACATAAAATGTTAAAAAATTATTATATAAGTATACTATGAACTTGCTTTATTTTATGCATATATCGTATTATTATCTGAATCGTTATTATTGTTATAGGTTCGTGAATTCAAGGACGACGGTCATATTTTTAATAAGTTGAAAACTTATTTTTAATATACTTTTACTACTATGAGTATATAGTCTCATTTTTAAACTCTAAAAATATTTTGGGATGAGAATACATGCATTTTATGTTTTACGCCATGGACACAAGTACTTAAAATATGTTCTACGTTGAGTTGTACCACCTTGCATATCTTCCCTAATAGCTTGGTAACTAATATTTACATGTTGTAAGAACATGTAAGCGCGAATCCTATTGATAGATCTATCGGGTTTGACAACCCCAACCGGGCTAGTCGCTCTAGTATCATAAACGGTTGCATAGTACTTCGTTTTTACTACACTTGGTACAGTGTATGGAGATTTCATAATAAAGGGAATATGCTATATTAATGGTTAAGTATGGTTACCGAAGCGCTCAACAACTTATAGAATACTTTTATACACTTGCGAGTTTACATATATTTATAACTATGAAATCTTGTGATCTATATTTATATCGATGATAAACCTATATATCTCACCAACCTTTGTGTTGACTGTTTACGCATGTTTATTCTCAGGTCCTTAAGAAAGTCTTTCGCTGTTGCATTATCTGAGCAAGTTGTGCATGAGATTTAAATAAAGTGTTGCATTCAATAAAACCTTTGTCATGTATTATATTCGACTGTTACGTCACGTGTGTAGTATTTGGAAACCGATGTATTTTGGGGATTATTTCTTAAATAATCGCCCACTTGTTTAAAACATGTATTATGTATAATAATGATGTGCTTTTTATGAAACGAATGTAATATTTTCTAAAACGTATCATGTAGATGTCAAATACCTCGCTATGGGACCAATGAGAACGTACTGCGTTTATAGTAATATATACGGGTCGTTTCAGTAAAACCTTCATGTCTTCGGGCCACTCAACCTAGTATGCCATGTTGTTGGTGGACTCTCAAATCGGCCACCCTGTCGGCATCGAAACGATACCGATGTGGGTTATACACGACTAAGTGTCAGAGGTCCGAATGTTGTTATTCCTTAAACCCTATTATGCAATCAAGCGTAAGTTCACCTTGACCACGTGAAAATATGCTTGATCACCTATGGCAGTTTGCCAACGTATAGATCCCGAAAAAATACACGATTTGAAAAAAAAATGGTGACTATATCGGAGCTACGAGTCAAAAGATACGATAGATCGAACATTTTGGCCAAAGACACAAAACACCAAGCACCACGAACCGTCGGTGGTGTTTGGTGTGTGGTTCAATTTTGTGAGGAAAGATGTCTTTTTCGGAATATAAACGACCTCTAATGGCAAGCACGTTCAGAGAGTCTTGCTCGTTCGACCGTTTTAGAGTGATCTTGAGAATTTCATCACAATCTGAAACCGAAGGTTATGCGCCGCCAAATGGTACTCCATCTGGCGGCGCATACTAATGATTTAAAAAAATGTGTTTAATGAAGTAACATTAGATTCAAATTTATACGCGTTATACATAATTACATTGCGAGTGAAATAATAGGCCTTAAAACGATATATACCATGCTAAGTCATGCATACACAAAACTAATAATAAGATATAAATTGATAACGTTCAAAGAGAACATTAAAAATGAGTAAAATTCCTTTTTTGGCATCCTGAAAACCTTGATGTCAAGACACTATCCAGGAGTCTTGATGTTAGGGTCATTTTAGGGTGATCTCGAGAATTTCAGCAAAATCTGAAACCGAAGGTTATGTGCCGCCAAATGGTACTCCATCTGGCGGCGCATAATAATGATTTAAAAAGTGTATTTAATGAAGTGACATTCGATTCAAATCTATATGTGTTATACATAATTGCATTGCGAGTGAAATAATATGCCTTAAAATAATATGTACCATGCTAAGACATGCAGACACAAAAGGAATAATATGAATGAAATTCAAAACGGTCAAAATCAAAAAAAGGCAAAATTGAAGGTTTTCGAGGTCTCATTTTGAAAATATTTCAGACAAATTGCCTATAGCAGTTTGCCAACGTATAGATCTCGAGAAAATACATGATTTGAAAAAAAATGGTGACTATATCGGAGCTACGAGTCAAAAGATACGATAGATCGAACATTTTGGCCAAAGACACAAAACACCAAGCACCACGAACCGTCGGTGGTGTTTGGTGCGTGGTGCGATTTTGCGAGGAAAGATGTCTTTTTCGGAATCTATACGACCTCGAATGGCAAGCACGTTCAGAGAGTCTTGCTCGTTCGGCCATTTTAGAGTCATCTTGAGAATTTCAGCACAATCTGAAACCGAAGGTTATGCGACGCCAAATGGTACTCCATCTGGCGGCGCATACTAATGATTTAAAAAAACGTGTTTAATGAAGTGACATTAGATTCAAATTTATACCCGTTATACGTAATTACATTGTGAGTGAAATAGTAGGCCTTAAAACAATATATACCATGCTAAGTCATGCATACACAAAACTAATAATAAGATATAAATTGAAAAGGTTCAAAGAGAACAATAAAAATGAGTAAAACGTCTTTTTTTGGTATCCTGACGACCTCGATGTAAAGACACTATCCAGGAGTCTTGATGTTAGGGTCGTTTTAGGATGATCTCGAGAATTTCAGCACAATCTGAAATCGAAGGTTATGCGCCGCCAAATGGTACTCCATCTGGCGGCACATATTAATGATTTAAAAAAGCGTGTTTAAAGTGACATTAGATTCAAATCTATATGCGTTATATATAATTGCATTGTGAGTAAAATAATAGGCCTTAAAACAATATGTACCATGCTAAGTCATGCATACACAAAAGGAATAATATGAATGAAATTCAAAACGGTCAAAATCGAAAAAAGGCAAAATTGAAGGCTTTCGAGGTCTTGTTTTGAAAAATATTTGGGACAAACCGCCTACGCATCTTGCCAACGTATAGATCCCTAAAAAATACACGATTTGAAAAAATACGGTGACTAAATCGGAGCTACAAGTCAAAAGATACGATAGATCGAACATTTTGGCTAAATAGACAAAACACCAAGCACCACGAACCGTCAGTGGTTTTTGGTGCGTGGTGCGATTTTGCGAGGAAAGATGTCTTTTTCGGAATCTAGATGACCTCGAATGGTAAGCACGTTCAGAGAGTTTTGCTCGTTCGGCCGTTTTAAGGTGATGTTGAGAATTTCAACACAAACCGAAACCGAAGATTATGCGCCGCCAAATGGTACTCCATCTGGCGGCGAATACTAATGATTTAAAAAACATGTTTAATGAAGTGACATTAGATTCAAATTTATACCCGTTATACATAATTACATTGCGAGTGAAATAATAAGCCTTAGAACGATATATATCATGCTAAGTCATGCATAAACAAAACTAATAGTTGCACTTAAGGCCCAAGGAACAGATTTACTAAAAAGTACAAACTCGATTGCACTTAAGGCCCAAGGTAAAACATATATGTGAATGTTGACTAAAAATGTATTGCAAAGTTGTTGTGCCAACTGCTTGTTTAACTAAAAATATATCTCTCTATAGTCGCTCTCTAGTGATTTATAGGAGATTAGTTCTCTCTCTACTTTCTCTCTAGATTCTAGAGAGAGAAAAGTACAGAGATTAGGAAATGTAATTATCTCTCTATTGTCGCTCTCTAGTGATCAATAGGAGATTAGTATGTAGTTAGTAGTAGAAGCTATCAAGCATTGTAACGCTATGGATATTATGAAGAAATACAAGTGTTATTCTGCCGACATTATTCGGTAATATCTATCCTTTCTTTTATTAATTTATTATAATATTCTTGTTCGATGTTTGTGATTTATTAATATTATAAATGCTTGTTGCCATGATGTGTGAGTAATTGTTTAATTGTTTGACATGATTTAATAATGTTATTTAGGGATGATTATCGTTTCGTACTCGCTTTCTGTCTATGATATTAAACATCGTTATTATCGTCCTTCCACCAATAAACGTTATTAAAACCTTTTATAAAGTCGACTATTATAAAGCTAATTAGTTATCTGTGTTTATACATTGGTCAAGGTATGAACCCATCGAAAATACTATAAAGTACATGGGGAATTACCATAGGACCAGATCAAGACATTGGTCAAGAGTATAAGACTCGAGGAAATACTGTTGCAACAGTAGAGTACAGTGTTGATGTACTATAGGACCACTTGAGCATGGTCAAGGTTAGAAGCTATGGAACCACTATAAGTCTAGTACATGGTGGATAACTAAGGGATTTATTGGGTAGATTTAAGTAAGGGCTAGTTTAAGTCATAAATGGGAATTTAACGCACCACAATACAAACTAAGCTTATAAATCTTTAAGGATGATTGAGAACTATCAGAGGTTCTAATTTGTCTAAAAACCCTTAGATTTTACCAAACCATTGATAGAAAAGAATTCGAAACACAATCATAACCACTCACTTGGGTGATACACTAAGGTGTTAAGAAAGGTTGGATATTATATCTATATGGCTATGCTACTTTATTCTTGCGCCCAATGTATGCACTGCATCCAAGATGGGCCGCTTGTATCCTTAAACCGGATAAAGCGTCGGGAGTTGAGCATAGTCCATCCGATCAGAATCTTCAAAGCCTAGTTCCTCGTGACATGCTAATCGGGAAACCGCTTAGTAGGGAATCTAGTGTTCACACCAAGGTATATCTATTCAATGAGTATCTCTCAATCATCCCGACACTACGTTATCTTAAATTATGGTGAACCACGTCTTCTCTGTCCTTAGTTGTTGCATTATATTGCCTTTATATCTTAATTACAGTTATATAAACTATTCAACCCAACTATTGTCTTTACATAATTTGATATTCCGGATAAAACTGGTGTCTAGAATAAACCGGTTGGACTTGGTTGTTGGATTTTCCGAAAAGTCGCCAATTTATTGGGACCAAAAGGATCCTGCCTCTCCACACAAGGTGTACCTGGCCACTAGTCTTGGATACTAAATTGTGTACAAACCCATCTTAATTACTAAATTATCTAGATAAGCTCCGTTTCAAATTCGGCCGCTCAAGGAACGACCCTAGGTCATATTTGCCCTTGCTAACTCATAGGAAGGAATAATAGATTTAGGCCCAGCATATATAAATTAAATAATCAAATTCTTCTATTGATATCCTGAATTGACGTTTTGCAACCTAACGACACCGCATAAATAAACCGTCCGATTCGGCCATATCACACACTTTATCACAAAAATAGAAATAAGGTTGAAACAAACATGTTTCAAACCAAACGGGTCAAACAAAGAGGTTTCAATCCAAAACCGGATAGAGCCAAAGTTTTCAACCAAAGCGATTAAACCAATATGTTTCAAAACTGTAAAACCAAATAGTTTTCAATTAAACCAACATGTTTCAAACCGGTTAAACCAAACTATTTTCAACTAACCCGATTAAACCAACATGTTCAACCCAGCTAAACCAACATGATTCAAATCGATTAACCAAAAGGTTTTCGACCAAACGGGTTAAACTAACATGTTTAGCTCTTACTTTGCGCATGGATATGTTTGAAATAACATTATATCAAAACCGTTATGAACGTTTCTCAAAAAAAAAAATTCTTATGTAGAATCAAACTCTACACCAATAATTGTCTGATAGAAAGACTAGACTAGTCTTCAATCTCATATGTAGAATCAAAATATACACGCAAAACTACATTGATTTAACAAACTAGTTCGTAATAATAAAAATAATTTCTTTTTCTTTGGTCCAAACTACTAAAGTTTTCAAAATCATGTTTGTTTCACAATGATACATGATCAACTTAAACAAAGATTTCATTTTATGTCAAACTGTAAAAATATCACATTATATCTAACACATGTAAATATGAGTTTATTAAAACTTATTTCACATATTAGATAACTATAAACATTCACACATTATATATAAAACTTATTTTGTGAATATCACTATTTATGTTAAATAATACGTTTGATGAACTAATAGTATAGTACTCTGTAAATTCCATACTCCGTTCATATCCGCGTATCAATTACCATGATAACATAATTTTTTTTTCTTTTAACTCACCATTTAATACAACCTTATTCATGTTATCATTAAGATTAACAATTAACTAAAAGGGAGTTACACAATGAACAATGATACGAGGACCAATTTGATCCATTATTTGCAATAACAAGATATACGGATAGAAACTTATCGATACCCGGCTTTGGTTACTAGTAAATCCACAAATGGAAAAAATTCCACGTATATGAAATGAAGTTTGACATTTTCTATTTTTCGGTTAGTAAACAAAAAGGCATTTGACATAAAACTTCATTGGTTATCCATTATAAATAACGTTGCCAAATAAAATGATAAAGTAATTTTGTAAAAACACTTAAGCATCCACTTAAACAATATAGTTTAAAGATTTTAGTTGTATACTAATATAACATCAGAGTTTTTCCTCTTATCATGAATACCATTTCTTGCACCAGAATTAATATGTAGAAATACATTCCACATAATCTCATATTCTTTTAGAAGTGTTAAAATACCTTTTTAACATTTCATATTTCACTGTTTTTTATATCTTAATCAAAAGAAAAACTTTTCAAAGTTTCAATTAACCTTATTCGGGTACTCTTTTTTTTTTGGGTAATGGGTAGGGTACTCTTTCGAGAACTGTTTTAAGATTGTAGGAAATAGTACCTCAAAAGATATTTTATATATTCTTTATAATAAGAAATAAAATATATAAAATACACATACCTTGAAAATGTTTTGTCAAAAGGATTTATTAATCATCTCACCAAGAGAAGCTGAGGCCCGTGTTTAACAAGGTTCCCTTACAATAGTTCCGCCGTCTACACGTCGTCTGTTTCCCAGGGTACAACGGCCGAAGCAGTAGTACTGCCGAACTTGACCACTTGCCTGAAAAGTAACCAGATAGGGGAGACCTATGTTGTGGTTGAGATAATGGAAAATACGAGTGTGTTGATTGGTTCTCACGATTAGTGTGCATTGTGTGTTCTTCATTTTGTGATCAAGATGACACATGAGTCATCCACTAAGACATAGGAACTAGGGAATGTTGGGATTTAACAAGTTTCATGATACTTAAAACCGTTTAAGAATCAATTAAAAGCGGAAGCATGTAATTACCATTTTAGAACATGTTAATCTTTAACCAATTAAAGTTAAATCCCAATTAGGATCAAGTTGAGAAATAAGCTTACAAACTACAAGCAAGAATAAGATGTTATACCTATTCCAAGCTAGTTGAAAGTGATGAAGATGATGATGTTGAATGGAGCTTCAAATGGATGAAACCTCAAGTAGTTATACCCCAAACTTGTGCACCAACACCCTAGCTTTGGTTAGGATTTAATTACACTTGAATGTTGCTTGCAAAAACCAAACTTTGAATCCCTTTGAGCACCTAAAAGCCCACGGCTGCAGTAGCAGTTTTTGGGAGAGTTTTGAGCAGAATTTTTACAAGTATCTTGCATGTGTGTGTTCCTTCAAGAGTCAAGATGCTTACATATGGAAATGAGAAAGTATGGGTGAAAGATTCCAAGCCTAAAGCATGTGTATCTCATTCCCTATGCCACTACTCTTTCAAGTATTATTAAATAAGTTTTATAAAAGTAATTAGATTTTATAAAACTCTCCATAATACTTCCATATGTATATATTTGTTATGTACATTTATTTTATAAAACCAAAACTTTATAAAATGTAACATAACAAAATAAATTATTTAACCTATAAATAATTTAAACTCTTGTTATATATATAAATTAATCCATAATTTATGTATATATATACACATCAAGTAATATTCCAGAAAACCATTTTTCTTGAAGTTCAAGTGTCGCGTATTTGATCAATGAACCAATCGTTAAAATCAAAGACGAATAAGGTGTCGGTAAGTTTGTTATTGGGTATGACCCGACTTGGATCATAATATATTAGCCACATTAATTAAATATGTCTCTCGGGCATACTAAATACCTTCAATCTCCCACTTGCACGAGAAACATAAGAAATTAATGCAAGTGATGGATACAGCCTAACACACCGTCCATCACCCCTAATATGTTATGACTTTGTGCCATTCAATAACATCATCCCTTTCGAGTTCCCATCTCGAATATGATTAGGTGAATCTTTCATTATTTCCTTTCGTCCTAGATGTCATGTTAAATCCAAGAGATACAGAGTGATCACTCTCTTATAGATTTAACTTTTCAGGCCTTAGACATCTGACTCTCAACGAATAAGAGGGACAAATTCCATCTTGACTACATACGTCCTAGATATACACTTTGTAATATACCTGAGTTCTTCCTTATGTACTACCATGTTTCAGAATAGCGAAGGAAGGAATCAAGGCACAGTACTAGGTGAATATCCGAACCCAATATGTATCTCAGGTCAGAGGATACAATGATATTCGCCTTTACTCAAGATTACATGTGATCAACCACAAAGGCTCTATACAGTAATTCTTGAGAGCGGGTCTTCCAATATTTGTGTCCCACAAATATCTATGAACCTTGGTAGCAACCTTGCCCCACATTCACCATTTGAATGTTAACCAATCCAAGTTCATAATAGTCTAGACCTCACACTTGTTCCCATAAATGTGATCAACTATGGAATTTAGAATAATAGTTTATTCATGGATAAAATATGCAAAATTGGAACATGACTCATAAATAAATTAATACCATAATTATATTAATGAGTTTGAACTAATTCGTTCCGTTACAATACATAAAATAGATCAATTCCAATCACTAGAATATCGAAGCCCTAATGCACAAACATGTCCCTCATGTTTTGGCCCATGTAAAAGCTTCGTGAGTGGATCCGCAACATTATGATCTGTATGAACTTTTGCAATACATATCTTTCCTTTTTCAACTTCATCCCTTATATAGTTGAATCTCCGCTCAATGTGACGAGTCTTTTGATGGGCACGAGGTTCCTTGATTTGAGCAATCGCACCCTCGTTGTCACAAAAGATCTCAAGAGGGTCCTGAATGGAAGGGACCACTCCTAAGTCGTCGATGAATTTCTTCATCCATGCAGCTTCTTGAGTTGCCAGTGAGGCGGCAATGTACTCCGACTCTGTAGTGGATAACGCAACAACCTCCTGTTTCGAGCTCTTCCAAGAGACCGCACCACCATTTAACATGAAGACATAACCGGATTGTGATCGAGAGTCATCTCGATCAGTTTGGAAACTCGCGTCCACGTAACCTTTTACAGCGAGTTCCTCCTCACCAGACCCATATATTAGAAACATATCCTTAGTCCTCCTAAGGTATTTCAATATGCTTTTAACAGCAATCCAATGACTATTTCCTGGGTTATTCTGGTATCTACTTGTCAAGCTTAGAGCGCATGACACATCCGGTCTAGTACATATCATTGCATACATGATAGACCCAATAGCAGATGCGTATGGGACTTTCTTCATTCTCTCTTGTTCATCTTTCGTGGCAGGACACTGAGATGAACTGAGAACGGTTCCCTTTTGAATAGGTACCAAACCTCTCTTAGAGTTTTCCATCTTGAACCTTTTCAAGATTTTATCAATGTATGTACTTTGACTTAAACCTATCAATCTCTTGGATCTATTCCTATAGATCCCTATCCCCAATATGTATTGTGCATCTCCAAGATCTTTAATGGAGAAGCAACTCTTTAGCCAAGTTTTGACTCCTTGCATTGTGGTAATATCATTCCCAAATAATAATATATCATCCACATATAGTACAAGGAATATGATAGTGCTCCCACTAGCTTTCTTATATACACAAGCTTCATCACCATTTTTAATGAAGCCAAATTTCTCGGCTTCCTCATTAAAACGATGATTCCACATTCTCGATGCTTGTTTCAATCCGTAGATTGACTTCTTTAACTTGCATACACTTTTAGGATATTTTGGATCAACAAAACCTTCAGGTTGGACCATATAGACATCTTCCATAAGATATCCATTTAGGAAAGCGGTTTTGACATCCATTTGCCATATTTCATAGTCGTAGTGAGCAGCAATGGCAAATAATATCCTAATAGACTTTAGCATTGCCACAGGCGAGAAAGTTTCATCATAATCAACCCCTTGAGTTTGAGTGAAACCTTTTGCAACAAGTCTAGCTTTATATGTATCCAAGTTTCCATGTATGTCGGTTTTCTTCTTGAAAAGCCATTTGCAATCAACTAGCTTAGAGCCAGGAGGTTGCTCAACAAGTTTCCACACTTGGTTTTCATACATGGATTGCATCTCGGCGTTCATGGCATCCTGCCATTTATCTTTATCAATCCTTGATAAAGCATCTTCATAGTTTGTCGGTTCATCCAAATCAACCGTATAGCAACCATCCACGAGAAACCCATATCTCTCGGGAGGATTACTAATCCTACTAGATCTTTGAACGTCTTGTGTACCTTGATCATCCACTTGATCACTTTCAACATCCTCATGTTGAGTACTAGTGCCAACCAATTGTGTATCATCGGCTTGATCTTGTACCTCTACAAGATCTACCTTCCTTTCACCATCACCTTCCATAAGGAACTTGGTTTCTAGGAATTCCGCTTTCCGAGCAACAAATACATTCTGCTCGGATGGATCATAGAAGTAATATCCCATGTCATCTTTGGGATATCCTATGAAGATACACTTTGTGGATCGAGCATGTAGCTTATTAGCTACATAACGCTTAGGATAAGCTTCACATCCCCATACTTTTAAGTATGATAGAGAAGGAGGTTTTCCAAACCACATCTCGTGAGGAGTTCGTTCCACTTTCTTGGTTGGGGCCATATTTAAAATACGAGCCGCGGAGCTTAGACAATAACCCCAAAATGATAGAGGTAACGAGCTTCTTGCCATCATAGATCGAACCATATCCATTAGGGTTCGGTTCCTCCTTTCGGAAACTCCATTAAGTTGGGGTGTTCCGGGTGGAGTAAGTTGTGAGATAATCCCACAACTCCTAAGATGATCTTGGAAGGCATCGCTTAGGTATTCACCTCCTCTATCGGTACGAAGTACCTTAATTGTCCTATTGAGTTGATTTTGTACTTCGTTTTGATATTCTTTGAATGCTTCAAACGTTTCGTCCTTATGTCTTAATAAGTAGACATATCCGAAACGACTAAAGTCATCAATGAAAGTAACAAAGTATCTTTCACCATTCCTAGTCATGGGTTTAAAGGGTCCACATACATCCGAATGTATTAATCCCAATAAATCTTTAGCCCTTTCATAGGTCCCTTTGAAAGGTGCTTTAGTCATCTTGCCTTGTAAACAAGATTCACATACTTCAAACGAATCCATTTCATTTGATTTCAAAAGTCCATTCTTTTGAAGTGTATGTATTCGGTTCTTGTTTATGTGACCAAGGCGACAATGCCATAAGTAGGAATCACTCAAATCCCTTTTGAGTTTCTTGGTGCTTGTATGGTATATTGAGCTACTAGATGATGTGTCATCATGAACCAATTCATAAATTCCATTTGAAGGTGAAGCCTTGAAATAGAATACATTATCTAAATAAATATGGATATCGTCATTAACAAAATTAAGATTAAAACCACATTGTTTCAAACGGGAAATGGAAATAATGTGTCGACATAAATCGGGTGCATACAAAACATCTTTCAAAATAAGTTCCAAGCCACTTGGAAGTTTTAACACAAAGTCTCCTTAAGCCTTCACTTGCACTTTGGCTCCATTACCCATGTAGAGACTTGATGTTCCCGTTTGCTTGCTACTTCTTTTGAACCCCTGCAATGAATTACAAATGTGAGTTTCACATCCCGTGTCTAATACCCATGTATTAGAAGAAGTAATACTAAGCTCTATATATACCATATATATATTACCTGAGGTTTGCCCTGCATCCCTCTTGTCCTTCAACTCCTTAAGATATACCGGACAGTTTCGTTTCCAATGACCCATCTCACCGCAACCGAAACATGGGTCTTCCTTGGGGTTTGCCTTCTCGGCTACCTTTTGCTTCTTAGCCTTGTTGATGGTTGGGGTAACCATCTTCCCTTTCCCTTTGCCTTGATGGGCGGGTCCTTTTCTCTTAGCCACCTTTGGCTTAGAGGTCTTACCTTTGGATCCACCTTGATCGATTGTTAACACGGGTAAAGCCCTTTTACCCATGCTAGTTTCGGCCGTTCTAAGCATACCGTGAAGCTCACCTATGCTCTTATCCATCCCATTCATATTGTAATTAATTACAAATTGATCAAACCTTTTTGATAGGGAGTTAAGGATAAGATCGGTGGCTAACTCATTGGAAATGTTTAGGTTAAGACGGTTAGCACAATCGATAAGGCTTTTCATCTTAAGTACATAAGATGAAACCGATTGGGTATCGTCCATACGACAAGCATGTAGCGCCCGAACCGTTTCGAAGCGCTCGACACGCGCTTGTTGGAGAAACATCTCCTTCAATTGCGTTATCATGTCGTATGCACTATGATGTTCGAAATCCTTTTGGAGTTCGGGTATCATAGTCCCAAGCATTAAGCATGAGACTTGAAGGGAGTCGTGGCAATACTTATCGTAAGAGGCCATTGCCTCCACATCATTCTCATTCGGTTGATCGGGAATGGGGTCCTCAAGCACATACATTTTATCCTCTTGTTTGAGGACAATCCGAAGATTGCGGAACCAATCCATAAAGTTGGTATGGTTGAGTTTGTCTTTCTCTAAGAGAGACCTTAATGATAGGTGGTTTAGGTTAAGTGGTGCGTTTGGAATGTTGTTGTTGTTATTGGCGGCCATCTACAAAATTAACAAAGTTCGTTTAAGTATCGATTTGAATTTAACATTCAATACCCTTTTAAATTTTAATTGACTTATTAAATATTAGAATCCAACGGTAAATCAAATTTCGGTTAGGTGACCTTTATCCCGTTATTTGATTTAGCTAGGTAGTCATTATATGACAATTGCAATCCTTTTGCAACTTCTAAGTTATGGGATCATGCAATCCTTTTGCATGGCATATTTATCCCATCAACGCCTATTTGTTCATCATGCTTCGGTGACCCTAAGTTCATGATTCCCAAATCAAGTCGTCCTACTTGTGTAAACATGTAGACTTAACATACAAGTGGTTAGGTGACCTTTATCCCACATGTATGCGAAGTGTACCTTATTCATATTAGTTCGCTCATGACGGTTAGGTGACCTTTATCCCATCAAGAGTTTCCTAATACGTCTAAGTGTTTCCACAAAAAGGATGGCGTTTAACTTGTTTGCCTTGTTAATAAGGGATTTTAAGTTTTCATTAATTCTAGTTTGAGAAAACTTTTGCACCATACACCAACATGCATTTAGTGTATGGTTTATTTGAAAATCCATTTTCATGTTATGTAATAAAGCCAATTTTATTACTTTGATATAAACCATTTTATATGTATGATCCTTATCATGTTCTTAATAACCGATTTATTAATGTCCTTTTAGCCGTTTTTAATTTAACCATTTAAATTGACGTTTTGCATGTCGTTAATAATGTCAATTTTAACCAATTTAAATTGCCATTTTAGTTTGTTGTTAACTTGTGTGATTAACTTGTAGCATACAAACATACAATCCACATAATCATACAAAACAACCACGCATGCAAAATCATATGTTCACAATCAAGCCATTTTTGGTAGACATTTGTTTAGCCGAAAACAAATGCCACCGGTTAAGGGGTTATAACACAAAGTAGGAGGTTTTAACCTCCCACTTAATCTTGCATCCAAATGCTTCTTCATGTGTTCTTCAAGTCTTCATCATCTTCAACATTTTACAAAATATATCCTAATACATTTTGTCTAGAAAATGAAAATACAACCTAATCTATTTTACATACCAAATATAAAATAAATTACATAACCAAATGAATAATATTACAACCCAAATTGCATGAATATTACAACCACATGAATGAATTAATATTACATACCAAATGAATGAATTAATTCAACCAAACATGCAACCATTCAAACAAAAGGCCAAAGCTTGATTGTGAACTTCAACATACAACAAAATGACCAAAATGGAAGAACCAAACCCAATTTTTGGAGCTTCCAAATTCGGCCAAGACATCAAACCACCCAAAACCAATAATTTTTGCATTTTATTATCATGCATGTACATAAAATGCAAAGTTATGGTGAGTTCAAAAACCATCTCGAAGCATATTTCAACAACTTCGGCTCTAGATACCATTGTTGGGATTTAACAAGTTTCATGATACTTAAAACCGTTTAAGAATCAATTAAAAGCGGAAGCATGTAATTACCATTTTAGAACATGTTAATCTTTAACCAATTAAAGTTAAATCCCAATTAGGATCAAGTTGAGAAATAAGCTTACAAACTACAAGCAAGAATAAGATGTTATACCTATTCCAAGCTAGTTGAAAGTGATGAAGATGATGATGTTGAATGGAGCTTCAAATGGATGAAACCTCAAGTAGTTATACCCCAAACTTGTGCACCAACACCCTAGCTTTGGTTAGGATTTAATTACACTTGAATGTTGCTTGCAAAAACCAAACTTTGAATCCCTTTGAGCACCTAAAAGCCCACGGCTGCAGTAGCAGTTTTTGGGAGAGTTTTGAGCAGAATTTTTACAAGTATCTTGCATGTGTGTGTTCCTTCAAGAGTCAAGATGCTTACATATGGAAATGAGAAAGTATGGGTGAAAGATTCCAAGCCTAAAGCATGTGTATCTCATTCCCTATGCCACTACTCTTTCAAGTATTATTAAATAAGTTTTATAAAAGTAATTAGATTTTATAAAACTCTCCATAATACTTCCATATGTATATATTTGTTATGTACATTTATTTTATAAAACCAAAACTTTATAAAATGTAACATAACAAAATAAATTATTTAACCTATAAATAATTTAAACTCTTGTTATATATATAAATTAATCCATAATTTATGTATATATATACACATCAAGTAATATTCCAGAAAACCATTTTTCTTGAAGTTCAAGTGTCGCGTATTTGATCAATGAACCAATCGTTAAAATCAAAGACGAATAAGGTGTCGGTAAGTTTGTTATTGGGTATGACCCGACTTGGATCATAATATATTAGCCACATTAATTAAATATGTCTCTCGGGCATACTAAATACCTTCAGGGAATTCTCTTATTGTTAAAAAAACATACTTACAACAAAAGAGGTTGTGAAGTTAAAAGTGTAATGCCATCAATATGTAGCTTAATGGTCATTAAAAATCATTTATAATTTATAACTTAAAGGTAAAATGAGAGGTCCCATTTAGTAGTTTAATGATGACCATAAAGTGTAGTTTAAATTATATTAAGATATCATTTAACTTTAAAACTTAATGTAAAATGAAAGCCAATAATAAAATCAATTTTCATTCAATTATTCATTATTTTCCAACAGTGGTTCACTTACTCCCTCACCTTAATCGCATGTCTTATTTCCTCTATTTTCTATCAATACATGGAAGATCGACGCCTCAGATTCAAGCTCCTTGCTTCATCCGCTCATATTTTTACCACCACCGGTACCGATTCAACTACTCCTTTATTGAATGATAAAAAAACTGCTTTCTGTTACTGCTAATCGGTTCATTGGATCATTACTCTTTGGAATTAATTCAGCCTTAGCTTATTTTCTAATGCTTTCGATTATGTCGTTTAATGGTTGTGTGTTTGTTGCGATGGTCTTTCGACTCGCTGTTGGATACTTTTTGTTTAGGAGCAGTGATGATGAACAAGTTGTTGTTGTTGATAATCCTTGCGCTTGCGCTTAATTTAATAGTTGATCCTGATTGTATTTATCTTAAAATTTTATAGGATCGAAATTGAACAAAAAATAATTATAGGTGTGTTTTTCGTTATGTATCACTAATTGTATTATCTATATGGTATTTGTTTCTGTCTGAACTGTAGTAAATCACTGTTGTAGTTATTTGTCATGTGTTGTACAGTAATACGGAGTAAGATGCAAGTTTAAGTGGTTAGGCCATATGCAATGGTCCGCCACCCATGCTCGCCACCTACCGCCATCGGGTCACGGCCATTGTCAGCAACTCGTCAACCTGTTCGCCAGTGGAGCCTGCAACGAGCTGGCGTGAGAGGTAAGTGGTGCCCACATGCTTTTTTCTCATTTTCTTCTTCATTCTTTATTTCTTTTCTCTTAATTTCTTCAATTTATACCTTCATTTATTGAAGATGAATTGCAGTAGGTCTTCGAAATATACCTCCAATTCTTCGAAATTCCATCGTCTTCGACATCACTGTAATCGTAATCTTCTTCCATGGTGAGATCAAATCGTCGGAATCATCGTTGCAAGTTAGTCGGAATCGTAATTGATATTTGAGAAGTGATAATCGATAATTGATATCGATAATTGTTTAATTGATATTGATACGGAGTAATCGTTCTTTATTTTTGGGGAATTTTAGGGAAGAAGGTGTTAAGAAGGGCGAATGGGTTTTTATATTTTGAGGAAATTGCCGAACAAATAGTTGATATTGATAATTTTTAATAATATAATTTTTTTATTTTATTTAATAAAGTGTTTTTATTTATTTATTTATTGTATTTAAATAATAATATAAAATGGGTTAAAGTTTGAGATGGAGTGTGTGATTGTGAGGGTTTAGTAAAAGGAATGTGAAAGAAATGTTAAAGTGTTTGTGCTGATGTGGCGGGTAAAAGTAGTGTTAAAACCTTGAACCATTGTGTGTGGCCTTAGCTTTAGATTAATTACGTACTCGATTTATCATTACTAGTTTATAACCCGCGTTTTCACACAGGACTTAAACATAACACATAAAATAAATCATAAAATAATTTGAGTTTTAATTAAAAAGATAAACACTCATGGTTATAGATGAGATTGCCAAATATTACTACATAATATAATGAGTCGGCTAAAATAGTCTTTTATTACGGCTTTAATGATCGTGATTTATATCAAGTGTGTAAATTGTAAGAATAATAAATATGTCTTTATTAGTGACTTGTAAGAAGAGTGAGATGTGAGTAACTAATGAAAAATTAGCTAATAATCTAATTTAATGGTTATATTTGTTTTTTAAATAATGATTTGATGGATGAGATTTAATATAATCAAGATCTTAATATGTTTCGTAAGCCTGCGAGGTTCTGTTGTGTTTTATATCAATCTTTTATAACAAAGACACGATGTGAAATAATTAAAACATATACACGGGATAATGTTTACCCTATTTACAGGACAAGGGTTGTATTTTACTTGGATATGTACACGGTTAACTCAGACCATCTTTTTCTCAGGCCCTAACAAATAGGCTACAAATATTATGAAGTGAAACCAAATTTTTAAAAAATAAAACTACTAAACTTGATTACAAAAATACATAGTTATATGGTTTTATCACTTCTTTTTTGTCTTTTTTAGATGGTGAAAATTCAACCATTATTGACATTGACATAAATAATATAATTGGTAGGTCCTGTGAATGTGAAACTTGATTCAAGTTACTATCATACTCCATATATATAGGTGACTAGTTTTAGTACACTTGTTTTCACTACTATTTCCATGTCCTATACTTCACAATTAGCACAACCAAACAAAAACCTCATTACATAAACAATGGTAGCCTCTTGCATCAGTTTAGTCTCCTTGTACAGCTCCTTCCTCCGTCGTTCCCTCACCAAATGTGGCCTCTCTTCCCAAGTGATCGATGTGGATGCCGACACAAAAATCCATTTTTGGGGACCCAAAAAACCTATTTCTTTAGAAAATTCCTCAAATTTAGAAGGTGATGACCAACAGAAATCATCACTCGTTTTAATTCATGGATTTGGTGCTCCTGCCATGTGGCAGTGGCAACGACAGGTCAGTCTGTCTTTTCTCCAACATTTTGAACCAAACAGAGAAATAATGATTTTACCAGTATATTATACATCACTAAAATCTTCGGTATCAAGATATCTTGAGGTGATCATGGAAAATGGTCAGAAATAGTTAAAGGATAAGCCTAAGTAGGAAAGATCTTATCTATTTAAATGTATATTTATCGATGAATAGTTAATTGAATACGGTCTAAATACTGAATAGATGATAGGTAATCATATAAGTTAATTTTTTTTCTAGATCCGTCATTGAATAATTGTCACAAATATGATCGCGTAGGTGTCATTACTCGTGCCTCATTTCAACGTCTACATTCCCGACCTAGTGTTCTTTGGAGAATCCACCACAGCGTCCTCTGAGCGATCAGAGATCTTCCAAGCGAAAGCCATCGCGAAACTGATGGACAAAATCGGGATTGATAGATACCTAGTGATCGGGACAAGCTATGGGGGTTTCGTGGCATACAGAATGGCTGAGATGTGGCCCGAGAGGGTTCAAAAAGTGGTGATTGCGAGCTCAGGAGTGAACATGAGGCCGAGTGATAATATCGAGCTGCTGAAGAAAGCGAAAATGGATAATATTGAGGACCTAATGATGCCAGAAACCGCAAAGCAGCTTCGAGTGTTGACACGTTTGGCCGTATTCAAGCGTGTTTACATGCCGAATTGTGTTCTCAATGATTTCATCGAAGTAAGTCACTCTATTATTTGTTCATTTGATAATTATTGTTGTCGTTTTCATGCATTATTACCTGAATTAAATGGATGTTGGTGATTTGATGCATCGAAGTACTACTGATTTCTTTAAATTATATATGTAATGTATGTATGCAATATCAAATATTTAAGTTCGTCCAACAATAATAATAGAATCGTAAATGTAATATATTATTATTTGTTATAATTTAGTAGGCTTATAACTACCTTTAATGGTTATAAGAACAAAGAGAGAAAAAAGAGAGAAGAAATATTGATATTGATATTTCAAGAGAAATGGTACACCTTAAATGGTTACCATACATGTCTATTTATAGTATAAAATATTACTATGCAAAAAATATAATAATAATAAAATTAACATCCAATCTAGATATTTTATAACACAATCTAGATATTTTATAACACTCCCCCTTGAATGACAATTTTGCCTCGTTAAAAACCTTGCTAAAGAAAACCCATTGGGATAAAACTTTAGCTAAGGGAAAAAGAGTGCAGCATAGAGTTGACTCCCCCTCAAGTAGGCAACGCCTGAGTTGTTACATCTTCTGAACATGCCTCATGCCAATATTATGAACGTGTGTTCTGAAAATAGCAGTTGGCAGTGCTTTGGTACAAAGATCAGCAGAGTTGTTGATTGAACGTATCTCATTTTAATCTGGTTGTCTTTTACGAGATCTTGAGTATATGAGAAGAATCTGAGGTTTTCATCTGAAACTGTATCATCTAAATCTTTTATGTACAAGTTTAGCCCCTGTGATTTGTCTACAGTCTCCTTCATGGTTTACTCAAACCCTTGTTTCAATTCCTATTCCCTTGTAGTCTTTTCTGAGCCTTACCAACATACCATTCTTTTCCATCAAACTTATGACCGTTAAGACCATCTATGGCTTTGGCGCCTCGTCAGTATTTATATTTTGTTCAGTCACTTTTGATACTCTTCTTTCATTTGTATTATGCAAGCTGCATTATCTTCATATATAGTTGTTGGTGAAGATAGTTGTTAGTCTTTTATAGCGTTCTAGTCCACAAGAATCAATAATGATTTGTGTCATTGATCTCAACCAAACACATTTTCGAGTAGTTTCATATAATCCAATCATTTCGTCATGATTTGATGATGTTGTAACAAGTGTTTGTTTTAAGAACGCCATGATTTTGTGGTACCTCCATTTAGGAATACATATCGAGTTTGAGATTTATCTTTATGAGGATTTGATGAATGACCTGCATATACATAATCAACCAAATCTTGTTTTGAAACGTTAGAATGCAATAATTTTAAATCAGCAGTTTCTCAGGGGTATCAAAATATGTGTTTGACCCATTCCAATGTCTTTTTGTAAGGGTTGAGTTGAACCTTGTCAACAAATTAACTACAAAAGAAATGTCAGGTCTTGTACAATTTGTAAGATACATAACAGCCCCAATTGCACTAATATATGGAACTTCTGATTCATTAATATCTTCATGATCTTCACGGGGATGAAATGGATCAGTGTCAATATTGAGTGATCTAACAACCAATTGGTTTTATCTTTAAAAAATGTTTTAAAATCTTTTCAGTATAAGTTGTTTGATGTACAAGTAGACCATTAGGCATATGCTCAATTTGCAATCCAAGGTAATACTTGGTTTTTACAAGATCTTTTATTTCAAAAAATAATTCTTTAGAAGTTGAATAATTTCATAGATTTATTTATCTGTTCATATGATGTTAAGAACATTGACATAAACAACTACGATCAGATATCCGAACATTGTTTTTATAAAACATACGTGCAAAATAAGTTTATACCCTTTTTTTTATCAAGTAGTCATTTAATCGGTTATACCACATACGTCCCGTTTGTATAAACCCATTTAGAAATCTTTGTGATTTAATGGAATATATTCCCTTGGGTTTTATAAAATGCTTATGATACCTTAACCCTTTAGGTATATTTATATATATATATATATATCACTATTAAGTGATCCATACAGATAAGTAGTAACAACATTCATGAGATGCATTTAAATAACTACCAGGTTAATTAAGTATCTAATAAATAATTGTATCCATTACAGGAGGATAAGTTTTCCTCCTAATTCATTTCTGGTCTTTGTGGGAAATATTGAGTTACAAGTCTAGTTTTGCCTTGTAACTTCATTTGCACATTTCTTTTCGGATAAAAATTCATTTGTATCTCATACGTTTCACATCTTTAAAAGTGATAACGATTGATCCGAAAACTTTTCTTTTATCGAGCGATTCTAATTCAGCTCGTATTGCTCCTTTCCATTGAGCTCAATCATGTCCATTTTGTATATTCAATGACAGATTTTAGTTCCAGATCATCATCTTTATTCATGATGTCATTGTAACATTATATGAAAATATCTCATAGAGATTTTAATTTTATTTCGGTTCAATAATATTGCATAATTTATCGCAATTTTAGTATTTTCATTTATCAATATCCTCTGCAGAAGGAATATTGATTTGTGGTTCTTCTTGAACACTTTCTTTTACCTCATTATCAGCTGATTTTCTTTTTCGAGGATTTTTATCTTCGGAACCAATTGATCTTCCACGTTTGATACGTGGCAAATACTCAATAGTGACATTATTGCCAGCTTTTGGAATTTCAATTCGAGCTGGAGCATTTATCGCTGGTATATATGATTTAGTCACTTCTTTTTATATCTGTAAATGCATAAAGTAATTAATTTGCAAGATCTTGCATATGCATTATTTTTGAACTTTCGTTTCACATTCTTTTGTGCGAGTTCAATATACCTTAATTGATGTTCACATCATGAAGCATCATTTTTTTTTTATTTCTTCCCCTAATCTAGGGAACAATATTTTATTAAAATGATAATCAGCAAAACGTACTGTAAAAATATCACCCATCATGGGTTTAGTATATCTTATGATTGAAGATGTTTTATATCCAAAATATATTACCATCTTTCTTTGAAAAACCATTTTATTGTGTTGTGGTGATATAATTGGAACATACATTGCACAACCAATGTTCTAAGGTGGAAAATATTTGGCTCTTGGCCAAAATCAAGTAGTAAGTGAAAATATTTATGACTTCCACATGGTATAATGCGAATTAATGTCGCAGCATGTAAATTTACATGTCCACATATAAATATTGAGAGTTTTGTACTTATTATCAATTGTCTAGTTATTAGCTGCAAGCGTTTATCTATTGATTTAGCTAAACCAATTTTGTGTATGCACATGAGCAACTGGATGTTCAACAACAATCCCTGTAGATATATAATGATCATTAAATGCTTGAGATGTTAACTCACCAGCATTATCAAGTCTCATCCTTTTAATGGTGTAATCAGAATAATGTGTTCTCAATTTAATAATTTGTGCAAGAAACTTTGCAAAAACCATATTACGGCTTGATAACATACAAATATGAGACCATCCGCTAGATGCGTCTATTAGAACCATGAAATATCAAAATGGTTCACATGATGGATGAATTGGTTCATATATCTTACCTTGAATTCTTTCAAGAAACATTTGTGATTCTTTTTCACAATATACTTTTCATTAATCACCATATGTGCTTTCCACTAATCACCATATGTGTTTTTTTTTCTTTCATAAATCACCATATGTGCTTTTTCATCATATATCCTTCTCACCATATACGCTTTTAATCATATGCGCTGTGTTTTTCACCATATGCGTTTTTAATCATATGCGCTTTTCATCATATGCGCTGCGCTTTTCATCATATTCGCTTTTTATTATATGCGCTGCGCTTTTCATCATATGCGTTTTTCATCATATGCGTTTTTTATGTGAATAGTAATTTAATTAATTTCGTTTTACTATTCATATGAATTAATTTCGATTTACTATTTTGTTAATTGAGTAATATATATACATCATATACTTGTGACTCCGAAGGCTCAAATGAATTTGAACATATAGTTATATGTTGTACCTTGCACATTAATTTTCAGTAGAAGCTTTAGATGCATATTTTTTTTCTTGATGAACTATTTGTTTCATATCTAGCTTAGGCAATTATTGTGAACATTTGGTCCCTATAAGAGCATTTATCTTTTAGACTTTTAGTTGATTTGTACTTGTCACAATTAGGGATAGCTCCCGCGGGTCGTGGATGCGGATTCATTGGATCTATCACGCGTACCCGCAGATTTTTTTTTAAATCAAATAACTGGAAATTTGGATTATTTTTTTTTATTATTTTTTTTAAAAAAAAATCCAATTGAACCCTTGTTCGTTGAAACAATTTGACTATCTTTTTAACTCCCCATTATTAAACGGGTCATTTTGATGCACACTCTTTAAAAAAAATAATTTGTTTTTTAAGTTTTATTATTCAACCTCCTTTTTTCAACGGTCACGTTTTTAACAAAACATTTGACAAGTTTGGAAAAAAATTTTGTTTTTACTTTGCTTTCCCTCTTTCTGTAAAATTCATTTAAACACTTTCTTTGTTTTAAAAAAAAACTTCCTTTTTTTACGTTACCCGTAAATTATAAATATATAAAAAAAAACCTTTTGTTTAAAAAAAAACTTTCTAGTTTTTAAAAGGCCACTTGACTAATTTTTTTAATTCTTTCACAACACCCGATATCGTGATCGTGATCTTTCACCAAAGCAAGAGATATTCTTGATAAACTAAACACTGACTCGTGTTTGGAATTGTCGGCCACAAAAAAAAATTCATTTGATGAAAGTATATTTTTTTTAATTATAGAAGGAGACCACTTCATTTTCAATACTTCATTTTTGACAAAAGCTACTCCATTTTACCATTCTTTTTTTTTTCTTATTTTAACTTTTAAGATTTACTTTTAATAAAAACACAAACTACTTTTTTTATTTTAACTTTTAAGATTTACCTTTTAATAAAAATACAAACAACTTTTTGTATTTTAACTTTTAAGATTTACTTTTAATAAAAATACAAACTACTTTTTGTATTTTAACTTTTAAGATTTACTTTTAATAAAAGTACAAACTACTTTTTCTTATTTTAACTTTTAAGATTATAAATTTAAGAATAAACATTAGTATGCATGAAATAAATAATGATTAATTGCATAAGTAATCATAAATGTTAGATAACATATAAAGACCTCATCATATTCGTATTGATCGGAATTAATCTCGACCCATGGTACCGTGTTGTCAAATGACGTGTTGCGTACATAAAGTACCGTGTTGTCAAATGACGTGTTGCGTACAATCATGAGGTCTTATTAACATAAATATAAATGTTAGTGAAGTTAATAAGAGTTAGATTACAGAAAATATAATTCAGGCGGTATAACCGGCCATATATAACTTAAATAACATAAATATAAATGTTAGTGAAGTTAATAAGAGTTAGATTACAGAAAATATAATTCAGGCGGTATAACCGACCATATATAACTTAAATAACATAAATATAAATGTTAGTGAAGTTAATAAAAGTTAGTAAACATAAATGATAGTTAGGCGACAGTGTCGACCATATATAATTTAGGTGGCAGAGCCAACATATAATAAGAACAATACAAATGCACTAAGAACTTAACAAAAATTAGTAGTTCAAAATGTTAGTAGTCCAAAATTTCATATGTCTGAGTCTGAAAATTATTAATAATTTCATACCTTGATTAGTGACTCGTGATCGTTTGACCCGGAGTGTAAAGAGGCAGTTCCCTCACAAGTTGCACTCATGTCAGTTTTGGCTTGATCATTTGGCGCCATCCGTGGGACCTGTACAATATGCCTCGTGTTCCCACTGTAAAATTGCCTCATTTGATATCTACGTAAGTTTTCGCTGCATATGTAAGTATCGTAATGGAAAAAGGGTGTAATTTGTGGGTGTGGATAAAAATATTGTCATGATTAAATCATCTATGTTTTATGATCTACATCCTAAATCGAGAAAAATGTATCCACTCATATAAATGGATCCACCAATTAAAAAGTAAGTTCATACGACTAAAACTGAAAATGATGTTCAACTCCTTTTTCCCAATACGGTGACTCACGGATTACATGATATCATGGAGCCATTATTTATAAATAATGACAGCCTCAATATTACTATACATCAATGCTAATAAATTTACATGTAGACACGGTGAGTTCAATTTAATTAACTCGTGCTGATAACGTGTTATAATTTAGTAGGCTTATAACTACCTTTAATGGTTATAAGAACAAAGAGAGAAAAAAGAGAGAAGAAAGAGAGAAGAAATATTGATATTGATATTTCAAGAGAAATGGTACACCTTAAATGGTTACCATACATGTCTATTTATAGTATAAAATATTACTATGCAAAAAATATAATAATAATAAAATTAACATCCAATCTAGATATTTTATAACACAATCTAGATATTTTATAACATTATTATATTATTATAGGGAAAAGAGTCGAACTTGAGATCTCTCACCTCATCCAAGCATGTGTACCACTACCTCCGAACTTACTTTTAGACTTGTACTAACGCAGCGTCAGTTAACATACGTGGCAACTTCCGTCAGTTTCTGACGCCATTAACCCTGCGTCAATTTCTGACGCCAACTTCCGTCAGTTGCATTTTTGACGGTACAAGTTTGGAGTGTGAGATTTGGTTGAGCCAATCACATGTTTTTGCCATTTTTATATTTATATTAAATTAATTTTTTTTCACCCAATTTCAATCAGATTTTACCACCTCATCCTTTAAATATTTGACACAAAAATTTGACATTTTGGGTTAACGGGGTCAAGTACAGTCACAATCAAAAACCCACTTTTTTACCAAAAAGTGTAAAATCTGACTCTGATATCACAGTCAGAGTTGTAAACAGTCTTAAAATCATATTTGATTTTTCGTTCAGTTTTACACTTTTACATATGAACATTAACTACCTTAGCTTTAAAAAAAAAAACATTTTATTTAAGAATAATGTTTACCATAGCCTTATTGGTTGTGGTTAACTTGAGATACTTAACTTAATTTTATAATTATAACTTGTAGCTTAAGGTTTTAATAATAAACATTAACATCAAATCAAAATCAAATAAGAAAAGTCACTATTAAAAAAATATTTATACATTGTAATTAATTCCACAAAATTTTAAATTCTAAATATATTAGACAGTATATCAAGCTTAATCATAGCATTTAGGGCTATGTATAACATTCTCATTTATTTAAAAGTTGTTGTAATTTTGTGCTCGTGATTCTCTAACACTAACACGTATGATGGTGTAATTTTGGGCGTAGAAATTTAATCATGATAACAGGAAAGAAAAGCTGGAATTAATGAAAGGGTTGACAATTGGTCAACATGAAACTCCTAATATTTCCCCTCTTCAACAGGTTCAATCTCTTTACTCCACTTTAAATTACATTTTTATTTTGAAACACTTAAAAAACTTTTTTTTTTTATTTAAAAAGCTGAATTTATAAAATAAAAAATAAAAAAATAAAAACCGCAAGGTGCGAGCAGAAAAGGCACACAAAATGTTACAGATCAAGGAATAAAAACACCAAATACACCAATAGGTCGATGGCCTTACATTCTTTAATTCTTTAAACTATAAAACTAAACAATGATATTATTCGGAACCGATCTCCAATCTTCAAATGCGCTGTGAATCATCTTTGATCTGCATGATAACCATAAATGTAAGAGTGCCTTGAGCAAAGATGTGAGGTCTTCATTAAGGATCGATTGTCTTGATTCGGAGTGAGAATGAACCAGTTTATTGCCTATTGAGCGAGTTGCAAGTTTATTTAACGCCAACTTCCAGACACATACATTCACTTTTTTCGAGATACAAGGCCAACATATGGCAGAGAGTAGTGGATTTACACCCCAAGTGTTTCTTTGTCAATTAGAGACGAGAGGGTGTTAACCTTCAAGACTCCCTTTGTGTTTAGCATCTAGACCCACCCATCTTTACATGTTGAAAGTGGAGAAGCAACTGATAATAGGTCATTAATTTTGCTTAATTCATCAAAGGCACGCCCTCTTATTCTCGATCTCCATTCCCAATTACCAACCAAGTCATCTTCACCATTTAATACCATGTCCAAAACCAAACAGGCTAATTTTGATCCAATGCAAATATCCTTGGAAACATGTCCATTAAACGGTCTCTTCCAATTGGCATCCAACGATCATACCATAATGCCACATTTTTGCCATCCCCAAAATTTACAGCTTATCGGTCACACCACACTCATCAATATCTTGGCTACTTTTTAGAATTGATTCTAGCTTCTTGATCACGTTAACCGGGCTTTAAAAAGAGACATATAATATAACGGAAGGCTTCCCAACACAGACTTAGTTAACGTGAATCTCCCCCCAATTTATAACACTTTCGATTTCCATGGATTCAACTTGGAAAAAAACTTGTTAATAACCACATCCCACACGATGACTTTATTCATTTTATGCCCCGTTAGGCTTACCCAAATATGTAAATGGGAAAAAACCTGCTAGACATTTAAAGATATGGGCCCTACCTGTGATTTCTGTATCTGGCACACCAAGGCCGTAAATCATGCATTTCACGAGGTTTATCTTGAGACCTGATGCCATACCTATAGCAATATAGTATACGAAACTGAATCAATTATACATATTATCACAAATGTAATAATCAGATAGAATATATGTATAATAAATAATCATAGTAAGAACGAAAAAATATAACGATCCAACCGAATTGAAGGTTGAACCGGGCTTGTGTTTGTTTCCAGGGTACACCGGTCCCAAGCAGCGTATTGCCGGACTTGAACACTTGCCTGAAAGGTAACCGGAACGGGGAGACCTTATTGCGGCTGAGAGGAAAACTCACGTATAAGAATACATTTTTTGTGTGTGTGTGAAAACTCTAAAGGCTCCAATTTATAGCTTAACTATAACAAATAGGTTTACTCCCACACCGATGTGGGACAACTATAAACCCTTTTAGTTTTGCACCGAACAACCAACTTTGAGATTCGATATCTTATTCAACATTAATCCCTTTTGGACACACTTTAGCTTGTTTTAAAGCCCTCGTAAGAGACTACAAAACCCACTAACTAGTTATCAATATATGTCACTCGACCATATAATTATTTTGTGTCAAAAGCTGGTGAAAAACAAACATTTTTCATCAATTTTTCCAACAATACCAAACCAGGTTAAGATATCAACAAGATTTTTGATGTTTTTTGACAACTCATCCAGAAATAAAACATCATCTGCGAATTGTAAATGGGTCAATTGAAACAAATCGTTACCCACTGTTTGTACCGACCAAAACTTGAAGCATGTTTAACATAACAATGAGGGCAACACCAACGATAAGGAATAAGAAGGGAAAGAGGGGATCTCCCTGCCTTAGACTTTGCTAGAGGGAGAATTCATTATAGGGCTACCTCTAATTAGAATTGATGACAGACACCATGTGAGACAACCTCGAATCCAACTTCTCCACTTAGGTGAAAAGTTCATCTGCCTTATATATTCATCTAAAAATTCCCAACGTACACAATTAAAAGCTTTCTCGAAGTCTACCTTAAATTAAAATAAAAGTAACGTTCGTTTTTACTTTTTAAATACGTTGATTACTTCGTTCGCTATGACGATCCAGTCGAGAATTTGCCTACCCTATAAAAAGGCTGATTGATTTGGACTGATTACTCTTGGAAGAACTCTGTGAATTTTATTAGATAGTGGCTTTGCCAAGATTTTATATAAGCAACCAATTAGGCTAATTGGGCGGTAGTCACTAAAATTAGCCGGATTGGAACATTTTGGGATATGAGAAACAGCATACTATTGCATCCTCTTGAAAACCCATTGAATTGCACAAAATTTTTAACACATTTGATTACATCTTCTTCAATGATGTCCTAGAACCGCCTAATGAAGTTAAAATTGAAACCGTCCGATTCAAAAAAATTTTGAACATTCGCACTCCCAAACAACTCGTTTCATCTCATGAAGTTGTCATTTCTATTTGTTTTAATTATCATAAATACTCCGTAATAAATATAAATACTCCCACCATATTTTACGTAGAAAGCAATAACATTGGTATGGTTTAGTAGCTGTGATAAATACTCCATCCGTCCCAAAAAAATTGTTCCAGTTTAACTTTTGAAGTCAATCTTTATCAACTTTGACCTTAAATAATATTGTTTGTACGACATAATATTTAATGATAATTATATGAATGAATTGAGCTTTAAATGTATTTTTCATTGGTATTACTTTTATGAAGTATTTTATAATATAAATAAAAAAATTGAAAGTCAAAGTTGAAGAAATAAGACTTTGAAAAGTAAGACAATTTTTTTTTTGGAACGAATGGAGTATGCAACAAGTAAAAAAGACAAAAATAGCCTTTGATAATAAAAAAATGTTGTGGACATTTACGAGGTTCTAATGATATATTGTTAATTTCATCACAAAATAACTATGGGTGATTGTCTAATTCAAATCATTTATTTAAGATATTCATACAAACGTCTTTGATATGGAACTTTACAAGGATAATGATTTGTTTATTACAAAATCAAAATATGTTGATATATTTTTAATCTTTCAAATATAGAAAGTGTTGATCATATGGGGTGAGCACGATAACATCTTTTTATTAGACGTGGCAAAAGAACTAAAAGAGTACGTATTCCTTCTCTTTCCTTATGTTACTTTTTCATATTGTTTTTGATAAAATGGATACGATGTATAAAATATACATTTAAAACCCTTTAACTATTTACTTATTGTTGTTTTAATTTAGGATGTTGGGGCAAAATGCAAGTTTGGAGGTAATTAAGAAGACATCACATGCACCTCAATTAGAACACCCCAAAGCCTTCAACAAAATTCTGTACAATTTCTTGACTGCCTCCTCCTGATCTTCATCTTTCTTACATATCTTGTTTAATTAATTGAGGACAAAATTTCAATTCTCGTCTCTGAACTTTACATCGATTTATGATTTTGGGACTAAATTGAATATTGAAGAAGAAGACATAATTACGCTCATCGTCCCTATAGTTTAATGACCTTTTTACCCCCCACATGCTCTGCACGTGATAGGAGGGTAACGGCAAAATAGACAGAAAGTAGACGGGGGGACGAGGGATGTACTCTTTTGATAGTTTAGGGACGTGGAATGCACAAAAAAAAAAAGAAAAAGGACAGGAAGTCAAAATCGATGTAAAGTTCAGGGACGATGAATGAAATTTTGTCTTAATTGAGTTTAGATTTGGATTTGGGTGTACAATATCAATTAGCTCCATGGATACACAATTACGATCTTAATTTACTTATGTTTTATCATATCAAATATCATATGAAATTCGTACGCACAACCCTTTTTTTATAAAGAAAAACCAAGGTTTTTCATGTTGAGACTTTTTAAAAAGGGACATAGTTTTACTCGGAATATATACAATCTAATTAGGTTCTTCAAATCATTTTTGACATTTTGTTTTCGTTGACTTTTGTATCAAATAAAAGTGACATTACATGAAACCTTTTAATTTGGGGGTTTAAAACAAGAAATGTTGGTTTTAATCTCCATTTGGATTGGATGTTTAATTAGCAATTAACTGTTGGAAGCTTCGACGAGCCCAACACACCCACTATAGAGGACCTAGACTATACTAGACTCACTACACCAACACTTTGACGTTGGTTAGCCTTTAATTTTATAAATCCCTAGTGCACAATGTACTTAGGCGACAGTGTCGACCATATATCTTTAGGCGGTATAACCGACCATGTATTACTTAGGCGGCAGAGCCGACCATATAATAAGAACAACAAAAGTGCACTAAGAACTTAAACACAAACTAAGGCTTGATCGGGAAACTTAACAAAAACACTTATATTAAATTACAATTACAATATTACTTACAAGCTTTCTCTTCTCTACTTTCGCTAACTCACACTCTTCTTCTCTTCTTCACAACTCACTTCTTATTTCACTCTCACAACTTCACACAACACAAATGAAATCTCCTCCCATATTTATACTACTCCATGGTACATTCTAGAACCTAGATATTTTCATGGATATATAAATATCTAGATATTTCTACAACCTACAAATATCTAGATTTTTCTTTTACATTTCAATTTCTAGATTTTTCTCTCATATTCTAATATCTAGATATTTTCTTATACATATTAATATCTAGATATTTTACATATATACATCTACTAATTCCATATTATCTAAATTTGCATTGTATTTTAACACTCCCCCTCAATGCAAATTTTCTTCCAACGATGTCTTGCAGACCATTCCAAGTGCTTCTCTAAATTTTGTAAACTTCGGTTTACTTAGGCTCTTGGTGAATATATCTGCAACCTGTTCATCTGTCTTTGTTGGCATCATCTTGATCTCTCCTTCAAGGACCTTCTCGCGAACATAGTGATAGTGCACTTCTATATGTTTTGTTCTCGCATGAAAGACTGGATTTTCTGCTAGACGAATAGCTGATAGGTTATCGCAGAAAAGCTTTACTTGATAATCTGTTGATTGATGAAGATCTTCCATTAGTTGCTTCAACCACATAATTTCTTGTGTTGCTGATGCTGCTGATCGATATTCTGCTTCAGTGCTTGACAAGGATACTATTGGTTGTCTCTTGCTGCACCATGATATTACTCCCGATCCAAGACTAAACATGTATCCAGTTGTTGACCGTCGTGTATCATAGTCTCCAGCGTAATCGGCGTCACAATATCCAGTCACGTGACATTCTTTTGTTTTCTTGTACAAAATGCCAAAGTTAATAGTGCCTTTAACATACCTTAAGATGCGTCGTACAACATCAAGGTGAGGCTTCTTCGGATTGCTCATGTATCGACTAACCACTCCAACTGCATAAGATATGTCTGGCCGGCTTAGTGTGAGATAAATAAGACTTCTGACCATCTTTCGATACATGGTAACATCTTGAAGACTTTTTCCTTCATCTGCTCGTAGTTTTGTATTCGGATCCATCGGAGTTGAGATAGGTTTGCAATTAAGCATTCCGTACTTTTGTAAAAGATCTCGCGCATATTTCTGTTGTCCCAGAAATAATCCTTCTCTTTTCTGCTCTATTTCGAGTCCAAGAAAATGTTTGAGTTCTCCAAGCTCCTTCATATGAAATCTGATAGACAGATTCTCTCTTATTCTTTGGATCTCCTCATAGTGATCTCCCGTGATGATTAAGTCATCCACATATACTAGCACTATGGCTAGTTTTCCTTGATCTTGTTTCACAAATAAACTAGAATCTGAAGGAGCAACTGTGAAACCACTTTGTACTAAGAACTCGCCAATCTTCCCGTACCAAGCTCTTGGAGCCTGCTTTAAGCCGTATAGTGCTTTCTTTAATTTGCAGACATGGTCAGGATGGAACTTGTTCTCAAAGCCTCTTGGTTGCTCCATATAAATTTCTTTGTCAAGTTCTCCATGTAAGAAAGCGTTCTTGACATCCATCTGCCACAGCTTCCAAGATTTGCTAGCGGCTAAAGCTAGTAGAGCTCGAATTGTTGTGATCTTCGCCACTGGACTAAACGTTTCTTCATAATCCAGCCCATATTGTTGAGAAAAACCTCTAGCAACAAGTCGAGCTTTATACCTTTCAATGGAGCCATCTGATCGAGTCTTCACCTTGTAAACCCATTTACAAGATATTGGTTTTACATCTTTTGGCTTTGGAACTAAACTCCATGTCTGGTTTTCTTTTAGTGCATTAATTTCTTCTTCCATCGCTTTCTGCCATTCTTGACTTTGTGCTGCTTCTTCATAAGTGGAAGGCTCAATATGTATTAATTCATCCACATGAGCAGCATTGGCATACCTCGGATTAGGTTGCCTCGGCCTTGTTGATCTCCGTAATTCTTGCACATGCTCCTCGGCATCCATTTGGCTTGGATGAACCTCTTCGAATGTAGATTGATGTACCTCAGTTTTCCATGGATTCGTTTCCTTAGAGTACGATCCATCTCCTTCTTTAATTGGATCCGATATGTGCTCTTTATGTTTTTCTTTCTCTTCTGGAACTTCTTCTAATCCATGAGATTCTGGAAGCTCTATCTTTTGAGATGACCACCATGAAGAAGCTTCATCAAATACTTCATTTCTTGAAGTATGACACTTCCCAGTATTTGGATCACAACATCTCCATCCTTTTCTTGATTCATCATAACCGACAAAAATGCACAGAATTGCCTTCTTATCAAATTTGCTTCGTAGATGATCTGGTACGAAGACGTAGCATACACATCCAAAAACCTTGAGATGGTTGACGGTTGGCTTGATCTTCCATAATCTTTCATATGGTGAAATATATCCCAACTTTGTTTGTGGGAGTCTGTTAATCACGTATGAAGCCGTCCTCATACATTCGGCCCAAAATTTTCCTGGTACATTCTTACCATGAAGCATACTTCGACAGGTTTCAGCAAGATGACGATTCTTACGTTCTGCCACTCCATTCTGTTGTGGAGTATTAGGGCAAGTTAATTGCCTTCTGATCTTGTGCTTCTTAAGATAGATATTGAACTCGGTTGATAAATATTCTCCTCCATTATCTGTGCGTAAGCATCGAATCTTAGTATTGAGCTCACTTTCTACCTTGTTCTTGAACTCTTTAAACTTCAGAAAAGTCTCCGACTTCTCCTTCATGAAGTAAACCCACACATATCTTGAGAAGTCATCAATGAATGTCACCATATATTTCATACCTCCAAGTGATGTTTGTTTCACTGGGCTGAAAACATCTGAGTGTATGAGCTCTAGTGGTGTCTTGGACTGATGCGCTGACTCCTTGAATGGCAATTGGTGAGCTTTGCCAAATTGACATCCATCACATATTGTATCTGTTCGGATATCAATTTGAGGAAGCCCATTTACTATGCGTTTTACCATCATCTCCTTTAACTTGTTGTAGCCCACATGCCCAAGACGTTCATGCCAAAGATCAGCCGTCTCATTTTTTCGAGTCTTATCCACATAAGCTGTTTCAGCAGATAATACATAGACCGATTCTATTCTTCTTCCATGCATAACTGGATTGCCAACCACCTTTACTCTCTTGAATACGGACACATCTTCTGGTCCAAAGAGCACATAGTTCCCTTCTGCTGTCAATTGTGGTACTGACAGTAAATTCTTCTTTAGGCCAGGGACAAGATACACCTTCTCGAGTTGGAGCTTATGAGAGTCACCTTCATTTGGAATTATTGTCTTTCCAATGTGAGAAATAGACAACCTTGAATTGTCGGCTGTCAACACGACTCTCTTTCCTTTGTAATCCTCCATTTCTTGCAGCTTCGTCTCATCATTGGTCATATGATTTGAGCACCCAGAATCAATGATCCAATCATCTTTGTAGTTCATTTTTGACTTTAAGGTTGCTGCAAGAGCTTGATCATCCATGTCAGCTTCAACAGAGAGTCCAGCTTCTGCATCCCAAGTTTTCTCATTAATGGATGCTTCGAATGTGACCTCTTTCTTCTCATCTCTTGCGGTGGCCACATTTCCTTCAAAAGTTCGCCTTTTGGGGAATTTACAATCTCGAGCAAAATGACCCTTCTTGCCACAATTGAAGCATTCACCATTCTTTCTCTTATCATTTTCTCCATGTTGTTGGGGATGATCTCTTCTTCCTTGTTGAGCTCCCCGAGCTCCCCCTGAAGCGTTGCCTTTTGACTTTGGGTGACTCTTCCATCCATATGTCTGACTTTCTTTAATCGCCTCTTGTCTTCGAGATGTTGCTTTCTTCTTATTGGTGAAAAGTGCATCTTCTCTATCTTTTATGGTTACTTCATTCATCTGCTTGGCTAATGCCTCTTGATTAGCCAATAGATTCTCCAGCTCTATTAATGATGGTTGAGTAGGCCATCCTCTCACAGCGGTTATAAATCCATTATACTCGGATCTTAAGCCGTGGATGATAATTCTCTTCATCCTTGCATCACTCACTTTCTCTTCAGGAGCAAGTTGAGATATCTCACGACAAATAGATTTCACCTTGGTGAAATACTGAGAAATAGACAGACTTCCTTGTGAGATACCCGCGAGCTCATTTTCCAAGAGCTGGAGGCGTGCTTCATTCTTCTTTGAAAACAATTTTTCAAAAGTTTCCCAAGCTGCCTTTGGTGTTTTCTCGTCACGGATGTGCTCCAATAGATCCTCCTCGATTGTAGTCTTCAATAGAAATAAAGCCTTCCCGGCCTTGATGTTCCATTTTCTCAAGGCTTCGGCATTTTCTTTCGGTGGAGGCGTTGTGTCACTGCCAGCAACTATTTCCCACAAATCATGTCCTTGTAGGTAGGATTCTATACAAGTCCGCCAATAACCATAGTTGTGGTTATTGAGACTCTTGATTCCACTGCTCGTACTTGCAAGATCTGCCATCATGACGTCCAACGTCCAATAAGCTTGGTCACTGACCGATGAGCTTTCACAGTTCCTAACTGTGCTCCGACAGAATCTTCCTTAGAGCCTTGGTGAAAACAAGCCGATGTAAACGTCCAACGTTTACCGATTTCCTCCACTAGAAATGATCCCGAACGACCCGCTCTGATACCAATTGTTGGAAGCTTCGACGAGCCCAACACACCCACTATAGAGGACCTAGACTATACTAGACTCACTACACCAACACTTTGACGTTGGTTAGCCTTTAATTTTATAAATCCTTAGTGCACAATGTACTTAGGCGACAGTGTCGACCATATATCTTTAGGCGGTATAACCGACCATGTATTACTTAGGCGGCAGAGCCGACCATATAATAAGAACAACAAAAGTGCACTAAGAACTTAAACACAAACTAAGGCTTGATCGGGAAACTTAACAAAAACACTTATATTAAATTACAATTACAATATTACTTACAAGCTTTCTCTTCTCTACTTTTGCTAACTCACACTCTTCTTCACTTCTTCACAACTCACTTCTTATTTCACTCTCACAACTTCACACAACACAAATGAAATCTCCTCCCATATTTATACTACTCCATGGTACATTCTAGAACCTAGATATTTTCATGGATATATAAATATCTAGATATTTCTACAACCTACAAATATCTAGATTTTTCTTTTACATTTCAATTTCTAGATTTTTCTCTCATATTCTAATATCTAGATATTTTCTTATACATATTAATATCTAGATATTTTACATATATACATCTACTAATTCCATATTATCTAAATTTGCATTGTATTTTAACATTAACATCACCACCATGTAATTAGTGGGTGTCAACATCACTTAATTTTCCTGAAACCCCAATTTTTGGGTTGAATAATACGTGTATGTTATGAATGCTTTATAAACCAACCACACCTACATATTGGTGGGTACGTATTCGTATTTATGTTTATACGTATTGGTGTTGGTATTTATATTGATGCAACTACATTTTTTTATCCATAAATGCAGCACTTAAAAACTTGAATATTGCGACTGTTACATGTTACAAAACATTTTTAATCCGACTCTAAAAACCCCATCACACTAAAATGTACTCCATGTAGTACTTGAAAATTTAGCTAGCCAAAAGTCAGAAATCATATTCTTCCTCTTTCTTTATAACTCAATTAGCCTTTAAGAGCCCGTGCATTGCACGACGACCCTTAAATTAAATAAACTGGAAACAAATATATTATATCAATTCAAGATATGGTAGTGTTAACAAAGTACCTCAATTACATGTTGTGACGACCCGAAAATTTCCGACCAAATTTAAATTTAAAATTTATATGATTTTGACCGACGATTCACGAACAAATAATTGTAACTAGACATGAATATATATATATATATATATATATATATATATATATATATATATATATTTTATAATGTGATAAAAATATAATAATAACTTAGTCATAAAACGTTTAGATTTAAAATAATATTATTATATATATATATTATGACGATGATTTTAGGAAGCAAATGACCATAACACTCAAAAGTATAAGTTACATTTTAATTAGTATAATTATTGGTGAAATAAGTCTAATTATTGATAAAGGTACGTGTCACGAAACGTAAAGTACAAGTTTTCTAAGCGTACGAAAGGACGTTCTAAAAACCGAAACCGGTACGTAAGTCGAGCATCAACGTACAATTCATCGGTGCAAAAATTACAAATCAACTATGCACGAGAATATAATATAATATTTAATTAATTCTAAAGATTAAATATAATATATATTAAATAATATATATGTAATATGTCGATAGCCATAAACTTTGCAAATGTGAGCTGGATTTGTGTCTCATGCGATCGCATGAGATCTCCACACAATCCTCATGCGATCGCATGAGGGGAGTAGGTGGGCTGAATTGCTTATAAATTGAATTCGAGTTGTTTTCTGAATTCATTCACTCCTTCTTCTTTTGCATAAACATATATACATATATTATTATTATTATTATTATTATTATTATTATTATTATTATTATTATTATTATTATTATTATTATTATTATTATTATTATTATTATTATTATTATTATTATTATTATTATTCAAGATTAATATTATTATTAATCTTATTATTAGTAGTAGTATTATTAGTATTATACATAAAATACTACGACGGAGTGATGTTTGAGTGATTTCAAAATGGATTTTCGAGCGGTACAGAACTAAGGAAATTATGGGTTATAGCTATGGAGGTTATGGGTATTGCTTGGGGTTATGATCGTGAGTCAAACTAGTGTTTATCATCTCCGATGCGTCTACGTACTTTCCTACAATATTGAATCACAATATTGATACGTGAGCATTCACATCTTATCTTTTATATATTAATAGTGTATCCATGTCTAGTGCTAGAGAATATATGTTTATGCATGCTTGTATGATTTAATTTTGTCGTTAGATAGTTTATGATGAATCACGAATTTGATACATATGCTACTGATATAAAGTATATGATACGCATGTTTTTGGAAAGCTAGCGAAAAATTATTAACTTTTCATTTAGAAATCGCGTGATTTCGATGAACGGATTAAAAGATATGGTCAACTGAATTATGGTTAACGTTAATTGAAATTGTGTTTAAAACTGTAAATTAATATTTAAACAACTTTTCTATGAGATTGATAAAATGGATTTTCAAATATTACTAATCGAGTAAATGAATTTCTATATAAAGCGCGTCTCGTTTTGTTGAACAATTGTCAAAGTTGACTGTCTTATCATGTTTTAAAGCTTTATAAACATTATAATCTGATTTTACAAGTATTGGAAAGCTATGTGAAATAATAAAATATTTTCGATTGCCATGATAATTCAAATATAATATAGCTCCTGAAATAAATAATATTTTGAGTTTGATTAACTATAAATTCGTTCAATTATCAAGACTTATACTATGATAATAAACATGTATAGATTTAAAGATCATATTGGGTCAGGTTGACTTTTGAGATGACTTTTGTTAACTTTTACATGTCGGTCTCGAGCATTAGGATTGTGATACATTATGACCCGACCTAGTTTGTTAAACATTTATTGACCAACATATGTTCTCTAGGTTGAGATCTACGATTACTTTGCATTCCGAGTTTCAATCACATTTCGATGAATGAATTTATGTGCTGCTAAGGTGAGTTTATAGATCCCTTTTTAATTGCTTTTGCAATCTATATTTTTGGGCTGAGAATACATGCACTTTATTTTAAAAGCAATGGATACAAGTACATACTAAATTCTACACCGAGTTTGAACCAAAAATCCCTTAGCTTTGGTAACTAATAACTGCCAATTATAAGAACTGGTGGGCGCGAGTAGTTATATATGGATCCATAGGGCTTGACATCCCCGTCTGTTCCAGGTATAGAAACCCTAGCCTGAACTATAAAACAGACGTATGCTATTTGAGTTTAGTACACGTTGGTTTGCGTGTATTGTACATGTTGGTTGCATGTATGTTAAAACAGGGGTACTTATTATATAAACGTTAAAGTTTAGCTACCAGGGTGCTCAATCTTATAGAATAATTTGATAAACGTTTCTGGATGAAACAACTGAAATCTTGTGATCCACCTTTATATACAGATTATGCGCAACATTAAAACTATGAACTCACCAACCTTTGTGTTGATACTTTTAAGCATGTTTATTCTCAGGTTCCTAGAAGTCTTCCGCTGTTTGCTTATATGTTATACAAGCTATGTGCATGGAGTCATACATGCTTTATTCGAGAAAACTTTGCATTCACAAATCATCACCGTGTATCTTATTGGACTGTATTGTCAATGGATGTAGTATTGTAAACTATTATTTACGGTGATTGTCTATATGTAGAAATTATCAGATGTTAAAGATCTTGAAATTAGATATTCATTTATGGTGTACCTTTTTAAAAGAATTCAATGTTTACAAAACGTATCATATAGAGGTCATAACCTCACTATGAAATCAATGAATGATGTATTCGTCCAAATGGATTTGGACGGGTCATCACACATGTTGTATATACAATGGAATGAAAACAAATGTTGACTCTTATCAGCAGATTTAAGAACATTATCATGTGGCAAGTGCAGTGTTGATCATTTTTTGCTATTAAGATGCAGGTTTAATCAAATTTCCACTCATGTTAGTTGCTTTCCGTTTTCCTTTTTGGTCGAACCCATGAAGTTGTAGTAGTGAGTTGCTGACAGCAAATATTAAGCAAAACGCCATGAGCCAACCTATCAAAACAATTGTTTGTAACTATTTCAATATATGTCCATGGTAAAAAAAAAAAGGGACTACAAACATCATATATTCATATAAAACCAAAAAAAAATCCCTATTGAAATTGTGGATCAGCTGAAAGTGATGGTGTCATTGCAAAATCGAAGTGAGGAAGAAGCTCACCAGCATCAATAGGGATTGCAACAAATGTATTCTACTGCCAAGAAAAATTCTGATGAACTTTTGACATTGTTGCTTTGGGAATATCAAGTGCATCTACCACCTATCACATAACAAGTCAGTAGCACAAGTCAAATAACAGTATTTATGTGATGACTAAAGAATATGATTTAGACAACTTTTTTCTAGTTTACCCGTTTACACATTGAAGATTTAACATATGGTAATGACAAGACACGAACAACCTATTGCGTATTGGAGCAAGTTTCATACGTACCCTGTTGCGTAAGAAACTAAGAACCCAGCTTTCATGCCCGTAATCTCGAAAGATTTAAGTGAACTATCACACATTAGAGAAACTTGTGCTCACCAACCTGTCATTCATATCACACATTAGAGAGCTAAATGGGCATGCATAGAAAGAATCCATTAATACCCCATAAAAATTACTCCATATTCAGCAGGTGCTTACTTATTGATATTGAAGAAAAAAAATATGCATTGACAGTTAGGGTTGGTTATCTTACTTTTGAAGCAAACAAAATCAACACTACAGTGATGTGTGGACGACTAGTGGTGTGCAAACGATGATCCTTCCATGATATTCGATAGAAATGATAATGCTCGCTTCACTCCGATGTACCCACGTGAATGAGATGAATTCTTATAAAAAGTAAAGGATGTCATTTGGTAATATGTAAACGTAAATGGAAATCTCAAGCAAATTATTAATGAACATGTAAATGAGTAAGGTATTATATCACCCATACAAAGAAAACTTTAAAATTACTATTTTTACTCAAATGCATATGTATGTATATAATAGCTAATTTCAGGCCATTACTTAAAAAACATCAAACCTAACCCACACTATTTCAGGCCTTACATAATACCTTTAAAATCAGGTTTCTTACTACAATAGTATGAAACATGAAACGACTCGTCCATATTACTATAAACGCGGTACGTTATTCATTGGTCCCATAGCGAGGTATTTGACCTCTATATGATACATTTTAGAAAATATTGCATTCGTTTCATAAAAAGCACACCCTTATTATACATAATGCATGTTTTAAACAAGTGGGCGATTATTTAAGAAATAATCTCCCATAATACATCGGTTTCCAAATACTACACACGTAACATAACAGTCGAATATAATACATGACAAAGGTTTTATTGAATGCAACACTTCATTTAAACAAAAACATGAGACTCCATGCACAGCTTGCTCAGATAGTGCAACAGCGGAAGACTTTCTTAAGAACCTGAGAATAAACATGCTTAAACAGTCAACACAAAGGTTGGTGAGATATATAGGTTTAAAGCTAGCATCGATATAAAAACATACCACAAGATTTCATAGTTACAAACATTTCAATAAAGATATTCTATAAGTTGTTGAGCGCTTCAGTAACCATACTTAACCATTAATGTAGCACATTCTCTTTATTATGAAATCTCCCTACACTGTACCAAGTGTAGTAAAAACGAAGTACTATGCAACCGTTTACGATACTAGAGCGACTAGCCCGGTTGGGGTTGTCAAACCCGATAGATCTATCAATAGGATTCGCGCATACATGTTCTTACAACATGTAAATATTAGTTACCAAGCTATTAGGGAAGATATGCAAAGTGGTACAACTCAACGTAGAATATATTTTAAGTACTTGTGTCTATGGCGTAAAACATAAAATGCATGTATTCTCATCCCAAATTATTTGTAGAGTTTAAAAATGGGACTATATACTCACTTTCACGTATTTTCACTTCGTCGAAAAATAAGACTTGGCCACGGGTCGATTCACGAACCTATAACAAATATATACATATATCAAAGTATGATAGAAATATATTCATACCATATTTTATTACGTTTTAACAATTTAAGTTTGTTAAGTTAACAGTCCAACGTTAGTAGTCCACAATTAGTTGTCCACAGTTAGTAGTACAGAAATAAATCGATATATATTACTAGAATCAATCCACGACCCAGTGTATACAAGTCTCAGACTCAAACACAACTCAAGGTATATATATTATATTGGAATCAACCTCAACCCTGTATATCTAACTCGAGCATTACCGCATATAGAGTGTCTATGGTTATTCCAAATAATATATATAGATGACGTCGATATGATATGTCAAAACATTGTATACGTGTCTATGGTCTTTCAAGATTACATAATATATGTTAGAATACATGTATAATACAATATAAGTTAGTTAAGTTATGGTTAGTATAGATTTGTTACAAAGTTTCACGTAGTTAAAACAAGCAAAAATATCCAATTTTGTTTTACCCATAATTTCTTCGTTTTAATTACGTTTTGAGTGAATCAAATTGCTATGGTTTCATATCGAACCAAAGATTACTAATCTAAACAGAAAAAGTATAGGTTTATAGTCGAAAATATAAGTTACAAGTTATTTTTGTAAGAGGTAGTCATTTCAGTCGAAAGAACGACGTCTTGATGACCATTTTGAAAAACTTACTTCCACTTTGAGTTTAACCATGATTTTTGGATATAGTTTCATGTTCATAAGAAAAAATATTTTCCCAGAAGAACAACTTTTAAATCAAAGTTTATCATAGTTTTTAATTATCTAACCCAAAACAGCCCCCGGTTTTACTATGACGGCGTATGTCCGGTTTTACGGTGTTCTTCGTGTTTTCAGGTTTTAAATCATTAAGTTAGCATATCATATAAATATATAACATGTGTTTAGTTTATTTTAAAAGTTAAGTTAGAAGGATTAACTTTGTTTGCGAACAAGTTTAGAATTAACTAAACTATATTCTAGTGATTACAAGTTATAATCTTCGAATAAGATAGTTATATATATATGAATCGAATGATGTTATGAATATCATTAATACCTCAAGTATAGTAGGTAAACCTATTGGAAATAATGAGAAAATAACTTGAGCTTCAAAGGATCTTTGATGGCTTGGAAGTTCTTGAAGCAGAATCATGACACGAAAACAAGTTCAAGTAAGATTACTACTTGATTTAAGATAGTTATGTTTATAGGAATTGAACCAAAGCTTGAATATGATTCTTACCTTTGATTTAGAATGAAATCCTACTGAGATTAACAAAAGTTTCTTGATCTTGGATGATTACTTGGAATGGATTTGAAAGCTTGGAAGTAATCTTGCAAGTTTGAAAGATTTCTTGAAATGTTCTTGAATGGTTGTTTTTATGATGATTAAAGCTTGTAATTGAAGCTAAATGATGGGAAAAATGCTTAGAGATGATCAAGTATGAAGTTAGGAGTATTTTGAGAGAGAATTGGGAGTGTAAGTATGAGAAAATGGAATGAAGAAATGGTGTGCATGCATAAAAACGTTTTTAGTTGTTATAAAGAAAGAAAAGATTCCTAATTTTGTTTTCTTGCTAAATAATTCATGCTACTTGACAAATGGTTGGTTCAACATATTCCTTAATCATTTAAGGCTGCTAAGGAACAGATTTTTATTGGTATATACCAATAGTAAATACATCTAGAAGCTGGGTATAATACGAGTGCAAATACCGAGCGAATACGAGTAGAATTCTTGATGAAAACAAATGGGAATACAATTGTGATCATTTTTGTTAAGTACAAGTATTTTGATATATATACTTAAGCCTTTCAAAAGTGTATTAATACATCTTAATACACTTCATATATATACATTTTAATTAAGTCGTTAACTCATCGTTAGTCGTTATATGTATGAGTTGTTTCGAAGCCTATAAGTTAACGATCTCGTGTTATTATATCTAATGAAATGTTAAATTGTTATATTATCATGATTACATAGTGTATTAATATATCTTAATACAATATATATATATATATATATATATATATATATATATATATATATATATATATATATATATATATATATATATATATATATATATATATATATATATATATATATTAAGTTGTTAATGCAACGATAATCGTTACGTATATATCGTTTCAAAATTCTTAAGTTAGTAGTCTCATTTTATGTATATAACTTATTGTTAATATACTTAGTGAGATACTTACTTATCATAATCTCATGTTAACTATATATATATATATATATATATATATATATATATATATATATATATATATATATATATATATATATATATATATATATATATATATATATATATCATCATGTAGTTTTTACAAGTTTTTAACGTTCGTGAATCGCCGGTCAACTTGGGTGGTCAATTGTCTACATGAAACTTATTTCAATTAATCAAGTCTTAACAAGTTTGATTTCTTAACATGTTGGAAACATTTAATCATGTAAAATTAATATCGTTCAATACATAATCATGGAAAAAAAAATTCCGGGTCATGACAGTACCTACCCGTTAAAAAAATTTCGTCCCGAAATTTGAAGTAGTACCTATTCAATGGGCGGTGTTTGTAAATAGATGTGGATACTTCTGTTTCATCTGGTCCTCTCTTTCCCAAGTGAACTCAGGACCTCTTTGAGCATTCCAACGAACCCTAACTATAGGTAAGTTGCTTTGCTTGAGCAGTTTGACTTCACGATCCATGATTTTGAGAGACTCTTCTATAAAATGCAGTTTCTCGTCGATTTGGATTTCTTCAAGAGGAACAGTGAGGTCTTCTTTTGCAAGGCATTTCCTTAGGTTCGAGACGTGAAAGGTATTGTGTATTCCAGAAAGTTGTTGTAGTAGCTTGAGTCGATAAGCCACCGGTTCAATACGTTCGATGATCTTGAATGGTCCCACGTATCTTGGGTACAATTTACCCCTCTTACCAAAGCGTATCACACCTTTCTAAGGTGACACCTTTAACATAACCATGTCATCAACCTGAAATTCTAACGGCTTCCTTCGAACATCAGCATAGCTCTTTTGACGACTTTGGGCGGTCTTCAATCTCTCCTTGATTTGCACAATCTTTTCAGTAGTCTCCTTTATGATGTCGGGACCAGTCAGTTGTCTTTCACCTACTTCGTTCCAACAGATAGGGGATCTACACTTTCTTCCATAAAGTGCTTCGAATGGTGCAGCATTAATACTCGTATGATAACTGTTGTTATACGAGAATTCTGCCAATGGTAAATATTTATCCCATCCGTTTCCGAAATCGATCACATATGCTCTAAGTATGTCTTCAAGAGTCTAAATGGTCCTTTCACTTTGCCCATCGGTTTGAGGATGATATGCAGTGCTCATATCCAGACGAGTCCCTAGAGCTTCATGTAGTGATTGCCAAAACCTTGACATAAACCTACTGTCGCGATCAGATATAATGGAGATAGGTACTCCATGTCTTGAAACAACTTCCTTCATGTATAATCGTACCAATTTCTCCATCTTATCCATTTCCTTCATAGGTAGGAAATGTGCAGATTTGGTGAGATGGTTGACATTTACCCAAATGGTGTCGTAACCCTATGCAGTCTTTGGTAGCTTCGTGATGAAATCCATGGTAATACATTCCCATTTCCATTCTGGGATTTCTGGTTGTTGAAGCAGACCTGACAGTTTCTGATGTTCCGCCTTGGCTTTGGAGCAAGTCAAACATTCTCCGATGTACGTTGCAATATCAGCTTTCAAATTCGACCACCAAAAGTGTGCTTTTAGTTCTTGATACATCTTTCCAGCTCCTGGATGTATCGAGTATCTTGTCTTATGTGCCTCATCCAAAACCAATTTTCTTAACCCTTTAAACTTCGGTACCCAAATGCGTCCAGCGAAGTATCGGGTTCCGTCTTCTCTTGTAACAAGCTGTTTATCTAACCCTTTAAGCATCTCATTTCTAAAGTTTTCTTCAGAAAGAGCTCCTTGTTGAGCCTCCTTAATTTGGGTAGTGAGGTTCGTACGAACCTTCATATTCATTTCTCGTACATGAATCGGCTCTCTTTCCTTCCTGCTTAAAGCATCTGCTACTACATTTGCTTTCCCGAGATGATAGCAAATTTCACAATCATAGTCGTTTATTAGCTCGACCCACCTACGTTGCCTCATGTTCAGTTATTTTTGGTTGAAGATATGTTGAAGGCTTTTATGATCGGTATACACAGTACATTTAACCCCGTATAAGTAGTGTCTCCAAATCTTTAATGCAAACACCACTGCTCCCAATTCTAGATCACGAGTCGTATAATTTTGTTCATGAATCTTCAGTTGTCGGGATGCATATGCAATAACTTTCTTTCGTTGCATGAGGACACAACCAAAACCTTGTCGCGAAGCGTCACAATAAATTACAAAATCATCGTTTCCTTCAGGTAACGTTAGAATAGGTGATGTAGTCAACTTCTTCTTCAATAACTGAAATGTGACGACCCGGAAAATTTTGACTAATTTTAAACCAAACTCTCGATACAATATTATATTTTTGGACACGATAAGAAAAGTCCGTTAGGTTGAGTGTCAAAAATTTTGAACTGTTTCATAAATTCATTGGACCTTTGACTATTCCCGACAACTCATGATACAATTGCTTATAAATAGACATGCATCTCTCTCTCTATATATATATATACATATATATATATGTACATATATACATATGTATATATATACATATGTACATATATACATATGTACATATATACATACATATATATATATATATATATATATATATATATATATATATATATATATATATATATATATATATATATATATATATATATATATATATATATATATATATATATATATATGTATATAATAATATGAAATATTATATACTGTAATTGTTAGAATTAATTATTGTAAAATATTAATAATATATAATAATTACTATTTAAAAAGTATTTACATAAAAAAATAAAATATATATTTTGTGGTTTCTAATTTATTTAGGAAACGATAGTAACACCCAGTTATCATTTGAATGATATTACACGAGTTAAAAATGAACTATATAAATATTAGTTTTTACTTAAAAAAATATATTTAGAAGCTATTCGATTAATTTTAAAAATATTTAATTTTTAGTTGGGACTGAGCTCGAATGACAGATCAAAATCTAGGATCGATACTAAACAAGTTTAATGCGAACTTAATTGATTTTTAAATAAACGGTGATCCGAAAATGAGTTCTATAAATTATAGGCTCATTAAAAATATGTTTAGGAACTATTTGTTGAATTTTAAAACTTTTTATATTTTACTTGGGGTTGGGAGTGAACAATTAATGTAATTTTTATTTAATAGTTAATGACCAAATTTTATACCATAGTGACCAGAATAAATAAATGGACTTAATTTAAAAATTTGGGATTTTTAGGAACACTTTTATATCTTATGTGACGACCCGGAAATTTTCGACCAAATTTAAACTTAACTTTTATATGATTTCGACACGATAAGCAAAGTCTGTAATGTTGAGTCTAAAAGTTCTTGAACTGTTTACATGGATACATTTAACCTTTGACTATTCTCCACGATTCACGAACAAATGTGTGTAAATAAATATGTAATTATAAATATAAGCGTATATATTAATTTGAATTAAATACAATTTAATAAGATGAAGTGTAAATTTAATGTATTATGCAGAATAATAAAACTGTTATGAATCTAATTATATATATATATATATATATATATATATATATATATATATATATATATATGTGTGTGTGTGTGTGTGTGTGTGTGTGTGTATGTGTGTGTGTGTGTGTGTGTTATACATAAGTAGTATTATATATATTGTAAGATATATAAAAATTTATAAAGATTAAATATTTAATATAAATTATTTTATAATATATATTGATAATGCTAAAAACGAACATATATTTCATAGCATTATTCCTCAAGAAAGACAAGCTTTTAGTTGCAATTGTTCTATTTACAAGTGATATTCGTTTAAATAATAAAAGGTGAAGACAAAAGACAGATTCGACGAATTGAAGACGCAAACGACAAAAAAGCTCAAAAGTACAAAAGACAATCAAAGAGGTTCCAATTATTGATAAGAAACGTCTCGAAATTACAAGAGTACAAGATTTAAAACGCAAAGTACAAGATATTAAATTGTACGCAAGGACGTTCGAAAATCCGGGACCGGGACCAGAGTCAACTCTCAACGCTCGACGCAACGGACTAAAAATTACAAGTTAACTATGTATATAAATATAATATAATATATAATTAATTATATTAATTATATATATATTATATTTATAAATAAATCGTCGGCAAGAAAGACTCCAAAAGCTGGTGAGCTGTATTTACAAACTCCGCGACTCGCGGAGTTTGAAGGCAAAATGGGCCGCGAGTCGCGGAGCCCCAAAGTTTAAAACTCCCTATAAAAGCAACCGAATTCTGATCGCAAAAACCATCCTTTTTCTTCTTCTCTCAAAAAACGTATTATATATATATATATTATAATTTTAATTTTAATTTTAATTTTAATTCTAATAATAAGGGTATGTTAGCGAATGTTGTAAGGGTGTAAGTCGAAATTCTGTCCGTGTAACGCTACGCTATTTTTAATCATTGTAAGTTATGTTCAACCTTTTTAATTTAATGTCTCGTAGCTAAGTTATTATTATGCTTATTTAATCCGAAGTAATCATGATGTTGGGCTAATTACTAAAATTGGGTAATTGGGCTTTGTACCATAATTGGGGTTTGGACAAAAGAACGACACTTGTGGAAATTAGACTATGGGCTATTAATGGGTTTTATATTAACTAAACAATACCTTGTTAATTTAATATACAAACTTATAATTCGACGTATTTATATATAACCACATACGCTTGACTGGGTACGGTGGGCGGGATATCTATAAATACCAATAATTATTCATTTTACCGGACACGGAACTGGATTAATAGTTAATAGACTTGTTGAAACAGGGGTGAATTACATTCAAGGGTAATTGGTGTAATTGTTAACAAAGTAGTAAAACCTTGGTTTACACGCAGTCGATAACCTGGTGTATTCATTAAACAAAGTATTAAAACCTTGTTACAATTCGAATCCCCAATTAGTTGGAATATTTGACTTTGGGAATAAGAATAATTTGACGAAGGCTTTCGCTCTTTATATTTATGACTGATGGACTATTATGGACAAATCCGTATGGACATATTAAATAATCCAGGACAAAGGGCAATTAACCCATGGGCATAAAACTAAAATCAACACGTCAAACATCATGATTACGGAAGTTTAAATAAGCATAATTCTTTTATTTCATATTTAATTTCCTTTATTTTATATTTAATTGCACTTCTAATTATCGCATTTTATTTATTGTTATTGTATTTAATTGCACTTTTAATTATCGTACTTTTTAATAATCGCAAGTTTATTTTATCGCATTTTTATTAATCGCAATTTCATTATCGTTATTTACTTTACACTTTAAATTAAGTCTTGTATTTATTTATTATTTTACATTTGGTTTTAACTGCGACTAAAGTTTTAAAATCGACAAACCGGTCATTAAACGGTAAAAACTCCCCTTTATAATAATAATATTACTTGTATATATATTTGTATTTTTATAAAAGTAAACTAATATAGCGTTAAGCTTTGTTTAAAAAGATTCCCTGTGGAACGAACCGGACTTACTAAAAACTACACTACTGTACGATTAGGTACACTGCCTATAAGTGTTGTAGCAAGGTTTAAGTAAATCCATTCTCTAAATAAACAAATATCTTGTGTAAATTGTATCGTATTTAATAGTATTTCCTGCTAAAATTAATAGTATTTTTATACCACTCTGCTAAAACATCAAGTTATTTTTGGCGCCGCTGCCGGGGAACTCTTAAAAGCCGGAAGCGCAACGCTAATATAAAAAAAAAATTTTATTTTTAGTTTACTTTTATTAAAATTCGTTTTTATAAAAATACGTTTTAAATATTCGAAAATATAAAAAGAAAAACAAAAATATAAGTATTTTTAAGATTTTGTTAAATATTTAAGTTTTATAAAGTTTCTTTATTTTTATTTTATAAAAATATAAGTTTTATTTAAATATTTTATTTTTATTTAAAGCATAAAATTAAAAACCGAAAATTTTTTTTTTTTATATAAATCTAGTTTTAAGATTTTTATTTATAAAATTGTAACATATTTTTATTTCTATTCTAGTTTTAAAATATAAGTTTTATTTAAATTATATAAATATTTTAATTAAATTAAAAACAGAAAAATAAAAAATATATATAAATAAAATTACGTCGAAAACTGAAACGAAACTGCCTGTAATCTGAATTTTCGAACCCCGCGACTCGCGGAGTTATTGAACCGGACCAACCGCGACTCGCGGAGCCGTCTGACACGGGCCACACAGAACCCTAATCTGCATTAATTACGGAGTATTATTAATTATTATTAATTAATTTGTATTAGGGTTAAATATTTAATTAATTTAGTATTTAATTTAAGTTTTAATTAATTTGTATATTTAGTTTATTAAGTTTAATTAAATTGTAAAATTAATAGTTTTATAAAATAAATAATATAAAAATAATATTTTTATAAAAATTGTAATTTTTACAACTTTTTGTATATTTTTATATTTTGTCCCTTTTTAATCGTTTTAGCGTAATATTTGTATTTTTCGCTCATATTTAGTTTTAAACTTAGTTTTTGCCATAGTTATTTTTATTTCTAGATTTTTAGGCTTTGCCGTAGAATTCCTTAAGTGCTTTTTCTTTAGACTAAGATTTAGGTGCTTTAGAATTTTGCGACGCCTTTTTAAGTTTAGTTTCTTTTTAAGTTATTTTGGGATTTAGTTTTTCCTGTAAGATTTAATATTTTTAGACGACTTTTTCCTATGTATCAATTATCATTCCAATTAGTAATCTCAATTTGCGATTATAATTTTAAGTTAGTTGTAGTAATAAGGTTAGGTTAGTCAAGTGTTTTTAAGTTTTATAAGTTTCTTTTATTTTTCCGTCGCCTTTTATCTTTCTTTCTTATTTTTCTTATTCGATCTTTTTCGACGAACTCTTTTTCTTTCTTATTTCTCGCTATTCTAGTTTTAGGACATAGATTTTTATTCTACTTCTTATCTAAATTTCTTAAAATTACGAAAATTTATTTTAAGTGGTTAAATTGATAGACATCAAAATTTTCTGGTTCGTAGTAATAGTTGGATTTGTACGTGGACCGGGTTATTGAAGCCAAACAGTCCTCAATTATATTGAGACCAAACGAATCCTGCCCCTCTGCTGCATCTTTTGGCTATTCGAAACGTGGGCAAAATTAGAAAAGTCTATTGATTGGATAACTTATTATAATTTTTCTTTCCTTTTTAAAAAGCAATAGGATATTCAGTGAATGCATCGAGCAAGATGTTCACCACCTTTTGTACGTTCACCACCTGTAACTAGATCAAGACATTTAGCAAATATTTGCCGTTGATTTTTCTTTAGAATCGTCATCCAGTCGACCAAGTACTTCAGTTCAAATTTCCGATAATCCATTTTTTGAACCCGACCTCACAATTGAGAATCCGGAGAATATTCAGGAACGATTCGTAGATCCTGAACCATTAAATTTTCCTCTGGAACCACCAATCATTCAAACAGAGATTGTTGAGGAACGAACCATTAAATCAGAATCCTCTAGTGATTCCGATTCAACAAATTCAATTATGGAGAATCTGGAACCTTTAAGTATGGAAGACCGAATGAGAGCTAAACGCACTGGCCAAGGTCACGCAATTACTCATCCAGACATTAATGCGCCAGATTATGAAATCAAAGGACAAATTCTACACATGGTGACTAATCAATGCCAATTTAGTGGTGCGCCGAAGGAAGATCCAAATGAACATCTACGTACCTTTAATAGGATCTGCACACTATTTAAAATCCGAGAAGTGGAGGATGAACAGATATATCTCATGTTATTTCCCTGGACTTTAAAGGGAGAAGCCAAAGATTGGTTGGAATCGTTACCTGAAGGGGCGATTGAGACATGGGATGTTTTAGTTGAAAAATTTCTTAAACAATTCTTTCCTGCATCTAAAGCCGTAAGACTTCAAGCAGAAATTGTTACGTTCACACAGAAGCCGAATGAAACTCTATATGAGGCGTGGACAAGATTTGGAAAGTTGTTGAGAGGATGTCCGCAACATGGTTTAGACACCTGTCAAATAGTACAAATATTCTAACAAGGATGCGACACCTGTCAAATAGTACAAATATTCTACCAAGGATGCGACATCACTACAAGGAAAGACCTAATTTTCAAAACAAACCACCACAACAAACCGATGATAAAAAGCCGAATTTAGAAGATATGATGACGAAGCTAGTTGAAACTCAAACGCAGTTTTTCACATCTCAGAAACAAACTAATGAACAAAATGCTCAAGCATTTAGAAATCAACAAGCTTCTATTCAAAATCTGGAACAAGAAGTAAGTAACCTAGCAAGGTTAATAGGTGAAAGAAAACCGGGAAGTCTACCTAGTGATACAAATGCTAACCCCCGGAATGAAACAGCTAAAGCCATTACCACAAGAAGTAGTACAACACTTAAACCACCTGAAATACCTGTAACTTCTGATGAAGCTATTCCTACTCCACAAGAACCACAACCTGAACAAGATAAGGAAAAAGAAACGGTAGTTGAAAAGGTTAATGAAGATAACACAGTTAAGGCTAAACCTTATGTTAAACCATACCAACCACCACTTCCTTACCCAAGTAAAATGAAGAAAGAGAAACTTGAAGCCGAGCAATCCAAATTCTTGGATATGTTTAAATAGATAAATGTAAATCTTCCTTTCATTGATGTGATTTCAGGAATGCCTAGATATGCTAAATTCTTGAAAGATCTAATCTCAAATAAGAGGAAAATGGAAGAACTCTCGGCTGTTACCATGAATGCTAATTGTTCAGCAGTGCTATTGAATAAGATACCAGAAAAACTATCTGATCCAGGAAGTTTCACAATTCCATGTTTTCTGGGTAGTCTTAGTTCAATAGAAGCATTGGCAGACTTAGGTGCTAGTATAAATCTAATGCCGTATTCACTATACGCTAAACTAGACCTTGGAGAATTGAAACCAACCAGAATAAGCATACAACTAGCCGATAGATCAATAAAATATCCTAGAGGGATAATGGAGAACATGCTAGTTAAAGTTGGTACTTTAGTATTTCCAGTAGATTTTGTTGTTCTGGACATGGAAGAAGATTCTCAAGTTCCTCTCATATTAGGAAGACCATTCTTAAACACGGTTAAAGCAATGATAGACGTGTTCGGAAAGAAACTGACCCTAAGTATAGAGGATGAGAGTGCTACCTTTTCAGTTGATAGAGCAATGCAACAACCACAATCTGCAGATGATACATGTTATTATATTCAAACTATAGATGCACATGCAGAATTATTAGAAGAATTTCCAGAATTACAAGGAACAGGAGAATGTTCTTTAGGAGAAGGTAATGAATCAATTGATGAAGCTGAAATGTTAGCTACACTTATAGCTAATGGATATGAACCAACAACAGAAGAAATCCAAATGCTAAAAGAAGAAGACAGATATCGATACAAATCATCGATAGAAGAACCTCCGAAATTAGAGTTAAAGCCACTTCCAAACCATTTGGAATACGCTTATTTACATGGTGAATCTGAATTACCTGTAATAATATCGTCTTCTCTTACTGAAAATGAGAAATCACAACTCATTTCTGTGTTGAAAGCTCATAAACCAGCCATTGCATGGAAGATTCATGATATTAAAGGAATAAGTCCTTCGTATTGCACACATAAAATCCTTATGGAAGAAGGTCATAAAACGTATGTGCAACGCCAACGAAGACTAAATCCTAATATGCAAGATGTAGTTAAGAAAGAGATTATTAAACTGCTAGATGCAGGTGATGTTTCGCGAGGTGTATACGAAAATAGCTTATATTTTTGCAGAAAATACTATTAAATACGATACAATTTTACACAAGATATTTATTTATTTATAGAATGAATATACTTAAACCTTGCTACAACACTTATAGGCAGTGTAGCTAATCGTACAGTAGTGTAGTTTTTAGTAAGTCCGGTTCGTTCCACAGGGAATCTTTTTAAACAAAGCTTAACGCTATATTAGTTTACTTTTATAAAAATACAAATATATATATATATATATAAGTAATATTATTATTATAAAGGGGGGGGGGGGGGTTTACCATTTAATGACCGGTTTGTCGATTTTAAAACTTTAGTCGCAGTTAAAACCAAATAAATACAAGACTTTAAATTAAAGCATAAAGTAAATAACGATAATGAAATTGCGAATAATAAAAGTGCGATAAAATAAACTTGCGATAATTAAAAGTGCAATTAAATACAATAACAATAAATAAAAATGCGATAATTAGAAGTGCAATTAAATATAAAATAAAGGAAATTAAATATGAAATAAAAGAATTATGCTTATTTAAACTTCCGTAATCATGATGTTTGACGTGTTGATTTTAGTTTTATGCCCATGGGTTAATTGTCCTTTGTCCTGGATTATTTAATATGTCCGTCTGGTTTTTGTCCATAACAGTCCATCAGTCATAAATATAAAGTGCGAGTGTTCTCGTCAAATTATTCTTATACCCGAAGTTAAATATTCCAACTAATTGGGGACTTAAACTGTAACAAGATTTTAATACTTTGTTTAATAATTACACCAGGATGTCGACTGAGTGTAACCCAAGGTTTTAATATTTTGTTATCAATTATACCAAGTGTCCTTGTACATAATTTCACCCCTGTTTTAATTATTCTAGTGACTATTAATCCATTCCCGTGTCCGGTTAAATGAACGATTATTCGTACATATAAATACCCCGTCCATCGTGTCCGATTGAGTGTATATGGTAATTTATAGGGACGCCCAATTGTAAATCTTTATATTAACATTAACAAACTATCATTTAGTTAAACAAATATAAAGCCCATTAATAGCTCATAGTCTAATTTCCACAAGTGTCGTTCTTTTGTCCAAACCCCAATTATGGTACAAAGCCCAATTACCCAATTTTAGTAATTAGTCCAACATCATGATTACTTCGTTTTAAATAAGCATAATAATAACTTAGCTACGAGAGATTAATGTAAAAAGGTTGAACATAACTTACAATGATTAAAAATAGCGTAGCGTTACACGGACAGAATTTCGACTTACACCCTTACAACATTCGCTAACATACCCTTATTATTAGAATTATAATTAAAATTAAAATTAAAATTAAAATTAAAATATAAATATAAATATTTACGTAGTATTATGAGAGAAGAAGAAAAAGATTATTTTTTACGATCAGAATGCGCGAGCTTTATAGGGAGTTTCTGAAATTGGGGTTCCGCGACTCGCGGCCATTTTGGCCTTCAAACTCCGCGAGTCGCGGAGTTTACTTTTACAGCTCACACAAGCTTGGCTCTTTGTTTACCGACGGTTTTAAATATAAATATAATATATTAAATAATTATAAGAATTATTTAAATATTATATTATATTTATGTGCATAGTTGACTTGTAATTTTTAGTCCGTTGCGTCGAGCGTTGAGAGTTGACTCTGGTCCCGGTTCCGGATTTTCGAACGTCCTTGCGTACAATTTAATATCTTGTACTTTGCGTTTTGAATCTTGTACTCTTGTAATTTCGAGACGTTTCTTATCAATAATTGGAACCTCTTTGATTGTCTTTTGTACTTTTGAGCTTTTTGGTCGTTTGCGTCTTCAATTCGTCGAATCTGTCTTTTGTCTTCACCTTTTATTATTTAAACGAATATCACTTGTAAATAGAACAATTGCAACTAAAAGCTTGTCTTTCTTGAGGAATAATGCTATGAAATATATGTTCGTTTTTAGCATTATCAAATATTCCCACACTTAAGCGTTGCTTGTCCTCAAGCAATATCGTCTTGAAATACTAGAATCACTTTTTTATTCTTCACACTTTGTACATCAGTGATTTCTATACGGTGGTATAAACAATGGTAGTAACGATATGGTTTACAGTCCTACATGACTATAAAAATTTAGATCCATTAAGGAAATTGGATCTTTATGAAAACATTTGATCTTTTGAAAATTAAATCTAGTTTTTACCCTAGATAAGTTTTCCGGAATAACCCTTTACCGGTGTTTGCAAAATATTTTTGTGGGTTTGGTGGGTTTCAGATTTGAAAATTTTAGCTCAAAACTTATGGTTTTGTGTCACCCACTTGCTAACCTTGTATTTGGAAAGCAACACGTCCAGTTTACTTGTCCCGTATATTATTTTTCGGTAAACTACCGTCCGGTTGTAAAGGAAAGCGTTGAACAAGCAACTGTTAAGGCAATGTCCCCTGACATGCTTTTAATTATGGTCTATAACGTGTCGGACGCAATTACTATCCTTGGTAGGAGCAATAGTAAAGCTCACCCTTATAATTTTTCGGTATGGCACAAGGTCCTGTCTTTGGCCACTATGCAACCACCGTTCTTACGGTTGACACCCGATTTGGTTCAGGTGACCTAATGAATTCCAGGTGAATTCTTAGGATTTTACGTTCAATGGTAATGAACGCATTGAAAATAGGGTTTTCAGAAAACAAATCGGTTTGTAATTTTGATCAAAATATTTTCTCGTTTAAGCTCGAGTTTAGATATCATCGAATTCCATGAGTTTGTAATTCTCAATCTTTAAGGTCAATCTCTAGGATTGAGTAATATCAGTCTTAAAAGCTGATTTTTAATCTTTAAGGAGATTATCCTTTCTGGGGATCTGATTCATTAGTCTTATCCAGCTAATTTGCATGGTGCCCCCCCATTGTACGAGATAAGTCCTTCTCATGGTTAGGATAAATCTGACCACTTGGCGACCCTGTTTAATGCTGAGGTCCGTGGATTTCCTGCTGATTTTAGGGATGACTTTTTTAGATTTTTCGTCAACCTACAGCTGGTCTGGACGACAACTTCATGACCTAAATCAAGAAGCGCGTTTCTTTTTTGGAAGTCTTTACTTCCTTTTAATGATGGAATTGATTTATCGTGTAGATCCATCTCTTCTTTTCTTTCATCGGGTAAAACAGTTTAGTTTAGTCCAAAGTAAAAGTATTTTCAGTTGTTTGTTACAGATATATGTGACATATGTTTAAGATAACTTGGTAAATTTTTCCACACTTGGCTTTTATTTTCCTTTTTATCGTCCTCTATTCCATTTTAAATGAATTTTAACATTTTGGTTTGTTTCTCAATTTATGTCCTTTCCGAGGTAACAATAATTTCGGTGTTAAAACCTAGTTTTATCGTTCATAAATATGTATAAACATGATTTTGAGTTCATTTAATTGAAAATTTTGAAAAATTTTACTAGAATTGGGTAGTCAGTATATAAGACTAGGGCTGTTCTTTATTATCAGAGAGCACTAGATTCTAATACAACTACTGCTTTACTAGTATTTTTAATGGTAACCAAGTGTTTAAGATAAAAATTTTAAAATCCGAAAGAATTTAACCCCTTCCCACACTTAAGATCTTGCAATGCCCTCATTTGCAAGAAATCAGTAACAATTTAAATTATTGAGGGTGATTTGTGTGAAATTGATTAAATTTTACCAAAGTTTCCAAACATTTTGGCGTTTGTTTGCTGAATGATAAATGGTGCACATCATTTGTTCATTCCGTCTTGTTGTTATTTCACATATATTTTGCATCTTGTCGTCAAAATTAGTTGCTTTTGCTGAACTTAATGCCAGTCTTTGAAAATGCATTGTTTTACCCTGTTGTGTACATAAGATAAACTGCAAACATATATACATATTTTTGAAGTTTGGTATATTACCCCACATTCAAAAATTATTAAAATCTAAGAATAAAAGTTAGACAATTATAAAAACTATTACAATATTAACATAAACGTATCAATCATTACAAATTACAAAATAAATAAAACTAAGTATACTAGGGATGATACTGGTACCAATAGGGGTTCCAGGCATAACCATAGGTGCTATAGAATGCTTCGGCAGGGTTATACGTAGGATACGGTGGTTGCATCTCTATAGACCAGGGAGGGAAGATGGGTTTCGGTGTAGGAATATAGTTTCTACCTATATGTTGGCAATGAGCTATGATTTGGTTCTGATGAACTTGCCAATCTTCAAATGCTCTCTGTCTAGCATTTTCGTACTCCTGTGAAGCTATAAACCTTTGCATTTCTTGCATCTCATTTCCCCCTCCTACATTACCTTGCTGTTGGTTTCTCTCAACCTGTGGATGTCTACCATGGTATGGTACTGCGGCGTTATTTCGCCTCTTCAAAACTTTCGCACCATGGTATACATTTAAACCTATAGTATCGCGGGGTTCTGGTTCTTCGACTAATAATCCCCCCCCCGACTTATATCCACACCGAGATATTCACCAATCAAAGTAATAAAAATACCACCTCCTATTATGCTATGCGGTCTCATCCCCCTAACCATAGCTGATAAATAATAACCCACACAATACGGTATACTTACAGCGCTTTGTGGGTCTCGAATACACATATGGTAAAACAAATCCTGTTCATTTACCTTTTCCTTGTTCTTACCCCTATGTGTAATCGAATTAGCTAAAAACCTATGAATCACACTTAATTCGGCTCTATCTATATCCAAATAAGAGTAATTTCCCCCTTTGAAATGGTGATGGCTTGTCATTTGACTCCACACACCGTGTGTATCAAAATTTTCATCTATCTTTCTACCGTTTAGTATCAACCCTCTACAATCGGCAGATGCTAACTCCTCAGGCGTATATATACGTAAAGCCTGAGCCATGTCCAGTAAAGACATGTGGCGCATCGAACCGCCTAACAAAAATCTAATAAAAGAAAGATCGGTTAAACTAGCTACCCGATCATTCAACTCTATACTACACAACAATTCTTCACACCATACTTTATATACAGGTCTACGCATGGTGAATAAACGTACCCAGTCATTAAAAGTAGAATTACCATACCTCTGTACAAGTAATTCCCTAATTGGCCCGGCCAATTCTACAGCTTCTAAGGGTCCCCATTCTATGAACCTCGGTACCTCAACAACCTTAGAATGAAGAGTATGCAACCCCCTTTGATACTTTGGATAATCTATCCAAAGTCTGTCAAATCTCAGGTTCGGATGCAAATCTTCCAAGTGCATATCAGAAAATGTCATGACCGGATGAGGTATATCCTGCTTGTAGTAGTTATCCACCTCCTGTTGTTCCGCATTCTCAGCAGGAGCATTGCGAGTTTGGGATGAAGATTCACCCCTTTCAGTCTGCAAAACACATCAAACACAATTTTTGTGCATCCAAATATGCATTAGTGTCAGCAAAATCATCAATCAAAATAATTACAATGACATGATCAAGTTATATCAAACTTAAGCTTATTTTCATATTTTCATCAAATCTACACTTTTTCAAATAAGCATATACGAAAATGTTCGCCAAGTTCATAAGCATTCAACTCAAATAACATGTCAAAATAATCATTACTAGCAATTAAACAAGTTTCAAATGGCATTATCTTTCAAAAATCAAGTTCATGAATTTTAGACTTGAAAAAGTCCACTTTAATTCTCAAAATCATGTTTAGGCTCAAAGTTTGGATCATTTAACTACCTAGACGTGTTACACTACTTAATTTAGCAACAATTCATGACAAAAATCGGCCATAACCTGTTTATATCAAAAAGCCCCAAATTTGCTCAAGAACACAAACCCTAGATTACTCTAAATTTGAAGTTTAAGGCTTCTAATCATGTTAAATAGCATCAATCTAGGTTATACAAGCATAATACATAAACAATTTAATCATAATTACACTAAAAAGCATCAAAATCAAATTGGGGAAAAAATTGCTCAAGAACACCAAATTTCGGATTAAATGGTGTTTAGGTGTAGAAATTTACCGTTTTTCTTGAGTAATTCCTAGATAGCATCCTTCTCAACATGATTTTAGTAAAAAATTTGGTGATTAACGGTTAAAAATTGTGATTTTGGGGTGTATTTTTCGGGTTTTTGCGTGTTTATGTTCGCAGTATTTGTGTGTTTTGTGGGTTGGGACTGATCTGTTCCAGCTCTTTATTTTTTTCTGATTTCCGGTCCTCCCGCGACTCGCGGCATTTAAGTCTTCAAACTCCGCGAGTCGCGGAGTTTGGTATATTTTTTTTTTTTTTATAATCTTTAACTTATAAAACAATTAAGTAAATAATTTTTAAAATTTTGTTTTCCTTATTATTGAGGACGAGGTCGTTTCGGATCGATGTCCTAGTCTGTCCCTCGACAAAATTTTAAAATTTGTCTTTTTGTAGCGATTGTTTTAAAAGCTAAGATTTTTGGTTTTTTTAATGTTTTTGGCATACTTTAATTCAATAAGATTAAAAATAATGATAATCAAAGTTCTCGTCCCTCTCTTGGGTAAAGCAATTTCGGTTCAAAGACCTAGTCTTCAACTTACGACGAATTTTAAAAATCATATTTTTAACTTAATGAGATAAAGTAAATTTTTTTTTTTTTAAATTCTCACAATTTAATTATAAAATTCAAAATTAATATTAAAAATTCACACCAAACTTACAATTTAAAATGCATAAAATTAAAAATTCATATTTAAAAAATTAAAAATTCACACCAAACTTAATTTAAAAATTCATATTATAAATTCACACCAAACTTATATTAATTTTTCAAATATTTACAATTTTAAATATATTGATTTTACAAAGTTTACAATATTAATTTAAGATTCAAATATTAATTTTAAAAACATGGTAAAAATAAAATTAAAAATCTTTTTGACTTTTTATCCCACTTTAATCAATCAAATATTATCAAAAATATGCGCCCCTCTTTTCGGTAAAGTAATTTCGGTTCCAAAACCTAATTTAACTCATGACGAATTTTTGAAATATTTTGGGTTGATTGATTAAAGATATTTATACCTTAAGAATAAACGTTAAATTTCGCAGTGATGTAATAAATTTTTGAATGATATCAATAATTTCGGTCGCCAAACCTAATTTTATTCAATACCAATTTAATACTTTTTAGCGAACAAATTAGCGTTTATTATCAAAAGGTTAAAAAAAAAAAAAACTGTACAGACATACCTGTGAAATAGATTTCTTAGTTATATGATCTATCCCATTCATAAGATAGTCGGTTTAATTGGTTTTCCATAGCTACATAGGCGTAACCTCGAGCATTCAGTGTCTTTTCTTCTAAACATATGAACGGTCCGTCTCTGCATAAAGTAACAAATTCGGTATTTGAATAGGTTTGATTATTTGAACATTTACCTCCATGTGACCATTTTCCGCATTTGTGACATCGTTCTAGGTGTCGTGCTCTTCTTTTCGCTGCGGATTTTGATTTTCCTTTACCAAATTGTAACTTATTATCTTCGCATCTGGATTCTTTTCTAACTCCGTCCATTCTTTCTCTGATTACTGATACTAATTCACTCGGGAGTATGTCATTATTACGTTTAGTGATCAAAGCGTGTAGCATTAGACCATGGTTTAGTTCACAGGCAGTCTTCATTTCCTAAAAAAAATAAAAATTCAGAATGGGGGGAGAAGACTAGTTCTTTAGGGTCTGCTAGGGAAAGACCATTCGGGTTCCATTTTTGAGAACTACACGAAAACAGAAAATCTAACTCTAACAGAAATACATATTATCCTTTAAAGACTTGATTCTCCCCACACTTATTTAGCTGTGGTGTCAAAATTGTGATTAACTTCGTTGTCGACTTCCATCGGACCATGTATGTAATGTTTAACTCTGTGACCATTAACTTTAAATTCAATCCCATTTGAATTTATTAATTCTATCGTTCCGTATGGGAAAACTCTTTTGACTATGAATGGTCCAGACCATCTTGATTTCAATTTTCCAGGAAATAGCTTGAATCGTGAATTGAAAAGAAGAACTCTGTCTCCTTCCTTAAATTCTTTTGAACTTCTGATTCTTTTATCATGCCATTTCATCGTTCTTTCCTTATAGATTAACGAATTTTCGTATGCTTCATGTCTTATTTCTTCTAATTCGTTTAGTTGACTTAATCGTAGACGTCCAGCTTCATGTAAATCAAGATTACATGTTTTCAAAGCCCAAAATGCTTTGTGTTCAATTTCTACTGGAAGATGACATGCTTTTCCATAAACAAGTCTAAAAGGTGTGGTTCCAATTGGAGTTTTGTAGGCTGTTCTAAAAGCCCAGAGTGCATCCTCCAATTTAATGGACCATTCCTTCGGATTTGATCCTACGGTTTTCTCTAGAATACGTTTTAAGGCTCGGTTGGTATTTTCAACTTGTCCACTTGTTTGTGGATGATATATGGTGGAGATTTTATGAGTTACTCCATATCTTTTAAGAACTTTCTCAAGTTGATTATTACAGAAATGAATACCCCGATCACTTATCAAAGCTTTCAGTGTTTCAAACCTTGCAAAAAGACGTTTTAAAAAGTTGACTACAACTCGTGCATCATTAGTTGGGAGAGCTTGTGCTTCCGCCCATTTAGATACATAATCAATGGCTACGAGTATATATAGATTATTATGAGATTTTGAAAATGGACCCATAAAGTCAATACCCCAAATGTCAAATACTTCACATACTTGGATGACATTTTGTGGCATTTCATCACGTTGACTTATTTTTCCGGCCCTTTGACAAGCATCACAGGATTTGCAAAGAAGGTGTGCGTCTTTGTAAATTGTAGGCCAATAGAATCCAACATCATAAACTTTTCTTGCTGTTAGTTGAGGCCCATAATGCCCTCCAGTTGGTCCTGTGTGATAATGGTTTAAAATTTTACTAGCTTCATCTCCAAATACACATCGACGTATTATTCCATCAGGACAACTTTTAAACAGATGTGGATCTTCCCAAAAATAGTGTTTTATATCACTGAAGAATTTCTTTCGTCTTAGGTACGATAATCCTTTTTCAAGGAATCCACAAACTAAGTAATTTGCATAGTCTGCAAACCATGAGATTTCTTTATAATCTATCTTCAATAGATATTCATCAGGAAAGTTGTCTTGTACGGCTGATTCATTTAGAACTTCTAATTCGGGATTTTCAAGACGAGAAAGATGATCAGCGGCGAGATTTTCTGCTCCTCTTTTATCTCGGATTTCAATATCAAACTCTTGTAAGAGTAAAATCCAACGGATTAATCTTGGTTTAGCATCTTGTTTCGAAAATAGGTATCTAAGAGCAGAATGGTCGGTATAGACCACCGTTTTTGCTAGAACGAGATATGATCGAAATTTGTCAAAAGCAAAGACAATAGCAAGGAGTTCTTTTTCAGTAGTTGTATAGTTCGTTTGTGCTCCTTGTAACGTCTTACTAGCATAATATATAGGTTGAAATCGTTTTTCAATCCTTTGTCCTAAAACGGCTCCCATTGCAAAATCACTTGCATCGCACATTAGTTCAAATGGTAGATTCCAATTTGGTGTTATCATGATCGGCGCATTAGTGAGTTTCTCTTTAAGAATATTAAAAGATTTGATACACTCATCTGAAAAGATGAATGGAGCATCCTTTTCTAGGAGTTTATTCATAGGAGTGGCAATTTTAGAAAAATCTTTTATGAAACGTCGGTAAAAACCGGCATGCCCTAGAAAACTCCTAACTCCTCTAACATTGGTGGGATGTGGAAGTTTAGCAATTACATCTACTTTAGCTCTATCCACTTCAATTCCTTCTTTTGAAATTTTATGTCCAAGAACGATGCCTTCTTTAACCATGAAATGGCATTTCTCCCAATTAAGTACTAGATTTGATTGTTCGCATCTAAGAAGCATTCGTTCTAGATTAACTAGACATGATTCAAATGTATCACCGAAGACTGAAAAGTCATCCATGAATACTTTCATGCATTCTTCTATCATGTCGTGAAAAATCGCCATCATACACCTTTGAAAGGTTGCAGGGGCGTTGCAAAGTCCAAATGGCATGCGTTTGTAAGCAAAAGTACCATAAGGGCACGTGAATGTGGTTTTCTCTTGATCTTCGGGTGCCATTGGAATTTGAAAATATCCGAAAAATCCATCTAGAAAACAATAGTAACTATTTCCGGCTAATCTTTCCAACATTTGATCTATGAAAGGTAAGGGAAAGTGATCTTTTCTGGTGGCGTCATTTAATTTTCTATAATCAATACATACACGCCATCCTGTTACAGTCCTAGTAGGAATAAGCTCATTTTTCTCATTTGTAATGACAGTCATGCCACCCTTCTTAGGCACGCATTGAACTGGGCTTACCCATGGACTATCAGAGATTGGATAAATTAAACCTGCGTCTAGCAGTTTAATAATCTCTTTCTTAACTACATCTTGCATATTAGGATTTAGTCTTCGTTGGTGTTGCACATACGTTTTATGACCTTCTTCCATAAGGATTTTATGTGTGCAATACGAAGGACTTATTCCTTTAATATCATGAATCTTCCATGCAATGGCTGGTTTATGAGCTTTCAACACAGAAATGAGTTGTGATTTCTCATTTTCAGTAAGAGAAGACGATATTATTACAGGTAATTCAGATTCACCATGTAAATAAGCGTATTCCAAATGGTTTGGAAGTGGCTTTAACTCTAATTTCGGAGGTTCTTCTATCGATGATTTGTATCGATATCTGTCTTCTTCTTTTAGCATTTGGATTTCTTCTGTTGTTGGTTCATATCCATTAGCCATAAGTGTAGCTAACATTTCAGCTTCATCAATTGATTCATTACCTTCTCCTAAAGAACATTCTCCTGTTCCTTGTAATTCTGGAAATTCTTCTAATAATTCTGCATGTGCATCTATAGTTTGAATATAATAACATGTATCATCTGCAGATTGTGGTTGTTGCATTGCTCTATCAACTGAAAAGGTAACACTCTCATCCTCTATACTTAGGGTCAGTTTCTTTCCGAACACGTCTATCATTGCTTTAGCCGTGTTTAAGAATGGTCTTCCTAATATGAGAAGAACTTGAGAATCTTCTTCCATGTCCAGAACAACAAAATCTACTGGAAATACTAAAGTACCAACTTTAACTAGCATGTTCTCCATTATCCCTCTAGGATATTTTATTGATCTATCGGCTAGTTGTATGCTTATTCTGGTTGGTTTCAATTCTCCAAGGTCTAGTTTAGCGTATAGTGAATATGGCATTAAATTTATACTAGCACCTAAGTCTGCCAATGCTTCTATTGAACTAAGACTACCCAGAAAACATGGAATTGTGAAACTTCCTGGATCAGATAGTTTTTCTGGTATCTTATTCAACAGCACTGCTGAACAATTAGCATTCATAGTAACAGCCGAGAGTTCTTCCATTTTCTTTCTATTTGAGATTAGATCTTTCAAGAATTTAGCATATCTAGGCATTCCTGAAATCACATCAATGAAAGGAAGATTTACATTTATCTGTTTAAACATATCCAAGAATTTGGATTGCTCGGCTTCAAGTTTTTCTTTCTTCATTTTACTCGGGTAAGGAAGTGGTGGTTGGTATGGTTTAACATAAGGTTTAGCCTTAACTGTGTTATCTTCATTAACCTTTTTAACTACCGGTTCTTTTTCCTTATCTTGATCAGGTTGTAGTTCTTGTGGAGTAGGAATAGCTTCATCAGAAGTTACAGGTATTTCAGGTGGTTTAAGTGTTGTACCACTTCTTGTGGTAATGGCTTTAGCTGTTTCATTCCGGGGGTTAGCATTTGTATCACTAGGTAGACTTCCTGGTTTTCTTTCACCTATTAACCTTGCTAGGTTACTTACTTCTTGTTCCAGATTTTGAATAGAAGCTTGTTGATTTCTAAATGCTTGAGCATTTTGTTCATTGGTTTGTTTTTGAGATGTGAAAAACTGCGTTTGAGTTTCAACTAGCTTCGTCATCATATCTTCTAAATTCGGCTTTTTATCATCGGTTTGTTGTGGTGGTTTGTTTTGAAAATTAGGTCTTTGCTGATTGTAAGTATTATTGGATACTTGTTGATTGCTAGGACCTTGTTGGTTGTTGTATGGAATATTTCTGTTATAATTCTGGTTTTGATTGTAAATTGGTCTTGGCGGTTGATAATTATTCTGATAATTATTTCCAGGCCTTTGGTTTATGTATGAAATATTCTCTCTTTGTTCCATTGTTAATTCAATACTGAGACAATCTTTTGTCAAATGTGGTCCTCCACACTGCTCACAACTAATTCGTATTGAGTGAATATCTTTAGTCATCTTTTCCATTCGTCTCTCCACAGCATCTATCTTTGCGGAAATGGAATCTAAGTCATGGATAGAATCGGCTCTAGCTGCTTTAGATGATCTAACGATGTCTTTTTCTTGGTGCCACTCATGTGAGTGGGAAGCAGTGTTATCAATAATTTTGTAAGCATCAGTTTCGGTTTTTTTCATAATAGAGCCACCAGCTGCTATATCTATGTCTTTCCTTGTAGTGATGTCGCATCCTTAGTAGAATATTTGTACTATTTGACAGGTGTCTAAACCATGTTGCGGACATCCTCTTAACAACTTTCCATATCTAGTCCATGCCTCATATAGAGTTTCATTCGGCTTCTGTGTGAACGTAACAATTTCTGCTTGAAGTCTTACGGCTTTAGATGCCGGAAAGAATTGTTTAAGAAATTTGTCAACTAAAACATCCCATGTATCGATCGCCCCTTCAGGTAACGATTCCAACCAATCTTTGTCTTCTCCCTTTAAAGTCCAGGGAAATAACATGAGATATATCTGTTCATCCTCCACTTCTCGGATTTTAAATAGTGTGCAGATCCTATTAAAGGTACGTAGATGTTCATTTGGATCTTCCTTCGGCGCACCACTAAATTGGCATTGATTAGTCACCATGTGTAGAATTTGTCCTTTGATTTCATAATCTGGCGCATTAATGTCTGGATGAGTAATTGTGTGACCTTGGCCAGTGCGTTTAGCTCTCATTCGGTCTTCCATACTTAAAGGTTCCAGATTCTCCATAATTGAATTTGTTGAATCGGAATCACTAGAGGATTCTGATTTAATGGTTCGTTCCTCAACAATCTCTGTTTGAATGATTGGTGGTTCCGGAGGAAAGTTTAGTGGTTCAGGATCTACGAACCGTTCCTGAATATTCTCCGGATTCTCAATTGTGAGGTCGGGTTCAAAAAATGGATTATCGGAAATTTGAACTGAAGTACTTGGTCGACTGGATGACGATTCTAAAGAAAAATCAGCGGCGGTTATATTTGCTAAATGTCTTGATCTAGTTACAGGTGGTGAACGTACAAAAGGTGGTGAACGTCTTGCTCGGTGCATTCACTGAATATCCTATTAGCTTTTAAAAGGAAAGAAAAATTATAATAAGTTATCCAACCAATAGACTTTTCTGATTTTGCCCACGTTTCGAATAGCCAAAAGATGCAGCAGAGGGGCAGGATTCGTTTGGTCTCAATATAATTGAGGACTTTTTGGCTCCAATAACCCGGTCCACGTACAAATCCAACTATTACTACGAACCAGAAAATTTTGATGTCTATCAATTTAACCACTTAAAATAAATTTTCGTAATTTTAAGAAAATTTAGATAAGAAGTAGAATAAAAATCTATGTCCTAAAACTAGAATAGCGAGAAATAAGAAAGAAAAAGAGTTCGTCGGAAAAAGGTTGAAAAAGAAAAATGGTTGAAAAATAAAAGGTGACGGAAAAATAAAAGAAACTTATAAAACTTAAAAACACTTGACTAACCTAACCTTATTACTACAACTAACTTAAAATTATAATCGCAAATTGAGATTACTAATTGGAATGATAATTGATACATAGGTAAAAGGTGTCTAAAAATATTAAAGCTTACAAGAAAAACTATATCCCAAATGGAAATAACTTAAAAAGAAACTAAAACTTAAAAAGGCGTCACAAAATTCTAAAGCACCTAAATCTTATTCTAAAGAAAAAGCACTTAAGGAATTCTACGGCAAATCCTAAAAATCTAGAAGTAAAAATAACTATGGCAAAAACTGAGTTCAAAACTAAAAACTAGCTAAAAATATAAATATTACGCTACAACGATTAAAAAGGGACAAAATATAAAAATATACAAAAAGTTGTAAAAAGTACAATTTTTATAAAAATATTATTTTTATATTATTTATTTAATAAAACTACAAATTTTACAATTTAATTAAATTAATTTAACTAAATAAAACAAATTAAATAAAAAGTAAAACTAATTATAATAATAATAATTAATTAGGGTTTAAAATAATAATTATTAATAATTACTCGTAATTAATACTGAATTAGGGTTTCTGTCAGCGTGTCAGGTTTACTCCGCGAGTTGCGGTATTCAAAGCATCAAACCCCGCGAGTCGCGGGGTTCAGAAATTCAGATGACAGCTTATTTAAATTCGAAGCATTTTTCTTTATTTATTTATTTTTTTTCTTTTTTCTTTCTGTTTTTAATTTTTCTGTTTCTATATAAATAAAAGATATTTAAATAAAACTTTATATCTTTATAAACTAAAATAAAAATAAAGAAACTTATAAAACTTAAATATTTAACAAAATCTTAAAAATACGTAAATTTTTTTTTTCTATATTAGCGTTGCGCTTCCGGCTTTTAAGAGAGTCCCCGGCAGCGGCGCCAAAAATACTTGATGTTTCGCGAGGTGTATACGAAAATAGCTTATATTTTTGCAGAAAATACTATTAAATACGATACAATTTTACACAAGATATTTATTTATTTATAGAATGGATATACTTAAACCTTGCTACAACACTTATAGGCAGTGTACCTAATCGTACAGTAGTGTAGTTTTTAGTAAGTCCGGTTCGTTCCACAGGGAATCTTTTTAAACAAAGCTTAACGCTATATTAGTTTACTTTTATAAAAATACAAATATATATATATAAGTAATATTATTATTATAAAGGGGGGGTTTTTACCGTTTAATGACCGGTTTGTCGATTTTAAAACTTTAGTCGCAGTTAAAACCAAATAAATACAAGACTTTAAATTAAAGCATAAAGTAAATAACGATAATGAAATTGCGAATAATAAAAGTGCGATAAAATAAACTTGCGATAATTAAAAGTGCAATTAAATACAATAACAATAAATAAAAATGCGATAATTAGAAGTGCAATTAAATATAAAATAAAGGAAATTAAATATGAAATAAAAGAATTATGCTTATTTAAACTTCCGTAATCATGATGTTTGACGTGTTGATTTTAGTTTTATGCCCATGGGTTAATTGTCCTTTGTCCTGGATTATTTAATATGTCCGTCTGGTTTTTGTCCATAACAGTCCATCAGTCATAAATATAAAGTGCGAGTGTCCTCGTCAAATTATTCTTATACCCGAAGTTAAATATTCCAACTAATTGGGGACTTAAACTGTAACAAGATTTTAATACTTTGTTTAATAATTACACCAGGATGTCGACTGAGTGTAACCCAAGGTTTTAATATTTTGTTATCAATTATACCAAGTGTCCTTGTACATAATTTCACCGCTGTTTTAATTATTCTAGTGACTATTAATCCATTCCCGTGTCCGGTTAAATGAACGATTATTCGTACATATAAATACCCCGCCCATCGTGTCCGATTGAGTGTATATGGTAATTTATAGGGACGCCCAATTGTAAATCTTTATATTAACATTAACAAACTATCATTTAGTTAAACAAATATAAAGCCCATTAATAGCTCATAGTCTAATTTCCACAAGTGTCGTTCTTTTGTCCAAACCCCAATTATGGTACAAAGCCCAATTACCCAATTTTAGTAATTAGTCCAACATCATGATTACTTCGTTTTAAATAGGCATAATAATAACTTAGCTACGAGACATTAATGTAAAAAGGTTGAACATAACTTACAATGATTAAAATTAGCGTAGCGTTACACGGACAGAATTTCGACTTACACCCTTACAACATTCGCTAACATACCCTTATTATTAGAATTATAATTAAAATTAAAATCAAAATTAAAATATAAATATAAATATTTACGTAGTATTATGAGAGAAGAAGAAAAAGATTATTTTTTACGATCAGAATGCGCGAGCTTTATAGGGAGTTTCTGAAATTGGGGTTCCGCGACTCGCGGCCATTTTGGCCTTCAAACTCCGCGAGTCGCAGAGTTTACTTTTACAGCTCACACAAGCTTGGCTCTTTGTTTACCGACGGTTTTAAATATAAATATAATATATTAAATAATTATAAGAATTATTTAAATATTATATTATATTTATGTGCATAGTTGACTTGTAATTTTTAGTCCGTTGCGTCGAGCGTTGAGAGTTGACTCTGGTCCCGGTTCCGGATTTTCGAACGTCCTTGCGTACAATTTAATATCTTGTACTTTGCGTTTTGAATCTTGTACTCTTGTAATTTCGAGACGTTTCTTATCAATAATTGGAACCTCTTTGATTGTCTTTTGTACTTTTGAGCTTTTTGGTCGTTTGCGTCTTCAATTCGTCGAATCTGTCTTTTGTCTTCACCTTTTATTATTTAAACGAATATCACTTGTAAATAGAACAATTGCAACTAAAAGCTTGTCTTTCTTGAGGAATAATGCTATGAAATATATGTTCGTTTTTAGCATTATCAAATATTCCCACACTTAAGCGTTGCTTGTCCTCAAGCAATATCGTCTTGAAATACTAGAATCACTTCTTTATTCTTCACACTTTGTACATCAGTGATTTCTATACGGTGGTATAAACAATGGTAGTAACGATATGGTTTACAGTCCCACATGACTATAAAAATTTAGATCCATTAAGGAAATTGGATCTTTATGAAACATTTGATCTTTTGAAAATTAAATCTAGTTTTTACCCTAGATAAGTTTTCCGGAATAACCCTTTACCGGTGTTTGCAAAATATTTTTGTGGGTTTGGTGGGTTTCAGATTTGAAAATTTTAGCTCAAAACTTATGGTTTTGTGTCACCCACTTGCTAACCTTGTATTTGGAAAGCAACACGTCCAGTTTACTTGTCCCGTATATTACCTTTCGGTAAACTACCGTCCGGTTGTAAAGGAAAGCGTTGAACAAGCAACTGTTAAGGCAATGTCCCCTGACATGCTTTTAATTATAGTCTATAACGTGTCGGACGCAATTACTATCCTTGGTAGGAGCAATAGTAAAGCTCAACCTTATAATTTTTCGGTATGGCACAAGGTCCTGTCTTTGACCACTATGCAACCACCGTTCTTACGGTTGACACCCGATTTGGTTCAGGTGACCTAATGAATTCCAGGTGAATTCCTAGGATTTTACGTTCAATGGTAATGAACGCATTGAAAATAGGGTTTTCAGAAAACAAATCGGTTTGTAATTTTGATCAAAATATTTTCTCGTTTAAGCTCGAGTTTAGATATCATCGAATTCCATGAGTTTGTAATTCTCAATCTTTAAGGTCAATCTCTAGGATTGAGTAATATCAGTCTTAAAAGCTGATTTTTAATCTTTAAGGAGATTATCCTTTCTGGGGATCTGATTCATTAGTCTTATCCAGCTAATTTGCATGGTGCCCCCCCATTGTACGAGATAAGTCCTTCTCATGGTTAGGATAAATCTGACCACTTGGCGACCCTGTTTAATGCTGAGGTCCGTGGATTTCCTGCTGATTTTAGTGATGACTTTTCTAGATTTTTCGTCAACCTACAGCTGGTCTGGACGACAACTTCATGACCTAAATCAAGAAGCGCGTTTCTTTTTCGGAAGACTTTACTTCCTTTTAATGATGGAATTGATTCATCGTGTAGATCCATCTCTTCTTTTCTTTCATCGGGTAAAACAGTTTAGTTTAGTCCAAAGCAAAAGTATTTTCAGTTATTTTTTACAGATATATGTGACATATGTTTAAGATAACTTGGTAAATTTTCCCACACTTGGCTTTTATTTTCCTTTTTATCGTCCTCTATTCCATTTTAAATGAATTTTAACATTTTGGTTTGTTTCTCAATTTATGTCCTTTCCGAGGTAACAATAATTTCGGTGTTAAAACCTAGTTTTATCGTTCATAAATATGTATAAACATGATTTTGAGTTCATTTAATTGAAAATTTTGAAAAATTTTACTAGAATTGGGTAGTCAGTATATAAGACTAGGGCTGTTCTTTATTATCAGAGAGCACTAGATTCTAATACAACTACTGCTTTACTAGTATTTTTAATGGTAACCAAGTGTTTAAGATAAAAATTTTAAAATCCGAAAGAATTTAACCCCTTCCCACACTTAAGATCTTGCAATGCCCTCATTTGCAAGAAATCAGTAACAATTTAAATTATTGAGGGTGATTTGTGTGAAATTGATTAAATTTTACCAAAGTTTCCAAACATTTTGGCGTTTGTTTGCTGAATGATAAATGGTGCACATCATTTGTTCATTCCGTCTTGTTGTTATTTCACATATATTTTGCATCTTGTCGTCAAAATTAGTTGCTTTTGCTGAACTTAATGCCAGTCTTTGAAAATGCATTGTTTTACCCTGTTGTGTACATAAGATAAACTGCAAACATATATACATATTTTTGAAGTTTGGTATATTACCCCACATTCAAAAATTATTAAAATCTAAGAATAAAAGTTAGACAATTATAAAAACTATTACAATATTAACAAAAGTATTAAACATATCAATCATTACAAATTACAAAATAAATAAAACTAAGTATACTAGGGATGATACTGGTACCAATAGGGGTTCCAGGCATAACCATAGGTGCTATAGAATGCTTCGGCAGGGTTATACGTAGGATACGGTGGTTGCATCTCTATAGACCAGGGAGGGAAGATGGGTTTCGGTGTAGGAATATAGTTTCTACCTATATGTTGGCAATGAGCTATGATTTGGTTCTGATGAACTTGCTAATCTTCAAATGCTCTCTGTCTAGCATTTTCGTACTCCTGTGAAGCTATAAACCTTTGCATTTCTTGCATCTCATTTCCCCCTCCTACATTACCTTGCTGTTGGTTTCTCTCAACCTGTGGATGTCTACCATGGTATGGTACTGCGGCGTTATTTCGCCTCTTCAAAACTTTCGCACCATGGTATACATTTAAACCTATAGTATCGCGGGGTTCTGGTTCTTCGACTAATAATCCCCCCCGACTTATATCCACACCGAGATATTCACCAATCAAAGTAATAAAAATACCACCTCCTATTATGCTATGCGGTCTCATCCCCCTAACCATAGCTGATAAATAATAACCCACACAATACGGTATACTTACAGCGCTTTGTGGGTCTCGAATACACATATGGTAAAACAAATCCTGTTCATTTACCTTTTCCTTGTTCTTACCCCTTTGTGTAATCGAATTAGCTAAAAACCTATGAATCACTCTTAATTTGGCTCTATCTATATCCAAATAAGAGTAATTTCCCCCTTTGAAACGGTGATGGCTTGTCATTTGACTCCACACACCGTGTGTATCAAAATTTTCATCTATCTTTCTACCGTTTAGTATCAACCCTCTACAATCGGCAGATGCTAACTCCTCAGGCGTATATATACGTAAAGCCAGAGCCATGTCCAGTAAATACATGTGGCGCATCGAACCGCCTAACAAAAATCTAATAAAAGAAAGATCGGTTAAACTAGCTACCCGATCATTCAACTCTATACTACACAACAATTCTTCACACCATACTTTATATACAGGTCTACGCATGGTGAATAAACGTACCCAGTCATTAAAAGTAGAATTACCATACCTCTGTACTAGTAATTACCTAATTGGCCCGGCCAATTCTACAGCTTCTAAGGGTCCCCATTCTATGACCCTCGATACCTCAACAACCTTAGAATGAAGAGTATGCAACCCCCTTTGATACTTTGGATAATCTATCCAAAGTCTGTCAAATCTCAGGTTCGGATGCAAATCTTCCAAGTGCATATCAGAAAATGTCATGACCGGATGAGGTATATCCTGCTTGTAGTAGTTATCCACCTCCTGTTGTTCCGCATTCTCAGCAGGAGCATTGCGAGCTTGGGATGAAGATTCACCCCTTTCAGTCTGCAAAACACATCAAACACAATTTTTGTGCATCCAAATATGCATTAGTGTCAGCAAAATCATCAATCAAAATAATTACAATGACATGATCAAGTTATATCAAACTTAAGCTTATTTTTATATTTTCATCAAATCTACACTTTTTCAAATAAGCATATACGAAAATGTTCGCCAAGTTCATAAGCATTCAACTCAAATAACATGTCAAAATAATCATTACTAGCAATTAAACAAGTTTCAAATGGCATTATCTTTCAAAAATCAAGTTCATGAATTTTAGACTTGAAAAAGTCCACTTTAATTCTCAAAATCATGTTTAGGCTCAAAGTTTGGATCATTTAACTACCTAGACATGTTACACTACTTAATTTAGAAACAATTCATGACAAAAATCAGCCATAACCTGTTTATATCAAAAAGCCCCAAATTTGCTCAAAAATACAAACCCTAGATTACTCTAAATTTGAAGTTTAAGGCTTCTAATCATGTTAAATAGCATCAATCTAGGTTATACAAGCATAATACATAAACAATTTAATCATAATTACACTAAAAAGCATCAAAATCAAATTGAGGAAAAAATTGCTCAAGAACACCAAATTTCGGATTAAATGGTGTTTAGGTGTAGAAATTTACCGTTTTTCTTGAGTAATTCCTAGATAACATCCTTCTCAACATGATTTTAGTAAAAAATTTGGTGATTAACGGTTAAAAATTGTGATTTTGGGGTGTATTTTTCGGGTTTTTGCGTGTTTATGTTCGCAGTATTTGTGTGTTTTGTGGGTTGGGACTGATCTGTTCCAGCTCTTTATTTTTTTCCGATTTCCGGTCCTCCCGCGACTCGCGGCATTTAAGCCTTCAAACTCCGCGAGTCGCGGAGTTTGGTATATATATTTTTTTTTTTATAATCTTTAACTTATAAAACAATTAAGTAAATAATTTTTAAAATTTTGTTTTCCTTATTATTGAGGACGAGGTCGTTTCGGATCGATGTCCTAGTCTGTCCCTCGACAAAATTTTAAAATTTGTCTTTTTGTAGCGATTGTTTTAAAAGCTAAGATTTTTGGTTTTTTTAATGTTTTTGGCATACTTTAATTCAATAAGATTAAAAATAATGATAATAAAAGTTCTCGTCCCTCCCTTGGGTAAAGCAATTTCGGTTCAAAGACCTAGTCTTCAACTTACGACGAATTTTAAAAATCATATTTTTAACTTAATGAGATAAAGTAAATTTTTTTTTTTTTTTAAATTCTCACAATTTAATTATAAAATTCAAAATTAATATTAAAAATTCACACCAAACTTACAATTTAAAATGCATAAAATTAAAAATTCATATTTAAAAAATTAAAAATTCACACCAAACTTAATTTAAAAATTCATATTATAAATTCACACCAAACTTATATTAATTTTTCAAATATTTACAATTTTAAATATATTGATTTTACAAAGTTTACAATATTAATTTAAGATTCAAATATTAATTTTAAAAACATGGTAAAAATAAAATTAAAAATGTTTTTGACTTTTTATCCCACTTTAATCAATCAAATAGTATCAAAAATATGCGCCCCTCTTTTCGGTAAAGTAATTTCGGTTCCAAAACCTAATTTAACTCATGACGAATTTTTGAAATATTTTGGGTTGATTGATTAAAGATATTTATACCTTAAGAATAAACGTTAAATTTCGCAGTGATGTAATAAATTTTTGAATGATATCAATAATTTCGGTCGCCAAACCTAATTTTATTCAATACCAATTTAATACTTTTTAGCGAACAAATTAGCGTTTATTATCAAAAGGTTAAAAAAAAAAAAAAAAAACTGTACAGACATACCTGTGAAATAGATTTCTTAGTTATATGATCTATCCCATTCATAAGATAGTCGGTTTAATTGGTTTTCCATAGCTACATAGGCGTAACCTCGAGCATTCAGTGTCTTTTCTTCTAAACATATGAACGGTCCGTCTCTGCATAAAGTAACAAATTCGGTATTTGAATAGGTTTGATTATTTGAACATTTACCTCCATGTGACCATTTTCCGCATTTGTGACATCGTTCTAGGTGTCGTGCTCTTCTTTTCGCTGCGGATTTTGATTTTCCTTTACCAAATTGTAACTTATTATCTTCGCATCTGGATTCTTTTCTAACTCCGTCCATTCTTTCTCTGATTACTGATACTAATTCACTCGGGAGTATGTCATTATTACGTTTAGTGATCAAAGCGTGTAGCATTAGACCATGGTTTAGTTCACAGGCAGTCTTCATTTCCTAAAAAAAATAAAAATTCAGAATGGGGGGAGAAGACTAGTTCTTTAGGGTCTGCTAGGGAAAGACCATTCGGGTTCCATTTTCGAGAACTACACGAAAACAGAAAATCTAACTCTAACAGAAATACATATTATCCTTTAAAGACTTGATTCTCCCCACACTTATTTAGCTGTGGTGTCGAAATTGTGATTAACTTCGTTATCGACTTCCATCGGACCATGTATGTAATGTTTAACTCTGTGACCATTAACTTTAAATTCAATCCCATTTGAATTTATTAATTATATCGTTCCGTATGGGAAAACTCTTTTGACTATGAATGCTCCAGACCATCTTGATTTCAATTTTCCAGGAAATAGCTTGAATCGTGAATTGAAAAGAAGAACTCTGTCTCCTTCCTTAAATTCTTTTGAACTTCTGATTCTTTTATCATGCCATTTCTTCGTTCTTTCCTTATAGATTAACGAATTTTCGTATGCTTCATGTCTTAATTCTTCTAATTCGTTTAGTTGACTTAATCGTAGACGTCCAGCTTCATGTAAATCAAGATTACATGTTTTCAAAGCCCAAAATGCTTTGTGTTCAATTTCTACTGGAAGATGACATGCTTTTCCATAAACAAGTCTAAAAGGTGTGGTTCCAATTGGAGTTTTGTAGGCTGTTCTAAAAGCCCAGAGTGCATCCTCCAATTTAATGGACCATTCCTTCGGATTTGATCCTACGGTTTTCTCTAGAATACGTTTTAAGGCTCGGTTGGTATTTTCAACTTGTCCACTTGTTTGTGTATGATATGTGGTGGAGATTTTATGAGTTACTCCATATCTTTTAAGAACTTTCTCAAGTTGATTATTACAGAAATGAGTACCCCGATCACTTATCAAAGCTTTCAGTGTTTCAAACCTTGCAAAAATACGTTTTAAAAAGTTGACTACAACTCGTGCATCATTAGTTGGGAGAGCTTGTGCTTCCGCCCATTTAGATACATAATCAATGGCTACGAGTATATATAGATTATTATGAGATTTTGAAAATGGACCCATAAAGTCAATACCCCAAATGTCAAATACTTCACATACTTGGATGACATTTTGTGGCATTTCATCACGTTGACTTATTTTTCCGGCCCTTTGACAAGCATCACAGGATTTGCAAAGAAGGTGTGCGTCTTTGTAAATTGTAGGCCAATAGAATCCAACATCATAAACTTTTCTTGCTGTTAGTTGAGGTCCATAATGCCCTCCAGTTGGTCCTGTGTGACAATGGTTTAAAATTTTACTAGCTTCATCTCCAAATACACATCGGCTTATTATTCCATCGGGACAACTTTTAAACAGATGTGGATCTTCCCAAAAATAGTGTTTTATATCACTGAAGAATTTCTTTCGTCTTAGGTACGATAATCCTTTTTCAAGGAATCCACAAACTAAGTAATTTGCATAGTCTGCAAACCATGGGATTTCTTTATAATCTATCTTCAATAGATATTCATCAGGAAAGTTGTCTTGTACGGCTGATTTATTTAGAACTTCTAATTCGGGATTTTCAAGACGAGAAAGATGATCTGCGGCGAGATTTTCTGCTCCTCTTTTATCTCGGATTTCAATATCAAACTCTTGTAAGAGTAAGATCCAACGGATTAATCTTGGTTTAGCATCTTGTTTCGAAAATAGGTATCTAAGAGCAGAATGGTCGGTATAGACCACCGTTTTTGCTAGAACGAGATATGATCGAAATTTTTCAAAAGCAAAGACAATAGCAAGGAGTTCTTTTTCAGTGGTTGTATAGTTCTTTTATGCTCCTTGTAATGTCTTACTAGCATAATATATAGGTTGAAATCGTTTTTCAATCCTTTGTCCTAAAACGGCTCCCATTGCAAAATCACTTGCATCGCACATTAGTTCAAATGGTAGATTCCAATTTGGTGTTATCATGATCGGCGCATTAGTGAGTTTCTCTTTAAGAATATTAAAAGATTTGATACACTCATCTGAAAAGATGAATGGAGCATCCTTTTCTAGGAGTTTATTCATAGGAGTGGCAAGTTTAGAAAAATCTTTTATGAAACGTCGGTAAAAACTGGCATGCCCTAGAAAACTCCTAACTCCTCTAACATTGGTGGGATGTGGAAGTTTAGCAATTACATCTACTTTAGCTCTATCCACTTCAATTCCTTCTTTTGAAATTTTATGTCCAAGAACGATGCCTTCTTTAACCATGAAATGGCATTTCTCCCAATTAAGTACTAGATTTGATTGTTCGCATCTAAGAAGCATTCGTTCTAGATTAACTAGACATGATTCAAATGTATCACCGAAGACTGAAAAGTCATCCATGAATACTTCCATGCATTCTTCTATCATGTCGTGAAAAATCGCCATCATACACCTTTGAAAGGTTGCAGGGGCGTTGCAAAGTCCAAATGGCATGCGTTTGTAAGCAAAAGTACCATAAGGGCACGTGAATGTGGTTTTCTCTTGATCTTCGGGTGCTATTGGAATTTGAAAATATCCGGAAAATCCATCTAGAAAACAATAGTAACTATTTCCGGCTAATCTTTCCAACATTTGATCTATGAAAGGTAAGGGAAAGTGATCTTTTCTGGTGGCGTCATTTAATTTTCTATAATCAATACATACACGCCATCCTGTTACAGTCCTAGTAGGAATAAGCTCATTTTTCTCATTTGTAATGACAGTCATGCCACCCTTCTTAGGCACGCATTGAACTGGGCTTACCCATGGACTATCAGAGATTGGATAAATTAAACCTGTGTCTAGCAGTTTAATAATCTCTTTCTTAACTACATCTTGCATATTAGGATTTAGTCTTCGTTGGTGTTGCACATACGTTTTATGACCTTCTTCCATAAGGATTTTATGTGTGCAATACGAAGGACTTATTCCTTTAATATCATGAATCTTCCATGCAATGGCTGGTTTATGAGCTTTCAACACAGAAATGAGTTGTGATTTCTCATTTTCAGTAAGAGAAGACGATATTATTACAGGTAATTCAGATTCACCATGTAAATAAGCGTATTCCAAATGGTTTGGAAGTGGCTTTAACTCTAATTTCGGAGGTTCTTCTATCGATGATTTGTATCGATATCTGTCTTCTTCTTTTAGCATTTGGATTTCTTCTGTTGTTGGTTCATATCCATTAGCTATAAGTGTAGCTAACATTTCAGCTTCATCAATTGATTCATTACCTTCTCCTAAAGAACATTCTCCTGTTCCTTGTAATTCTGGAAATTCTTCTAATAATTCTGCATGTGCATCTATAGTTTGAATATAATAACATGTATCATCTGCAGATTGTGGTTGTTGCATTGCTCTATCAACTGAAAAGGTAGCACTCTCATCCTATATACTTAGGGTCAGTTTCTTTCCGAACACGTCTATCATTGCTTTAGCCGTGTTTAAGAATGGTCTTCCTAATATGAGAGGAACTTGAGAATCTTCTTCCATGTCCAGAACAACAAAATCTACTGGAAATACTAAAGTACCAACTTTAACTAGCATGTTCTCCATTATCCCTCTAGGATATTTTATTGATCTATCGGCTAGTTGTATGCTTATTCTGGTTGGTTTCAATTCTCCAAGGTCTAGTTTAGCGTATAGTGAATACGGCATTAAATTTATACTAGCACCTAAGTCTGCCAATGCTTCTATTGAACTAAGACTACCCAGAAAACATGGAATTGTGAAACTTTCTGGATCAGATAGTTTTTCTGGTATCTTATTCAACAGCACTGCTGAACAATTAGCATTCATAGTAACAGCCGAGAGTTCTTCCATTTTCTTTCTATTTGAGATTAGATCTTTCAAGAATTTAGCATATCTAGGCATTCCTGAAATCACATCAATGAAAGGAAGATTTACATTTATCTGTTTAAACATATCCAAGAATTTGGATTGCTCGGCTTCAAGTTTTTCTTTCTTCATTTTACTCGGGTAAGGAAGTGGTGGTTGGTATGGTTTAACATAAGGTTTAGCCTTAACTGTGTTATCTTCATTAACCTTTTTAACTACCGGTTCTTTTTCCTTATCTTGATCAGGTTGTAGTTCTTGTGGAGTAGGAATAGCTTCATCAGAAGTTACAGGTATTTTAGGTGGTTTAAGTGTTGTACCACTTCTTGTGGTAATGGCTTTAGCTGTTTCATTCCGGGGGTTAGCATTTGTATCACTAGGTAGACTTCCTGGTTTTCTTTCACATATTAACCTTGCTAGGTTACTTACTTCTTGTTCCAGATTTTGAATAGAAGCTTGTTGATTTCTAAATGCTTGAGCATTTTGTTCATTGGTTTGTTTTTGAGATGTGAAAAACTGCGTTTGAGTTTCAACTAGCTTCGTCATCATATCTTCTAAATTCGGCTTTTTATCATCGGTTTGTTGTGGTGGTTTGTTTTGAAAATTAGGTCTTTGCTGATTGTAAGTATTATTGGATACTTGTTGATTGCTAGGACCTTGTTGGTTGTTGTATGGAATATTTCTGTTATAATTCTGGTTTTGATTGTAAATTGGTCTTGGCGGTTGATAATTATTCTGATAATTATTTCCAGGCCTTTGGTTTATGTATGAAATATTCTCTCTTTGTTCCATTGTTAATTCAATACTGAGACAATCTTTTGTCAAATGTGGTCCTCCACACTGCTCACAACTAATTCGTATTGAGTGAATATCTTTAGTCATCTTTTCCATTCGTCTCTCCACAGCATCTATCTTTGCGGAAATGGAATCTAAGTCATAGCTAGAATCGGCTCTAGCTGCTTTAGATGATCTAACGATGTCTTTTTCTTGGTGCCACTCATGTGAGTGGGAAGCAGTGTTATCAATAATTTTGTAAGCATCAGTTTCGGTTTTTTTCATAATAGAGCCACCAGCTGCTATATCTATGTCTTTCCTTGTAGTGATGTCGCATCCTTGGTAGAATATTTGTACTATTTGACAGGTGTCTAAACCATGTTGCGGACATCCTCTTAACAACTTTCCATATCTAGTCCATGCCTCATATAGAGTTTCATTCGGCTTCTGTGTGAACGTAACAATTTCTGCTTGAAGTCTTACGGCTTTAGATGCCGGAAAGAATTGTTTAAGAAATTTGTCAACTAAAACATCCCATGTATCGATCGCCCCTTCAGGTAACGATTCCAACCAATCTTTGGCTTCTCCCTTTAAAGTCCAGGGAAATAACATGAGATATATCTGTTCATCCTCCACTTCTCGGATTTTAAATAGTGTGCAGATCCTATTAAAGGTACGTAGATGTTCATTTGGATCTTCCTTCGGCGCACCACTAAATTGGCATTGATTAGTCACCATGTGTAGAATTTGTCCTTTGATTTCATAATCTGGCGCATTAATGTCTGGATGAGTAATTGCGTGACCTTGGCCAGTGCGTTTAGCTCTCATTCGGTCTTCCATACTTAAAGGTTCCAGATTCTCCATAATTGAATTTGTTGAATCGGAATCACTAGAGGATTCTGATTTAATGGTTCGTTCCTCAACAATCTCTGTTTGAATGATTGGTGGTTCCGGAGGAAAGTTTAGTGGTTCAGGATCTACGAACCGTTCCTGAATATTCTCCGGATTCTCAATTGTGAGGTCGGGTTCAAAAAATGGATTATCGGAAATTTGAACTGAAGTACTTGGTCGACTGGATGACGATTCTAAAGAAAAATCAGCGGCGGTTATATTTGCTAAATGTCTTGATCTAGTTACAGGTGGTGAACGTACAAAAGGTGGTGAACGTCTTGCTCGGTGCATTCACTGAATATCCTATTAGCTTTTAAAAGGAAAGAAAAATTATAATAAGTTATCCAACTAATAGACTTTTCTGATTTTGCCCACGTTTCGAATAGCCAAAAGATGCAGCAGAGGGGCAGGATTCGTTTGGTCTCAATATAATTGAGGACTGTTTGGCTCCAATAACCCGGTCCACGTACAAATCCAACTATTACTACGAACCAGAAAATTTTGATGTCTATCAATTTAACCACTTAAAATAAATTTTCGTAATTTTAAGAAAATTTAGATAAGAAGTAGAATAAAATTCTATGTCCTAAAACTAGAATAGCGAGAAATAAGAAAGAAAAAGAGTTCGTCGGAAAAAGGTTGAAAAAGAAAAATGGTTGAAAAATAAAAGGTGACGGAAAAATAAAAGAAACTTATAAAACTTAAAAACACTTGACTAACCTAACCTTATTACTACAACTAACTTAAAATTATAATCGCAAATTGAGATTACTAATTGGAATGATAATTGATATATAGGTAAAAGGTGTCTAAAAATATTAAAGCTTACAAGAAAAACTATATCCCAAATGGAAATAACTTAAAAAGAAACTAAAACTTAAAAAGGCGTCACAAAATTCTAAAGCACCTAAATCTTATTCTAAAGAAAAAGCACTTAAGGAATTCTACGGCAAATCCTAAAAATCTAGAAGTAAAAATAACTATGGCAAAAACTGAGTTCAAAACTAAAAACTAGCTAAAAATACAAATATTACGCTACAACGATTAAAAAGGGACAAAATATAAAAATATACAAAAAGTTGTAAAAAGTACAATTTTTATAAAAATATTATTTTTATATTATTTATTTAATAAAACTACTAATTTTACAATTTAATTAAACTAATTTAACTAAATAAAACAAATTAAATAAAAAGTAAAACTAATTATAATAATAATAATTAATTAGGGTTTAAAATAATAATTATTAATAATTACTCGTAATTAATACTGAATTAGGGTTTCTGTCAGCGTGTCAGGTTTACTCCGCGAGTTGCGGTATTCAAAGCATCAAACCCCGCGAGTCGCGGGGTTCAGAAATTCAGATGACAGCTTATTTAAATTCGACGCGTTTTTCTTTATTTATTTATTTTTTTTCTTTTTTCTTTCTGTTTTTAATTTTTCTGTTTCTATATAAATAAAAGATATTTAAATAAAACTTTATATCTTTATAAACTAAAATAAAAATAAAGAAACTTATAAAACTTAAATATTTAACAAAATCTTAAAAATACATAAAAATTTTTTTTTTTCTATATTAGCGTTGCGCTTCCGGCTTTTAAGAGAGTCCCCGGCAGCGGTGCCAAAAATACTTGATGTTTCGCGAGGTGTATACGAAAATAGCTTATATTTTTGCAGAAAATACTATTAAATACGATACAATTTTACACAAGATATTTATTTATTTATAGAATGGATATACTTAAACCTTGCTACAACACTTATAGGCAGTGTACCTAATCGTACAGTAGTGTAGTTTTTAGTAAGTCCGGTTCGTTCCACAGGGAATCTTTTTAAACAAAGCTTAACGCTATATTAGTTTACTTTTATAAAAATACAAATATATATATATAAGTAATATTATTATTATAAAGGGGGGGTTTTTACCGTTTAATGACCGGTTTGTCGATTTTAAAACTTTAGTCGCAGTTAAAACCAAATAAATACAAGACTTTAAATTAAAGCATAAAGTAAATAACGATAATGAAATTGCGAATAATAAAAGTGCGATAAAATAAACTTGCGATAATTAAAAGTGCAATTAAATACAATAACAATAAATAAAAATGCGATAATTAGAAGTGCAATTAAATATAAAATAAAGGAAATTAAATATGAAATAAAAGAATTATGCTTATTTAAACTTCCGTAATCATGATGTTTGACGTGTTGATTTTAGTTTTATGCCCATGGGTTAATTGTCCTTTGTCCTGGATTATTTAATATGTCCGTCTGGTTTTTGTCCATAACAGTCCATCAGTCATAAATATAAAGTGCGAGTGTCCTCGTCAAATTATTCTTATACCCGAAGTTAAATATTCCAACTAATTGGGGACTTAAACTGTAACAAGATTTTAATACTTTGTTTAATAATTACACCAGGATGTCGACTGAGTGTAACCCAAGGTTTTAATATTTTGTTATCAATTATACCAAGTGTCCTTGTACATAATTTCACCCCTGTTTTAATTATTCTAGTGACTATTAATCCATTCCCGTGTCCGGTTAAATGAACGATTATTCGTACATATAAATACCCCGCCCATCGTGTCCGATTGAGTGTATATGGTAATTTATAGGGACGCCCAATTATAAATCTTTATGTTAACATTAACAAACTATCATTTAGTTAAACAAATATAAAGCCCATTAATAGCTCATAGTCTAATTTCCACAAGTGTCGTTCTTTTGTCCAAACCCCAATTATGGTACAAAGCCCAATTACCCAATTTTAGTAATTAGTCCAACATCATGATTACTTCGTTTTAAATAAGCATAATAATAACTTAGCTACGAGACATTAATGTAAAAAGGTTGAACATAACTTACAATGATTAAAAATAGCGTAGCGTTACACGGACAGAATTTCGACTTACACCCTTACAACATTCGCTAACATACCCTTATTATTAGAATTATAATTAAAATTAAAATTAAAATATAAATATAAATATAAATATTTACGTAGTATTATGAGAGAAGAAGAAAAAGATTATTTTTTACGATCAGAATGCGCGAGCTTTATAGGGAGTTTCTGAAATTGGGGTTCCGCGACTCGCGGCCATTTTGGCCTTCAAACTCCGCGAGTCGCGGAGTTTACTTTTACAGCTCACACAAGCTTGGCTCTTTGTTTACCGACGGTTTTAAATATAAATATAATATATTAAATAATTATAAGAATTATTTAAATATTATATTATATTTATGTGCATAGTTGACTTGTAATTTTTAGTCCGTTGCGTCGAGCGTTGAGAGTTGACTCTGGTCCCGGTTCCGGATTTTCGAACGTCCTTGCGTACAATTTAATATCTTGTACTTTGCGTTTTGAATCTTGTACTCTTGTAATTTCGAGACGTTTCTTATCAATAATTGGAACCTCTTTGATTGTCTTTTGTACTTTTGAGCTTTTTGGTCGTTTGCGTCTTCAATTCGTCGAATCTGTCTTTTGTCTTCACCTTTTATTATTTAAACGAATATCACTTGTAAATAGAACAATTGCAACTAAAAGCTTGTCTTTCTTAAGGAATAATGCTATGAAATATATGTTCGTTTTTAGCATTATCAGCAGGTCTAATTTATCCAATCTCTGATAGTCCATGGGTAAGCCCAGTTCAATGCGTGCCTAAGAAGGGTGGCATGACTGTCATTACAAATGAGAAAAATGAGCTTATTCCTACTAGGACTGTAACAGGATGGCGTGTATGTATTGATTATAGAAAATTAAATGACGCCACCAGAAAAGATCACTTTCCCTTACCTTTCATAGATCAAATGTTGGAAAGATTAGCCGGAAATAGTTACTATTGTTTTCTAGATGGATTTTCCGGATATTTTCAAATTCCAATAGCACCCGAAGATCAAGAGAAAACCAAATTCACGTGCCCTTATGGTACTTTTGCTTACAAACGCATGCCATTTGGACTTTGTAACGCCCCTGCAACCTTTCAAAGGTGCATGATGGCGATTTTTCACGACATGATAGAAGAATGCATGGAAGTTTTCATGGATGACTTTTCAGTCTTCGGTGATACATTTGAATCATGTCTAGCTAATCTGGAACGAATGCTTATTAGATGCGAACAATCAAATCTAGTACTTAATTGGGAGAAATGCCATTTCATGGTTAAAGAAGGCATCGTTCTTGGACATAAAATTTCAAAAGAAGGAATTGAAGTGGATAGAGCTAAAGTAGATGTAATTGCTAAACTTCCACATCCCACCAATGTTAGAGGAGTTAGGAGTTTTCTAGGGCATGCCGGTTTTTACCGACGTTTCATAAAAGATTTTTCTAAAATTGCCACTCCTATGAATAAACTCCTAGAAAAGGATGCTCCATTCATCTTTTCAGATGAGTGTATCAAATCTTTTAATATTCTTAAAGAGAAACTCACTAATGCGCCGATCATGATAACACCAAATTGGAATCTACCATTTGAACTAATGTGCGATGCAAGTGATTTTGCAATGGGAGCCATTTTAGGACAAAGGATTGAAAAACGATTTCAACATATATATTATGCTAGTAAGACGTTACAAGGAGCACAAACGAACTATACAACTACTGAAAAAGAACTCCTTGCTATTGTCTTTGCTTTTGACAAATTTCGTTCATATCTCGTTCTAGCAAAAACGGTGGTCTATACCGACCATTCTGCTCTTAGATACCTATTTTCGAAACAAGATGCTAAACCAAGATTAATCCGTTGGATATTACTCTTACAAGAGTTTGATATTGAAATCCGAGATAAAAGAGGAGCAGAAAATCTCGCCGCTGATCATCTTTCTCGTCTTGAAAATCCCGAATTAGAAGTTCTAAATGAATCAGCCATACAAGACAACTTTCCTGATGAATATCTATTGAAGATAGATTATAAAGAAATTCCATGGTTTGCAAACTATGCAAACTACTTAGTTTGTGGATTCCTTGAAAAAGGATTATCGTACCAAAAACGAAAGAAATTCTTCAGTGATATAAAACACTATTTTTGGGAAGATCCACATCTGTTTAAAAGTTGTCCCGATGGAATAATACGCCGATGTGTATTTGGAGATGAAGCTAGTAAAATTTTAAACCATTGTCACACAGGACCAACAGGAGGGCATTATGGGCCTCAACTAACAGCAAGAAAAGTTTATGATGCTGGATTCTATTGGCCTACAATTTACAAAGACGCACACCTTCTTTGCAAATCCTGTGATGCTTGTCAAAGGGCCGGAAAAATAAGTCAACGTGATGAAATGCCACAAAATGTCATCCAAGTATGTGAAGTATTTGACATTTGGGGTATTGACTTTATGGGTCCATTTCCAAAATCTCATAATAATCTATATATACGCGTAGCCATTGATTATGTATCTAAATGGGCGGAAGCACAAGCTCTCCCAACTAACGATACACGAGTTGTAGTCAACTTTTTAAAATGTCTTTTTGCAAGGTTTGGAACACCGAAAGCTTTAATAAGTGATCGGGGTACTCATTTTTGTAATAATCAACTTGAGAAAGTTCTTAAAAGATATGGAGTAACTCATAAAATCTCCACCGCATATCATCCACAAACAAGTGGACAAGTTGAAAATACCAACCGAGCTTTAAAACGTATTCTAGAGAAAACCGTAGGATCAAATCCGAAGGAATGGTCCATTAAATTGGAGGATGCACTCTGGGCTTTTAGAACAGCCTACAAAACTCCAATTGGAACCACACCTTTTAGACTTGTTTATGGAAAAGCATGTCATCTTCCAGTAGAAATTGAACACAAAGCATTTTAGGCTTTGAAGACATGTAATCTTGATTTACATGAAGCTGGACGTCTACGATTAAGTCAACTAAACGAATTAGAAGAATTAAGACATGAAGCATACGATAATTCGTTAATCTATAAAGAGAGAACGAAGAAATGGCATGATAAAAGAATCAAAAGTTCAAAAGAATTTAAAGAAGGAGACAGAGTTCTTCTTTTCAATTCACGATTCAAGCTATTTCCTGGAAAATTGAAATCAAGATGGTCTGTACCATTCATAGTCAAAAGAGTTTTCCCATACGGAACGATAGAATTAATAAATTCAAATGGGATTGAATTTAAAGTTAATTGTCACAGAGTTAAACATTACATACATGGTCCGATGGAATGTGACAATGAAGTTAATCATAATTTCACCACCCAAGAAAACCTTCAATATGAAAACATAAATATGTTATCAACAACATATGAAAAATCAAAACTGGAATATAGGGAGGATTCAAATTTGAGTGATGAAGAAGAATTCCTATACAAACCTCCCATTCCAAGAAACGAAGAAAAATGTGAACAAGAAATTCAAATAGAAATGAAAGAACCAAGGAAAGAACACCCGAAAAAGGTTTACAAACCAACTCGACTTACTAAAGCAGGAGACCCGGGTGAATTTATCATTTCTTGCTTACTTAATGATGGTGCTGTATATAATGGACTCGCAGATTTAGGAGCAAGTGCAAATATTATGCCTCTTTCCTTATACAAAAGATTAGGCATGGGTAAATTAAAACCAACCAAAATAGGTGTTCAATCATTTGACCAAACCATTAAACACCCGGTTGGAATAGCAGATAATTTACTTGTTAACGTGGGAAGTTTGACCTTTGTTGCAAACTTCATAGTGATTAATATAGAGGAAAACCTTGATATTCCTCTAATGCTAGGTCGCCCATTTTTAGCAACCACCGAGGCATTCATTGATGTAAGAAAAGGTAGAATAACACTTAGGGATGGTGATACATCGATCACCTTTGTGAACCGAAAGTTTAGATCTCCACAAACCAAAACTGTTAGACCAATAAAAACGCATAAGTGTGGGGAAGATGAAGAAACACTTAATGATGATCCAATCACAAAGAATGCCGTTGATGATACGAAATTAGATGAACCCATTTTTAACAGTTCAACGAAGAAACTTTATAAACGGATTCACGATGCTAAGATTAAAGGAAACTTTAAGTTATATAACCGATTAATATCCAATTTATCGTCAAAAGAAAAGGCAATGTTAGTTGAATTTGTGAAAGTTACGGAGGAAATCAACAAATGGATTGAAGTAAAAGTCAAAGATATACAAGTTGTTAATGATTCAATTGAAAATAATGTTAATCACAATTTCAACTAAGTATAGGGGGTTTATGTATTTCTGTTAGAGTTAGATTGTCTGTTTTCGTGTAGTTCTCGAAAATGGAACCCGAATGGTCTTTCCCTAGCAGACCCTAAAGAACTAGTCTTCTCCCCCCATTCTGAATTTTTATTTTTTTAGGTTTTTACAAAATGAAGACTGCCTGTGAACTAAACCATGGTCTAATGCTACACGCTTTGATCACTAAACGTAATAATGACACACTTCCGAGTGAAATAGTATCAGTAATCAGAGAAAGAATGGACGGAGTTAGAAAAGAATCGAGATGCGAAGATAATAAGTTACAATTTGGTAAAGGAAAATCAAAATCCGCAGCGAAAAGAAGAGCACGACACCTAGAAAGATGTCACAAATGCGGAAAATGGTCACATGGAGGTAAATGTTCAAATAATCAAACCTATTCAAATACCGAATTTGTTACTTTATGCAGAGACGGACCGTTCATATGTTTAGAAGAAAAGACACTGAATGCTCGAGGTTACGCCTATGTAGCTATGGAAAACCAATTAAACCGAGTATCTTATGTATGGGATAGATCATATAACTAAGAAATCTATTTCACAGGTAAGTCTGTACAGTTTTTATTTTATTTTCTTATTTTTAACCTTTTGATAATAAACGCTAATTTGTTCGCTATAAAGTATTAAATTGGTATTGAATAAAATTAGGATTGGCGACCGAAATTATTGATATCATTCAAAAATTTATTACATCACTACGAAATTTAACGTTTATTCTTAAGGTATAAATATCTTTAATCAATCAACCCAAAATATTTCAAAAATTCGTCATGAGTTAAATTAGGTCTTGGAACCGAAATTACTTTACCGAAAAGAGGGGCGTATATTTTTGATAATATTTGATTGATTAAAGTGGGATAAAAAGCCAAAAAGATTTTTAATTTTATTTTTACCATGTTTTTAAAATTAATATTTAAATCTTAAATTAATATTGTAAACTTTGTAAAAACAATATTTTTAAAATTGTAAATATTTGAAAAATTAATATAAGTTTGGTGTGAATTTATAATATGAATTTTTAAATTAAGTTTGGTGTGAATTTATAATATGAATTTTTAAATTAAGTTTGATGTGAATTTTTAATTTTTAAATATGAATTTTTAATTTTATGCATTTCAAATTTTAAGTTTGGTGTGAATTTTTAATATTAATTTTGAATTTTATATTTAAGTTGTGTGAATTTAAAAACAAAAATTTACTTTATCTCATTAAGTTAAAAATATGATTTTTAAAATTCGTCATAAGTTGAAGACTAGGTCTTTGAATCGAAATTGCTTTACCCGAGGGAGGGACGAGAACTTTTATTATCATTATTTTTAATCTTATTGAATTAAAGTATGCCAAAAACATTAAAAAACCCAAAAATCTTAGCTTTTAAAACAATCGCTACAAAAAGACAAATTTTAAAATTTTGTCGAAGGACGGACTAGGACATCGATCCGAAACGACCTCGTCCTAAATAACAAGGAAAACAAAATTTTAAAAAATTAATTACTTAATTGTTTTATAAGTTAATGGTTTTATAAAAAAAAAAAAAAAAAAAAAAAAAACTCCGCGACTCGCGGAGTTTGAAGCTTTAAACCCCGCGACTCGCGGGAGTATCGAATTACAGAAAAAAAATATAAGAGCTGGAACAGCTCAGTCCCAACCCAAAACAAAGAAAAATACTGCGAAAAACACAGCCGAAAAAACCCGAAAAATACACCCCAAAATCACAATTTTTAACCGTTAATCATCAAATATTTTACTAAAATCATGTTGAGAAGGATGCTATCAAGGAATTACTCAAGAAAAACGGTAAATTTCTACACCTAAACACCATTTAATCCGAAAATTAGTGTTCTTGAGCAATTTTTTTCCCAATTTGATTTTGATGCTTTTTAGTGTAATTATGCTTAAATTGCTTATGTATTATGCTTGTATAACCTAGATTGATGATATTTAACATGATTAGAAGCCTTAAAACTTCAAATTTTGAGTAATCTAGGGTTTGTGTTCTTGAGCAAATTTGGGGCTTTTTGATATAAACAGGTTATGGCCGATTTTTGTCATGAATTGTTGCTAAATTAAGTAGTGTAACATGTTTAGGTAGTTAAATGATCCAAACTTTGAGCCTAAACATGATTTTGAGAATTAAAGTGGACTTTTTCAAGTCTAAAAATTCATGAACTTGATTTTTGAAAGATAATGCCATTTGAAACTTGTTTAATTGCTAGTAATGATTATTTTGACATGTTATTTGAGTTGAATGCTTATGAACTTGGCGAACATTTTTGTATATGCTATTTTGAAAAAGTGTAGATTTGATGAAAATATGAAAATGAGCTTAAGTTTGATATAAATTGATCATGTCATTGTAATTATTTTGATTGATGATTTTGCTGACACTAATGCATATTTGGATGCACAAAAATTGTGTTTGATGTGTTTCGCAGACTGAGAGGGGTGAATCTTCATCCCAAGCTCGCAATGCTCCTGCTGAGAATGCGGAACAACAGGAGGTGGATAACTACTACAAGCAAGATATACCTCATCCAGTCATGACATTTTCTGATATGCACTTGGAAGAGTTGCACCCGAACCTGAGATTTGACAGACTTTGGATAGATTATCCAAAATACCAAAGGGGTTTGCATACTCTTCATTCTAAAGTTGATGAGGTACCTAGGGTCATAGAATGGGGACCCTTAGAAGCTGTAGAATTGGCCGGGCCAATTAGGGAATTACTTCCACAGAGGTATGGTAATTCTACTTTTAATGACTGGGTACGTTTATTCACCATGCGTAGACCTGTATATAAAGTATGGTGTGAAGAGTTGTTGTGTAGTATAGAATTAAATGATCGGGTAGCTAGTTTAACCGATCGATCTTTTATTAGATTTTTGTTAGGAGGTTCGATGCGCCACATGTCTTTACTAGACATGGCTCAGGCTTTACGTATATATACGCCTGAGGAGTTAGCATCTGCCGATTGTAGAGGGTTGATACTAAATGGTAGAAAGATAGATGAAAATTTTGATACACACGGTGTATGGAGTCAAATGACAAGCCATCATCGATTCAAAGGGGGAAATTACTCTTATTTGGATATAGATAGAGCTGAATTAAGAGTAATTCATAGGTTTTTAGCTAATTCGATTACACAAAGAGGTAAGAACAAGGAAAAGGTAAATGAACAGGATTTGTTTTACCATATGTGTATTCGAGACCCACAAAGCGCTGTAAGTATACCTTATTGTGTGGGTTATTATTTATCAGCTATGGTTAGGGGGATGAGACCGCATAGCATAATAGGAGGTGGTATTTTTATTACTTTGATTGCTGAATATCTCGGTGTGGATATAAGTCAGGGGGAATTATTAGTCGAAGAACCAGAACCCCGCGATACAATAGGTTTAAATGTATACCATGGTGCGAAAGTTTTGAAGAGGCAAGCAGTCCAATACCATGGTAGACATCCACAGGTTGAGAGAAATCAACAGCAAGGTAATGTAGGAGGGGGAAATGAAATGCAAGAAATACAAAGGTTTATAGCTTCACAGGAATACGAAAATGCTAGACAGAGAGCATTTGAAGATTGGCAAGTTCATCAAAACCAAATCATAGCTCATTGCCAACATATAGGTAGAAACTATATTCCTACACCAAAACCCATATTCCCTCCCTGGTCTATAGAGATGCAACCACCGTATCCTACGTATAACCCTGCCGAAGCATTCTATAGCACCTATGGTTATGCTTGGAACCCCTATTGGTACCAGTATCATCCCTAGTCTACTCAGTTTTATTTATTTTGTAATTTGTAATATTGATACGTTTAATACTTATGTTAATATTGTAATAGTTTTTATAATTTTCTAACTTTTATTCTTAGATTTTAATAATTTTTGAATGTGGGGTAATATACCAAACTTCAAAAATATGTGTATATGTTTGCAGTTTATCTTATATACAACAGGGTAAGACAACGCATTTTCAAAGACTGGCATTAAGTTCAGCAAAAGCAACTAATTTTGACGACAAGATGCAAAATATATGTGAAATAACAACAAGACGAAAAGAACAAATGATGTGCACCATTTATCATTCAGCAAACAAACGCCAATATATTTGGAAACTTTGGTAAAATTTAATCATTTTCACACAAATCACCCTCAATAATTTAAATTGTTACTGATTTCTTGCAAATGAGGGCATTGCAAGATCTTAAGTGTGGGAAGGGGTTAAATTCTTTCGGATTTTAAAATTTTTTACTTTATACACTTGGTTACCATTAAAAATACTAGTAAAGCAGTAGTTGTATTAGAATCTAGTGCTCTCTGATAATAAAGAACAGCCCTAGTCTTATATGCTGACTACCCAATTCTAGTAAAATTTTTAAAAAATTTCAATTAAATGAACTCAAAATCAAGTTTATACATATTTATGAACAATAAAACTAGGTTTTAACACCGAAATTATTGTTACCTCAGAAAGGACATAAATTGAGAAACAAACCAAAATGTTAAAATTCATTTAAAATGGAATAGAGGACGATAAAAAGGAAAATAAAAGCCAAGTGTGGGAAAATTTACCAAGTTATCTTAAACATATGTCACATATATCTGTAACAAATAACTGAAAATACTTTTGCTTTGGACTAAACTAAACTGTTTTACCCGATGAAAGAAAAGAAGAGATTGATCTACACGATGAATCAATTCCATCATTAAAAGGAAGTAAAGTCTTTCGAAAAAGACACGCGCTTCTTGATTTAGGTCATGAAGTTGTTGTCCAGACCAGCTGTAGGTTGACGAAAAATCTAGAAAAGTCATCACTAAAATCAGTAGGAAATCCACGGACCTCAGCATTAAACAGGGTCGCCAAGTGGTCAGATTTATCCTAACCATGAGAAGGATTTATCTCGTAAAATGGGGGGGCACCATGCAAATTAGCTGGATAAGACTAATAAATCAGATCCCCAGAAAGGATAATCTCCTTAAAAGATCAAAAATCAGCTTTTAAGCCTGATATTACTCAATCCTTGAGATTGACCTTAAAGATTGAGAATTACAAACTCATGGAATTCAATGATATCTAAACTCGAGCTTGAACGAGAAAATATTTTGATCAAAAATTACAAACCGATTTGTTTTCTGAAAACCCTATTTTCAATGCGTTCATTACCATTGAACGTGAAATCCTAGGAATTCACCTGGAATTCATTAGGTCACCTGAACCAAATCGGGTGTCAACCGTAAGAACGGTGGTTGCATAGTGGTCAAAGACAGGACCTTGTGCCAGACCGAAAAATCATAAGGGTGAGCTTTACTATTGCTCCTACCAAGGATAGTAATTGCGTCCGACACGTTATAGACCATAATTAAAAGCATGTCAGGGGACATTGTCTTAACAGTTGCTTGTTCAACGCTTTCCTTTACAACCGGACGGTAGTTTACCGAAAGGTAATATATGGGACAAGTAAACTGGACGTGTTGCTTTCCAAATACAAGGTTAGCAAGTGGGTGACACAAAACCGCAAGTTTTGAGCTAAAATTTTCAAATCTGAAACCCACCAAACCCACAAAAATATTTTGTAAACACCGGTAAAGGGTTATTCCGAAAAACTTATCTAGGGTAAAAACTAGATTTAATTTTCAAAAGATCAAATGTTTTCATAAAGATCCAATTTCCTTAATGGATCTAAATTTTTATAGTCATGTGGGACTGTAAACCATATCGTTACTACCATTGTTTATACCACCGTATAGAAATTACTGATGTACAAAGTGTGAAGAATAAAGAAGTGATTCTAGTATTTCAAGACGATATTGCTTGAGGACAAGCAACGCTCAAGTGTGGGAATATTTGATAATGCTAAAAACGAACATATATTTCATAGCATTATTCCTCAAGAAAGACAAGCTTTTAGTTGCAATTGTTCTATTTACAAGTGATATTCGTTTAAATAATAAAAGGTGAAGACAAAAGACAGATTCGACGAATTGAAAACGCAAACGACCAAAAAGCTCAAAAGTACAAAAGACAATCAAAGAGGTTCCAATTATTGATAAGAAACATCTCGAAATTACAAGAGTACAAGATTCAAAACATAAAGTACAAGATATTAAATTGTACGCAAGGACGTTCGAAAATCCGGGACCGGGACCAGAGTCAACTCTCAACGCTCGACGCAACGGACTAAAAATTACAAGTTAACTATGTATATAAATATAATATAATATATAATTAATTATATTAATTATATATATATTATATTTATAAATAAATCGTCGGCAAGAAAGACTCCAAAAGCTGGTGAGCTGTATTTACAAACTCCGCGACTCGCGGAGTTTGAAGGCAAAATGGGCAGCGAGTCGCGGAGCCCCAAAGTTTGAAACTCCCTATAAAAGCAACCGAATTCTGATCGCAAAAACCATCCTTTTTCTTCTTCTCTCAAAAAACGTATTATATATATATATATTATAATTTTAATTTTAATTTTAATTCTAATAATAAGGGTATGTTAGCGAATGTTGTAAGGGTGTAAGTCGAAATTCTGTCCGTGTAACGCTACGCTATTTTTAATCATTGTAAGTTATGTTCAACCTTTTTAATTTAATTTCTCGTAGCTAAGTTATTATTATGCTTATTTAATCCGAAGTAATCATGATGTTGGGCTAATTACTAAAATTGGGTAATTGGGCTTTGTACCATAATTGGGGTTTGGACAAAAGAACGACACTTGTGGAAATTTGACTATGGGCTATTAATGGGTTTTATATTAACTAAACAATACCTTGTTAATTTAATATACAAACTTATAATTCGACGTATTTATATATAACCACATACGCTTGACTGGGTACGGTGGGCGGGATATCTATAAATACCAATAATTATTCATTTTACCGGACACGGAACTGGATTAATAGTTAATAGACTTGTTGAAACAGGGGTGAATTACATTCAAGGGTAATTGGTGTAATTGTTAACAAAGTAGTAAAACCTTGGTTTACACGCAGTCGATAACCTGGTGTATTCATTAAACAAAGTATTAAAACCTTGTTACAATTCGAATCCCCAATTAGTTGGAATATTTGACTTTGGGAATAAGAATAATTTGACAAAGGCTTTCGCTCTTTATATTTATGACTGATGGACTATTATGGACAAATCCGTATGGACATATTAAATAATCCAGGACAAAGGACAATTAACCCATGGGCATAAAACTAAAATCAACACGTCAAACATCATGATTACGGAAGTTTAAATAAGCATAATTCTTTTATTTCATATTTAATTTCCTTTATTTTATATTTAATTGCACTTCAAATTATCGCATTTTATTTATTGTTATTGTATTTAATTGCACTTTTAATTATCGTACTTTTTAATTATCGCAAGTTTATTTTATCGCATTTTTATTAATCGCAATTTCATTATCGTTATTTACTTTACACTTTAAATTAAGTCTTGTATTTATTTATTATTTTACATTTGGTTTTAACTGCGACTAAAGTTTTAAAATCGACAAACCGGTCATTAAACGGTAAAAACCCCCCTTTATAATAATAATATTACTTGTATATATATTTGTATTTTTATAAAAGTAAACTAATATAGCGTTAAGCTTTGTTTATAAAGATTCCCTGTGGAACGAACCGGACTTACTAAAAACTACACTACTGTACGATTAGGTACACTGCCTATAAGTGTTGTAGCAAGGTTTAAGTATATCCATTCTCTAAATAAATAAATATCTTGTGTAAATTGTATCGTATTTAATAGTATTTCCTGCTAAAATTAATAGTATTTTTATACCACTCTGCTAAAACATCATATATTATATAATTAGTAAATATGATATAATTAATAAACTGTAACATTAATATATTAAATGTAATTACAAGTTGAAAATATAATTGTATAATATTATTATTACTTTTATTATTATTACTAAATATTAATATCAATAAAGGTAATATTAATATCATTATTCTAACATGAAAAATAGAATACATATAACTTGTTATACCTTTATATCACTTGTATTATTAGATATTATAATCATTAGCATGGTTATAATTGTTGATATTATCATTAGTGTTATTATTATTATTATTACTAATACTATCATTAACATAATTAATACTATTATCATTATAGATATTATTGGGTATAATTATTAAGTATTATTAGTATTATTATACGAATTGTTATTGGTATCATTAATAACATTATTTTTACTAAACTTACTAAAATCATTATTATTGTTAATAACATCATATTGTTATTACTAATAATATTATTATCATTAAAAAATATTATTACTATTATCATTTATATTATTACTATCATTATTAGAAATTAAAATTTTAATTATTGTTAGTATTAATATTATCATATTATTATTTGTCATTTATTATTATTAGTCTTTATTAATAACATTATTATTAATAATATTATTAATATTATTATTATTAATACTATTAATATAATTATACTAGTTATTTATCAAAAATAATAATTACGTATACTTAATCAGATATATAATCAATATATATAAATACTGAGTTATATAAATACATATACCTATATAAAATATTGATATACGTATATATAAATACTTATACGAATATTATATATATATAAATACCGTATACACATATATAAATACAAATAAATTACGTTTTCAGCTTTCTATCTTTATCAGACTGTGTTATGATTTGTTTCTTTGCTTACAAACTGGTGCAACGATGTCAATTAAGTCATATTAACAAACAAATTCGTACAAATTAGTGTCAATTTATATTTCTGTTCATTTAAATTATTATCTGATTGAACATAAAGATGTCGTCTAAGTTTGCTTTAACACCAAATCGATTCCAGTTGTAAGTGATGCCAACTGATTCCACATTATCAGCTATCACTCACACAAACCTCTCACAACTTTTATTCAATCGAATTAAACCAGAAAAAAACTTAAGAACACAGGTACTACCCTGTTCTTGGTTCATTTTATCAATAGCTCAAAAACGAATCGATTTTTAAAATCTAGAAATTCAGTTAAGTTAGGAATCCTTCGTTTAAACTGCTTGCAAAGTTTCAAAACTCAATTTTTCATATCAATCTTGAATTTCGGAGTCAAAGTTTTCGAGTGAAAAAGTCAACAAAGGTTCTTCAATCAAATTCGAGTTATCTGTTGTGTTTCAAGCTAAATTAAAGATTCAAAAAGTTTATGATAACGATTTGGTACCTTTTTCATGTAGGATTCATTGCCTATAACAGCCTCTAATTTAAAAATCGATTCTTGGTTCATATCGTGTTCTTTAGAGTCTGTTCCTATTATTTTTTTATTTTTTTTATTTTCTTTTCTGTTTTAATTAAACTGATCATCTCTTATCGTCCTGTTTCGATCTTCTATTCAAACTTTAAGAGAAAAACTAGATGATATGAATTTGGTTTTATTTGGTCGACTGGGTAATTGAGAAGAAGGAGAAGAAACAGAAATAAGAACAGAAAACGGGTTATAAATGTTTGCGTGGCATTAAATTCAGAAAAACAATAGGTTTTAAATTATTATTTTACTCTTATTAAAACTAACATTATTATTATTATCAATATTATCTATATTTTTATTAATAAAATAATTATGATTACTAAAATAAAAGTTTTAACGACGTTATTAAGATTATAAGTATAAAAATAAAGATCTTATATATATAAATATACTTAGTACACCTAACTTAACTATATTAACATTTATATATATAAAATGAAAATATAAATAAATAATGAAACTTATAAATTAGTATATATTTATATAAATAACATCACTAATAATATATATATATATATATATATATATATATATATATATATATATATATATATATATATATATATATATATATATATATATATATATATATATATATATATATATATATATATATATATATATATATCCGAATACAAGAATAAGTTTTAATACATATATGAATGATATAGGTTCGTGAATCCGAGGCCAACCCTACATTTGTTCAATGACGTCATATGTATTTTTACAACAAAATACAGTATTGTGAGTTTCATTTGCTCCCTTTTTAAATGTTTTTGCAATATATATTTTTGGAACTGAGAATACATGCGCTGCTTTTATAAATGTTTTACGAAATAGACACAAGTAATCGAAACTACATTATATGGTTGAATGGATCGAAGCCGAATATGCCCCTTTTAAACTTGGTAGCCTAAGAATTAGGGAACAGACCCCCTAATTGACGCGAATCCTAAAGATAGATCTATTGGGCCCAACAAGCCCCATTCTGGAATTTGGAATGCTTTAGTACTTCGAAATTATCATGTTCGATGGGTGTCCCGGAATGATGGGGATATTCTATATGCATCTTGTTAATGTCGGTTACCAGGTGTTCAATCCATATGAATGAATTTTAAACACTTGCGAGTGTATGATTATTGAATAAATGAAATCTTGTGGTCTATTAAAATGATGGAAATGATTGATTATGATAAACTAATGAACTCACCAACCTTTTGGTTGACACTTTAAAGCATGTTTATTCTCAGGTATGAAAGAAATCTTTCGCTGTGCATTTGCTCATTTTAGAGATTTTGCTTGGAGTCATTCATGGCATATTTCAAAGACGTTGCATTCGAGTCGTTGAGTTCATCAAGATTATTATTAAGTCAATTATAGTTGGGATATATTATGAAATGGTATGCATGCTGTTAACTTTTGATGTATTGAAAGTTTGTCTTTTAAAAACGAATGCTGTGTTTGTAAAATGTATCATATAGAGGTCAAGTACCTCGCGATGTAACCAAATGTAATGTATTCATCCAGATGGATTAGGACGGGTCATGAAAGTTGGTATCAGAGTGGTGGTCTTAGCGAACCAGGTCTTGCATTAGTGTGTCTAACTGATAGTTGTTTAGATGCATTACTGAGTCTGGACTTCGACCGTGTCTGCATGTCAAAAGTTTTGCTTATCATTTCTAGTCGGAAATCATCTGCTATTCATCCTTAGAAAATTACCTGCTTATCATTCTTAGTCTAGACACATCTTACTACATTGACTGCATGAATAGTGTATAGAAAAAATGCATATCTTAGCGTATCTGTTGCTATAGACTGCCTGACATATGCCGTAAATTCCTCCGTAATCTACGAAATCTTTGCTCTATATATATAGATATTCTATGTAATTAGAATACCACACGATAGCCGAAAAATCATTTCATATCGAAAAATCCTTTATTCAATCGTACGAAATGGAATTCGTCATTAGTTCAAGTCACTCGAATTCCAAAATGGAATCCCATTCAAGCTCCGAAAGCAGTGTGACCGGAATGGATCAACCAATCAGCCATCATCTATTTTGGATGAATTGGGGATGGGTTCGTAGCCTTCTCAATTATTGGAGACAAGAAGAAGGTGATCTCTTCCATCTACCACATTGCCCTCTTGGCGAAGAACCTGAAGCATTTACCGGCGAACCTGTCCGAAACACCATTTTCTCTCTCATTTCCAAGTATCTCGTCACGATTATATACTACATCAAATTCTAGATTTTATTTATCCACTCATCCAAACCGACAATCACCCCGGTGTAATAGAAGAAGTCAACGAGCTTCACGCTCGGGTAGTGGCTTTGGAGAATATGGTGCAAAGATTACAAACACCAGCAGCAGCACCAGTAGCATAACCAATGCCACCATCATCAACGCCAACAGTACCATTACCACCTCCAACCACAACCGCATCGTAAACCTCAACTTCACAATCTGTCCCACGAGCATCAACATCATACGCACCATAGATACCAAGGAGTACCAACAACAATAACTGACAAAGTATTAACTCATAACTTCAATGGAGAAACATTCCGCGGTGATTATATAATCTCTAAAGTCTTAGAGATTATCTAATCTAGCCCTAACCATAAATCAGTTAAGTGAACCAAAATGATAGAAGGAAGAGTAGAAACCCTGACAAAAATGATGTGTGATTAACAAACTAAACTTGTTTTACCAACATCATCAACAATATCGTCAGCATCACCAGCATGGTCAGTGCAGACAGCATCAGAATCAACAACACCTATAACATCACAAACTCCGTCAGTTCAAGAATCACTGTGGACATCATTACGAATCAATAACGCGTATATGGTATCAACGAGTTATGAAGAATTAACTCATTCCATCTGAAGAAATTATATGTATATATATATATATATATATATATATTTTGAAATAAAAATAAATCTTTCCGTGCTAAGATATTGTGTGTGAATCTTAACTACTCGGTTAATTCATATTACAAATATGCAATATTGTACGTCTTTTGGCCGCAACTTAACCATCGTTAACTACAATCTCTGTCTCAATTCAACAAATTTCAATTCATAATAAATCAAGTATATATTTGATTTCACACTTTCATCATCGATGTACCCAAAACTTTTCAGATACCATCATTCGTACTTTGCGAAGTTCACAAGAATTTAACAAAAACCAACATCACGCCTCAACAAATAACGAAGTATTGATTCATAATTTCAATATTATTGAAGAAATACTTATGTAATCTCTAAAGCCTTCAAGGGATTATTCAATTCTAGTTCCAACCGTAAATCGAATGAGTTTAATTTAGTATTAACTCATTAAAATCTATGTTACATCTGAAGAGAATATATACATATATATTTTCATAAAGACTGTAATAAAATTCTTTTGTACAAAATATTAATTGTGAAATTTTTTTAACGGGTAGGTAATACCCGAGATATATATATATATATATATATATATATATATATATATATATATATATATATATATATATATATATATATATATATATATATATTCACAATTAATATGTTACATTTTTTGAATCTGATTAAGCAAATTATCAACTATACTTCCTACTTTCACAATGATATACATTCTTTCATAGAAATCAAAACAACCATACTCATTCAAACCCAATTACATATTCTGATTTTGAAACCTCAGAATTCAATTCGAGATATAACCGGTATCATCACTTTTAGATTCTTACATCTTTTAAAGCTATACTTTGACTTCAAAACTGTGTTAGAACATCAAATGTATATTAACGATTACAATATGTGTTCAAACCCTTCAAAAATTTCTGAAGACACTTCAAATAATGATCAATTGAGATGATGATCCAACCACATATTACCCACAGTTATGTACTTAAAAAGCTCTCGAAATCAAAGTCATAATTCAACACATATCTGTGTCAAATCCTTTGGCATTTATTAGCAAAAATGACTTTTCAATTCTTTTCCAAAGTAGTCAGTTTTGTCACAGCTCCAGCAAGTCAACTTCGACTCTTCATTCGACGCAACCTTATTATAACCCTGATATATATGCGTGCTCTTTTATTGTTACTGGGGAACCTTTCATATTCCACCACATTAGCAATAAACTTATTCACAACATCACTAATCTTTAACCTTTCGAAGAATCATTATATTTACCGAAACCCCATCATTTACTCATTCGTATCTTGTAACGAGAATTGCCATACGAATCATCAAGAATTAACAATCAGTATTTTGAAATCTCGTAGTATGTCTACGCCAACAGTTATATGTGTATATATAACGTTTATCGTCTGGACTTAATTTGAATGTGAAGTTTCTGAAAAACACTCCGAACTACGAATTGGTTCTCCGAAAATGGAAAAAATGCTGATGAAGCAGCAAAAATTATAAACGACTTTAACAGTAAAAGTTTGATGATAATGAATAAGTGTGCTGGCAAAGCGCAGAAAAAGAAAAGTCTTGAAACTGGAAACCGGATTGAGCAAAGTATGAAGGAGGCTGTGGACAAATCAAAAAGACTGAACCTGACTTCAAAGGATCCAAATGATTCAGTACCTGCTGAAGTCATTAACGAATGCCTTGCTCCTGACTCTAAACCCCTGCGGACAATATTCTTCGTCATCCTCTGATATAAGAAATTCTAAGATATCATCGTATCTTTCATTATAAATATCCTCCATATTTCTGAAGATATTTTCTTAATTATTCTTATCTGAAATCATTTACCTCTTCGCGCTATCTATATTACATCATAAAAGAAACTATTTTAGTTCTAAATTCTGAAACATTCGAGTTTAAAATAGGAATATTTTTTTTTAAAGTAGTGTTGGGAGCTGAAGCATGAGTTAGTATAATATAATGACACTTGATCAACGTGATTATATTACAGTAAGTCATGCTGAGTTTCTAATGGAACGTGATGATTCACAGATTATAACGTCACCATGTGCCATGTTCCTGACTCTTACATTCTACCTAATCTATAAACATATCAAGAACATATTTTCTTGATAGTCCTATCTTTTCCCTTGAATTCTAGTAATTTGACAAGTTAGACTGTGCTATTACCATTTCTTTCTTAGAACATTAGTCATGTTTATTAAACTTCATACCTACGAATTCTGGACCATTACATACGGTGCTTAATCGCAAGAAGAGGAAACGAAAGAATAAAGCTCTGAAATAGAAATAAGAGTGTAAATCGTAGTAAATAGGAGAGGACATTAACTGTGGATGTCAATGATTATAGAAAGACAGAAGCAGGGACTCCAAAATAAAAAGGAAGATATAAAGCCCAACAACAACTCAGAAGTTTACAAACCGTGTATATCGATGCGTATAGCAATATAAAGACACGGGAGAACTAAAAACACTATAAACCCAAGAGTATAATAGAAGTTAATAGATTCCTCCGGCGGTAGATGAAAGAGAAGAATGACAGATATGAAAGTTAGGAGTATATCAAGAATCAGAACTGGATGGAGCATATTGACGAATGCTTTAAAGTATGAATTGAGGGGGGAAGAATATAAGGTGTGAGTTATGGAAATAAGGAAACGAAGGGGGTGGATTTATAGTGAAATATCCGATAGAGCAATCAAACCAGATTATCGCAATTAACCAAAGATGATCCTAATTCCCTTAATTACCGAAGAATCAAATCTTATTACGAAGACTTCTTCTAAATCCCTTGAACTCTGGAAATCAATCATGTCTACATCAAAAGATATGACCAAACTTTACTTTTCTTATTTCATTCTTTTGTGATAACTTCGTTCATACGCTTCGAATAATCGAATTGTTTTATTTATATTACTCAATGGTGACAAAACTCTATCTATCAGCTTATATTCGTCATGAAAATATTTTTATTGTTAGCCATGACGACCTCACTCAAATTTCGGGACGAAATTTCTTTAACGGGTAGGTACTGTGACGACCCGGAAATTTTCGACCAAATTTAAACTTAACCTTTATATGATTTCGACACGATAAGCAAAGTCTGTAATGTTGAGTCTAAAATTTCTTGAACTGTTTACATGGATACATTTAACCTTTAACTATTCCCCACGATTCACGAACAAATGTGTGTAAATAAATATGTAATTATAAATATAAGCGTATATATTAATTTGAATTAAATAAAATTTAATAAGATGAAGTGTAAATTTAATGTATTATGCAGAATAATAAAACTGTTATGAATCTAATTATATATATATATATATATATATATATATATATATATATATATATATATATATATATATATATATATATATATATATATATATATATATATATATATATATGTTATACATAAGTAGTATTATATATATTGTAAGATATATAAAAATTTATAAAGATTAAATATTCAATATAGATTATTTTATAATATATATTATATAATTAGCAAATATGATATAATTAATAAACTGTAACATTAATATATTAAATGTAATTACAAGTTGAAAAATATAATTGTATAATATTATTATTACTTTTATTACTAAATATTAATATCAATAAAGGTAATATTAATATCATTATTCTAACATGAAAATAGAATACATATAACTTGTTATACCTTTATATCACTTGTATTATTAGATATTATAATCATTAGCATGGTTATAATTGTTGATATTATCATTAGTGTTATTATTATTATTATTATTACTAATACTATCATTAACATAATTAATACTATTATCATTATAGATATTATTGGGTATAATTATTAAGTATTATTAGTATTATTATACAAATTGTTATTGGTATCATTAATAACATTATTTTTACTAAACTTACTAAAATCATTATTATTGTTAATAACATCATATTGTTATTACTAATAATATTATTATCATTACAAAATATTATTACTATTATCATTTATATTATTACTATCATTATTAGAAATTAAAATTTTAATTATTGTTAGTATTAATATTATCATATTATTATTTGTCATTTATTATTATTAGTCTTTATTAATAATATTATTATTAATAATATTAATAATATTATTATTATTAATACTATTAATATAATTATACTAGTTATTTATCAAAAATAATAATTAGGTATACATAATCAGATATATAATCAATATATATAAATACTGAGTTATATAAATACATATACCTATATAAAATATTGATATACGTATATATAAATACTTATATGTATTATATATATATATATATATATATATATATATATATATATATATATATTCTATCTTTATCAGACTGTGTTATGATTTGTTTCTTTGCTTACAAACTGGTGCAACGATGTCAATTAAGTCATATTAACAAACAAATTCGTACAAATCAGTGACAATTTATATTTCTGTTCATTTAAATTATTATCTGATTGAACATAAAGATGTCGACTAAATTTGCTTTAACACCAAATCGATTCTAGTTGTAAGTGATGCCCACAGATTCCACATTATCAGCTATCACTCACACAAACCTCTCACAGCTTTTATTCAATCGAATTAAACCAGAAAAAAACTTAAGAACACAGGTACTACCCTGTTCTTGGTTCATTTTATCAATAGCTCAAAAACGAATCGATTTTTAAAATCTAGAAATGTAGTTAAGTTAGGAATCCTTCGTTTAAACTTCTTGCAAAGTTTCAAAACTCAATTTTTCATATCAATCTTGAATTTCGGAGTCAAAGTTTTCGAGTGAAAAAGTCAACAAAGGTTCTTCAATCAAATTCGAGTTATATGTTGTGTTTCAAGCTAAATTAAAGATTCAGAAAGTTTATAATAACGATTTGGTACCTTTTTCATGTAGGAATCATTGCCTATAACAGCCTCTAATTTTAAAATCGATTCTTGGTTCATATCGTGTTCTTCAGAGTCTGTTCCTATTTTTTTATTTTATTTTCTGTTTTAATTAAACTGATCATCTCTTATCATCCTGTTTCGATCTTCTATTCAAACTTTAAAAGAAAAACTAGATGATATGAATTTGGTTTAATTTGGTCGACTGGGTAATTGAGAAGAAGGAGAAGAAACGGAAATAAGAACAGAAAACGGGTTATAAATGTTTGGGTGGCATTAAATTCAGAAAAATAATAGGTAGAGCCATGGTTAGAAGGGGTGTCGAGAAGCGAGAGGTCATGGGTTCGAGCCTGGCAATGGCCTATATTTTTTTTAGCACTTGTTTTAAAGGTAGTTACTTTCATTTTTATTATTATTATTATTATTATTATTATTATAATGTTTATGTTTATTATTATTATTATTATTATTATTATTATTATTATTATTATTATTATTATTATTATTATTATTATTATTATTATTATTATTAATATTATTATGATTATGATTATTATTGTTGTTACCATGATTATTATTATTGTTGTTGTTATTAATATTGTTATAAGAATTATAATAATTATTAGTTTTATCATAGTTATAAGTATTATAACAATTATTATTATTATTATTATTATAAGCATTATTAATGTTATTATTATTATTAAATTATCATTTAAGTATTATTATCATTTTTATGATTATGATTATTAATATTATAATTATTACGAAAATAATATAACTTATTATTGTTTTCATAAATATTAACCATAGTATCATTTTAGTACCATTATTGTTATTAGTAGTAACATAAGTATTATTATAATTATGATCATTATTATTATCAATATGACTATTATATTAGTATTGTTATTATTAAAAAGTGTTATCATTATTATCATTTTTGTTAAAATTATTATTTTACTCTTTTTAAAACTAACATTATTATTATTATCAATATTATCTATATTTTTATTAATAAAATAATTATGATTACTAAAATAAAAGTTTTAACGACGTTATTAAGATTATAAGTATAAAAATAAAGATCTTATATATAAATATACTTAGTACACCTAACTTAACTATATTAACATTTTTATATATAAAATGAAAATATAAATAAATAATGAAACTTATATATATATATATATATATATATATATATATATATATATATATATATATATATATATATATATATATATATATATATATATATTTATCCGAATACAAGAATAAGTTTTAATACATGTATGAATGATATAGGTTCGTGAATCCGAGGCCAACCCTACATTTGTTCAATGATGTCATATGTATTTTTACTACAAAATACAGTATTGTGAGTTTCATTTGCTCCCTTTTTAAATGTTTTTGCAATATATATTTTAGGGACTGAGAATATATGCGCTGCTTTTATAAATGTTTTACGAAATAGACACAAGTAATCGAAACTACATTATATGGTTGAATGGATCGAAGCCGAATATGCCCCTTTTAAACTTGGTAGCCTAAGAATTAGGGAACAGACCCCCTAATTGACGCGAATCCTAAAGATAGATCTATCGAGCCCAACAAGCCCCATTCTGGAATTTGGAATGCTTTAGTACTTAAAAATTATCATGTCCGATGGGTGTCCCGGAATGATGGAGATATTCTATATGCATCTTGTTAATGTCGGTTACCAAGTGTTCAATCCATATGAATGAATTTTAAACACTTGCGAGTGTATGATTATTGAATAAATGAAATCTTGTGGTCTATTAAAATGATGGAAATGATTGATTATGATAAACTAATGAACTCACCAACCTTTTGGTTGACACTTTAAAGCATGTTTAATCTCAGGTATGAAATAAATCTTCCGCTGTGCATTTGCTCATTTTAGAGATATTACTTGGAGTCATTCATGGCATATTTCAAAGACGTTGCATTCGAGTCATTGAGTTCATCAAGATTATTATTAAGTCAATTATAGTTGGGATATATTATGAAATGGTATGCATGCTGTCAACTTTTGATGTAATGAAAGTTTGTCTTTTAAAAATGAATGATGTGTTTGTAAAATGTATCATATAGAGGTCAAGTACCTCGCGATGTAACCAAATGTAATGTATTTGTCCAGATGGATTAGGACTGGTCATGAAATCTTAACTGTTTAACAATGGAGCACGAAACAATACCGAATTGAAGTGTCGGCAAGGGATGACTACTCATTCGTTTTTATGAACACGTTTTTCTTTAATTATTTATTTTATTGTCATTATTATATCATATTGTATGTACTAGATGTGGATTTCCACTATAACACCCATATATATATATATATATATATATATATATATATATATATATATATATATATATATATATATATATATATATATATATATACGTATGGATATCATATATCATCACCATCTTATTTTTCCCCCCCTGTGTTTCTATCAAGTAAACCCGCTTCTCCCTTCTATATTCCTTAATCAACCATCCCTTCCTTTACCACCTAGAACACTAACTTCCACCGTCACCCTAGAACCAATGTAAATCGCCATCCACCATCGACTATTCCAGTTTTCCTGTCTTGTCGAGCAACACCATAAACCCACCATCTTCTTCTCCAATCATCACCCACACCAATACCATCGTGAACCACCCAACCATACGCCATCATCAACTTTCTAAAATCACCCTAGATAACTCACCACCTCCAACACCTTCGGCCACCATAACCTCCCACCACCGATTGTTACTTCATGTTTCCATTTATCTTTTTCTTCTTCCTTTTTCTTCATGGCAACCACCACCATATATATATATATATATATATATATATATATATATATATATATATATATATATATATATATATATATATATATATATATATATATATATCTATCTCTCTCTCTCTCTCTCATGTCTTGCTGTTGCAATCGTTATTGTTTCTGTGTTGTTCGAATCACCACCCCACAACCACCACCGTAAAATCTACACAACTGCTACTCCAGCGAGTTATATTTTTTTCTCTCGATGAACAGCTGTTCGGCCAAGCTGCCGTACCTAAACTAAATGATGCTTAATTAAAATGGTGGCGAGAAGAAGGAAGGAACGGAAATGGATGGTGACGACATCAATGGAGAAAATGATACATGACGTGTGATTAGATATTGAGCTGTAAAGGAAGTGACAGCTTCTTGTTTCATTGCTTTTTTTTTCCCATTGACAAAAGAAGATAAAATAAATCAGGTTATCTAAATTAAAAATGAATTAGTGGACTAAATGAGCTCTTATTAGATTGAGCTGCAGGCCTTTAACTTATGTGATGGGCTGGGAGTACTTTGGTGCATGTGGGCAAGATGGACTTAGTATATTGATAAGGGGGCTTTTGTGTTCTAAAATGATTAAATGAAGTTTATGATTCTTTGATAATTTAGTAGTGATGATTATGATGGTAGACGTGAACGAGATGACATGATGATTAGATGATGATCATGAGAATGATAATGAAGATGATGATGATAATGCTTTGAAGAAGATGACGATTATGGTAGTATTGTGATAAAACCGTTTTCTTTCATGTTAAATAAATCACGGTGCAAGTTAAAACAAGAAAGCATGTTGTGGCTCAACGGTTTGGGTGAGTGTATATTGAACGAGAGGTCTTGGGTTCGATTCAAAACGACATTTTTTTTCTTTCTATTATTATGAAGAAGAAAAAGGCAGAGAATTAAGAGTTATAGGAAATTGGGTATCATTTATTTCAGAAACATAGTAGACAGACAGATGGTTAAGCGTGTTGTGTGATTTGCGTGAGGTCTCAGGTTCGATCCCGGACTGAGGCAGTTTTATATTTTTGGAAGCTTACACTCTTAAGGTAGTATTCTAATTATTATTATTATAAACATAACTATTATTATTATTATACTAGCTAGTACTAATATTGATATTTTGATTTTTATTATTATTTTATCATTATCATTAAAAGTATCATTTTTAATATTATCATTATTATTACTAGTTTTATCATTATTAATATTGCTATCATTAATATTATTATAATTATTATTTTTACAAACAAAAGAAATTTATATAAAGATATATATTTATTAAGTATATCATAAGTATACTAATATTAGATTTTTTTAATATATCAATTAATATAATATTATTTATATTAGTATCACATTTATTAAAGTATATATATCATATAATCATATAAGTATTATAACAAATTTTAAAGATTAATATAATTATATATAAGGATATTAATCTATATATATTATAAAAACATATAAACTTAGTTGATTAATATTATAATGAGTTAATATATATACTTGATATAGGCTCGTGAATCCGAGGCCAACCTTGCAAATTGTTCAGTTCCGTCGTATGCATATTTTTACTACAAAATATCGTATTGTGAGTTTCATTTGCTCCCTGATTAATTGCTTTTGCAATATATATTTTTGGGCTGAGAATACATGCGCTGCTTTTATGTTTGACGAAATAGACACAAGTACTTAAAATATATTCTACGTTGAGTTGTACCACTTTGCATATCTTCCCTAATAGCTTGGTAACTAATATTTACATGTTGGAAGAACATGTAAGCGTGAATCCTATTGATAGATCTATCGGGTTTGACCACCCCAACCGGGCTATTCGCTCTAGTATCGTAAACGGTTGCATAGTACTTCGTTTTTACTACACTTGGTACAGTGTAGGGAGATTTCATAATAAAGGGAATATGCCACATTAATTGTTAAGTATGGTTACCGAAGCGCTCAACAACTTATAGAATACTTTTATACACTTGCGAGTGTACATATATTTATAAACGGAAATCTTGTGGTCTATTAATATATTAAAATGATTGTTATGATAAACCTATGAACTCACCAACCTTTTGGTTGACACTTTTAAGCATGTTTATTCTCAGGTATGAATGAAATCTTTCGCTGTGCATTTGCTCATTTTAAAGATATTACTTGGAGTCATTCATGGCATATTTAGGTCATTACCTCACAATGGGACCAGATGTTGATGACTTCGTCCAGGTGGATTAGGACGGGTCGTCACATGAAATGCGGCTTCCTACTCAAAAGTTCATTCGTACTTCTTCCCTTTATGTGTTAATACTGTAAATGGTTTGGCTATCTGTGAAAAATCTTGAATAAACCTTCTGTAATAGCCAGCATGTAATGCCCCGTACAAAACCATCGTGTACAATTCGTCAACAACAGGATCTTTACACGGTCAAACACTACATGCTATTTGAAAACCAGTTTTGTATTCATAAAAAGATAGCGTTTACAAAAGATAACATGCTTACTAGAAGTGTTAACATAAGTATGTGACCCACAGGTCGTTACAAAGCCATTATTTGAAAATAACATAAGTTATGAATGTACGATAAAAGTTTCATGGTTGAGACATCTCTAAGTAATGCAGCGGAAAACTAACACAGCAGGTCCATAACAGCAAGTCTATAACACCAAGACAGCAAGTATAACAGCGGAAGCAACATCATCTAAGAACCTGAGAAATACACGCTTAAAAGTCAACACGAATGTTGGTGAGCTATAGTTTGTTTGTAATCAGTAATGTAATGTAGACCACGAGATTTCAGTGCTTCAACCAGCAGTTTAAATCAGTGTTTCAAAACAGTATGAACGTTATATGCTTATCCGTGGGCACCCGGTAACTAACTTAACGTAATAGTAATACCCCCTAAAAGTACACTTGGAGAGTGCATATGTCCTCGAAGTATCAAACACCCGTTAAATGCTAGCGCGACTAGCCCGAGTGGGGATGTCAAACCCTATGGATCCATATCTAATATTCGCGTTCACCGGTTCAAAAACCAATGATTAAACGTTACCGTGCTAAGGGGAAAGTTTATGCCGTTATATAACCCACACATATGTAAAGTTTAAGTACTCGTGTAAAGTAAGTAAAACATAAAAAGCGCATGTATTCTCAGTCCTAAAAATAGTAAAAAGTAGTAAAGAGATGCTATAACTCACAGTGAATAAGCAGTAAAAGTCGATACGAAACATATGCAGGTAGTAAGTCGGTCCGAAAGGTCGTCAACCTAAGTCAAAGGTCACTAGGTCAGTATGTTGTCCCAAAAGGTTAAAAGTGAATAAATTAAGTTTAAGTGTCATCATCGACATCGTCATTATCATCATCATTCATCAACACTAAGGTAAGTTTAACAATAATAGAGATCAAAACAAAAGGCTGACTTCGGACAGCTGTTACGACCTCTATACAAATCGAAAAGACACGTTGTCAGTGGCTATGGCTCCGTATGTGAGTCCTCTAACCGTCGACCAATTTTTAGAACCTGAATCGTCTTCGTTTGACCGTGGCGACAGTTTAAGTGCGAGTAGGTCAGAAATTTTAGCACAACGTTACAAGGGCGTAGTGACTTTCGGAAGGTCATAAATCCTAAACTGTATATCGGATTAAGTCGAGACCTAAATGAAAGGTCATCTACTCGAAACGAACTATCTGAAAATCAGTTTTCCAGAAGCACAGGAGTCTGATCAGACCCCAAAAAATAGAAAACAAGTGCTCCGGTGAGGTTCTTGGTGCTTGATGCTCATCACGGTTGTCATCTTTGATGCTTGTAAGCTTCAAGTGTACAACTCTTTGATGTTTTAGCATCACTTTGACCAAGGTTCAACCATCAACACACAACTAAAAGTAAAATCTATCATTCTACAAGTTTTGAACATCAAGATTGCCTCTTTATTGCATAAATCCAATAAAGCTTCAACCTTTGTCCTTTTTACACAAGTTTATGCATCTCCATCATATGTGATGATGAAGACTTGATCTTTATCATCACAACAAACACAAACAGGTTCCAAGTAAGTGAGATCTACAATAATAACTTAGATCTCAAGTATTAAGAAAACCATAAGCTAGAAAGCTTAGATCTTTACAAGATTAATGAGACCATAAGCTAGAAAGCTAAGTTCTATAACAAAATAATGAAAGTAATGAGGCCATAAGCTAAAAAGCTAAGATCTTTAACATAATAATGAAACCCTAAGCTAGAAAGCTTGGATCTTTAGTGTTCTTGAATATCTTGAAGCATAAAGCTTGGATCTTTAAGATACATGAAGATCATAAACACAAGTTTTGATCTTTATAACAAAACAAAGAAATCACAAGCTAAAACTAACAAGTAAATGAAGATTCCAAGATAGAAAGCTTGAATCTTTCATGTTCTTGAAGGATTTAAACCCAAGTTTGAATCTACAAGATATAACAAGATCAAAAGCTAAAAGCTAGATCCATTAAATGATGATGATGATGTCGTGGATGAGAAGAGGAGAAGAAGAGAAAGAAAAATTTAAAACTTACACTTTTTAGAGTAAGAAAGACTAGAGAGAGAATTAGAGAGTAAGTGTGTGTAATTTGTAAATGAGAGCAAGTGTGAATTGTGAGGAAATAGCTTGGTATTTATAGGAAATGAGGGTGGTGGGGAGGCTCCAAAACCGTGGCCTTTGGGAGGGGACAAAGGGACCAACTTTTGCTTTTTGGTTAATGGTTGTTTAAAGTTAGTGCTTATGTTAGGATCTCATGCAACATTAAGGATAATGCTTAACAAAAATGCTAGTATGTTCCCTCTAATAAATGGACATTTGTCTTTTATTATTATGGGTCACTAACTTATTATAATTGGGCTAATTAAATAGTCCACTAGCTAGTGTGGGGTGGGCTAAGGTCCAACAAGGTAGAAAGTCCAACAAGACCAACTAGTGTGCTCTAGTAAATTACTAAACGTAATTAAGCATCCAAAAACCCTAGTAATTGTTATTATAAAATAACAATTAGTATTTTGTAGTCATAATATTCCGATTATGACCAAAGTTAAACGTGTACCAAGTACATAGCTCGTTTCAAACATCAAGTGACACCAACGGTCGTAAAAGCATTCAAGGATCAAGTTAAGTGATTACACACTTAATAGCACGTTGTAGGATATTAACCAAAGTAATTAATCATTAAATAAGATCCCATAGCATAAACTAGCTCAGTACGCACATATACGCAGTTTCGTAAAAGCACAAAGCACAAAAGCAATTCGAAAAAGCCGGGTCGTTACATTACCCACCTGTTAAAGAAAATTTCGTCCCGAAATTTTGAGGAGTGACCAACAATGGTACCGTATTTGCATAAGAATGAGTGTATCAAAGTTTTGAGAGACTCGAGGGCTCAGAAGTGAGTTATTTGTCTTGAAAGGTGCTTGGGCGTATAAAAGTAAGAATAGGTATATGCCATTAATTAAGTCTCTTGTCCTAAGAGATCAACAAATTGATTTTGTTTCTGGTTAACATGTGTATGTCATCTGAATATATGCCCACAAAAGGAAAGATAATGTTTTTAGCCCTACAGGCATCTTCAGTAAGCTGGATGCATGAAATGCATCATGAATGTTACCAAACTCATTTAAAACATTGAGCGCTTATGTCGCAATACAAAGCTGACAGGTAGAATGGAAAATATGGTGATCACAACCATGCGATTTGATGTCTAGATAGTGTTAGCCACAGATTTTACTAACCCCTTGATTTCGGAAGGAGACCATAGACATAAAAAACCCGATATTTAAGAACATTTCATTTGACTAAATGAATTGAAATTTTAGCTGAAAGTGACCAATCGGACTTATATGCAATGCAAGCCATAATTATTCATAGTGTCTTCAGGACGGTCTGAACGAACAATGAAGGATATCACCCACTTTTCCATACTGCAGGTGAACTCATCCTTAGATGGAATGAAATCACAGTTCCATAATGTAACTTTATCCTTTAAGTTACATGTTGAAGTTAGGGTTAACATTAACTAGAACAACATATAGTTGTAACCAATGAAGGAAGGAATATGTAGAGTAACCACATCAGTGTCGTAGATGTTGTAAGCGATCCCCTTCCAAGAGGATAACAAGATTCATAGATTCTCAAAGTATCTTATATTACATTTTCGAAAGAAAATCGCACGAAAGGTGTGATCTTTGAACGAGAGTGAACTCTTCGAGCGGTTAGTTCTGAATTTATCCTTATACTTAAGGGGATGCGCAGATGAGAAGATATGTGGACCCTAGGCCATAAATAATGGTTTTCTCTGAGTGAAAATAATCTCAAAAATGATTCTTGTACCTCAACATACTGATTCATAGAGATGATGTTTATGAGGGTATTGCGTTTAGTCGTGAAATATTGAGAGTAGAAACCCGCCTAGTGCCTTTCCTACAATAGGGTGATCACTGAGTGTTTCCCAGAAAACTGATTTATCGTCTCGCGTTTTTGCTAAGTCTAACCTTAAAAGGAACATTTTATGAGCGTAAGGACTTCCTAACAAATTTTTATAAACTGCCATCTAAAGTGGCTTAAGAGTTTTTAACAAAGATCTTAATAGTAAGCTTTGTCCCTAACGAAGGGCGAGAAGAAGTGTGATCCACACATGGTGTAGTCCAATACGAAAACCTTTAATAAAGTCAACCAAGGAAGTTTTGAAAGGCCTTTAAACGTGTGATGCGACAACAAAAACGGAATGAAGTTCCTAGTAAATTTAGAAGTATGTACAACGTGTACCATTTTGCACAAAACTATTTGACTTAAGTTGAACAACTCAATAAATGAGCGATTTTTAAACGATTTGAAGGTATAACTTAGTATGTACTAACCCAAAATGATTAAGGGTAAATTTATTAACTTAATTATATACATACGTATATGGTTTTATAAATCGCATAAGTGACAGAAAAATTTTATTACTTTCATTTGCCCCTAAATCTCGTGAGGACCGCACAAATAAGCAACGTGTAAAAATTTTGATAAACATAGCTTTTCGTATTTCAGAGGTTACGAGTTGAAAAAGATCGAGTGAAAAATCTTTGAATCATCGGTTGACCTGTTACTAAGTAATGAAAACTAATGAATTAAAGGTAGTTTTGAAAATTATCATGACATAAGTCTTGGGGGAAAAAATGTTCACGTGCAAAGCCGTTGCTAAAAAGTGAGGTATGAAGGATAGAGCATGGGGATGAGAGGTTAATCACTTCTTGACTTTGCAAAATGCCAAACAGGTTATGACTAATACTAAAGTCGGAATACTGATGGTGTTAATATCGCTAGATGAGAATCTCTTGGAATAAGTCAGGACTTAGAGTTATGTAAGAAAGAGCATCGTTCAAACAGGTGTGGCAAATAAGATCCTTGGGGTAACGCAATAGCTTTGAATGGTTTAAGTGTTAGTGGATGCCCGAAGGGTCTGCATGACGTGGTAGTAAGTGCCTTCATCACATACACACACACATGAATTTCTCAATTTTGACGGTTTTCAGTCTTCATGATGACTTGGATACGAATAAGTAACAAAAATTTTATATAATAAGCAACGAAAATTTTATAGAAATCGTTTTAGGTGACAATGTAAGAAAAGAAACGAAGTTCTTTAGTAACTAGAGTTATGTACAACATGTACTATTCTAAGTAAAATATCTTTTGGATAAAAGATTTGATTTGTAAAAGTGAAAGTAAAATTTCATATGTACTAGTCAAAAATAAGTAATTATTTACTTTATTATGTATAACATATACGATTTCAAAAATTTGCACGAATGGCGAATAAAATAAATTTATTTTTATAAAACTTTGAAAGGATCGCACAATAAAATAGTGTGTGTAAAATTTTGGCAAACAAAATTTTCATATTACGGAGGTTACAAGTTGGAAAAAGATTGATGAGAATCGAGTAAAAGACTTTTGAAACTTTCGGGTGATATTTGACCAAAAAATGTTACGAAGTAATGAAAACTGTTGAATTTAAATGTGGTTGATGACTATTAGTGGGGCATAAGTCCTTTGACCAAAAATGCTTAAGTACGAAGTTGTTGCTTATGAGAGAGATACGAATGGGAGAGTATGAGGATGAGAATTAACTACCCATTGATTTTGGAAATTTTGAACTGGTATGACTAATATCAACGTAAGAGGGATGATGGTATGATTATTATCGAATAAGAAATCTCCCGGGATAAGTTAGGATTCAGAGTCGCGTAAGAATGAGTATCAAATAAGATTCTCGGGTAGTTTTTAATATAGAATCTGAATCGCTGAAGTGACGGGATACAATTTCCTTTATGTATCGTTGTGAAAGTTTATCTATTGCATCGGTTTCTTTTATTGCTAGAGGCTGAGCAGATTTGGTGAGGCGGTCAACAGTAACCCAGGTAGTTGAAATGTCCCGTTCATATTGATTATAAACATTCCATATTAATTGATTTCGTCGCGAGGTTTTAACCTCTATATGAGACGTTTTTCAAAGACTGCATTCATTTTTAAAACAACCATAACCTTTATTTTATCGATAAAGGTTTAAAAAGCATTACGTAGATTATCAAGTAATGATAATCTAAAATATACCGTTTACACACGACCATTACATAATGGTTTACAATAAGAATATATTACATCAAAAAAATAAGTTTCTTGAATGCAGTTTTTACATAATATCATACAAGCATGGACTCCAAATCTTGTCCTTATTTTAGTATGCAACAGCGGAAGATCTTAATAATCACCTGAGAATAAACATGCTTAAAACGTCAACAAAAATGTTGGTGAGTTATAGGTTTAACCTATATATTATCAAATCATAATAATAGACCACAAGATTTCATATTTCAATATACATCCCATACATAGAGATAAAAATCATTCATATGGTGAACATCTGGTAACCGACATTAACAAGATGCATATAAGAATATCCCCTGTCATTCTGGAAAATCCTTCAGACATGATAAAAACGAATTCGAAGTACTAAAGCATCCGGTACTTTGGATGGGGTTCGTTAGGCCCAATAGATCTATCTTTAGGATTCACGTCAATTAGTAGATCGGTTTACTAATTCTTAGGTTACCAAGCAAAAGGGGCATATTCGGCTTCGATCATTCACCCATATAATGTAGTTTCAATTACTTGTGTCTATTTCGTAAAACATTTATAAAACTGCATGTATTCTCATCCCAAAATATTAGATTTTAAAAGTGGGACTATAACTCACTTTCACAGATTTTTACTTCGTCGGGAAGTAAGACCTGGCCACTGGTCAATTCACGAACCTATAACAAATATGTACATATATATCAAAGTATGTTCAAAATATATTTACAACATTTTTAATACGTTTTAATGTTTTAAATATTTTCAGTCAGCTGTCCTCGTTAGTAACCTACAACTAGTTGTCCATAGTTAGATGTACAGAAATAAATTGATATATATTATCTTGACCCAATCCACGACCAAGTGTATACACGTCTCAGGCTAGATCACAACTCAAAGTATATATATTTTTGGAATCAACCTCAACCCTGTATAGTTAACTCCAACATTACTGCATATAGAGTGTCTATGGTTGTTCCAAATAATATATATAGATGGGTCGATATGATATGTCAAAACATTTGCATACGTGTCTATGGTATCCCAAGATTACATAATATATTAGAATACATGTATAATACAATATAAGTTAGCTAGGATATGATTTGTGTAGAATTGTTACAATATTTTCCGTAGCTACAACAATCAAAAAATATCCAATCTTGTTTTGCCCATAACTTCTTCGTTTGAAATCCGTTTTGAGTGAATCAAATTGCTATGGTTTCATATTGAACTCTATTTTATGAATCTAAACATAAAAAGTATAGGTTTATAGATGGAAATATAAGTTACAAGTCATTTTTGTAAGAGGCAGTCATTTCAGTCGAAAGAACGACGTCTTGATGACCATTTTAAAAAACATACTTCCACTTTGAGTTTAACCATGATTTTTGGATATAGTTTCATGTTCATAAGAAAAATCATTTTCCCAGAAGAACAACTTTTAAATCAAAGTTTATCATAGTTTTTAATTATCAAATCCAAAACAGCCCGCGGTGTTACTACGATGGCGTATGTCCGGTTTTACGGTGTTTTTCGTGTTTCCAGGTTTTAAATCATTAAGTTAGCATATCATATAGATATAGAACATGTGTTTAGTTGATTTTAAAAGTCAAGTTAGAAGGATTAACTTTTGTTTGTGAACAAGTTTAGAATTAACTAAACTATGTTCTAGTGATTTCAAGTTTAAACCTTCAAATAAGGTAGTTTTATATATATGAATCGAATGATGTTATGAACATCATTACTACCTCAGGTTTTGTGGATAAACCTACTAGAAATGAGAAAAATAGATCTAGCTTTAAATGATCCTTGGATGGCTTGAAAGTTCTTGAAGCAGAATCATGACACGAAAACAAGTTCAAGTAAGATTTTCATTCGAAATAAGATTGTTATAGTTATAGAAATTGAATCAAAGTTTGAATATGAGTATTACCTTATATTAAAAAGATATCTTACTGCAAATAATAAAGATTTCTTAAGGTTGGATGATTACTTTACAAGATTGGAAGTAAGCTAGCAAACTTGGAAGTATTCTTGATTTTATGAAACTAGAACTTATAGAATTTATGAAGAACACTTAGAAATTGAAGATAGAACTTGAGAGAGATCAATTAGATAAAGAAAATTGAAGAATGAAAGTGTTTGTAGGTGTTTTTGGTCTTTGGTATATGGATTAGATATAAAGGATGTGTAATTTTGTTTACATGTAAATAAGTCATGAATGATTACTCATATTTTTGTAATTTCATGAGATATTTCATGCTAGTTGCCAAATGATGGTTCCCACATGTGTTAGGTGACTCATATGGGCTACTAAGAGCTAATCGTTGGAGTGTATATACCAATAGTACATACATCTAAAAGCTGTGTATTGTACGAGTAAGAATACGGGTGCATACGAGTAGAATTGTTGATGAAACTGAACGAGGAAGTAATTGTAAGAATTTTTGTTAAGTAGAAGTATTTTGATAAGCGTCTTGAAGTCTTTTAAAAGTGTAAGAATACATATTAAAACACTACATGTATATACATTTTAACTGAGTCGTTAAGTCATCGTTAGTCGTTACATGTAAATGTTGTTTTGAAACCTTTAGGTTAACGATCTTGTTAAATGTTGTTAACTCATTGTTTATTATATCTAAAGAGATGTTAAATTATTACATTATCATGATATTATGATATATTAATATATCTTAGTATGATATATATACAGTTAAATGTTGTTACAACGATAATCGTTACATATATGTCTCGTTTCGAAATCATTAAGTTAGTAGTCTTGTTTTTTACATATGTAGTTCATTGTTAATACACATAATGACATGTTTACTTATAATTTATCATGATTAAACATAGTGTATCAATATCTTAATATGATTCATATGTATTTAGTAAGACGTTATAACGATAATCGTTGTATATATCGTTTCGAGTTTCTTAATTCAATAAACTCAATTTTATGTATATAACACTTTGTTAAAATACCTAATGAGATACTTACTTATCATAATATCATGTTAACTATATATATAATCATATATATATCATCATATAGTTTTTACAAGTTTTAACGTTCGTGAATCACCGGTCAACTTGGGTGGTCAATTGTCTATATGAAACCTATTTAAATTAATCAAGTCTTAACAAGTTTGATTGATTAACATGTTGGAAACACTTAATCATGTAAATAACAATTTCATTTAATATATATAAACATGGAAAAGTTCGGGTCACTACAGTAGTGTCATGACTGCCTACCGTTTTTTGTAGCTTCGTGATGAAATCCATTATTATTCCTTCCCATTTCCATTGTGGAATTTCGGGTTGTTGTCATGCAACTAATAGGGTTCAACTTCGGGCTACTTCTCTCCTCGTAACCTATTAACGGCTCACCATTCTTGCGAGGTATATGAATGACCTTCTCACTATAAATAACTTTCGCTTTCATCCTTGAAAGCCAGTTCGTTCCAACTATTTCATTAAAGCTTCCTAACTTGATGAGTATTAGGTTAATCCTAAAGTCCATTCCAACTTTTACATCAAGCTTCCTGACTTGATGAGTATTAGGTTAATCTTAAGGTTCATTCCAACTAAATATTATTATACTATCGCGAAAAATTCTATCAACCTTCTCAAATAACATTTGTTTGTGCATAGGTAACTAATCCTTTCCAACTACTTCATTAAAATTTCCAAGTTTGTTGGCATGCGGTCATCTCCAAATGACCCACCTGTTAATTTTAAGGTACTACCTTAAATTATTCCTCTATCTCTGCCAGCTTACCATTAGCTCGTCCTAGAGAATACTTAACTCTCATGGTTGTTAACGGCTTATTAGTCATAACACTAAGGTCCTCAGATATAAGGTTTCTATCGCTCTAGTACTAAACAACTCCGAGACAATAAAACGTTGTGAAGAAATGTACCCTAACTAAAATCAGGATCCATGCGGGTCTCCATAGCTGAGATAACGATTGCTCTACCGCAAGTAAGCCCAACGTTTTTCCTATTTGAGAACTTTTTCCTTAAGTGTCCAGGGTGTCTATATCATTAACAGATTTTTGGGTTATCAATTCTGCAATCAAGGTCCTTCTTGTACAGTATTTGGGCTTAGTGGTTATTCCTACCTCTAACAGACCATAATGCGTATACTCAAGTGGTTCCTATCAAAATTTTCTTTGAATCACTTCATATTCCTTATCTAGTAACATTGGGACTTCTGCATGATTCACTTCAATATAACCACACTGGCCTGACGTCATTATATTGTACTAAATCGTACGTTCATTCCAATATCACTCCATACGGTTAATGTAACGTGATCACTTACAGTTCTACTCAATTTCATTTGTTGGTGCTTTATCTATGCTATCTCAAAACAAAATCTACATAATTAATCTCACGGTTTCTCGGTGTGGGTGCATAGGTTCTGTAGGTCATGCGACAATGCCTAAATGTCCCAAAATTTCATAGCAGTAAAAGCATACAGTGAGTTTACATAGCAGTAAAAGGAAACGGTAGCATGCAGCAAGTTCATACAGCAGTAGAAGTAAGCAGTGGCATGCAATAGTAGTAAGCAGTAACATGCAGTAATATAAAACAGTAGCATGCAGCAGGTTCCGCAGAAACAAGTAAACGAGCAAGTTATAGATTAGTCCTGTTAGCGAATCCTACTCGACTCGGTCAAGACTCACTAATGCAACCTAATTCCCTACAACCAATGCTCAGATACCAAATGTAACGCCCCGTACAAAACCATCGTGTACGATTCGTCAACAACAGGATCTTTACACGGTCAAACACTACATGCTGTTTGAAAACCAGTTTTGCATTCATAAAAAGATAGCGTTTACAAAAGATAACATGCTTACTAGAAGCGTTAACATAAGTATGTGACCCACAGGTCGTTACAAAGCCATTATTTGAAAATAACATAATTTATGAATGCAAGATAAAAGTTTCATGGTTGAGACATCTCTAAGTAATGCAGCGGAAAACTAACATAGTAGGTCCATAACAGCAAGTCTATAACACCAAAACAGCAAGTATAACAGCGGAAGCAACATCGTCTAAGCACCTGAGAAATACACGCTTAAAAGTCAACACGAATGTTGGTGAGCTATAGTTTGTTTGTAATCAGTAATGTAATGTAGACCACGAGATTTCAGTGCTTCAACTAGCAGTTTAAATCAGTGTTTCAAAACAATATGAACAGTATATGCTTATCCGTGGACACCCGGTAACTAACTTAACGTAATAGAAATACCCCCTAAAAGTACACTTGGCAAGTGCGTATGTCCTCGAAGTATCAAACACCCATTAAATACTAGTGCGACTAGCCCGAGTGGGGATGTCAAACCCTATGGATCCATATCTAATATTCGCGTTCACCGGTTCAAAAATCAATGATTAAACGTTACCGTGCTAAGGGGAAAGTTTATGTCGTTATATAACCCACACATATGTAAAGTTTAAGTACTCATGTAAAGTAAGTAAAACATAAAAAGCGCATATATTCTCAGTCCCAAAAATAGTAAAAAGTAGTAAAGGGATGCTATAACTCACAGTGAATAAGCAGTAAAAGTCGATACAAAATGTATGCAGGTAGTAAGTCGGTCCGAAAGGTCGTCAACCTAAGTCAAAGGTCACTAGGTCAGTATGTTGTCCCAAAAGGTTAAAAGTGAATAAATTAAGTTTAAGTGTCATCATCAACATCATCATTATCATCATCATTCATCAACACTAAGGTAAGTTTAACAAGAATAGAGATCGAAACAAAAGGCTGATTTCGGACAGCTGTTACGACCTCTATACAAATCGAAAAGACGCGTAGTCAGTGGCTATGGCTCCGTATGTAAGTCCTCTAACCGTTGACCAATTTTCAGAACCTGAAGCGTCTTCGTTTGACTGTGGCGACGGTTTAAGTGAGAGTAGGTCAGAAATTTCAGCACAACGTTACAAGGGCGTAGTGACTTTCGGAAGGTCATAAATCCTAAACCGTATATCGGATTAAGTCGAGGCCTAAACGAAAGGTCATCTACTCGAAATGAACTATCTGAAAATCAATTTTTCAGAAGCCCAAGAGTCAGATCAGACCCCAAAAACAGCAAATAAGTGCTCCAGTGAGGTTCTTGGTGCTTGATGCTCATCACGGTTCTCATCCTTGATGCTTGTAAGCTTCAAGTGTACAACTCTTTGATGTTTTAGCATCAATTTGACCAAGGTTCAACCATCCCGCTGTTCATATACATAGATTAAGGTACATACTTAATCGTCTGTACGATTATATTTCATTGTCCATGTGATTAAATGACTTCAGTGCTATTTCGATGTGTACGATATGTATATATATAATACATGTATAAGGATATGTTTGACTTAGGAAGGTATTAAGTCAAGTGAGGCTTCGTGGTGAAGTCTAGATTTTCATACGAATCAAGTTTGGGGCATACGAGTTGCGAAATCAATATTTAGTTTTGTTGTCGAAAAAACTGATCAGCCTTAGGCTATTGCCACGCCGCGAAGGCTTTTGCGATGCCGCGATGTTGAACCCAAAACAAGAATCAGGAGTCATGATATGCAGGTCGAAAATCTTGTGCATTCTCGCGCCGCGAGGTTTCTGGTCGCGCCGCGGCATCTCAAGCAAGCCAAAGTCAGTAGGCGTGCTAAGAAGGGTCGGTTTTCCCTTTATATGTCGCGCCGCGACTAATGGGGCCGCGCCGCGGCAGTCCTGTTGGGCTGATTCTGGATTTAGCTCATTTAAGGGGTTTTAAGGGGCAAATTGGTAATTTACACGTGTGACCAGCCATATGACCCCAAATCTTATCCACTTATATATATATATATATATATATATATATATATATATATATATATATATATATATATATATATAACTTAATTTATTTTTTTTCCATTTTCTTCTCCATTTTTCTCTCAAAACACCAAACCCACTTAGATTCAAAGTGAGATTTGGGAGTGAAGAATTTAGAGTTGATCTTTGGAGCAAGAATTAAAGTTGTTCTCCTCGTTCTTAGCTACGAGTGGATATTGTTGGTAAGTCTTAACTCCGTATTTTGATTTTTAGTTAATTTATGGCTAGGGTTTGGCCATTTGGGACTTGTAAGACCCATTTGGGGATTTAATGGGTGGATTTGGATTAATTTGATGTAAGAAAACCCAAATGGTGTTAACCTAGGGTTTGTTCATGTAATTGGGGTTTTGTAAGTGTTAAATTGAGTTGCTAGTCACTAACACACTTGTAAATGATGAAAGCATGTTAAGGGGTTAAGTTTGACCAAGTTTGTGGATATAAGTGTTAAAATGGGTCAAATGAGTCATGGTTGACCTAATTGGGTGAAATGGGTATGAAATACCCTAAGTTTGTGTTAATTGATGATAGTAGGCTCTAATCACTAGCTTTTAGTGATTTATGACGAGTCAAGGCCATTAATGGATGGTTTGGTGGGTATGAGTCATTTAATGCAGTTAGGACATTAAATGCTCAAGAGTGAGTAAGGTGTTTAATTCCACTTGTTGTGTATTGAATGTGTACTTATGTATTAGGTACCTTGCTTGAAGCATTCAGGAGTTATAAATCACCACCGACGTGATAAGGTGAGTGGAATAATTATATGCGTGCATATATGATGTATTTATTTGTGAGGTATGAGTTGTGAAGTGTCGACGTGTTAAGGCACCACTTATCACGTGGCGAGTGAAGTGTCGACGTGTTAAGACATCACTCAGGAGTGAAGCATCGATGTGTTAAGATGCCACTCCGAGAAATGTAACGAGTGAAGTGTCGATGTGTTAAGACACCACTCGGGGTGAAGTGTCGACGTGTTAAGGCACCACCCGGGGTGAAGTATCAACGTGTTAAGATGCCACCCGTGGGGTTAGTGTACGACGTGTTAAGTGCACTAATGGTTGTTATGAACTTCGACGGTCTTTTAACTACCGTTCCCTCGTTCGATTGGTTAACCATGGTTGTGCGTTGTATTGTAGCATATTATATTGTTCGAGTTATATGCTAACCTTATGCTAGCTTGTGTGGTTGGAAGTTTAGTTATTATACTTGTGATGGTATGATTATTTATATTGCTAGAATGTATGCGGTAAATGCGTAAGTAATTGCAAGTAAGTAGGTTGTATATGTATTCGTATAATTGTTGTACTCACTAAGCATTAGCTTACCCCTCTCGTTGTTTATCTTTTTAGATGCAGGTACAGATAGGGGAAAAGGGGTTGTTGGGCACTAGGTGTTCCTTGGTGATTCTTGTTGAAGCTTTTGAAGTTGGCCTAGTGTTTTGTGTAGTTTAGCCCCCAAACCATGCTCGAGGTGTTGTTTGGATTAAAACTACCGTTGTGAATGGGGCAAACTTGTATTACATTAGTTAAGGGCCTTCGTGCCGTTTGTAAACATTTAATTGTGATATTATTTGAATGGGTTACATGTAACCGTTTAATTGGGCGCTAATGGCTTGTTATTTTAAAAAAAAAAATTATCGTATGGAATACGGGTTGGGTTGTTTTAAGTGGTATCAGAGCACGGTCCAAGGGATTTAGGTGACTTGAGATAGGTGCTGATAATGCTAAAAACGAACATATATTTCATAGCATTATTCCTCAAGAAAGACAAGCTTTTAGTTGCAATTGTTCTATTTACAAGTGATATTCGTTTAAATAATAAAAGGTGAAGACAAAAGAGAGATTCGACAAATTGAAGACGCAAACGACCAAAAAGCTCAAAAGTACAAAAGACAATCAAAAAGGTTCCAATTATTGATAAGAAACGTCTCGAAATTACAAGAGTACAAGATTCAAAACGCAAAGTACAAAATATAAAATTGTACGCAAGGACGTTCGAAAATCCGGAACCAGGACCAGAGTCAACTCTTAACGCTCGACGCAACGGACTAAAAATTACAAGTTAACTATGTATATAAATATAATATAATATATAATTAATTATATTAATTATATATATATATTATATATATATATTAAAAACCGTCGGCAGAGAAAACTCCAAGGACTGAGCTGTAATTTCTATCTCCGCGACTCGCGGAGTTTGGAGAGGCTTTTGTCGCGAGTCGCGGAGCCCCAAATTTCACTTCTGGCTATAAAGCAAACCGAATTCTGATCAAATTTCATAATCTTATTTCATCTCTCTCTCAATATATACGTAATATATATATATAATTTATATTTTAATTTTAATTTTAATTTTAAATCCTAATAATAAGGTTATGTTAGCGAATGTTGTAAGGGTGTAAGTCGAAATTCTGTCCGTGTAACGCTACGCTATTTTTAATCATTGTAAGTTATGTTCAACCTTTTTATATTAATGTCTCGTAGCTAAGTTATTATTATGCTTATTTAAAACGAAGTAATCATGATGTTGGGCTAATTACTAAAATTGGGTAATTGGGCTTTGTACCATAATTGGGGTTTGGACAAAAGAACGACACTTGTGGAAATTAGACTATGGGATATTAATGGGCTTTATATTTGTTTAACTAAATGAAAGTTTGTTAATGTTAATATAAAGATTTACAATTGGGCGTCCCTATAAATTACCGTATACACTCGATCGGACACGATGGGCGGGGTATTTATATGTACGAATAATCGTTCATTTAACCGGACACGGGAATGAATTAATAGCCACTAGAATAATTAAAACAGGGGTGAAATTACATTCAAGGGTAATTGGTGTAATTGTTAACAAAGTAGTAAAACCTTGGTTTACACGCAGTCGATAACCTGGTGTATTCATTAAACAAAGTATTAAAACCTTGTTACAATTCGAATCCCCAATTAGTTGGAATATTTAACTTCGGGTATAAGGATAATTTGACTAGGACACTCGCACTTTATATTTATGACTGATGGACTGTTATGGACAAAAACCAGACGGACATATTAAATAATCCAGGACAAAGGACAATTAACCCATGGGCATTAAACTAAAATCAACACGTCAAACATCATGATTACGGAAGTTTAAATAAGCATAATTCTTTTATTTCATATTTAATTTCCTTTATTTTATATTTAATTGCACTTCTAATTATCGCACTTTTATTTATTGTTATTTAATCGCACTTTTAATTATCGTACTTTTTAATTATCGCAATTTTATTTTATCGCATTTTTATTATTGGCAATTTCATTATCGTTATTTACTTTACGCTTTAATTTAAGTCTTGTATTTATTTAATATTTTACATTAGGTTTTAACTGCGACTAAAGTTTTAAAATCGACAAACCGGTCATTAAACGGTAAAAACCCCCCTTTATAATAATAATATTACTTATATATATATTTGTATTTTTATAAAAGTAAGCTAATATAGCGTTGAGCTTTGTTTAAAGATTTCCCTGTGGAACGAACCGGACTTACTAAAAACTACACTACTGTACGATTAGGTACACTGCCTATAAGTGTTGTAGCAAGGTTTAAGTATATCCATTCTATAAATAAATAAATATCTTGTGTAAAATTGTATCGTATTTAATAGTATTTCCTGCTAAAATTTAATAACTATTTTATATACACCTCGCATAACATCAAGTATTTTTGGCGCCGCTGCCGGGGAACTATCTTAAAAGCCGGAAGCGCAACGCTAATAATAAGAAAAAAAAAAAAAGATTTTTTAGTTTACTTTTATTAAAATTCGCTTTTGTAAAAATACGTTTTAATTATTCAAAAATATAAAAAAGAAAAAAACAAAAATATAAGCATTTTTAAGATTTTGTTAAATATTTAAGTTTTATAAGTTTCTTTATTTCTATTTTAGTTTATAAAAATATAAGTTTTATTTTAAAATCTTTTATTTATTTAAAAAACAGAAAACATAAAATAAAAAAAAATAAAGAAAAACGCGTAAAAATTGAAAGCTGTCAACAGAATTTCTGAACCCCGCGACTCGCGGGGTTTTCTTCTTTAATTGCCGCGACTCGCGGAGATCATCTGACACGCGCACAGGAAGCCCTAATTCAGCATTAATTACGGTTTTTAATTAATTATTATTATTATTTAAACCTAATTATTATTATTATTATTAGTTTTAGTTTTATTTTTACTTTTTATTTAATTTATGTATTTTAGTATTAATTAGTTTTAATTAAATTGTAAAATTAGTAGTTTTATTAAATAAATAATATAAAAAATAATATTTTTATAAAAATTGTACTTTTTACAACTTTTTGTATATTTTTATATTTTGTCCCTTTTTAATCGTTGTAGCGTAATATTTGTATTTTTTAGCTCATATTTAATTTTAAACTTAGTTTTTGCTATAGTTATTTTTACTCCTAGATTTTTAGGCTTTGCCGTAGAATTCCTTAAGTGATTTTTCTTTAGACTAAGATTTAGGTGCTTTAGAATTTTGCGACGCCTTTTTAAGTTTTAGTTTCTTTTTAAGTTATTTCCATTTGGGATTTAGTTTTTCCTTGTAAGCTTTAATATTTTTAGACACCTTTTACTATGTACCAATTATCATTCCAATTAATAATTTCAATTTGCGATTATAATTTTAAGTTAGTTGTAATAATAAGGTTAGGTTAGTTAAGTATTTTTAAGTTTTTATAAGTTTCTTTTATTTTTCCGTCACCTTTTATTTTATTTTTTTAAACCATTTTTTTCTTTTTCGACCTTTTTCGACGAACTCTTTTTCTCTCTTATTTCTCGCTATTCTAGTTTTAGGACATAGATTTTTATTCTACTTCTTATCTAAATTTCTTAAAATTACGAAAATTTATTTTAAGTGGTTAAATTGATAGACATCAAAATTTTCTGGTTCGTAGTAATAGTTGGATTTGTACGTGGACCGGGTTATTGGAGCCAAACAGTCCTCAATTATATTGAGACCAAACGAATCCTGCCCCTCTGCTGCATCTTTTGGCTATTCGAAACGTGGGCAAAATCAGAAAAGTCTATTGATTGGATAACTTATTATAATTTTTCTTTCCTTTTTAAAACTAATAGGATATTCAGTGAATGCACCGAGCAAGACGTTCATCACCTTTTGTACGTTCACCACCTGTAACTAGATCAAGACGTTTAACAAATATAACCGCCGTTGATTTTTCTTTATAATCGTCATCCAGTCGACCAAGTACTTCAGTTCAAATTTCCGATAATCCATTTTTTGAACCCGACCTCACAATTGAGAATCCAGAAAATATTCAGGAACGGTTCATAGATCCTGAACCATTAAACTTTCCTCCGGAACCACCAATCATTCAAACAGAGATTGTTGAGGAACGAACCATTAAAACATAATCATCTAGTGATACCGATTCAACAAATTCAATTATGGAGAATCTGGAACCTTTAAGTATGGAAGACCGAATGAGAGCTAAACGCACTGGCCAAGGTCACGCAATTACTCATCCAGACATTAATGCGCCAGATTATGAAATCAAAGGACAAATTCTACACATGGTGACTAATCAATGCCAGTTTAGTGGTGCGCCGAAGGAAGATCCAAATGAACATCTACGTACCTTTAATAGGATCTGCACACTATTTAAAATCCGAGAAGTGGAGGATGAACAGATATATCTCATGTTATTTCCCTGGACTTTAAAGGGAGAAGCCAAAGATTGGTTGGAATCGTTACCTGAAGGGGCGATTGATACATGGGACGTTTTAATTGACAAATTTCTTAAACAATTCTTTCCTGCATCTAAAGCCGTAAGACTTCAAGCAGAAATTGTTACGTTCACACAGAAGCCAAATGAAACTCTATATGAGGCGTGGACAAGATATGGAAAGTTGTTAAGAGGATGTCCGCAACATGGTTTAGACACCTGTCAAATAGTACAAATATTCTACCGAGGATGCGACATCACTACAAGAAAAGACATAGATATAGCAGCTGGTGGTTCTATTATGAAGAAAACCGAAACTGATGCTTACAAAATTATTGATAATACTGCTTCCCACTCACATGAGTGGCACCAAGAAAAAGATATCATTAGATCATCTAAAGCAGCTAGAGCCGATTCTAGCCATGACTTAGATTCCATTTCCGCAAAGATAGATGCTTTCGAGAGACGAATGGAAAAGATGACTAAAGATATTCACTCAATACGAATTAGTTGTGAGCAGTGTGGAGGACCACATTTGACAAAAGATTGTCTCAGTATTGAATTAACAATGGAACAAAGAGAGAATATTTCATACATAAACCAAAGGCCTGGAAATAATTATCAGAATAATTATCAACCGCCAAGACCGATTTACAATCAAAACCAGAATTATAACCGAAATATTCCATACAACAACCAACAAGGTCCTAGCAATCAACAAGTATCCAATAATACTTACAATCAGCAAAGACCGAATTTTCAAAACAAACCACCACAACAAACCGATGATAAAAAGCCGAATTTAGAAGATATGATGACGAAGCTAGTTAAAACTCAAACGCAGTTTTTCACATCTCAGAAACAAACAAATGAACAAAATGCTCAAGCATTTAGAAATCAACAAGCTTCTATTCAAAATCTGGAACAAGAAGTAAGTAACCTAGCAAGGTTAATAGGTGAAAGAAAACCGGGAAGTCTACCGAGCGATACAAATGCTAACCCCCGGAATGAAACAGCTAAAGCTATTACCACAAGAAGTGGTACAACACTTAAATCACCGGAAATACCTGTAACTTCTGATGAAACCATTCCTACTCCACAAGAACCACAACCTGATCAAGATAAGGAAAAAGAACCGGTAGTTGAAAAGGTTAATGAAGATAACACGGTTAAGGATAAACCTTATGTTAAACCATACCAACCACCCCTTCCTTACCCGAGTAAAATGAAGAAAGAAAAACTTGAAGCCGAGCAATCCAAATTTTTGGATATGTTTAAACAGATAAATGTAAATCTTCCTTTCATTGATGTGATTTCAGGAATGCCTAGATATGCTAAATTCTTGAAAGATCTAATCTCAAATAGAAAGAAAATGGAAGAACTCTCGGCTGTTACTATGAATGCTAATTGTTCAGCAGTGCTGTTGAATAAGATACCAGAAAAATTATCTGATCCAGGAAGTTTCACAATTCCATGTTTTCTGGGTAGTCTTAGTTCAATAGAAGCATTGGCAGACTTAGGTGCTAGTATAAATCTAATGCCGTATTCACTATACGCTAAACTAGACCTTGGAGAATTGAAACCAACCAGAATAAGCATACAACTAGCCGATAGATCAATAAAATATCCTAGAGGGATAATGGAGAACATGCTAGTTAAAGTTGGTACTTTAGTATTTCCAGTAGATTTTGTTGTTCTTGACATGGAAGAAGATTCTCAAGTTCCTCTCATATTAGGAAGACCATTCTTAAACACGGCTAAAGCAATGATAGACGTGTTCGGTAAGAAACTGACCCTAAGTATAGAGGATGAGAGTGTTACCTTTTCAGTTGATAGAGCAATGCAACAACCACAATCTACAGATGATACATGTTATTATATTCAAACTATAGATGCACATGCAGAATTATTAGAAGAATTTTCAGAATTACAAGGAACGGGAGAATGTTCTTTAGGAGAAGGTAATGAACCAATTGATGAAGCTGAAATGTTAGCTACACTTATAGCTAATGGATATGAACCAACAACAGAAGAAATTCAAATGCTAAAAGAAGAAGACAGATATCGATATAAATCATCGATAGAAGAACCTCCGAAATTAGAGTTAAAGCCACTTCCAAACCATTTGGAATACGCTTATTTACATGGCGAATCTGAATTACCTGTAATAATATCGTCTTCTCTTACTGAAAATGAGAAATCACAACTCATTTCTGTGTTGAAAGCTCATAAACCAGCCATTGCATGGAAGATTCATGATATTAAAGGAATAAGTCCTTCGTATTGCACACATAAAATCCTTATGGAAGAAGGTCATAAAACGTATGTGCAACGCCAACGAAGACTAAATCCTAATATGCAAGATGTAGTTAAAAAAGAGATTATTAAGCTGCTAGATGCAGGTTTGATATATCCAATTTCTGATAGTCCATGGGTAAGCCCAGTTCAATGCGTGCCTAAGAAGGGTGGCATGACTGTCATTACAAATGAGAAAAATGAGCTTATTCCTACTAGGACTGTAACAGGATGGCGTGTATGTATTGATTATAGAAAATTAAATGACGCCACCAGAAAAGATCACTTTCCCTTACCTTTCATAGATCAAATGTTGGAAAGATTAGCCGGAAATAGTTACTATTGTTTTCTAGATGGATTTTCCGGATATTTTCAAATTCCAATAGCACCCGAAGATCAAGAGAAAACCACATTCACGTGCCCTTATGGTACTTTTGCTTACAAACGCATGCCATTTGGACTTTGCAACGCCCCTGCAACCTTTCAAAGGTGTATGATGGCGATTTTTCATGACATGATAGAAGAATGCATGGAAGTATTCATGGATGACTTTTCAGTCTTCGGTGATACATTTAAATCATGTCTAGTTAATCTGGAACGAATGCTAATTAGATGCGAAAAATCAAATCTAGTACTTAATTGGGAGAAATGCCATTTCATGGTTAAAGAAGGCATCGTTCTTGGACATAAAATTTCAAAAGAAGGAATTGAAGTGGATAGAGCTAAAGTAGATGTAATTGCTAAACTTCCACATCCCACAAATGTTAGAGGAGTTAGGAGTTTTCTAGGGCATGCCGGTTTTTACCGACGTTTCATAAAAGATTTTTCTAAAATTGCCACTCCTATGAATAAACTCCTAGAAAAGGATGCGCCATTTATCTTTTCAGATGAATGTATCAAATCTTTTAATATTCTTAAAGAGAAACTCACTAATGCACCGATCATGATAACACCAAATTGGAATCTACCATTTGAACTAATGTGCGATGCAAGTGATTTTGCAATGGGAACCGTTTTAGGACAAAGGATTGAAAAACGATTTCAACCTATATATTATGCTAGTAAGACATTACAAGGAGCACAAACGAACTATACAACTACTGAAAAAGAACTCCTTGCTATTGTCTTTGCTTTTGACAAATTTCGATCATATCTCGTTCTAGCAAAAACGGTGGTCTATACCGACCATTCTGCTCTTAGATACCTATTTTCAAAACAAGATGCTAAACCAAGATTAATCCGTTGGATCTTACTCTTACAAGAGTTTGATATTGAAATCCGAGATAAAAGAGGAGCAGAAAATCTCGCCGCTGATCATCTTTCTCGTCTTGAAAATCCCGAATTAGAAGTTCTAAATGAATCGGTCATACAAGACAACTTTCCTGATGAATATCTATTGAAGATAGATTATAAAAAAATCCCATGGTTTGCAGACTATGCAAACTACTTAGTTTGTGGATTCCTTGAAAAAGGATTATCGTACCAAAGACGAAAGAAATTCTTCAGTGATATAAAACACTATTTCTGGGAAGATCCACATCTGTTTAAAAGTTGTCCCGATGGAATAATACGCCGATGTGTATTTGGAGATGAAGCTAGTAAAATTTTAAACCATTGTCACACAGGACCAACAGGAGGGCATTATGGGCCTCAACTAACAGCAAGAAAAGTTTATGAAGCTGGATTCTATTGGCCTACAATTTACAAAGACGCACACCTTCTTTGCAAATCCTGTGATGCATGTCAAAGGGCCGGAAAAATAAGTCAACGTGATGAAATGCCACAAAATGTCATCCAAGTATGTGAAGTATTTGACATTTGGGGTATTGACTTTATGGGTCCATTTCCAAAATCTCATAATAATCTATATATACTCGTAGCCATTGATTATGTATCTAAATGGGCGGAAGCACAAGCTCTCCCAACTAACGATGCACGAGTTGTAGTCAACTTTTTAAAACGTCTTTTTGCAAGGTTTGGAACACCGAAAGCTTTAATAAGTGATCGGGGTACTCATTTCTGTAATAATCAACTTGAGAAAGTTCTTAAAAGATATGGAGTAACTCATAAAATCTCCACCGCATATCATCCACAAACAAGTGGACAAGTTGAAAATACCAACCGAGCTTTAAAACGTATTCTAGAGAAAACCGTAGGATCAAATTCGAAGGAATGGTCCATTAAATTGGAGGATGCACTCTGGGCTTTTAGAACAGCCTACAAAACTCCAATTGGAACCACACCTTTTAGACTTGTTTATGGAAAAGCATGTCATCTTCCAGTAGAAATTGAACACAAAGTATTTTGGGCTTTGAAGACATGTAATCTTGATTTACATGAAGCCGGACGTCTACGATTAAGTCAACTAAATGAATTAGAAGAATTCAGACATGAAGCATACGAAAATTCGTTAATCTATAAAGAAAGAACGAAGAAATGGCATGATAAAAGAATCAGAAGTTCAAAAGAATTTAAAGAAGGAGACAGAGTTCTTCTTTTCAATTCACGATTCAAGCTATTTCCTGGAAAATTGAAATCAAGATGGTCTGGACCATTCATAGTCAAAAGAGTTTTCCCATACGGAACGATAGAATTGATAAATTCAAATGGGATTGAATTTAAAGTTAATGGTCACAGAGTTAAACATTACATACATGGTCCGATGGAAGTCGACAACGAAGTTAATCACAATTTCGACACCACAGCTAACTAAGTGTGGGGAGAATCAAGTCTTTAAAGGATAATATGTATTTCTGTTAGAGTTAGATTGTCTGTTTTCGTGTAGTTCTCAAAAATGGAACACGTATGGTCTTTCCCTAGCAGACCCTAAAGAACTAGTCTTCTCCCCCCATTCTGAATTTTTATTTTTTTTAGGTTTTTACGATATGAAGACTGCCTGTGAACTAAACCATGGTCTAATGCTACACGCTTTGATCACTAAAAGAAATAATGACATACTACCGAGCGAATTAGTATCAGTAATCAGAGAAAGAATGGACGGAGTTAGAAAAGGATCCAGATGCGAAGATAATAAGTTACAATTTGGTAAAGGAAAATCAAAATCCGCAGCGAAAAGAAGAGCACGACACCTAGAACGATGTCACAAATGCGGAAAATGGTCACATGGAGGTAAATGTTCAAATAATCAAACCTATTCAAATACCGAATTTGTTACTTTATGCAGAGATGGACCGTTCATATGTTTAGAAGAAAAGACACTGAATGCTCGAGGTTATGCCTTTGGAGCCATGGAAAACCAATTAAACCGACTATCTTATGAATGGAATAGATCATATAACTAAGAAATCTATTTCACAGGTATGTCTGTACAGTTTTTATTTTTATTTTTATTTTTAACCTTTTGATAATAAACGCTAATTTGTTCGCTAAAAAGTATTAAATTGGTATTAAATAAAATTAGGTTTGGCGACCGAAATTATTGATATCATTCAAAAATTTATTACATCACTGCGAAATTTAACGTTTATTCTTAAGGTATAAATATCTTTAAACAATCAACCCAAAATATTTCAAAAACTCGTCATGAGTTAAATTAGGTCTTGGAACCGAAATTACTTTACCGAAAAGAGGGGCGCATATTTTTGATAATATTTGATTGATTAAAGTGGGATAAAAAGACAAAAAGATTTTTAATTTTATTTTTACCATGTTTTTAAAATTAATATTTAAATCTTAAATTAATATTGTAAACTTTGTAAAAACAATATATTTAAAATTGTAAATATTTGAAAAATTAATATAAGTTTGATATGAATTTATAAATTTTTAAATTAAGTTTGGTGTGAATTTTTAATTTTTAAAATATGAAATTTTAATTTTATGCATTTCAAATTTTAAGTTTGGTGTGAATTTTTAATTATTAATTTTTAATTTTGAATTTTATATTTAAGTTGTGTGAATTTAAAAACAAAAATTTACTTTATCTCATTAAGTTAAGAATATGATTTTTAAAATTCGTCGTAAGTTGAAGACTAGGTCTTTGAACCGAAATTGCTTTACCCGAGGGAGGGACGAGAACTTTTATTATCATTATTTTTAATCTTATTGAATTAGAGTATGCCAAAAACATTGAAAAAACCCAAAAAAATCTTAGCTTTTAAAACAATCGCTACAAAAAGACAAATTTTAAAATTTTGTCGAAGGACGGACTAGGACATCGATCCGAAACGACCTCGTCCTAAATAACAAGGGAAACAAAATTTTAAAATTAATTACTAAATTGTTTTAATAAGTTAATGATTATAAAAAAAAAAAAAAAAAAAAAAAAGAGCAAACTCCGCGAGTCGCGGAGTTTGGAGGGTAAATCCCCGCGACTCGCGGAGGGATAAAAACCCAGAAAAAAAAAATAAAAGAGCTGCACGATCAGTACACTCCACCACACAAAAACAACTCGAATTCTGCTGCGAAAAACCCCGAAAAACCACCCAAAAACACCCCAAAAATCCCAATTTTTAACCGTTAATCACCAAATTTTTTGCTAAAATCATGTTGAGAAGGATGATATCTAAGAATTACTCAAGAAAAACGGTAAATTTCTACACCTAAACACCATTTAATTCGAAATTTGGTGTTCTTGAGCTATTTTTTCCCCAATTTGATTTTGATGCTTTTTAGTGTAATTAGACTTAAATTGTTTATGTATTATGCTTGTATAACCTAGATTGATGCTGTTTAACATGATTAGAAGCCTTAAACTTCAAATTTTGAATAATCTAGGGTTTGTGTTCTTGAGCAAATTTGGGGCTTTTTGATATAAACAGGTTATGGCCGATTTTTGTCATGAATTGTTGCTAAATTAAGTAGTGTAACATGTCTAGGTAGTTAAATGATCCAAACTTTGAGCCTAAACATGATTTTGAGAATTAAAGTGGACTTTTTCAAGTCCAAAATTCATGAACTTGATTTTTGAAAGATAATGCCATTTGAGACTTGTTTGATTGCTAGTAATGATTATTTTGACATGTTATTTGAGTTGAATGCTTATGAACTTGGCGAAAATTTTCGTATATGCTTATTTGAAAAAGTGTAGATTTGATAAAAATGTGAAAATAAGCTTAAGTTTGATATAAATTGATAATGTCATTATAATTATTTTGATTGATGATTTTGCTGACACTAATGCATATTTGGATGCACAAAATTTGTGTTTGATGTGTTTTGCAGAATGAAAGGGGTGAATCTTCATCCCAAGCCCGCAATGCTCCTGCCGAGAATTTGGAACAACAGGAGGTAGATAACTACTACAAGCAGGATGTACCTCATCCAGTCATGACCTTTTCCGATATGCATTTGGAAGAGTTGCACCCGAACCTGAGATTTGACAGACTTTGGATAGATTATCCAAAATATCAACGGGGTTTGCATACTCTTCATTCCAAGGTTGTTGAGGTACCGAGGGTCATAGAATGGGGACCCTTAGAAGCTGTAGAATTGGCCGGGCCAATTAGGGAATTACTTGTACAGAGGTATGGTAATTCTTCTTTTAATGACTGGATATGTTTATTCACCATACGCAGACCTGTATATAAAGTATGGTGTGAAGAGTTGTTATGTAGTATAGAGTTGAATGATCGGGTAGCTAGTTTAACCGATCGTTCTTTTATTAGATTTTTGTTAGGCGGTTCGATGCGCCACATGTCTTTACTGGACATGGCTCAGGCTTTACGTATATATACGCCTGAGGAGTTAGCGTCTGCCGATTGTAGAGGATTGATACTAAACGGTAGAAGGATAGATGAGAATTTTGATACACACGGTGTGTGGAGTCAAATGACAAGTCATCACCGTTTCAAAGGGGGAAACTACTCTTATTTGGATATAGATAGAGCCGAATTAAGAGTGATACATAGGTTTTTAGCTAATTCGATTACACAAAGGGGTAAGAACAAAGAAAAAGTAAATGAACAAGATTTGTTTTACCATATGTGTATTCGAGACCCACAGAGCGCTGTAAGTATACCATATTGTGTGGGTTATTATTTATCAGCTATGGTTCGGGGGATGCGACCACATAGCATAATAGGAGGTGGTATTTTTATTACTTTGATTGGTGAATATCTCGGTGTGGATATAAGTCGGGGGGGATTATTACTAGAAGAGCCGGAACCCCGCGACACTATAGGTTTAAATGTATACCATGGTGCGAAAGTTTTGAAGCGGCGAAATAACGCCGCAGTACGATACCATGGTAGACATCCACAGGTGGAGAGAAACCAGGAACAAGGTAATGTAGGAGGGGGGAATGAGATGCAAGAAATGCATAGGTTTATAGCTTCTCAGGAATACGAAAATACTAGACAAAGAGCATTTGAAGATTGGCAAGTTCATCAGAACCAGATCATAGCGCATTGCCAACATATAGGTAGAAACTATATTCCTACACCGAAACCCGTCTTCCCTCCTTGGTCGATAGAGATGCAGCCACCATATCCTACGTATGACCCTGCCGAAGCATTCTATAGCACTTATGGTTATGCTTGGAACCCCTATTGGTACCAATATCATCCTTAGTTTACTTATTATTTTTTTTATTATTTTGTAATTTGTAATTATTGATACATTTAATATTTTTGTTAATATTGTAATCATTTTTATAATTATCTAACTTTTATTCTTAGATTTTAATAATTTTTGAATGTGGGGTAATAAACCAAACTTCAAAAATATGTATATATGTTTGCAGTTTATCTTATGTACACAACAGGGTAAAACAACGCATTTTCAAAGACTGGCATTAAGTTCAGCAAAAGCAACTAATTTTGACGACAAGATGCAAAATATATGTGAAATAACAACAAGACGGAATGAACAAATGATGTGCACCATTTATCATTCAGCAAACAAACGCCAATATATTTGGAAACTTTGGTAAAAATTTAATCATTTTCACACAAATCACCCTCAATAATTTAAATTGTTACTGATTTCTTGCAAATGAGGGCATTGCAAGATCTTAAGTGTGAGAAAGGGTTAAATTCTTTCGGATTTTAAAATTTTTATATTAAACACTTGGTTACCATTAAAAATACTAGTAAAGCAGTAGTTGTATTAGAATCTAGTGCTCTCTGATAAAAAAAGAACAGCCCTAGTCTTATATACTGACTACCCAATTCTAGTAAAATTTTTCAATTAAATGAATTTAAAATCATGTTTATACATATTTATGAACGATAAAACTAGGTTTTAATACCGAAATTATTGTTACCTCGGAAAGGACATAAATTGAGAAACAAACTAAAATGTTAAAATTCATTTAAAATGGAATAGAGGACGATAAAAAGAAAAATAAAAAGCCAAGTGTGGGAAAATTTACCAAATTATTTTAAACATATGTCACATATATCTATAACAAATAACTGAAAATACTTTTGCTTTGGACTAAACTAAACTGTTTTACCCGATGAAAGAAAAGAAGAGATGGATCTACACGATGAATCAATTCCATCATTAAAAGGAAGTAAAGTCTTCCGAAAAAGAAACGCGCTTCTTGATTTAGGTCATGAAGTTGTCGTTCAGACCAGCTGTAGGTTGACGAAAAATCTAGAAAAGTCATCTCTAAAATCAGCAGGAAATCCACGGACCTCAGCATTAAACAGGGTCGCCAAGTGGTCAGATTTATCCTAACCATGAGAAGGATTTATCTCGTACAATGGGGGGGCACCATGCAAATTAGCTGGATAAGACTAATGAATCAGATCCCCAGAAAGGATAATCTCCTTAAAGATTAAAAATCAGCTTTTAAGACTGATATTACTCAATCCTAGAGATTGACCTTAAAGATTGAGAATTACAAACTCATGGAATTCGATGATATCTAAACTCGAACTTAAACGAGAAAATATTTTGATCAAAATTATAAACCGATTTGTTTTCTGAAAACCCTATTTTCAATGCGTTCATTACCATTGAACGTAAAATCCTAGGAATTCACCTGGAATTCATTAGGTCACCTGAACCAAATCGGGTGTCAACCGTAAGAACAGTGGTTGCATAACATGGTCAAAGACAGGACCTTGTGCCATACCGACAAATTATAAGGGTGAGCTTTACTATTGCTCTTACCAAGGATAGTAATTGCGTCCGACACGTTATAGACCATAATCAAAAGCATGTCACGGGACATTGCCTTAACAGTTGCTTGTTCAACGCTTTCCTTTACAACCGGACGGTAGTTTGCCGAAAGGTAATATACGGAACAAGTAAACTGGACGTGTTGCTTTCCAAATACAAGGTTAGTAAGTGGGTGACATAAAACCGCAAGTTTTGAGCTAAAATTTTCAAATTTGAAACCCACCAAACCCACAAAAATATTTTGCAAACACCGGTAAAGGGTTATTCCGGAAAACTTATCTAGGGTAAAAACTAGATTTAATTTTCAAAAGATCAAATGTTTTCATAAAGATCCAATTTCCTTAATGGATCTAAATTTTTATAGTCATGTGGGACTGTAAACCATATCGTTACTACCATTGTTTATACCGCCGTATAGAAATCACTGATGTACAAAGTGTGAAGAATAAAGAAGTGATTCTAGTATTTCAAGACGATATTGCTTGAGGACAAGCAACGCTCAAGTGTGGGAATATTTGATAATGCTAAAAACGAACATATATTTCATAGCATTATTCCTCAAGAAAGACAAGCTTTTAGTTGCAATTGTTCTATTTACAAGTGATATTCGTTTAAATAATAAAAGGTGAAGACAAAAGACAGATTCGACGAATTGAAGACGCAAACGACCAAAAAGCTCAAAAGTACAAAAGACAATCAAAAAGGTTCCAATTATTGATAAGAAACGTCTCGAAATTACAAGAGTACAAGATTCAAAACGCAAAGTACAAAATATAAAATTGTACGCAAGGACGTTCGAAAATCCGGAACCAGGACCAGAGTCAACTCTTAACGCTCGACGCAACGGACTAAAAATTACAAGTTAACTATATATATAAATATAATATAATATATAATTAATTATATTAATTATATATATATTATATATATATATTAAAAACCGTCGGCAGAGAAAACTCCAAGGACTGAGCTGTAATTTCTATCTCCGCGACTCGCGGAGTTTGGAGAGGCTTTTGCCGCGAGTCGCGGAGCCCCAAATTTCACTTCTGGCTATAAAGCAAACCGAATTCTGATCAAATTTCATAATCTTATTTCATCTCTCTCTCAATATATACGTAATATATATATATAATTTATATTTTAATTTTAATTTTAATTTTAAATCCTAATAATAAGGTTATGTTAGCGAATGTTGTAAGGGTGTAAGTCGAAATTCTGTCCGTGTAACGCTACGCTATTTTTAATCATTGTAAGTTATGTTCAACCTTTTTATATTAATGTCTCGTAGCTAAGTTATTATTATGCTTATTTAAAACGAAGTAATCATGATGTTGGGCTAATTACTAAAATTGGGTAATTGGGCTTTGTACCATAATTGGGGTTTGGACAAAAGAACGACACTTGTGGAAATTAGACTATGGGATATTAATGGGATTTATATTTGTTTAACTAAATGAAAGTTTGTTAATGTTAATATAAAGATTTACAATTGGGCGTCCCTATAAATTACCGTATACACTCGATCGGACACGATGGGCGGGGTATTTATATGTACGAATAATCGTTCATTTAACCGGACACGGGAATGAATTAATAGCCACTAGAATAATTAAAACAGGGGTGAAATTACATTCAAGGGTAATTGGTGTAATTGTTAACAAAGTAGTAAAACCTTGGTTTACACGCAGTCGATAACCTGGTGTATTCATTAAACAAAGTATTAAAACCTTGTTACAATTCGAATCCCCAATTAGTTGGAATATTTAACTTCGGGTATAAGGATAATTTGACGAGGACACTCGCACTTTATATTTATGACTGATGGACTGTTATGGACAAAAACCAGACGGACATATTAAATAATCCAGGACAAAGGACAATTAACCCATGGGCATAAAACTAAAATCAACACGTCAAACATCATGATTACGGAAGTTTAAATAAGCATAATTCTTTTATTTCATATTTAATTTCCTTTATTTTATATTTAATTGCACTTCTAATTATCGCACTTTTATTTATTGTTATTTAATCGCACTTTTAATTATCGTACTTTTTAATTATCGCAATTTTATTTTATCGCATTTTTATTATTGGCAATTTCATTATCGTTATTTACTTTACGCTTTAATTTAAGTCTTGTATTTATTTAATATTTTACATTAGGTTTTAACTGCGACTAAAGTTTTAAAATCGACAAACCGGTCATTAAACGGTAAAAACCCCCCTTTATAATAATAATATTACTTATATATATTTGTATTTTTATAAAAGTAAGCTAATATAGCGTTGAGCTTTGTTTAAAGATTTCCCTGTGGAACGAACCGTACTTACTAAAAACTACACTACTGTACGATTAGGTACACTGCCTATAAGTGTTGTAGCAAGGTTTAAGTATATCCATTCTATAAATAAATAAATATCTTGTGTAAAATTGTATCGTATTTAATAGTATTTCCTGCTAAAATTTAATAACTATTTTATATACACCTCGCATAACATCAGGTGCCTAGACTTAGACTTTATTGTGTGTGCGCTTTATGCGGGACTTGTAGGACTTCGGGTCAGATCGGGTTTGGTTAGTACATAGGTTTATGTGAACTAACCTTGCGCTATTTGTTTTGTGTGGTAATTGCAATCATCAAGCGAGATGGGCGTTGTACTAGTGAGTTAATGCGATGTGCTCGCGTAGTAATGACTAGCTACCATTATTACGGGTGCAAATTGTGTCAAACAAGCGATGTACGATGATTGTTGAGCAAGATGGGGCGGTACGATGTATATGTGTATATATGTGTCAAGTCTTTTGTTTCGTTATTTAATCTCTTCCGTTTTATAGAATGAAGATGAGAAATGGACAAGACACCGAAAATGGAGGCACGAGCGAGGACCCCGAATTCACGGCCAAGGTTGAGGCCATTTTGAAAAGTCATCATGCATCTTTCCTAGAAGATGTTAAGAAGATGTTTCTAGATACGATTGACGATCAATTAGTCAACGTAGTAAAGGAGCAAATTAAAGTTGTCCTTCAAGGGGACAATGTTGGAAGACACGACTTTTTCTATAAGAATTTTAAAGACGCTCAACCTCCTACTTTTGAGGGCGAACGGGACCAACTTAAGAGTGCCCGGTGGATCTCCGACATGGAGGGGGCTTTTCGTACTTGTGAATGCCCTCTTAATAAAAAGACGAGGTATGTGTGTAGCATGTTGAGAGGTGACGCTAAATTGTGGTGGGATGCGAAAATCCAAGTTTATGGTGAAGAACAATGTATGGATTTTACTTGGGACGAGTTTAAGGCAGAATTTTTCCAAGAGTACCGAACTTTGGCCGATCTTACTAGACTTAAGGACGAGTTGTGTTCCTTGAGGCAAGGGTCGATGGATTTGAACACTCTCAAATTCGTTTTCTTGTTAAAAACCCAATTTTGCCCGAAGTATGTCGGGAATGATAAAATGTTGAAGGAAGACTTCTATCGAATCTTGCATGACAATTATCAAGAAAAGATTAGTGTAAACGTGGTGAAAAGCTTTGATGAGTTGTTTGATATGGCCAAAGGTTTCGAGTCGCTCATCTTGAGAAAGAGTGCCTTTACTTTTGGCAAGAGAAAGTTTGAAGCTACTAGTCATTCGAATTTCTCAAACAAGAAGAACAAGAAGGGCTCCGAGAGTATCGGTAGTGTGAAGAAGGGTGCTTCTGGAGATTTTACTTATGCTTGCTATAATTGTGGGCAAAGGGGGCACATGGCTCGTGAGTGCCCGAAACCATCATCCACAACCAAGCTCACTTGTTTTAATTGCGGTAAAGAAGGGCATAAGAGGCCGGAGTGTCCCGATTTGCGCAATGATAATGTTAAGCAACTAGAGAAAGCGGCGGGTACGGCTAGGGGTCGCAACTATTTGATGACGAATGATGAAGCCGAACAATCTAACGAAGTTGTCTCAGGTACTTTCATGGTTAACTCTAATCCGGCAAGGATTCTATTTGATAGTGGTGCAAATTTGTCGTTTGTGTCTCCAAAATTTGTGCTTAAACTTAATAAACCGTTAGCTAAGTTAAGCCGTCCGGTAGAGGTCGAAATAGCGGATGGCAAGACGGTGCTAGTGGTTGATGTGTGTAAAAATTGTAATGTTGTGTTTGGTACCGAAACATTTAAAATCGATCTCATTCCAATGACTTTGGGCGATTTTGATATTGTTGTTGGTATGGATTGGCTCGATCGTAATAGATCCGATATTGCATGCCATGATAAATTTATTCGTGTGAAGACCCCAAGTGGGGGAGAGTTGATTATTCACGGCGATAAGCAAAGAAGACTTGTGCCGATATGCACTTATGCACGGGCACGTAGTTTCCTTGTTAGTGGCGGCATGACTTTTCTTGCCCATGTAGTTGATACTCGTGATGAGCCACCACCCATTCATGAAATTTCGGTGGTTAACGAATTTGAAGACGTTTTTTCAGATGAGTTACTGGGTGTTCCGGCGGAAAGACAAGTTGAATTTCGCATTGAGTTGGTTCCGGGGGCTACCCCCATTGCTAAGACTCCTTATCGTTTAGCACCGACAGAAATGCTAGAGTTGTTAAATCAAACCCAAGAGTTGCTTGAAAAGGGTTTTATTCGACCGAGTTCCTCGCCATGGGGTGCTCCGGTTTTATTTGTGAAGAAGAAGGATGGTAGTATGCGGATGTGCATCGATTATCGGGAGTTGAACAAAGTGACTATCAAAAATCGTTATCCATTACCTCGGATTGACGATTTGTTTGACCAACTCCAAGGTGCAACGTATTTTTCTAAGATTGACTTACGGTCCGGCTATCACCAAGTGCGGGTCCGTGAGGAAGACATAGAGAAAACGGCTTTCCGAACTCGTTACGGGCATTTTGAGTTTGTTTTTATGCATTTTGGTCTCACGAATGCACCGGCGGCATTCATGGATCTAATGAACTGAGTGTGCCAACCTATGTTGGACAAGTCGGTAATCGTGTTCATTGATGACATACTTGTTTATTCTAAGAGTATGAAGGAACATGGACACCATTTGCGTGAAGTGTTGAAGACATTGCGGAAGGAGAAGTTGTATGCTAAATTCTCCAAATGTGAATTTTGGCTAAGGGAAGTTCAATTCCTTGGCCACATTGTGAACAAATATGGTATTCAAGTAGATCCGGGGAAGATAGAGACGGTGAAGAGTTGGGGATGACCGACTACGCCTACGGAAATCCGAAGTTTTCTCAGATTGGTCGGTTATTATCGTCGGTTTATCCAAGACATTTCTAAAATTTCTTCTCCTTTGACGAAGTTAACAAGGAAGAACGTGAGGTTTAATTGGAAAAACGAGCAAGAAATTGCTTTCCAATTATTGAAGAAGAAATTGTGTCAAGCTCCTGTGTTGGTATTACCAGAAGGAATTGAAGATATGACGATTTATTGTGATGCTTCGTTAAATGGAATCGGGTGTGTTCTAATGTAAAGAGGCAAAGTCATCGCTTACGCCTCTCGACAATTAAAGGAACACGAAAAGAGATACCCGACTCATGATCTTGAATTGGCGGCGGTGGTACATGCGTTGAAAATTTAGTGCCACTACTTGTATGGTGTCAAGTGTACGATTTATTCGGATCATAAGAGTTTGAAACATCTCTTTGATCAACGAGATTTGAATTAGTGTCAACGTATGTGGATGGATGTGGTAAAGGATTATGATTGTGAAATACTTTATCATTCGGGGAAGGCGAACGTGGTCGCAGATGCACTAAGTCAAAAGAGTCAACATCCTGCAATACGAGTAGGATCGTTACGCATGATAATTTCTAACGATTTCCTTGTAAAGCTTGGTGAGATTCAAATAGAAGCATATGTTCACAACAAGCGTGAGGAACGAATCGTGGGACAAACGGAGTTCATTACTTTAGGCCCGCATGGTTTGTTGTCTTTTCAAAGAAGAGTGTGGGTGCCTAAGATGGGTGATTACCGACGGGTGCTACTTGATGAAGCACATAAGTCAAAGTATTCCATTCATCCGGGCGCGACGAAAATGTACCTTGATTTAAGGAAGGAGTATTGGTGGCCGGGCATGAAACGTGATGTTGTTAAGTATGTTGAACAATGCGTCACAAGTTTTCAAGTTAAAGCTGAACACCAAAATCCGTACGGTAAGTTACAACCGTTGGAAGTCCCGAAGTGGAAATGGGAGCACATTACCATAGACTTCATTACAAAGTTACCAAAGACGGCGAGAACCCAATATGATACGATTTGGGTGATAGTCGATAGATTGACGAAGAGTGCTTTGTTTCTTCCCATTCGGGAAACGATATCGTCAGAGACTTTGTCCAAGTTATTTATCAAGGAGGTGATATCGAGACATGGGGTTCCTATATCTATTGTTTCGGATCGAGATACTCATTTCACGTCTCGGTTTTGGAATAAGTTTCATGAAGATATGGGTACTCAATTGAAAATGAGCACGGCGTATCATCCTCAAACGGACGGTCAAACCGAGCGTACGAACCAAACGTTGAAGGATATGTTAAGGGCGTGTATTATTGATTTTGGTGGAAGTTGGGACGAGCACTTACCATTGGTGGAATTCTCGTACAATAATAGTTACCACACTAGTATTGGAATGCCACCTTATGAGATGCTTTATGGGCGTAGGTGTCGAACTCCTATTTGTTGGGGTGAAGTGGGGCAACGAGAAATTGGGAGTACCGATTTGGTCCTAGAGACGAATAGTAAGATTGAGATGATTCGGGCTCGACTTAAGGCGGCACAAGATAGACAAAAATCTTATGCCGATAAAGGTAGACGAACGATTGAATTTCAAGAAGGTGACATGGTGATGCTTAAGGTTTCGCCATGGAAGGGTGTTATTCGGTTTCGAAAGTGAGGAAAGTTAGCTCCTCGGTTTATTGGTCCTTTCAAGGTTTTGGCACGTGTTGGTGAGGTTGCTTATAGACTAGAGTTTCCCGAAGAGCTTGAGGGGGTCCATAACACGTTTCATGTTTCCCATCTCCGTAGGAGTCTTGCGGATGACTCGACTTGGGTGCCGTTAGATGAGATTGCGTTGAACAACAAATTAGAGTATGTTGAAGAGCCGATTACAATTCTTGATGAGAAGGTTAAGATGTTGCAAAACAAGGAAGTTAGAACTTTCAAAGTGCAATGGCGACATTGAAAGGGTTCCAAATTTACGTGGGAATCCGAAGAGTTTGTTTTGGTCTATCTTCCGGCTTGTCATGCGGCTTGGATCGCGAGGACGCGCTCCGATTCAAGTGGGGGAGAGTTGTAACATCCCGCTGTTCACATACATAGATTAAGGTACATACTTAATCTTCTGTACGATTATATTTCATTTTCCATGTGATTAAATGACTTAAGTGCTGTTTCGATGTGTACGATATGTATATATATAATACATGTATAAGGATATGTTTGACTTAGGAAGGTATTAAGTCGAGTGAGGCTTCGTGGTGAAGTCTAGATGTACATATGAAGCAAGTTTGGGGCATACGAGTCGTGAAATCAATATTTAGTTTTGTTTTCGAAAAAACTGATCAGCCTTAGGCTATCGCTGCACCGCGAAGGCTTTTGCCGCGCCGCGATGTTGAACCCAAAACAAGAATCAGGAGTCATGATATGCAGGTCAAAAATCTTGTGCATTCTCGCGCCGCGAGGTTTCTGGTCGCGCCGCGGCATCTCAAGCAAACCAAAGTCAGGAGGCGTGCTAAGAAGGGTCGGTTTTCCCTTTATATGTTGCGCTGCGACTAATGGGGCCGCGCCGCGGCAGTCCTGCTGGGCTGATTCTGGATTTAGCTCATTTAAGGGGTTTTAAGGGGCAAATTGGTAATTTACACATGTGACCAGCCATATGGCCCCAAATCTTATCCACTTAATTCATTTCTTTTTAATTTTCTTCTCCATTTTTCTCTCAAAACACCAAACCCACTTAGATTCAAAGTGAGATTTGAGAGTGAAGAATTTAGAGTTGATCTTTAGAGCAAGAATTAAAGTTGTTCTCCTCGTTCTTAGCTATGAGTGGATAGTGTTAGTAAGTCTTAACTCCGTATTTTGAGTTTTATTTAATTTATGGCTAGGGTTTGGCCATTTATGTAACGACCCGTCAAAATCGCTATTGACGCGGCACGTTAATCATTGATTCCACAGTGTGGTTTTGACCTCTATATGATACGTTTTGATAAAATATTGCATTCATTAAAATAAGTGACTTTCTAAACATAGAAAGTTATAAACATGTGGGCGAGTGCTTAGGTATAAGCAAAACCCCAAAATACATAAGTCTTTAATTTACAGGTTGACATCACAGTCCAATTATTTATTACACAACGCAGTTTTATTTTGAATGCAATAAACTTTGTACAAAGCATGAGAGACTCCATGCAGGCAACAAGCACATCACAGCGGAAGCATTCTAAGGACCTGAGAATAAAACATGCTAAAAAGTCAACACGGATGTTGGTGAGTTATAGGTTTAATTGCTCGAGTCATAAACATATATAAAGATAGACCACAAGATTTCATCAAAAGTTTATCAATAGATTCTACGTAACAGAGCACCCTGGTAACTAAACTTAACGCTATAGTGATAATTACCCCATTCGTTTTAATACGCGCAAACCAACGTGTCTTAAACTCAAATAACATACGTCCGTTAAAAGGCTAGCGCTCTAGCTCGGACGGGGATGTCAAGCCCTATGGATCCATATACAATTATTCGCGCCCACCAGTCCATATCCTATGTACTGGCAGCTACTAGTTACCAAAGCTAAGGGATTTCCGGTTTAACTCAGTGTAGAATTTAGTATGTACTTGTGTCTTATCGCGTTTAAAATAAATTGCATGTATTCTCAGCCCAAAAATATTTAAAGTATTTAAAAAGGGATCTATAACTCACAGTTCAATATTGAGACTCAATATTGTTGGCAAATTGCGTAGACGTAATGATGGTAGACGACTGTATGGTTGGCCTTGGATTCAAGAACAATACCCCGAACAATACCCAATATTTCCTTAGCTTAAAGCGGTTTGAAACCCGAATTAAAACACCCTCGAATATACTTTATTATTATTAAACTTAAATTATAATTATAATTATAATTATAAATTAAAACTTATTACAGATATATTTATGAAAAATATCGTCGAGCAAAACTGACCTTTTATAGTACTTTTCGATTTACTGTAGCTCATGCGATCGCATGAGTTTTCAGTGTTTTTGCCATGCGATCGCATGGCCGCCTTTTCTGTTTTTGTTTGCTAGTTCGTCGACATCAAATAGTGTACTGTAGCAAATAGTGTACTGTAGCAATAGTGTTTACTGTAGCAAATAGTGTTTACTGTAGCAAATAGTGTTTACTGTAGCAAATAGTGTTACTGTAGCAAATAGTGTTTCACTGTAGCAAATCACTGTAGCAAACTCGTTTTCACTGTAGCACTGTAGCAAAATACGGTTTCACTGTAGCAAATAGTGTTTTACTGTAGCAAATTAATTTTTACTGTAGCAAATAGGGTTTTACTGTAGGAAAGTCGTTTTTACTTGTACATATATATATACTTACATATAATTGTTCATGAATCGTCGAGAGTAATCAAAGGTAATTGTATATATGAAACAGTTCTAAAATTTTGAGACTCAATCTAACAGACTTTGTTTAGCGTGTTAAAATAATAAATCGTATAGAGAATTGGCTTAAATAAGTCAAAAATTTTCGGGTCATCACAATTTGGGACTTGTAAGACCCATTTGGGGATTTAATGGGTGGATTTGGGTTAATTTGATGTAAGAAAACCCAAACGGTGTTAACCTAGGGTTTGTTCATGTAATTGGGGTTTTGTAAGTGTTAAATTGAGTTGCTAGTCACTAACACACTTGTAAATGATGAAAGCATGTTAAGGGGTTAAGTTTGACCAAGTTTGTGGGTATAAGTGTTAAAATGGGTCAAATGAGTCATGGTTGACCTAACTGGATGAAATGGGTATGAAATACCCTAAGTTTGTGTTAATTGGTGATAGTAGGCTCTATTCACTTGCTTTTAGTGATTTATGATGAGTCATGGCCATTAATGGGCGGTTTGGTGGGTATGAGTCATTTAATGCGGTTAGGACATTAAATGCTCAAGAGTGAGTAAGGTGGTTAATTCCACTTGTTGTGTATTGAATGTGTACTTATGTATTAGGTACCTTGCTTGAAGCATTCGGGAGTAATAAATCACCACCGACGTGATAAGGTGAGTGGAATAATTATATGCGTGCATATATGATGTATTTATTTGTGTGGTATGAGTTGTGAAGTGTCGACGTGTTAAGGCACCACTTCTCACATGGCGAGTGAAGTGTCGACGGGTTAAGACACCACTCGGGAGTGAAGCATTGACGTGTTAAGATGCCACTCCGAGAGATGTAATGAGTGAAGTGTCGATGTGTTAAGACACCACTCGGGGTGAAGTGTCGACGTGTTAAGGCACCACCCGGGGTGAAGTATCGACGTGTTAAGATGCCACCCGTGGGGTTAGTGTACGACGTTTTAAGTGCACTAATGGTTGTTATGAACTCCGACGATCTTTTAACTACCGTTCCCTCGTTCGATTGGTTAACCATGGTTGTGCGTTGTATTGTAGCATATTATATTGTTCGAGTTATATGCTAACGTTATGCTAGCTTGTGTGGTTGGAAGTTTAGTTATTATACTTGTGATGGTATGATTATTTATATTGCTAGCATGTATGCGGTAAAAACATAAGTGATTGCAAGTAAGTAGGTTATATATGTATTCATATAATTGTTGCACTCACTAAGCATTAGCTTACCCCTCTCGTTGTTTATCTTTTTAGTTGCAGGTGCGGATAGGGGAAAAGGGGTTGTTGGGCACTAGGTGTTCCTTGGTGATGCTTGTTGAAGCTTTTGAAGTTGGCCTAGTGTTTTGGGTAGTTTAGCCCCAAACCATGCTCGAGGTGTTGTTTGGATTAAAACTACCATTGTGAATGGGTCAAACTTGTATTGCATTGGTTAAGGGCCTTCGTGCCGTTTGTAAACATTTAATTGTGATATTATTTGAATGGGTTACATGTAACCGTTTAATTGGGCGCTAATGGCTTGTTATTTAAAAAAAAATATCGTATGGAATACGGGTTGGGTTGTTTCAAATCTACAAGATATAACAAGATCAAAAGCTAAAAGCTAGATCCATTAAATGATGATGATGATGATGTCGTGGATGAGAAGAGGAGAAGAAGAGAAAGAAAAATTTAAAACTTACACTTTTTAGAGTGAGAAAGACTAGAGAGAGAATTAGAGAGTAAGTGTGTGTAATTTGTAAATGAGAGCAAGTGTGAATTGTGAGGAAACATCTTGGTATTTATAGGAAATGAGGGTGGTGGGGAGGCTCCAAAACTGTAGCCTTTAGGAGGGGACAGGGGGACCAACTTTTGTTTTTTGGTTAATGGTTGTCTAAAGTTGGTGCTTATGTTAGGATCCCATGCAACATTAAGGATAATGCTTAACAAAAATGCTGGTATGTTCTCTCTAATAAATGGGCATTTGTCTTTCATTATTATGGGTCACTAACTTATTATAATTGGGCTAATTAAATAGTCCACTAGCTAGTGTAGGGTGGGCTAAGGTCCAACAAGGTAGAAAGTCCAACAAGACCAACTAGTGTGCTCTAGTAAATTACTAAGCGTAATTAAGCATCCAAAAACCCAAGTAATTGTTATCATAAAATAACAATTAGTATTTCGTAGTCATAATATTCCGATTATGACCAAAGTTAAACGTATACCAAGTACATAGCTCATTTCAAACATTAAGAGACACCAACAGTCGTAAAAGCATTCGAGGATCAAGTTAAGTGATTACACACTTAATAGCACGTTGTAGGATATTAACCAAAGTAATTAATCATTAAATAAGATCCCAGAGCATAAACTAGCTCAGTACGCACATATACACAGTTTCGTGAAAGCACAAAGCACAAAAGCAAGTCGAAAAATCCGGGTCGTTACACATCAAGACCCAAAAATTGGCGTATTTGCGTCGGAGTCTTTGGGGTTTTCCATTTTTCAATGGCTTCGACCTTCGCGGGATCGACCTGAATTCCTTGACTGCTAACGATGTGACCAAGGAATTGTACTTCCTTTAACTAAAAGGCGCACTTAGAAAACTTTGCGTATAACTGTTCTTTTTTCAACAGTTCCAGCACCAACCTTAAATGTTGCTCATGTTCTTGTTCATTTTTGGAATAAATAAGAATATCATCAATAAAGACGATAACAAACTTATCCAAATACGGACTGCATACCCGATTCATGAGGTCCATGAATACAGCTGGTGCGTTTGTCAGCCCGAACGGCATGACTAAAAATTCATAATGACCGTAGCGTGTTCGAAATGCGGTTTTCGGAATATCTTCTTCTTTGACACGCAACTGATGATAACCCGATCTTAGATCGATTTTGGAGTAAACACGTGATCCTTGCAGCTGATAAAACAAGTCATCAATTCTCGGTAATGGGTACCGATTCTTGATAGTTAACTTGTTTAATTCGCGGTAATTTATACACATTCGGAAGGATCCATCTTTCTTCTTGACGAATAAAATCGGAGCTCCCCACGGTGAAATGCTCGGTCGAATGAATCCACTGTCCAGTAATTCTTGTAACTGGATTTGTAACTCTTTCATCTCAGACGGTGCAAGTCTGTATGGAGCGCGAGCGACTGGTGCAGCTCCAGGTACTAGATATATTTGAAATTCTACAGATCTAAATGGAGGTAGTCCCGGCTATTCATCCGGAAAGACTTCGGGAAAATCTCTTGCCACGGGCACTTCGTTGATGCTCGTCTCTTTTTCCTTCGTTTCGACTTCATTAACATGTACTAAGATAGCATAGCACCTTTCTTCAAGCACTTTTGGACTTTCAAGCAGCTAATGAGTTTTAGCTTTGAGTTACCCTTCTCTCCATGAATCATTACTGGCATTTTATCCGTACAAGGAATGCGAATTGCCTTCTTGGCACACACAACTTCAGCTTCTATTTTAGACATCCAGTCCATGCTGACTATTACATCAAAACTTCCTAATTCTACGGGTATCAAATCAATTTTAAATGTTTCTCCGGCTAAATTTATTTTACAATCACGGCAAATTTTATCGGCTTTAATTAGTTTACCATTAGCTAACTCAATCATGTACTTAGCATCTAGAGGTAATGATGAACAATTCAATTTAGCGTAAAATTCTCTACTCAATTTGTGTTTCGGGGTCAACCCGACCCATTTCATCTGTACCAAAATGCCACTTATCTTGACCTATTAAATGATTTGCCTATCTTCAAACTTCTAGAAATAATATTAAAAATGGATTTCAATTTCATGTGGTACTTATAGAGAGCATTGGTGTATTGATATGAACTTAAAGATGCATGCAATTTGGGGTTGCTTTTTGCTCAAAAGAAACGAATTCAGCAAGGTTCAACGATTCGGTTGGAACAACATGACCTTTTGGTCCCTGATTTAGGGCCTGTATAAAAGCAACAGTACTTTAGTTTGATTCAAATTCGGCAAACGTGTCTTGTAAATTTCCAGGCATAACAAACCATTAAGAAATCACATGTATATATACATACCATTAAATAAAGATTCATATCCATAGATTGAAGTAAGACCGTATATTCATTCCATATGTAAAAAAGATGAACCATAAGCACGCACACGTAGTACTTTGCCCTTCAAAATCTGAACTGTTGTCCTGCACATATAAATAAAACAAAGCAACATAATCCATCAACAAAATGAGCATACTTAATTTGAATAATTACACATAACCCATAACCCATTTTGTAAAATGAAAAACGAAATCATGCATATAAACGAAATCACTACTATTGTGAATAATTACACATAACCCATAACCCATTCTGAACTGTTACCGATGCATATAGCGAAAGAATAAATGCAAAAAAACTACCGCGGATAAACGAAATCACTACCAACATATGCAAAGACATTGTAGAACAGAGCATAAATCAAACATCAAACAATCAACAACATATAAAAAAAATTAATCAATGTAAATCAATTATCTTTTTTAACAAACACAATCTGTTTGTTTGATATTTCATACCAAACTAAATAAGCAATGTAAATCAAACATATAAAAATGAAAACATTACCTCTGTGATAAACCATTCATCGTCGGTTTTTTTTTTTTTTTTTTTTTTTTTTTTTTTTTGCAGTTATTCCGATTGTTGATGAAGGTTGTTGATAATAATGAAATTGGATGCATAGATTAAATAATCCGGCAGTTCATCGTCATTCATTACCAGAATAACGATTGATTCGGATGCCGATTTCGTTTTCTTTATTCAATTTGAAGGTCGGAACCCTAATCGATCTACAAATACTCCGTAAGTAACCCTAATCAGTTTGTCCTTGATTATTCAATTCGTAAATTTAGGTTTTTATCGTCGTCCTCTGCAACACCATACGACGCAAGGAATACCCTTCAGGCAATTGGGAAAAAAGTGGCTATAGTTTATGAAATTGATACGGTTAAGATGATAAAATCGCAACGGATTAATTAGTGATACCGGAGTGATGATTTACGGCGGCAGTAAGCCGTAATCGACGGTTAGAAGATTAGGGTTTTTTTCAGTTTGGAAGAAAGAGGAAGTGTGTGGTGAAGCAGCGAGTATGTTTGTAACACTGATATGATCGACTCTTTCATGGACACGTGTATTTGTTTGGTTATTAATTGATTTAATTGTAATTAACGGAGCTAATTACACGTGGACCGTAATAAGTGGGGTCATTAGCGGCCTGACATGTCAGCAATATGCTTTACGCTTTGTAAAAGGTAGGGATTATTTATTTTTAGATTCTTTGAAATTGATTATTTACATCAAATATGTAAGGAAAATTTGATCAAATTTATCATACTTTCTTACTTGAAAATTAAATTCGAAAAGTGGAATTAATTTTAAATTAATTAGGTAAATTTAAATTTTTCACTGGATAGAAATATATAGTAATAAGAATTTATATATTGTGTACTTATTAGTATTAAAAAATTGTATTATTCTTATATTATATTATATTATAATTATATTATATTATATTATATAAATTGTGTTGACACATTCAATTATAAAATTACAAAAGTTACTATTGAATTAGGACCATTTTGTAATAACAATCACTCCCGAGGGTAAAAACTTCGGGTGTGCTTGGGTTCTTTTAAAACCAAGATGTTAAGGGTTAAATACTACATAATATGAATTGAAAGCAAAAGCACTGACGGCTTATTAGCTAAGCATGAGAGTTATATACGGACGGGTCAGGGGTTCGAGCCCCAGCTCTTCCTTGCTATTTTTTTCCTTCTATTCTTTTTTTACTTTTACCCATTATTCCCCCATTTTATTAAGTTTTTTATAATGCACCCCTTGACTTTTTTTAATTAAGTCCTCTCACTCCCATTCTATTATTTTTAAATTCTTTTTTCGATCTAACTTTTCTTATAATTTGTACATGACATCATTTATTTTTTCATTACCACTTTTTCTTAATATATATATATATATTTTTTTAAATCTTTTACTTTACCTCCTCTTTTTCTTTACAATATTCTCTTCTACTCCCACATTTTACTACTCTAATTATAAAGAATATTCAAATTATGTTAATTTTAACTATTTTAGTTATTTATTTGAAACATACTTTCTCTTTAATTTTTTTATGGTTATTAACGTTTAGGTATTTACTTTAAAAGATAGGTTGTGTACAACGAAAAGCTGGCTAATTATGTTATATATATAAAAAAGATAAGAGGTTTGTCGCCGCAACGCGCGGCTAACCTAAAAAACTTGTTCCTATTTACTCAAACTCAAGTGAATAGTACCTTCTTTTATTATGTTTTTATATTTTTCCTTTTAACAACTTTAATATCTTTTTTTCTTCTTTATTTACTCTTTTTTTATCTATTGAATTCAACAAACGTTTAATTTATAATGTAAACTGAAAGATGACTTTTCAAATCGTTTTTAGATACAAGTTACTACATATATGTTAACATTTTATTATTTTATTTTTACATTGAACAATTACTTTTTCTATCAAATTTAGCAAACGTATAATTAATAATGCAAACAACAAAAACGTGACTTTTAAAATCGTTTTTAAATACGGATTGTATGTTTAACTATTTGATATTGTCCAATTGAACAATTAATTTGTATTTAATTTATGATAATTAATTTGATACATAAATAAATATTACTCTTCATTTCAATGTGCAGGCTTCCTACCTCGTTGAAACAATAATGTAAAAAGTAATACTATAAAAAAGACGCAAATTGGTTTGTGGTTTAATATAATTCTTACTAGTAGTTTAATAGTATAATTATTTCGTCTTTCAATAAGTCAATCATGTTACGTATTTATAGGTATATTTATATTTATTTTATTTACCTTTATAATAAGAAAATTAAAGGTAAGAAGTTCAAAGATTTTGGTGATTCGTAGATTGACGGCCCGTAGTTCAAAGGTAAGAAGAAGGATAGCTTGAAGATTCCGAATGTTGTGGATTCGTCTTCTTAAGGGGTCGATATTGATGGTCACGGTGTGAACGGTGATGCGGTTGTTTCAGTTGGTTGTGATGTCGTTATGAATTTGACTTTCGAATATCCGTTCTCTTCTAGATCGGGCATGTCTGGAGTTTTTGTCAAAATAGAGGGAAACTTGATAAACCGGATGCTAAAAGTAAGATGGCTAGTTTGGCTGCGGAGAGGTTCGACTTTTTGTGAATGATTTTGATAATTTTGATTAATGATTTCGGTTCCGTCGTTTGGTTTTTTGGTTAGAATTGTAGAGCCTAATTTTGTTTGTTGTTTTTTTGTCTTATTACATTGTTTAGTTTATTTTATGTTGATAGGTTTGTGTTTTTGTTAGGGTTTATTTGGTTCAGTCCTTTGTTTTGTACTTTTGCTGCTACTGTTGAGCATGCTAAGTAATGTTTTTGAATCTTTCATTTGTATGAAAACTTTCTAGTATAGTTTCTATTCATATGTGTGTGCACGGTTCGAAAAACCCGAAGAACTGAATCGAAAATGAGGAACCCAACGGATCCCGAACTGAATCGAGCTATTTCGATCCATTCCTCGGTCCACACGTTTTGACTCTTTGGTCTGGATCGAACCAGAGCGAAACCGAAAATTAACACTAAAGATAACCAGACTAAACTGAATCGAAAATACATCGTCCGGTCCTCGGTCTAATTTTTTACTACAAACTGACACTCCGGACATAATCGAACCAACTTGGTTCAGAAGACATAGCAACTGAATCATGAACAAATGTATTTTTAGCAAGCCAAATTGAAACGACCCGTCCATATTACTATAAACGCAGTACGATATTCATTGGTCTCATAGCGAGGTATTTGACCTCTATATGATACGTTTTAGAAAATATTGCATTCGTTTCATAAAAAGCACACCATTATTATACATAATGCATGTTTTAAACAATTGGGCGATTATTTAAGGAATAATCCCCATAATACATCGATTTTCAAACACTACACACGTGACGTAACAGTCGAATATAATACATGACAAAGTTTTTTATTGAATGCAACACTTTATTTAAATAAAAGTATGAGACTCCATGCACAGCTTGCTCAGATAATGCAACAGCGGAAGACTTTCTTAAGGACCTGAGAATAAACATGCGTAAACAGTCAACACAAAGGTTGGTGAGATATATAGGTTTAGCATTGATATAAATATAGACCACAAGATTTTATAGTTATAATTATATGTACACTCGCAAGTGTATAAAAGTATTCTATAAGTTGTTGAGTGCTTCGGTAACCATACTTAACAATTAAATTGGCATATTCCCTTTATTATGAAATCTCCCTACACTGTACCAAGTGTAGTAAAAACGAAGTACTATGCAACTGTTTACGATACTAGAGCGACTAGCCTGGTTGGGGTTGTCAAACCCGATAGATCTATCAATAGGATTCGCGCCTACATGTTCTTACAACATGTAAATATTAGTTACCAAGCTATTAGGGAAAAATATGCAAAGTGGTACAACTCAACGTAGAATATATTTTAAGTACTTGTGTCCATAGCGTAAAACATAAAATGCATGTATTCTCATCCCAAAATATTTTTAGAGTTTAGAAATGAGACTATATACTCACTGTAGTAAAAGTATATTAATAATAAGTTTTCAACTTATTAAAAATATGACCGTCGTCCTTGGATTCACGAACCTATAACAATAATAACGATTCAGATAATAATACGACATATGAATAAAATAAAGCAAGTTCATAGAATACTTATATAATAATTTTTAACATTTTATGTTAGTAGTCCATTGTTAGTAGTCCTTTGTTAGTAGTCCAAAATAGTCCGAAAAGTCCAACAGTCCAATAATCGATATATATATATATATATATATATATATATATATATATATATATATATATATATATATATATATATATATATATATATATATATATATATATATATATATATAATCTTAGAATTACCCCACGACGTATTGTATATGTATTGTCTTTGCATTAACCCAGAGACGTATTGTATACGTATTGTCTTAGAATTAACTAAGACGTATTGTGTACGTATTGTCTTAGGATTTATCAAAACGTATTGTATACTTATTGTGTTAGGACGTACCAAGAATATTATTATACATATATACAATCACAGAATTAATCAAGATTATAATATTTTGTTATACTACTGATAACATGTCCAAATATATATAGGATATAGGATAAGTTAACAAAGATATGGTTAATATAGTTTTTATAATATAAATTTCGTCCATTCAACGTTAATTTTAGCAGATTTTATTTTGCTCGTCAAATATTCATTACAACTCCGTTTAAAGTGAATCAAATTGCTATGGATTCATTAAGAAGTAAATTTTACAAAACCAATTCGAAAAGTTCATCCCAAGTATTAATTTTTAGAGATTTACCCTCTTTTTGTGTCGGTGGACAGATTTGGAAAAATCCCGGCATCCACCCAATATATGATTTTTGATAACATACTTCCACTTTGTCTAAAATCATGAAAAAAATACTGGAAGTCTTATTTATATATATTAATATATTTCCAAAGTCTTAGCCTTGAACTCAAAGTCTAAGATAGGTTTTTAATTCCCAACCCAAAACAGCCCGCTTTTTACCGAATGGAGATTAAAGGATATATGTTAAGTTTCAAGGTGTTTTTCATATATACAAGTTATAAGTTCTTATATTAACTTAATATAACATCATAATACATATAAATAAGTATTATTAGAGTTAAGTTAGAAAGATTAGATTAGTTTTTCAAACAAGCTTGGTGTTCACCAAAACAAGTTCTAGTTTTTACAAGTTTTATAAGTATAATAAGATAGCAACTATACAAGGAATTGAACAAGAATTTTGAGAAGTATTTTACCTTGATTATGAAGAGGAAAGTTGCTGAGATTAAAGTATGATATGAGAGCATTCAAGAGTGTGTTTTTAGTTTAAGAAAATGTGGAGTAAAAATGAGTTAAAATGGTCCTTATTTATAAGCTTATAATTTTGGCTTTTAGTGAAAATATCTAAGATAAATTAAATTGTATTAAGTCATGCATGACATATTAAATTGATTAGGTCATGGATGACATATTACACAAATAATTGCAGGTTTCTATTGGTATATATCAATAGTAAATACTTCTAGAAGCTGTGTATAATACAGGTAAAAATACCGTATGAATTCGAGTAGAATTCTTGAGGAAATTGAATGGAAATACGAGTATAGCTATCCTTTATATGTATTGGTATATTATAAAGTGTATTCAATATACTTGTAAGGATGTATTTACACTCGTAATACATTATATGTAAATACATTTTAACATAAGTTAATTTCGTTTAAATAGTAACATATATATATTGTTGAGTTTAAATTAGTAGTATGAATATATATATATATATATATATATATATATATATATATATATATATATATAATACTTTGTTAATATACTTAATGAGATATTTAATTATCATATTTTCAAGTTAAATATATATAAATCCATATATATACACAATAATTAAACAATTAAACAATTAAATCAAGTTATGACGTTCGTGAATTGTCGAAATAAAAGGGTGACCAAAAGCTTGTGTAAAACTCTTTTCGGAGGTTCAAGATTTATTAAAATTCATTGCTTATCAAGTCGGAATTATATAAAGATTAAGTTTAAATTTGGTCGGAAATTTCCGGATCGTCACACAAATCTTCTAACAACCAGAGAGAAGATAAAACTACCCTAAAATCTTGTTTTAGATTTGATAGAACCGACTTGCATACCATGCATACCCGTACAAGTTACTAAGTTAGTGACTTAATGATATTTTTTAGGAGAAAATTAAAATAAAAATTAAGAAGATTAAAACCGCTACAACCATTATTTTTGCACTCATATTTCTATGCCTTTTCAGAGTTCGTTTACCAACATATTAACCTCCTTTGATTCCTCTCAAATCCCATTTCATTTCATTTCATTCCATTTCATTATACAACAATGTTAACTTCTTGGCTTAGCTTCGTCTCCTTGTACGCCTCCTTCCTCCGTCGTTCCCTCGCTGCTTCCGGCCTTTCCTCACAATCAATCGACGTCGATTCTCAAACTACGATCCACTTTTGGGGACCAAAACCATCCTCATCTCCCGCCATTTCTCCGTCGAAAAATATCGACCATCGTAAGCCGTCGCTACTTTTGATTCACGGATTCGGTCCTCACAGCGTTTGGTAGTGGCGACAACAGGTCATTATTTGTTTTTCAGTATCTTCGATTATTCGTTTCGGTTTAAAAATTTTAGCGGTAAAACCAATAACGAATTCAACTTCAAAACCAATATTAACACAAACCGATAACTTCGAATTCAGTCCGGTTTCGGTTATAACCGAAATCTAAAAAATCATATTTAACCAAAATAAAAATCGTAACCAATCGATTTTAAATTCGAACTTTTATCAATATATTAATAATTCAATATATTATTCGTTGAATTGGTTTTCTGGGTCAATCAATTTAAAATATATATATAATCGAAAACTGAATTTCAATTAAAAATGGAACCTAGAACTATATTTGAATTTGGTTTAATTTCCGGTTTCTTTGATTCGATCCTAGAGTTACACCATGTTTGATTTTCACTTAATAAACTTAATAAAATGAAACTTAATGTCAAAAATCACTAATAGGTGTTCGTTTTAGACTTATTAAATAAGACGTGTCTAAATAAATAAAATTCAAATAAATGTAAATTTACATTTAGGTCACAATTTTTTAAATTATTAACTAATCTATTACATACCTCCGTATCTTATATCTTATATTTATTAAGATAATATAACTCAATAAAAAAAAATTAACGGTCCTTATCAAGGTTGCAAAATTCGCTATTAGGGGATTAATCGGATTTTACTGTATACATTTAAATATTATATTTTAAAAATTATATGTGTAACTATAAAAAAACCATAAATATAAAGATAATTTTTAACATAATTGTCTAAAATTGTTTATTTTGCTTCAAAACTATAAAATTCTACTTTAAATTTATTTTAAAATATTAACCATTTTTTACTTTGACTGAATTTGATTACCAAATTCGATTTTGATCTATCAATTGACATTGACTATTTAATTAAAATAATTTTTGGAAATCGGAACGGATTACTCTTAAAAAAGATTAATCGGGAATTAATCGACGAGTAATCGAGTTTTTTACAACACTGGTCTTATAATGGTTGGAAACGAGAAAATAATTAAAAAACAAGTACGTATCAATCAGGTTACGTACTACTTATTATACAGGAAAATTAAAACCGTTGCAACCATTATTTTCCACTCATATTTCTATACCATTTCCAGAGTTTGTTTACCAACATATTAACCTCCTTTAATTCCTCCCAAAATCTCATTTCATTTCATTTTACAACAATGTTAACTTCTTGCCTTAGCTTCGTCTCCTTGTACGGTTCCTTCCTCCGTCGCTCCCTCACTGCTTCCGGCCTTTCCTCTCAATCAATCGACGTCGATTCTCACACTACGATCCACTTTTGGGGACCTAAACCGTCCTCATCTCCCGCCAATTCTCCATCGGAAAATAACGACCGTCGTAAGCCGTCGCTACTTTTGATTCACGGATTCGGTCCTCACGGCGTTTGGCAGTGGCGACAACAGGTCAGTATCTGTTAGTAATTAAAATGCTACACTATAAACTGATTACTCCGATTACTGATTTGATTAGACTCGTATTTTAATTTGTTAAATGTTCATCGATAGATTATAACAGATTGATGTAGTTCGATTTTGTTTTCCTGTAATTAAATTAAACTGTACAAGTTTAGTTGATTAATTAGTTAAATATTTAATTAGGTATCATTTTTGGCGCCTAATTTCGACGTATACATCCCCGATCTAGTCTTCTTCGGCGAATCAACAACGAAATCATCAGAACGATCAGAGATCTTTCAAGCGAATGCAATTGCGAAACTAATGGAAAAACTCGGAGTGAAAAAGTACTCGGTAGTCGGAACAAGTTACGGCGGTTTCGTGGCGTACAGACTGGCTGAGATGTGGCCGGAGAGAGTCGAAAAAGTAGTGATCGCAAGTTCTGGAGTGAATATGAGACCGTGTGATAATGGAGAGTTGCTGAAAAGAGCAAATGTTGAGAAAATTGAAGAGTTGATGCTGCCGGAAACGGCCGGGCAGTTACGGACGTTGATGCGTTTGGCTGCGTATAATTTCAATCGTGTTTATATGCCGGATTTTTTTCTCAACGATTTCATTGATGTAAGTCTATTTCTGCTCAATTTTAAAGTATTTTAGTCTTTTTCATGCGTTACAAATAATAATATTTATTTAATTTTATATTATTGCTTCACATGTCAACATCGGTCTGAAAAGAAGTAATATAAAAATGAATATGATTTGTAGATATTATATGACTTAAAACTTTTGTACAATAATTTAGTTATGAAAGTAGATTTTAAGATTTTAAGTTTCTACATATCTACTCCGTAAAACATTTACGTAGGACAATTAGTATTATTTACTACGGAGTATATTTATTATTATTATTAATTTAATTTACTAATTTACTATTTATATCTACTTTTTATTTTTATACCTACAATATTGGTACTTAGTCCTTCCTATTACCTATGACTAGCATTATTTACGCTCCAAAACAAGATTGAAATGAGTTGGGACCAGCTTGACACGAAAATAATTAGGGAAATTAGAACTGACGACAGTTCGGTTTCACTTTAATTATAATCCAAGTAAAATCGAGCTGAAATATAAATCTACTAAGATATAAAATTATTTATACTTATCGTTTACAATAAAGTATATATAAATCAACATATATATATATATATATATATATATATATATATATATATATATATATATATATATATATATATATATATATATATATATATATATATATATATATATATATATATATATAGGTCTTTGCCATATGGCTAGCCATTGAGTTAACCATCCATGACAAATGATGTCATTCACTTGTTATCCATCGCCATTGATGACTTAGTCAATTCTCTCATTCTACGTAAAATTTGCATGCCCTAGTTATGACGTACCTTCACCCACCAAAGTCTAAACTCAAATCTTAAATAGTTTAAGGAAAGGAAATGTCGCACATTAATAATTTAATACGAGTAATAATTAATAATCATAAGTATAGATATGATGGTTTAACAAGTTGTTATGTCTATATGGCTAGTTTTCTAAATAAGTTATAACTAGTTTACGAACCCTCGCTTCGCGCCAGGGGTTCGTTTTTCAATGTATTTTATTGCGTTTAGTTTGTAAAATTATTTCGTGGCTAACGATGATGTCGTTGAAGCGCAACTCGAGTCGAACTAAAAGGTATAATCCGTGAAAGTTTTAAATGTTATTTTAAGTTAACAATACATGTGCATCTCAACGTTTCGCAATTGAATTTTCGACTTTTAAAAATTTAACGCAAAATCAACGTGTATGAAAAGTACCTCAAATATTTAGCGTTTTTTTTTTAAAAAAGCGTCCGTTTTACGCATAGTTAGTGACATTGTATTCCTAAAATTATTTCGAGTTTAACGATGGTTCCGGAAAAATTTAACTCGTTGCGAGCGAGAATATATGACCCGTTGAATATTTGGGTGGAGTTTATTTCAGATTTTTTATGAAAATATGTGTTTGGCACTTTACCCCCTGTTTGGGGGGTCGATTTTAATTTTTTAAAAAAGTGTGGGGTTTTTTTGGAAAGTAAAAGAAATGTGGAAAAAAAGAGGCGAAAGGACAAAAATGCCCTTGTTACTATTCATAGAATTTGTCTAATAGTTAATATGGTAATAATTAAATAAATATCGTTCGATAGTGTTTTTGGATCGAATGGAAACGGATATATGAAGTTCGTGTTGTTCCTCTATCCATCTCTGTGATGGGTAAATCTCCACGAATAATGGGCAACTTGCGTGTAGCTTGTAACTGAATGTAACTGTTCGGATTTTTTCGAGAATAAATCATATCACACTATTATGAGTTCTTTCCCATTCCTCTAACATATTGTCGTAACACCCTCAATGCTAGGTTTTAAAAATACTTTTCATGTCATTTCCATTTAGGTCCGATTCGTATACCTCCGTTGTTTCCTTTCCCTTTCCGCACCTTTTCCTGAAAAATTACTTGATAGATCATGTTATTTGAAACGTGAAAGATAAAAAAGTTAGATAAAATGAATTAAAAAAATATAATAACTATTCTCCTAAATTTTCTTTCTCACAAACTACACAACTTGACCTATCAAGTTAATAATTAATTGAAAGGATCTTAATCCTTTGAATTGTATTATTTAAGAGTTTATTACTTACAAAAAAATCCTATTTCTACAATTAGTAAGTCACCGAGTTATTCAAATAAGACCACAGATAACGCAGCGGCATCTGGGCGGATGCCATCCACATGTCCACACAAACGCCTCTACAAACGTCGAAAATGGGCGTTTGTCGGCGTATGTTCGCCGGCGTTTGTCACGGAATCACGCAGAAAAAAGAGGGGCGGCAAGGCGATGTGGCGAAGGTTGATTGGTCCAGTTCAAATGAGCATCTGGTTTTTATTTTCTACTCCGTAAGAGTAATTTTGATGGAGTAATTTGCAAAGAAAAAAATTAGGGTTCATACCTGCAACTTTATGGAAGAAGATGTAACGACCCAACCCGTTATCCAACCGAAAACGTAACAAAAGTTTTTTTTTTTTTATAACAGTTCATCTGGACGGCGTCCAGTTATCTGGACGGCGTCCAGTTGTGAAGGCCAGGACGGCGTCCAAATGGTCTTCCAGCTGCTGTCCAAAATGCCCATTTCACGCGAACGGAAAACACGTTTCCCGACACTTTTAAATGATACGAAATATCACAACACCTCATATTAAGTAAAACTAAGAAGTTTTCACTATTAAACAAGTTTTATGACATCGGGCCCACATCGGCCGTTTTACGAAATACATACAAAAAAATACGAGTTTCGACCCAAATGAGTTTAAGTTCCAAAAAACTACGAGCATGATGTTTGGGGATAAACTACCCAATCCTAGGTCGAATCCAAAAGTAATCCAAGCAAGCATCAAAAAGGGAGATCAACTAAATCCCAAGTATACCCTTGCCAAATCCGCTTCCGAACCTAAAAATGTAAACAACGAGAGGGTAAGCTAATGATTAGTGAGTAAAACATTTATACACATACATATATAGTTTACCTACACGCATACCCCAACACATATACGAGCGTATAAGCAATCTAGCAATACCACATACAACTATCAACAACGTTAGTATATAACTCAACACAATAAAATATTAAACCAATACAATACATAAACATACCAACCATTCCCGCTATAGTACTAACGCCTTGTAGTCGACCAATAACGTCGAGTCACACTCGTGTGATGTCACCGGCTTGTGAATCATCATAAGGTGTCACCGACTTGTGAATCACCAAAGGGTGTCACCGACTTGTGAACTACCTACCAATACCTATTGGTCACCGACTTGTGAACGCCATGTGACGTCACCGACTTGTGAAGCACCACCAATAAGTGTCACCGACTTGTGAAGCACTATAGGGTGTCACCGACTTGTGAATCACCCGCCAATGCATACGAGGTTACCGACTTGTGAACCTCCAAGAGGTGTCACTGACTTGTGAATCACTATAGGGTGTCACCGACTTGTGAATCACCCACCAAGACACTACCGACTTGTAGTTCTCATCACGCATACTATCAATAAGTCACCGGCTTGTGACATGACACCAATACTCACGATGTGGCACCTAAGGCCCACATCGCGCACATCGTGTACGAGTAAATAAACCACATACACACATGTATAAATATTCCACTCACCTCGATTACAGAAAGACAACTCCGGCTTGAGCTCCTAATCGTCCAACGTGAATCACCTAGATAATTCACAGCTAAACACTCTAGCTTATGCCCAAAACACCATAAGTGCAAATTTGACCCAAAAACACTTCCGAGCACAATCCGCGCTCAAACTAACCAATAATCACTAACACAAGTGAAAATGGCCCTAAATCGCCAATTAACCCAAATCATAAGTGTTAACGCTTATCTTACCCAATTTGGCACCAAACCCTAATTTTGACCCATTTCAAAATTAGTCAACCAAAATACACCCAAATAGGTTTTAACACATCCATAATCATTAAACCTAGTGATTAACCCATTTTGCAAGTCTTGAACTTGACCAAAACAACATCCAACCCAAAATCCACCAACGACACTACAAAACCCGATTACTAGCATCACTAAACTCACTTCATGAGTCTAAAATGGGTTTCTCACAATATCAAGTTCAAACCCTAATTTGAATATCAAATCAATTAATGAAATTCGGAGTTAGAACTTACCACTACTACCAAAACGTAGCTAGGAGCGAGATGAACAACTTTAAAACCCGAGCTTTGGTGAGAATCCAACTCCTTCTCCAAATCAAGATCTCTCTCTCTAAACCCTTTCTCTCCCCCTAGAATTGGATGAGAGTGTTTGTGTGGATGAAATGTGATCCACAAATGGATCTATATCAGTTTTGAGTGCTCCAAACCAACACCCAAGTGATTTGACCAAAATACCCCTTTTAAAACAAAATAAAACAGCTGGCCCATCAGTACATCTGGACGGCGTCTCAAGTATTGGACGGCGTCCAATGCTTCACTGCTGGACGGCGTCCCGAATCTTGGACGGCGTCCCACTTAGCTGAAAATGAAAACAGGGTCTTACAACTCTCCCCCACTTAAATCGGATCGCGTTCTCGCGATCTAAACCTCATCGCGAACAAAGAAGGTACACCTTCCTCAACCTTTCGAGTTCTCACACAAGCTTGGCCCCTTTTGATACCGCCATTGCATCCTATAAGTCCCACTTCTTTGGAATGTAACGTTCTATTCACGCAACGATCTTCCATGATCTCTTGGCACACTCTAACTTACAACTCAGAGTATCTTCGCCAACCGTCAACTAGTTTGGGTCATCCGCACCATGCACACAGTGATGGAATTTCCTACAACATTTCGGTAACTCCAACCGACACGTAACCCCACAATTCCCAAAATTCGTCCACCATTACTCGGTTGTGACGCCCCGTACAAAACCATCGTGTACGGTTCATCAACAACAGGATCATTACAAGGTCAAACACTATATGCTGTTTGAAAACCAGTTTTGCATTCATAAAAAGATAGCGTTTTATAAAATATAACGTGCTTCCTATGAATAGAAGCGTTAACATAAGTACGTGACCCAAAGGTCGTTACAAAACCATTGTTTGAAAATAACATAAGTTACGAATGCAAAAGAAAAGTTCTATGATTGAGACATCTCTAAGTAATGCAGCGGAAATCTAACACAGCAGGTCCATAACAGCAAGTCTATAACACCAAGACAGCAATTCTAACAGCGGAAGCAACATCGTCTAAGCACTTGAGAAATACACGCTTAAAAGTCAACACGAATGTTGGTGAGCTATAGTTTGTAATCAGTAAAGTAATGTAGACCACGAGATTTCAGTGCTTCAATCAGCAGTTTAAATCTGTATGAGAAGTATATGCTTAACCGTGGGCACCCGGTAACTAGACTTAACGTATGTATATCACCCCCTAAAAGTGCACTTGGCGAGTGCGTTTGTCCTCGAAATATTAAACACCCGTTGTCTGCTAGCGCGACTAGCCCGAGTGGGGTTGTCAAACCCTATGGATCCATATCTAGGATTCGCGTTCACGGTTAGGAAACCAATGATTAAACGTTACCGAGCTAAGGGGAATCTTTGTGCCGTTTTGTAACACACACATATATAAAGTTTAAGTACTCGTGTCTAGTATGTAAAACGTAAAAAGCGCATGTATTCTCAGTCCAAAAATAGTAAAAAGTAGTAAGGGATGCTATAACTCACAGTGAATAAGTAGTAAAAGTTGATATGAAACGTATGCAGGTAGTAAGTCGGTCCGAAAGGTCGTCAACCTAAGTCAAAGGTCAATAGGTCAGTATGTTGTCCCCATAAGTTTAAATGCATGAATTAAGTTTATGTGTCATCATCAACATCATCATTATCATCATCATTCATCAAAACTAAGGTAAGTTTAACAAGAATAGAGATCGAAACAAAAGGCTGACTTCGGACAGCTGTTACGACCTCTATACAAATCGAAAAGACGCGTAGTCAGTGGCCATGGCTCCGTATGTGAGTCCTTTAACCGCTGACGAATTTTCAGAACCTAACTCGTCTTCGTTGACCATGGCGACGGTTTAAGTGCGAGTAGGTCAGAAATTTCAGCACAACGTTACAAAGGCGTAGTGACTTTCAGAAGGCTATAAATCCTAAACCGTATATCGGATTAAGGCGAGGCCTAAACGAAAAGTCATCTACTCGAAACGAACTATCTGAAAATCAATTTTACATAAGTCCAGGAGTCTGATCAGACCCCGAAAAACAGAAAACAAGTGCTCCGGTGGGTTTCTTGGTGCTTGATGCTCATCACGGTTCTCATCCTTGATGCGTGTAAGCTTCAAGTGTACAACTCATTGATGTGTTAGCATCACTTTGACCAAGATTCAACCATCAACACACAATATGTTAAGATCAAGTAAGAATACAACTGACTTAAGAGTTTTAGAAGGATGATGAACCAATGTTACATCATATTCTTAGTCTTAACACAAATACAAGTTCTATTTACAACTAAAGCTACAAACTTTCCATCAATCAAACAAGTATGAACACAAATTTGATCAAACAAAGTAATGGAACCCTAAGCTAGAGAGCTTGGATCCTTTTCACACAAGTTATAAAATTACAAAGCTAGAAAGCTTGAATCTTTGGTGTTCTTGAAGATCTTGAAGCATAAAGCTTGGATCTTCAAGTTACATGAAGATCATAAACACAAGTTTTGATCTTTATAACAAAATAATGAGATCATAAGTTAGAAAACCTAGATCTAACAAAAGAAATGAAGATTCAAAGCTAGAAAGCTTGAATCTTGGTTGTTCTTGAAGATCCTTGAAGCATGAAGCTAGATCTTCAAGTTACATGAAGATTACAAACACAAGTTTGAATCTTTACAATAAAATAAAGATATTAAAAGCTACAAGATTTAGATCTACAAAATAGGTGAAGATTCAAAGCTAGAAAGCTTGAATCTTCCATGTTCTTGAAGGATTTAAATATATGTTTGAATCTACAATATATAACAAGATCTAAAAGCTAAAGAGCTAGATCCAATGATGATGATGATGATGTCGTGAATGAGAAGGGAAGAAGAAGAAGAAGAAGAAGAAGAAGAAAGTTTAAAACTTACACTTTTTAGAGTGAGAAAGACTAGAGAGAGAATTAGAGAGTAAGTGTGTGTAAATTGTAAATGAAATCAAGTGTGAAATGAATGGGATAAACATGGTATTTATAGGAGGTGAGGGTATGGGGAGGGGATGGTGGCCGTGGGTTTGGTGGGGGGACAAGGGGGACACCTTTTTGCTTTTTGATTAATGGTTGTCTAAAGTTGGTGCTTATGTTAGGATCCCATGCAACATTAAGGATAATGGTTAACAAAAATGCTAGTATGTTCCCTCTAATAAATGGACATTTGTCTTACATTAATATGAGTCACTGACTAATAATAATTGGGCTAATTAAATAGTCCACTAGTTAGTGTAGGGTGGGCTAAAGTCCAACAAGACTAACTAGTGTGCTCTAGTAAATTACTAAGCGTAATTAAGCATCCAAAAACCCAAGTAATTGTTATTATAAAATAACAATTAGTATTTCGTAGTCATAATATTCCGATTATGACCAAAGTTAAACTTGTACACAGTACGCAGTTCGTTCTAAACGTCAAGTGACACCAACGGTCATAAGGGCTTTCGGGGATCAAGTTAAGTACCCTACGTACTTAAAGGCACGTTTAAACATATAAACGAAAGTAATCCACATGTAGTAAGATCCCAGAGTATAATATAGCTCAGTACACACAAATACGCAGTTTCGTGAAAGCACAAAGCACAAAAGCAAGTCAAAAAAGTCGGGTCGTTACAACGGTGAACATCCTTTCGATCGCCCATTAAAGATGATCTTCACTCCTTTCGCACGTACAAGTCCTCAATACTCTAAGGAACTCACTCTCGAACGTGCTCTATACTAACATATCTCTACACGAGATAGTCGAAATCAACACTCTACGTCCCTAGTTTACCTCACAAAACGGGGCGACTTCCGACAAATTACACAAACACGCCTACCAAACCGAGGCACTACCGTACCCTCCGGGTACTTACTCCCCCACTTAGGGTTTTAACCCCACACTATCACCGTCAAGATGATAATATCTCGCGGAATATCGACATGCCATAACACACATGACCAGTACCAACGTTGGTCATACTCAAAAATCTTCCGCGGACTTACTACAAGGTACTCGAACCTCGACCTTTTCGAATCGGTCAAATGTTACGCCCGCAAATCATCACAATAAACCATTATCGTACCTTCGGGTTTCTCACCGGTACCTAAGTACAAAGTAATCACACCACCGGAGTGAAGCATTCCACTAGCAGGTATACGGAGGCACCTGACGCAGTGTTATGCAACTCCCATTACTACCACCGAGTCTCAATAGCTCGACCCTTACAGGGTCCATTCTCGGTGTCATACGTCACTTGACTACTCGAGGTCGCACAAATCCAACGAACATTACGGCTCAATGCCCACAACTTTCTAGTGACACCCGCTAGTCACTATCCACCTAGGCCGCACAATTAGCCTATTTACCTTTTAACTCAAGGAGATGCTTGGAACACCAAGACTTACACCCTAACTCGCACCGTCTCAACCGTTAACACGGTTACTTACACACAATCACAGATAGTCAACAACCGTGACTCTACTCGCACACATACATGGTCAACGTAAACGCCTCTCGAACGGCATACCATTACTACGCTAACCCTTAAGGAGAGCAATACAAGTAACCCTCTAATCAAATCACGGTTACACCCGACTTGGTTAAGCCTCCAACACCAAAACGATTAACCCGACCTGGTTAGTCAAACACGCTCGGTCAACCTACCTCGGCCAACCTTTAACAAGAATTGATTAACCCGACTCGGTTAGTCAAACACGCTCGGTCAACCTGACTTGGTCAACACCTATCATCTAATTGATTAACTCGAATTGGTTAAGTCCAATACACTAGGTCAACCCGACTTGGTCAAACCCCTTACAACAATTGATTAACCCGACTTGGTTAAGTCAAACACACTAGGTCAACCCGACTTGGTCAAACCCCTTACAACAATTGATTAACCCGACTTGGTTAAGTCAAACACACTAGGTCAACCCGACTTGGTCAAACCCCTTACAACAATTGATTAACCCGACTTGGTTAAGTCAAACACACTAGGTCAACCCGACTTGGTCAACACCTAACGTCTAGTTGATTAACCCGACCCGGTTAGTCAAATTCACCCGGTTAACCCGCCTCGATTAACACCTATCATCTAATTGATTAACCCAACTCGGTTAGTCAAATTCACCCGGTTAACCAAACCGCAATGGACTAACTCGACCTAGCTAGCCACTACATCACATGGATAAACCTACTTATTACCTAATAGTCACCCTCATAACGATAGTACAAAAATCGAATAGTACCTGAATCAAACGTCGTTAGACCTTCGCGCTTGGTCTATTCCACTCGGGACACTCCGACTTTCGGTGTCCCTCTTTCCGGCACTTAAAACATGTGACCTTACCCGACGGACATTCACGAGACTTATGTCCCGTTTGCCCACAATTATAACACGCGAATTTAGAACCATCCGTGCCACTCATCTTTATGCTTCCGACACCTTCGGTAGCACTCTTACTTTTCTTGTTCGAAAACCTCGTCGCTTCGAACTTCCGCTTACTAACATCGGAAACACTTGTCTTCGGGGCCTCCGGTTCGAAACCCCGAGCCAACTCAAATAATTCTTCAAAAGACTTAGCCATTCCCCGACTAATCTTACCCTTCAACTCGTCGCTCAAAGTACGATAGAAATCTTGCATCAACATTCGGTCATCACCGACATACTCCGGACAAAAACGAGTTTTTGACAAGATAGTAGACTTGAGAGTAACCAAGTCCATCGAACCTTGTCGCAAATCGCGCAACTCGTCCTGGATTTTATTAAGGTCGTATTGAGTTCGGTATTCATCAAAGAACTCCTCTTTAAACTTTTCCCATGACAAGCTCATACATTGTTCTTCACCATACAATTGAATCTTGTCATCGCACCACATCTTGGCTTCTTCACATAACATACTAGAATCGTATCTTGTTTTCTTTTCGGGAGGACATTCACTAGTACGGAAGGCCCCCTCGACTTCGGGAACCCAACATGTACTCTTCAACGGATCCCTCACTCCATTAAACATAGGGGGTTGAGCATCCTTGAAGTTTTTGTAATTGAAGTCCCGCCTTCCACGTCCCCCATTACCATCACCCCCTTCACCACGAGGATAAATGTTTCTAGAATCGAATGCCTCTTCAATCGCGGCATTCACTCGTTCGTTGATTAACTCGGTTACTTGCCCATCAACCGATTCCTGGAAAACCTTTCTAACATCCTCGAGAAACTCCGCTTTTTGAAGGTTAAAGATGGCCTCAACCTTAGCCGTGAACTCGGAGTCTTCGCCTTGTTCATCGTTATCATGTCCGTTCCTCGTCTTCATTCTAAGAAATGAACTCGGTTAGGAATGCAACACGAATAAATTACATACACCGCCACTATCTATATTCACAATCAATAAATATATCATCGTTCGTACACCCCATCTAGTTCAATAGTTGTTGTACATTACTCACTTGACTTGGCTTGCAACCATAATAATAGTCGCGAAGCATTATTACGCTCACATGCCATGTCAAACTCGTAAATACAACAACCATCTCGCTAGATGTTCAACACAAAACAACATGATTAGTAACAACATAATCAACACGTAGCTAGTTCACCTATTCTCTAATGCACTAACTAAAACCCGAACCTACCCGTAATCCTACAAGTCCCGCATATTAGCACACACAAAAGTCTAAGTCTAGGCGCCTATCTCAAGTCACCTAAATCCCTTAGACCATGCTCTGATACCACTTGTAACGACTCAACCCGTTATCCAACCGAAAACGTAACAAATTTTTATTTTTTTTATAACCAGTTCTTCTGGACGGCTTCCAGTTGTGAAGGCCAGGACGGCGTCCAAGCAATCTGGACGGCGTCCAAATGGTCTTCCAGCTGCTGTCCAAAATTCCCATTTCACGCGAACTGAAAACACGTTTCCGAATACTTTTAAACGAAACGAAATATCACAACACCTCATATTAAGTAAAACTAAGAAGTTTTCACTATTAAACAATTTTTACGACATCGAGCCCACATCGGCCGTTTTACGAAATACATACAAAAAAAATACGAGTTTCGACCCAAATGAGTTTAAGTTCCAAAAAACTACGAGCATGATGTTTGGGGATAAACTACCCAATCCTAGGTCGAATCCAAAAGTAATCCAAGCAAGCATCAAAAGGGGAGATCAACTAAATCCCGAGCATACCCTTGCCAAATCCGCTTCCGAACCTAAAAATGTAAACAACGAGAGGGTAAGCTAATGCTTAGTGAGTAAAACATTTATACACATACATATATAGTTTACCTACACGCATACCCCAACACATAACACATATACGAGCGTATAAGCAATCTAGCAATACCACATACAACTATCAACAACGTTAGTATATAACTCAACACAATAATATACTAAACCAATACAATACATAAACATACCAACCATTCCCGCTATAGTACTAAGCCTTGTAGTCGACCAATAACGTCGAGTCACACTCGTGTGATGTCACCGGCTTGTGAATCATCATAAGGTGTCACCGACTTGTGAATCACCAAAGGGTGTCACCGACTTGTGAACTACCCACCAATACCATTGGGTCACCGACTTGTGAACGCCATGTGGCGTCACCGACTTGTGAAGCACCACCAATAAGTGTCACCGACTTGTGAAGCACTATAGGGTGTCACCGACTTGTGAATCACCCGCCAATACATACGAGGTCACCGACTTGTGAACCTCCAAGAGGTGTCACTGACTTGTGAATCACCATAGGGTGTCACCGACTTGTGAATCACCCACCAAGACACTACCGACTTGTAGTTCTCATCACGCATACTATCAATAAGTCACCGGCTTGTGACATGACACCAATACTCACGATGTGGCACCTAAGGCCCACATCGCGTACAAGTAAATAAACCACATACACACATGTATAAATATTCCACTCACCTCGATTACAAGAAAGGCAACTCCGGCTTGAGCTCCTAATCGTCCAACGTGAATCACCTAGATAATTCACAGCTAAACACTCTAGCTTATGCCCAAAACACCATAAGTGCAAATTTGACCCAAAAACACTTCCGAGCACAATCCGCGCTCAAACTAACCATTAATCACTAACACAAGTGAAAATGGCCCTAAATCGTCAATTAACCCAAATCATAAGTGTTAACGCTTATCTTACCCAATTTGACACCAAACCCTAATTTTGACCCATTTCAAAATTAGTCAACCAAAATACACCCAAATGGGTTTTAACACATCCATAATCACTAAACCTAGTGATTAACCCATTTTGCAAGTCTTGAACTTGACCAAAACAACAACCAACCCAAAATCCACCAACGACACTACAAAACCTGATTACTAGCATCACTAAACTCACTTCATGAGTCTAAAATGGGTTTCTCACAATATCAAGTTCAAACCCTAACTTGAATATCAAATCAGTTAATGAAATTCGGAGTTAGAACTTACCACTACTACCAAAACGTAGCTAGGAGCAAGATGAACAACTTTAAAACCCGAGCTTTGGTGAGAATCCAACTCCTTCTTCTCCAAATCAAGCTCTCTCTCTCTCTAAACCCTTTCTCTCTCTAGAATTGGATGAGAGTGTTTGTGTGGATGAAATGTGATCCACAAATGGATCTAGATCAGTTTTGAGGGCTCTAAACCGACACCCAAGTGATTTGACCAAAATACCCCTTTTAAAAACAAAATAAAACAGCTGGCCCGTCAGTACATCTGGACGGCGTCCCAAGTATTGGACGGCGTCCAATGCTTCACTGCTGGACGGCGTCCCGAATCTTGGACGGCGTCCCACTTAGCTGAAAATGAAAACAGGGTCTTACAGAAGACGATTACAACTTGGGAATTATATAAAAAATACAACTTACCCCTTAAAGTATATGGTAGTTTGCAAACAAAGATTGTAGTTTACAAAATAAATAAATACTTTTATTTTACTTATAATTTATGAACTAAATATTAATCCTTTTATTTATTTATAGATTTTAAATTATGTAACACTTTTTATTGAAATTTTGCAATGTTAATGCCCATTTATTTATGTACGGAGTACCTTTTTTTTTTTTTAATTTATGCACTATTTTATCTTATGTAATAAATAAAAACTAATTACAAAAAACAAACAAAAAAATTTAAAAAACAAATGTCACGTTATTGTCATCATTTGAAAAAAGCCCTCACAACAACTCCTCCTCTTCCCTGTCATGGTCCAGTCACTGACTTATTTCAAAAAATACACCTCATCCACTCCACATCACAATCACCATTATCCGTGGTCTAAGTGACTGCTTTAAGTGGAATCTAAATGGAAGACTACTCAAAAGTAAATTTACAAATGATTTAATAATCAAAACACGGACTCATTAAAATGATGATATGACAAGTGCCATTAACAACACTTGCAACTTTTATTTTGTAGTAGTAAAAGTAAAGAGTAATTGTGTACATTTGGTTGCAGAAATTGTATTGTGAAAACAGAAAAGAGAAATTGGAATTGCTAAAAGGACTGGCACTTGGTCACCATGATATGCCTAAGATTTCCCCTCTTCAACAGGTTCTTGTTCATTAAGCCTTTTTATGAAAATAAAACATTAAAATTGTGTACGTAACAAATTATGCAAGTGTTAATTTCTCTTAACTATCAATTAGTAATTTTTTTCTTCTTTTTGTCAAATGTAGGAAGTGTTAATCATATGGGGTGATCAAGATAACATCTTTTTGTTGGATATGGCAAAAGAACTCAAAGAGTATGCCTTCTTTCCCTTAGCTTATATCATAATTCTTGTACATCTTCTTACTTACATACCTTGATGAGAATATGGCATGGAAGAAATAAAGAAATTGGCGATAATTTTAATCATCTAAACAACTGCTTTTTTATTTTGTCGTGTATGTGTTAATTTTGAAGATTGATTTAATTGGGGAGGTGATATTTCCAAAAATATTTTTGATAGACCCACACATTTTTGTTATTACTTTCCAGTTATGCCCTCCAATATTTTAAAATGAAAATTTTATATAACACATCATTAAGGGCAATTTAGTGACTTTGTGTGGATTTATCAAAAACAAGTTTGGAAATATCAATTCCCATTTAATTGTTGTGCTGATTTAGAATGTTGGGGAAGAATAAAGAAATTGGCGGTAATTTTAATCATCTAAACAACTGTTTTTTTTATTTTGTCGTGTATGTTTTAATTTTGAAGATTGATTTAATTGGGGAGGTGATATTTCCAAACATATTTTTGATAGATCCACACATTTTTGTTGTTACTTTCCAGTTATGCCCTCCAATATTTTAAAATAAAAATTTTATATAACACATCATTAAGGGTAGTTTAGTGACTTTGTGTGAATTTATCAAAAACAAGTTTGGAAATATCAATTCCCATTTAATTGTTGTGCTGATTTAGAATGTTGGGGAAGAATGCAACATTGAAGGTAATGAAGAAGGCATCACATGTACCTCAGATTGAACAAGCCAAGAACTTCAATAAAATTCTTTACGATTTCTTGTGTGTCTCCTCATATAATCGTAATTAGACCCACTTGTTCATTTTTCAATTATATGAGCATTTCAGCTTCTTACGTTTTTTGTAACAAAAAAGGGCTACATGTATGTTGTGTAGCATACAAGGATTTTGAGATGATTATTGGGTTTCAAGAATTCAAGTGTTGCTACGAATTGAAATCTATAAAAAAAGTTGGAATTTGGAGATGCGGGGTATCGATCCCCGTACCTCTCGCATGCTAAGCGAGCGCTCTACCATCTGAGCTACATCCCCTTCATGTAAACTTTGACTAGGTTATTTATTCTAACATTAATATATGTTATAAGGTATAAAAACTCATTTTGCATATATCATGCTACGAAATTTTTAGGTTCATTTCAATAAACAAACATCTTTGCTTGTGAACATTATCAAATTAATAATTTAGAACTAGATAATGTATCGATGAATTCATGAATAGCTTCACGTTGGGATTTCCAATGCTTAGGTTCCTTCTATGTTCTGGTCGATTTGTTCGACTTGAAAATTCTTGGAGCAAAAGTGACTGCAAATATTTTATACAAAACACACTTGGAGATTTTTATTTGACCCGTTGCATATATATACGATACCCTAAATTGACATGTTTAAGACTAATTTGACAATAGTTTTTAGCATCATATTCTAATATACAAGACATTACTTCAATCAAAGTAGAATTTACGGTGTTCTAATGAGTATTCATATCCACTCGTTTTTTTAGAACTTAAGAAACAAGCTTCAATCTTTTTAATACAGATCTAAAAAGTTCGCAACTTTTTTGCCATATTTCACAATGGAATTGCGAATCCACATCTCATATAAAGTTTATTGTTTTGATGTACCTTTTTATCTTTGGAATCAAGTTCCCACACATAAAAAGATAGATGTGGTTGTTTACTTGTTTATACATCCATAATTAAATTAAACAAAAAATACTTTCTGATAAATTACAAATGAACCATGAAGGCACAAGCAGCAGACATGGAAGAAGGCACTCATCAAGTGAGAAATTGGTGGCTATAATCTTAGGAGTCATTGGTGTCATCTCACCACTTTTCATCGATAAGAAGCCGCAAACGTTTGAAGAATTCGAGCTTGAGGAGCAACGCCTTCTTAGCGTGTCGACTTACTTGGTTATTGTTTTATTAGTTTTAATAATCGTTGCAGCTTTTTCTTGTTATTTGGATCATAGCCTTACAAGGTTTGATCCTTACTGGATTTATAGAGTTGGGGGTTCTTCTGGTGGGATTATTGCCCTTTTATTAGTACTTACACTTGTTTTGAAGTGTAGAGCTTTTTAAGCTTTAAAAATGTAACTATGTTGATGCTACATCTTATATACCTAGAAATTGTTTTCGATGCTAATATCAGCAGGCAATTATCAATTATCATATCAACAGTAAACGTCTATTGATAATTGCAGTTTATTTATCGGGGATTTGTTGGTGATTTTAGTGTCATCCAACGTACATTTTAGTTAGTTGCGATTTACTTGAATGCAGGTGTTAGCTAGCTATACTTACCAACGGGTTCGGAGAGTGTGGAGTACACGCCCGTAAGAGTTGGCTACTAACTGTCGCGTAAAATGCGGGGGTCAAGGGGGCTGCGCCCCCTTGCGGGGTCCAAGGGGCAGCGCCCCTGGCGGGGTCCAAGGGGCAGCGCCCCTGGCTGGGGTCCCGCTCACAGGTGAGCGGGCAGGGGTCAAGGGGGCAGCGCCCCTCGCGGGGCTCGGGGCAGCGCCCCGAAACCTCAACAGAAATTGCACTATTCGTTAACTAGAAAAGTTGCGTTCGAATAAGTGTCAGCGAACAGGTATGCCTTTTGGTATAACCGATTTTCCCGCCAAAACTGAAGGGTTACACCCTTTCGGTTTAAGACCATAAAATCACGAGACAACCTTTTAAGACCATAAACAGGACGTCTTTGAATTTAGAACTAATTCATAGTGACCTTTGTGATTTTCATGCTATACCTTCCTTAGGAAATAAGAAGTATGTAATCACATTTATAGATGATGCGTCTAGGTTCTGCTATGTTTATCTTTTGCATTCTAAAGATGAGGCCTTAGACAAATTTAAAATCTATAAGACTGAAGTGGAATTACAACAAAATGGTTTAATTAAAACGTTGCGCACCGATAGAGGTGGTGAGTATTATGATCCAATGTATATCCAATCTGTAGGGATTATTCATCAAACTACAGCTCCATATACACCACAACAAAATGGTGTAGCGGAGAGGAAAAATAGGTCTCTCAAGGAAATGGTTAATTCCATGATGACGTACTCTGGTTTGAGTGACGGATTTTGGGAAGAAGCCATGTTAACAGCTTGTCACATTTTGAATAGAGTTCCTAATAAAAGAGGAACTATGACTCCTTACGAACTTTGGTACAAGAAACAACCAAACTTGCATTATTTGCGAGTTTGGGGTTGTCGGGCAATCGTAAGATTAACCGAACCCAAAAGAAAAACTTTGGGTGAAAGAGGTGTTGATTGCATCTTTATTGGGATATGCTGAACATTCCAAAGCCTATAGGTTTTATGTGATAGAACCTAATGATTTTATTTCGATTAACACCGTTATAGAATCAAGAGATGCAATATTTGATGAATCCCGTTTTACATCAATACCTAGACCAAGGGACGTGATTTCTCATTCAAATGAGACTACACAAGGAGTTAACCTGGAAGAAATTTCAAGTGAGTCACTAGAACCTCGTAGGGGCTCTAGAACTAAGACACCCAAGTCGTATGGTTCTGACTTTCAACTTTACCTAGTTGAAGGATCGAGAGATTGTGTTAAGTCACAATATTCTTACTGTTACAGTATAGATGATGATCCTAGAACCTTTGATGAGGCTATGAAATCTCGTGACGTTGCCTTTTGGAAAGAAGCAATTGACGACGAGATGAGTTCTATTTTGGAGAATAATACTTGGGTATTAACAGATTTACCACCAGGATGCAAACCTTTGGGAAACAAGTGGATCTTCAAGAAGAAGATGAAATTCGATGGCACAATTGATAAGTTTAAAGCTAGATTGGTTATCTAAGGCTTTAAACAAAAGGAGGGTATTGATTATTTCGATACATATGCTCCTGTTGCTCGTATCACTACTATTAGATTGTTAATAGCACTTGCTGCTACGTATGATCTAGTGATCCATCAAATGGATGTCAAAACAGCATTCTTGAATGGTGATTTGGAAGAGGAAGTGTATATGAGACAACCAGAAGGGTTTGTTATGCCAGGTCAAGAGCATAAGGTGTGCAAGTTGGTTAAATCATTGTACGGGCTGAAACAAGCTCCCAAGCAGTGGCATCAGAAGTTTGATGATGTGGTGTTGTCTAATGGTTTTGTACTAAATCAATCTGACAAGTGTGTATATAGCAAATTCGATCAATCCGGAAAAGGTGTGATCATTTGCTTATACGTGGATGACATGTTGATCTTTGGTACTGACCAGGATCAAGTTGATAGAACAAAGGAGTTTTTATCTTCGAAGTTCTCCATGAAGGACATGGGAGTGGCGGATGTAATCCTAGGCATAAGGATTAAAAGGGATGATAGAGGTATCACGATCACACAATCTCATTACATTGAGAAGATTCTGAAACGGTTTAAGTGTGATCAATGTTCTCCCTTGAATACTCCCGTTGATACAACTGTGAAGCTTATGCCCCATTCGGGTAAAGCTGTATCACAGCTTGAATACTCTCGAGCAATTGGATGCTTGATGTATGCTATGACAAGCACACGCCCAGATATTGCTTTCATAGTGGGAAAACTTAGTAGGTTTACTAGTAATCCAAATGCTACTCACTGGCGTGCTGTGGTTAGAGTATTCAAGTATTTGAAGGGTACTATGGATTATGGTATCACTTATACTGGGTTCCCTTCAGTTTTAGAAGGATATTCGGATGCAAGTTGGATAACCAACGTCGAAGATCATTCATCTACGACTGTTTGGATATTCCTACTTGGAGGAGGTGCTATTTCATGGGCTTCTAAGAAGCAAACATGCATTACAAATTCAACCATGGAGTCTGAATTTGTAGCTTTAGCTGCAACTGGTAAGGAAGCTGATTGGTTAAGGAATCTAATTCATGAAATTCCTTTGTGGCCGAAGCCAATATCTCCTATTTCCATCCGTTGTGACAGTAAAGCTACTTTGGCTAAGGCTTATAGCCAAATGTACAATGGAAAGTCTAGACACTTAGGTGTTAGACACAGTATGGTTCGCGAGCTGATTTCACATGGAGTGATATCCGTAAGTTTCGTTAGATCACAACAAAATTTAGCGGATCACTTGACTAAAGCATTAGCCCGAGACTTAGTGCACAAGTCGGCTATTGGAGTGGGATTGAAGTCCACATAAATCTTCCAAAGTGAGACGCCCAATTCCCTTCTAGTACAACGCTAGAAGCTGAATTCAATGAGGTAAGCTTACTTTCTGAAGATTGAAACACATAAATATACTGATCCCAAAGTATGTGTTTAGACCTGCAAGTTGAGTTAGGTTGAAGTTATTCTTCTTAATAGTTCTTTTGAAAAATTGCATATGCAGGTGCAAGATGTAAAAGGACTACTTATGTGAGCATGAAGTTTTGACGCTTCAATGGAGCCTTGGACTTAGCTGCCAATATGTTCACTGAAGGATTGGGACACATGGCTTATAATAGTGTCAAGATTGTTTTAGGGATATGTAGAAACTGATGTGTATAATATTTTATAGTTTTCATACGAGTGGAAGGGTTCAATTTCTGAAACACCCTGATACTCGAATTCTCGTAAATATTATACTAAGTGGAAATTCAATTTCTGAAACATTTTCATTTATGCATTAGTTTGTTCTGTGTGTTTAGTTATTTTAGTAAATCAAGGATTACACTAAAATGGGGGGGATTTGTTGGTGATTTTAGTGTCATCCAACGTACATTTTAGTTAGTTGCGATTTACTTGAATGCAGGTGTTAGCTAGCTATACTTACCAACGGGTTCGGAGAGTGTGGAGTACACGCCCGTAAGAGTTGGCTACTAACTGTCGCGTAAAATGCGGGGGTCAAGGGGGCTGCGCCCCTTGCGGGGTCCAAGGGGCAGCGCCCCTGGCGGGGTCCAAGGGGCAACGCCCCTGGCTGGGGTCCCGCTCACAGGTGAGCGGGCAGGGGTCAAGGGGGCAGCGCCCCTCGCGGGGCTCGGGGCAGCGCCCCGAAACCTCAACAGAAATTGCACTATTCGTTAAGTAGAAAAGTTGCGTTCGAATAAGTGTCAGTGAACAGGTATGCCTTTTGGTATAACCGATTTTCCCGCCAAAACTGAAGGGTTACACCCTTTCGGTTTAACTGTTTTCCTATAAACAGTTTATGAACGTCTTTGTTCATTTATTCTGCATTCATAAAAACCAACAGAAACACACACATATTCTTTAACAATTTGATCAGTGATTTCGTTGTCCAAAACACTGATTGCGTTCTTGTTTGATCCCTGTAAAGATTTCGTGCAACCGTGGCAATCGTAGGGTCGAAATACTTTATAGAGATAGTGATTACACGATTCAAGAACGAATCCGGCAGTCAATTCATACCCGATTTCTAACAGAGCATATAATCTGAAAGAAGAGGTTTGCAGTTTTTCACTGGGTCAGGTTTGGTTTTGTCAACTTGTTCAAATCGAGTTATCCAAGTTTTCAAATTTACTTAACTCAATTCGAAAACCAAACTGAAATTAAGTTTATACCAATAATAGAATTCGGTTCGAATTCAATTATAATTAGATTAAAGTGTCAATGAATTCTCCTTAAGATGTAAAATCACACTATAAAGATAGAAAACACATATTAATCGATATACACTCGTTCATCAACGAAATTAGATAAAAAAAAGTAAGAAAAAAGCCTCAAATCTCAAAACTCAGTGCAAGTAGTATTTTAAATTATACTAAAAGCTTCGGTTATTCAAAGTTAAGTATTTCTGAGAATGCTTTAACAGGAGTAATATGTTCTGATCAGCACCTGAGTACACGGCCTGTCATTGGGACAAGTATGGCTACAGTTAGATGCAAAAGATCCGCTGAATTCTGCATCATCGGGTTTTTTGGCGTTGGGCCCACTGACATCATCACATTTGCCTTGGTAGGCTTTGATGTATTGCATAGCTGTGCAGGCCAGCCCATGATTATTACTGAGAGATGATGCTTTTGTTTGATGTTCGGTTATTGTTTACTGAAATGACAACAAGCTGACACCCAGAAAACGGTAATTTTTTTTTTAAGCCACTGTGGCAATTTTTTTTAAGCCACTGTACAGACTCAGCGTAATTTATGTCCAGAATGAATATTTATTTATACTATGAACATTTGGCTCAGAAAATGCCTTCACCGTACAAATACGGCATACCCACGGTCGTTGGGGCCATTTTCTGCCCAATTTGAAATTTGACCCAATTTAACCCATTTCCAAAATCAATTTCTCTCATCAGCTGAGTTAACATCAAATAATGACCATCACTTTCATTTCTTATTCACAACTAATTTGAAATACATTAAAAGTACAAGTTCAGAACCAATAACTTAACACCAAAAGACAAGTGACAATTTCTACCAATTCGATACAATAGACTCTAACTAACAATAGCATGATTATCGGGACATCTATCATGCTCATGGGTGATGATCCATCTTTAAATTATAAGCAAAACTAACCACTAAATATTATCGCACATTAACCACATGGGTTGATTCTGTCGAATCACTCATGTTATGATCTTATAAATCCTAAGTCTTTCCGTTCCATCATCTGGGCTTATGTTCTTCATGTAGCATTCTGGACCGAATGACTCTTAAACTAAGGCAATTGGGAATTTTGATTTCAATACTTAAAAGAAATAAACAACAATAAAAAACCAAGAAAATGATTACGAATAAAGCAGATATTAAAAAGAATTATTCACTTGGATTTTCGTAATCCCGCTTCATCTTTGAATAATAAAATGGTTTGGACAACTTGTACTTTAGTTCAAACACTTATCCACTATGTCAGACCATCTAGTAAGATAGATGTCAAAACAAGATTTAGTTTGATAATTATAAACCAAGTGGTTAACTAGACTAGGTTCATCAAATCGCCCATTTCATATACTAGATAGATACAGAAAGTTTGTAAAGCTCAACTAGATTCCAAGACTTAGAAGTATACTAGCAAATCTATTATTTTCAGCTGGTTTGTATTCAATAATATATTAACTACCTAGATTAACATGTGAAAAATACTAGTAGGGGTAAGTTATCGGATTAATTAGGTTCATGAATCCTACCTTTTACCTACGCATACACTTATATCTTAATTCTCTAGATAATCAACGATTCTTGCTTAGACATAAAATTGCTAAACCGTACAAGTGATTGAAACTCATGAAATAATTTTGAAACTCATGAAATAATTGTTAATCCAAACTACGGTTCATGTTATTACCAAGTGAACAACACTAAACAAACATAGCCCATAATTGGGTTAAGATGAACAATAAAGTAAATAACAAGAGTTAAAGAAGACTTTGAATTACCAAAGGTCTTCTGGCCCACTGGGTATCAAGGAGACTCATTAACCTTGAGGTTATGAGTTCGAGTACCGTCGTGGACAAAAAATATAATACTTATGCGCCTTTAAAATATATTACTTTCGCGTAGCAATTTGTAGTTTTGAAACTGTCCACGCGGTTTTACGCGCAGCTGTCCACACAACTTTTTGTGAACTTGTTCTTCCGTAGCATAATGAGGAGTTCGTATTGATACTTGATAAAGTTATCATTCTTAACTAGGGGACTTGATGATGTGGTGTTTTTTTTATTAGGGTTTGTACGTTGATTTGGCCTGCAACCTACCTTAAACCCTAATTTATTCCATACAAATATAATATAGGTTAGAAACCTACATCAAGGACCTTCTTCTTCTCCTCGTACAACTTCACTCTTGTGTGTACGACTTGATCTACTACGATCGTCTACACGATCGACAACTTTTGTGTTTTTACTGTATGGTTATACAGGGTTTTTTCCCTAGTCGTCACATGATTCCGATTATTCGACTGGAGGACACAACATTTAACCACCTCTTAAGATCTTCATCTCAACTTGGGTTATGCTTTACGAACCGAAGTGTTAAATTATGTAGTTCTCAAAAATCCCTTATTCATTGCACTCAAGGATATGTTTTCCCCTCATAAAATATATGCTTGATCTACGGTATTATTATTACCTTGTCATTTTAATTGTTAAGGTGTAGGCTTTGGTCTATGTTTAAATAAAACGGCAGCTAGTTACTTGGTGGTTAAGTTAGGGTTTGGCCAACCCTAATTTTGTTAGGCCGGTTTAGGGTTTATTGAGACTAGGGTTTATTCTAATCCTTGTCTATAAATAGTCTCTCAATTGTATGTACTTGTCATCACCTCCAAATTAATAATACTCTTTAGTTCCAAAGTGGACGTAGGTTTCACATCGAAACTGAACCACTATAATTCTCGTTTCGTGTTCTTTCTTTCTGTGTTTTATTCGGCTATTGTGTGTTACTCTGATCAAGTGCAGGTTAAAGCATAACAACTGGTATCTAGAGCTTCAGGTTCTAAACCCTAGCCGATCAATCACAGGTTTTAACCCTAGCAAATCACAACTGCTCTAGATTGCAGGTCTGTTGCTATTTCAATCCAGGTGCAGCTGTCATCTTTTCTCTGATTGATTACAGCTGCTGTCACAAACCCTAAAGGTGCAGCCGTCACCTTTTTTTTGTCAATTACAGCTGTTGCCACCAGAAACAGCAGCCTCTGCAGCTGATTTGTGACAACCCAGAAATTTCCGAACAAATTTAAACTTGATCTTTATATGTTTCCGACACGATAAGCAAAGTCTGTAATGTTGAAATCTCAAAAACTTTGAAATGTGTTCATGTATTCATTTAACCTCGATCAAATTTTGACGATTCACGAACCAAAATATAAATGGATATGATTATATATGTATATGTGTATATATGTTATGACTTGAAAAGTTAACAGAGTATTAAATGTGTAATGCTGTACATGAACGTATTTGTTTCAATACGATTATCGATGGAATTAGAAGATAATATCAAATGATTGATTTATCAGATACATTATATGATTACGAGTCTCTGTTATGAGGTCCACTATGATTTGAGAAATCTATTCTTTTTAACGATATTCGGAATAATTGGTAAAGTGATCTACATATGAGAACAAAGTGTCAAATAACGAAAATTGGACAAACGTTAGTGGGGAATTGAATTTCATAATATTCGATTGATCTATTTTCAATCGTGCGAAAAACGTTTTTCGATACAATAGGAATTGATTATTAAAATGTTTTTGTTTGAATAACTTAATTTGAATATATACAATAAGTTATAATATTAACTATTAGAATTAGATATTTAAATAACTCACAACGAGTATTACATTGAATATATATAGTAAATGATAGTAACACTTGTTTATTGATTCGACTGATAATTAAATATATTAATTAAAACGATTGAGAAATTAAAATAAACATTGGCGCATAAATGAATTATATCAAATTAAGTTCTAGAGCGTAAACGTTAGGTGATATAATAATATCTATTGTGTAAACGATTTTAATCTATATATATTAAACTTTGAAATATAATTAGTTTTTGAAAAAAATATTATGTTAGTAAATAAATATTTCTAAAATATATAAGTTATATTTCTAAATGAAAATATATTTATATTTTACAAAGTGATAAAATATAATATTAACTTGGTCGTAAAACATTTTGAATTTAAAATAGTATTATTATAATATATATTGGTAAATAACGAGACGTCGATTTATAGAAGCAAATGACCAAAACACTCAAATGAATAAGTTACACTTTGAGTGAGATAATTTTTCATTGATTTGAGTCTTGTTATTGATAAAGGTACATTACACGAAACGTAAAGTACCAGTTTTCTAAGCGTACGAAAATGCGTTCGAAAAACCAGAACCGGTACTTAAGTCGAGGGTCAACGTACAACACATCGGTGTAAAAATTACAAATCAACTATGCACGAGAATATAATATAATATTTAATTAATTCTAAAGATTAAATATATTATATATTAAATAATATATATAATAATCATAATAAGGTGTCGGTAAGTAAAAATAAACGAACATGAATTGGATATGTGGCTCATGCGATCGCATGAGGCCACCCTCACATTCTCCTGCGATCGCATGAGGTGGTTAGGTGGGTTAAATGCCTATAAATCGAGTTCGAGCTGTTTGTGATTCATTCATTCTCAACTCTCTATCTCAATACATGTACTCCGTAATATTTAATTTAATTTATTTATTATTATTATTAATTATTATTAATCTTATGATTATTATTATTATTAGTATTAATATTATTATTAGTACTATACATAAAATATTACGACGTGGGTATGTTCGAGCTATTTCAGAATGAATTTTGAGAGCGGGATAGAGCTAAGGAAATTATGGGTTATAGCTATGGAGGTTATGGGTAATGTTCGTAGGGTAGCTCGTGAGGTCAACCTAGTGCTTATCATCTCCGTTGCGTCTACGTACTTTCCTGCAATATTGAATCTCAATATTGATACGTGAGCACTCATAACTTAACTTTTATATATTATTAGTGTATCCCTGACTAGTGCTCGAGTAGATATGATTATGCATGCATGTATGTTTAATTTAGTCGTTAGATAGTTTTGATGAATCATGATTTTGATACATATGCTACTGAGATAAGGTATAGGATATGCATGTCGTTGGAAAGATGGCGAAAAATTAATAACTTTTCATTTAGAACTCGTGTGATTTCGAGGAACGGATTTAAAGATATAGTCAACTGAATTATTATTACTTTTAATATATTAAAATGATTATTACTATCATCGTTATTATCGTCGTTATTATTATTATTACCTAGTAATTATTATTATTATTATTATTACTATTATTATTATTATTAATATTATCATTATTAATATAAGTATTATTATTAAAAATTGTTATTGTCATTACTATTATTATCGTTATTATCATTCAAAATTATTATTAATATTATCATTATTATTATAATTATTAGTATTTTCATTAATATTAATATAATACTTATTAGTATCATTATCATTAAAACTAATATTAGTATCATCTAATTATTATGATTGCTATTATTATTATTATTATTATTATTATTATTATGAATGCGATATAAAAGAATACTAAAAGCTATTAAACGAATCAATTAGGAAATAATGAGTATAAGTATCATGATGAAATAAAAATATTGTAAGTTATTGATTTAGATAAAATATCATTTTCATTAATTTTATCACTATTATTATTAGTAAAAGTATTATTAACATTAAAACTATCATTTAATAGAAATATCATTGTTATTATAAAATATCATTATTATTATCATTTTAGTATTATTATTATTATCATTTTGAATAGAATTATTATTTTTATAAAATATTATTATTACTACTTTTAATATTAAAAGTATCGTTATTATTAAAACTATCATGATTAGAATTATCATTTTATCATAACTAATATCATCATTAGTAAATATAATTATTGTTATTATTATTAGTAGAATAATAATAATTATTGTTATTATTACAAAATAATACAACTTTTACTTATTATTATTATCAATATTATTTTATCAAATGAATATATGTGATACGAAGATATTTTTACCACACGTAATATAATTACATTAATAATACCTACCACTATAGTTTTACGATATTAAGTGAACTTTATAAATTTTATTACTTAATATATGTAAAAATATATTTTATTATATATAAATTTTATTAATAAATGAATTTTATTATTTACTTTAATGAAATCTGATAAATATACTTAAATATATATAAAACGACTATATTTAAGTTATATAATAAACACGTATAAATTTTGGAAATCATTTTGAGTCAAATTAACTTTTGTTAACTTCTGCATGATAATCTCGAGCATTAGGATTGTGATACACTATGGTTTGACTTAAATTGTTAGACAGATATTGATCAACATATATATATATATATATATATATATATATATATATATATATATATATATATATATATATATATATATATATATATATATATATACACATATATATATATACATACATATATATATATACATATATATATATACATACATATATATATATATATATACATATATATATATATATATATATATATATATATACATATATATATATATATACATATATATATATATATACATATATATATATATATATACATATATATATATATATATACATATATATATATATATATATATATATATATATATATATATATATATATATATATATATATATATATATATATATATATATATATATAATTAAAATAGGTTCTACGTGAATGCGAGGCCAACCCTACACTTGTTCAATCCCGTCATATGTATTTTTACTACAAAATACACTATTGTGAGTTTCATTTGCTCCCTTTTTAAATGCTTTTGCAATATATATTTTTGGGACTGAGAATACATGCGCTTTTATAAATGTTTAACGAAATAGACACAAGTAATTGAAACTACATTCTATGGTTGAATTGTTATACCGGATATCGCCCTTGTTGAACTTGGTAGCCTAAGAATTGGTGTTTATTATAATTGCAACCAATTGACGCGAATCCTAAAGATAGATCTATGGGCCTTGACACGCCCCAGTCAGAGAATTTGAACTGCTTTAGTACTTCGATGTTTATATGTTTGGGGATATTCTAGATGCATTTTGTTAATGTCGGTTACCAGGTGTTCAATCCATATGAATGAATTTTAAACACTTGCGAGTGTATGATTATTGAATAAATGAAATCTTGTGGTCTATTAAAATTATGGAAATGATTGATTACGATAAACTAATGAACTCACCAACCTTTTGGTTGACACTTGAAAGCATGTTTATTCTCAGGTATTAAAGAAATCTTCCGATGTGCATTTGCTCATTTTAAAGATATTACTTGGAGTCATTCATGGCATAATTCAAAAGACGTTGCATTCAAGTCGTTGAGTTCAATAGAGATTATTATTAAGTAAATGACAGATTATGTCATTTATAAGATGGATATTATGAAATGGTATGCATGCCGGTCAACTTTCGATGAAATGAAAATTTGTCTTTAAAAATGAATGCAGTGTTTGTAAAAATATATCATATAGAGGTCAAATACCTCGCAATGTAACCATATGTTATTGTATTCGTCCTTATGGATTAGGACGGGTCGCTTCATGTGGTATCAGAGCGGTGGTCTTAGCGAACCAGGTCTAGATTAGTGTGTCTAACAGGTAGTTGTTAGGATGCATTAGTGAGTCTGGACTTCGACCTAGTAGTTATTAGGTTACATTAATGAGTCTGGACTTGAACCTGGTCTGCATGTCAAAAAGTTTTGTTTATCATCTCTTGTAGGAAATTACCTGCTTATCATTCTTAGTCTAGACACGTCTTACTGCATTGATTGCATGAATAGTGTATAGACAAAATTCATATCTTAGCATATCTGCTAATTCATATCTTAGCGTATCTGTTACTGTAAACTTTGCCCGACATATTCCGTAAATTCCTCCGCAATCTACGAAATCTTTTGCTCTATATATATAGGTATTCTATGTAATTAGAATATCATCCGATAGTCGGAAAATCATTTCATATCGAAAAATCCTTTATTCAGTCGTACGAAATGGAATTCGTCATTAGTTCAAGTCCCTCGGATTCCGAAATAGAATCCCACTCAAGCTCCGAAAGCAGTGTGACCGGAATGGATTAACCAATCAGCCATCATCTATTCTGGATGAATTGGGGATGGGTTCGTAGCCTCCTCAATCATTGGAGACGAGAAGAAGGTGATCCCTTCGATCCACCACATTGTCCTCTTGGCGAAGAACCTGAAGCACTTACCGGCGAACCTGTCCGAAATACCATTTTCTCTCTCATTTCCAGAGTATTTCATCATGATTATATACTACATCAAATTCTAGATTTTATTTATCCGCTCGTCCGAATCGACAATCACCCCTGTGTAATAGAAGAAGTCAACGAGCTTCACGCTCGGGTAGTGGCTTTGGAGAATATGGTACAAAGGTTACAAACACCAGCAGCAGCACCAGCAGCATAATCAGTTCCACCATCATCAACGCCAACAGTACCATTATCACCCCCAACAACAACCGCGTCGTAAACCTCAACTTTACAATCTGTCCCACAAGCACCAATGTCATATGCTCTGTAGATACCAAGGAATACCAACAACAACAAACGATGAAGTGTTGATTCATAACTTCATTGGAGAAACATTCTGCGACGATTATGTAGTCTCTAAAGTCTTAGGGATTATCTATTCTAGCCCTAGCCATAAATCAGTTGAGTGAACCAAAATGATAGAAGGAAGAGTAGAAACCCTGACAAGAATGGTGTGTGATTTACAAACTAGACTTGTTTTACCAACAGCATCAACAGTACCGTAGCATCACCAGCACAGTCAGTGCCGTCAGCATCGTCAGAATCAGCAGCACCTATAACCTCACAAACTCCGTCAGTTCAAGAATCACTGTGGACATCATTACGAATCAACAACGAGTATATTGTATCAGCGAGTTATGAAGTATTAACTCATTTCCACCGAAAGATTTATATGTATATCTTATATATATATATAAATATTTAAACCATAATAAATCTTTCCGTACTAAGCTATTATGTGTGAATCTTAACTACTCGGTTAATTCATATTACAAATATGCAATAATGTACGTCCTTCGTCCGCAACTTAACCATCGTTAATTACAATCTCTGTCTCAATTCAATAAATTCCAAATCATAATAAATCAAGTGTATTATTCGAATATATGTTTGATTTTACACTTTCATCATTGATGTACTCGAAACTTTTCAAATAACATCATTCGTACCTTGCGAAGTTCACAAAAATTTCACGAAAACTAACATCATGCATTAAAAAATAACGAAGTATTGATTCATAATTTCAATATCATTGAAGAAATACTTTTGTAATTTCTAAAGTTTTAGGATTTACTCAATTCTAGTTTCAACCGTAAATCAAATGAGTTTAAATTAATATTAATTCATTAAATCTATGTTACATCTAAAGAAAATATACACATATATATTTTCATAAAGACTGTAATAAAACTCTTTTGTACAAAATATTAATTGTGAAATTTTTTTTAACGGGTAGGTAATACCCGAAAGATATATAAATTCACAATTAATATGTTACATTCTTCGAATCTGATTCAGCAATCATCAACTATACTCACTACTTTCACAACGATATACATTCTTTCATAGAAATCAAAACAACCATTCTCATCCAAATTTGATTACATATTCTGATTTTGACAAATCAAAATCCAAGTCAAGAATTAACAGAAGACATCACTCTTAGATCCCTACATCTTTTGAAGTTATACTTTGACTTCAAAACTATGCTAGAACATCATATGTATATTAACGATTACAATCTGTGCTCAAACCCTCTGAAATTTCTGAAGATACTTCAAACAATGAACAATCGAGCTGATGATCCAACCACATGTTATCCCCAGTTACGTACCTGAAAAACTCTTGAAACTAAAGTCATAATTTAACACGTACCCGCGTCAAATCCTTTGGAATTTATTAGCTAAAATAACTTTTCAATTCCTTTCCAAAGTAGTCAGTTTTATCACAGCTTCAGCAAGTCAACTTCGACTTTTTCAGTCGAAACAACCTTATTATAACCTTGATATATACGTTGCCCTTTTCGCTATCATTACCGGAGAACCGTTTATGTTCCACCACATTAGCAATAAACTTACCAACAACTTCACTGATCTTTGACTTTCCGAAAAATCTTTATATTTATCAAAACCCCATCATTTACTCATCTGCATCATGTAACAAGAATTGTCATACGAATCATCAGGAATTAGCAATAAGTAATTTGAAATCTTGCAGCATGTCTACGCCAACAGTTATATGTGTACCTATAACATCTATCTCTTGGACTTACATACTGCGAATGTGAAGTTTCTGAAAAACACCCTAAACTGCGAACTAGTCCTCGAAATTTTGAAAAATGCCGATGAAGCAGCAAAAAATGTAAACGACCTTAACAGTAAAAAGTTTGATGATAAAGCATAGTGTATTGGCAAAGCTCAGAAAAAGAGAAGTTTTGGAACTGAAAAACGGATTGAGCAAAGTATGAAGGAGGCGGTGGACAAATCACAAAGACTGAACCTGCCTTCAAAGAATCCGAATGATTCAGTATCTGCTGAAGTTATTAACGAATACCTTGCTCCTGACTCTAAACCCTTGCGGACAATATTCTTCATCATCCTCTGATATTAGAAATTCTAAGATATCATCGTATCTTCCATTATAAATATCCTCCATATTTCTGAAGATATTTCCATAATTATTTTTATCTGAAATCATTTACCTCTTCACACTATCTGTATTACATCATAAAAGAAACTATTTTAGTTTCTAAATTATGAAACTTTCGAGTTTAAAATAAGAATGTTTTTGAAGTAGTGTTGGGAACTGAAGCATGAGTTAGTATAATATAATGACACTTGATCAACGTGATTATATTACAGTAAGTCATCCTGAGTTTCTAAATGGAACGTGATGATTCACAGATCATAACGTCATCATGTGCCATGTTACACGGCTCTTATATTCTAATTAACCTCTGAACATATTAAGAAAATATTTTTCTTGATGATTCGGTTTTTTCCGGGATATTCTGGTAATTTGACAAATCAAGATCGTGCCATTACAATTTCCTTCTTAGGACATTAGCCATGTTCATTCGAAACTCCATAACTACAAATTCTGGACCATTACTTGCTATGCTTAATAGATAGAAGAGAAAACAGAGCATGAAGATCCAAAATAGAAATTGGAGTATAAATCGCAGCAAATAGAAGAGAGCATTAACTGTGGACGACAATGATTATAGAAGGCAGAAGCAGGAACTTTGAAATATAAGAGAAGATATAAAGCCCAACAACAACTCAAAAATTACAAACCATAAATATCGATGCATATGGCAATATAAAGACACGGGAGAACTAAAAACACTATAAAACCAAGTGTATAGTAGAAGTAAATAGATTCTTCCGGCGGTAGATGAAAAAGAAGAATGACAGATATGAAAGTGAGGAATATATCAAGAAGCAGAATTGGATGAAGCATATTGATTAATGCTTTAAATTATGAATTGGGGAGAAAGAATAGAAGGTGTGAGTTGTAAGGAAACGAAGGGGGTGGATTTATAGTAAAATATCCGACAGAGCAATCAAAACAGATTATCGCATTTAATTAAAGAGGATCCTAATTTCTTTAAATCCCGAAGAAATCAGATCTTATAAGATTTCCAAGATTTCCTTCTAAAATCCCTTAAACTCCGGAAATCAACCGTAACTACGTCACTGGTTAAGTCGAACCTTCATTTACTCATTTCACTCTTTTGTGATGGCTTCACTCATATGTTTCGAGTAGTCGAATTATCTTATCCATATAGCTCAACAGTAATAAAACTCTATTTATCAGCTCATATTCGTCAGGAAAACATTCTTACTGTTAGCCATGACGATCTCGATCAAATTTCGGGATGAAATTTCTTTAACGGGTAGGTACTGTGACAACCCGGAAATTCCCGAACAAATTTAAACTTGATCTTTATATGTTTTCGACACGATAAGCAAAGTCTGTAATGTTGAAATCTCAAAAACTTTGAACTGTGTTCATGTATTCATTTAACCTCGACCAAATTTTGACGATTCACGAACCAAAATATAAATGGATATGATTATTTATGTATATATGTATATGTGTATATATGTTATAACTTGAAAAGTTAACAGAGTATTAAATGTGTAATGCTGTACATGAACGTATTTGTTTCAATATGATTATCGATGGAATTAGAAGATAATATCAAATGATTGATTTATCAGATACATTGTATGATTACGAGTCTCTGTTATGAGGTCCACTATGATTTGAGAAATATATTCTTTTTAACGATATTCAGAATAATTGGTAAAGTGATCTACATATGAGAACAAAGTGTCAAATAACGAAAATTGGACAAACGTTAGTGGGGAATTGAATTTCATAATATTCGATTGATCTATTTTCAATCGTGCGAAAAACGTTTTTCGATACAATAGGAATTGATTATTAAAATGTTTTTGTTTGAATAACTTAATTTGAAAATATACAATAAGTTATAATATTAACTATTACAATTAGATATTTAAATAACTCACAACGAGTATTACATTGAATATATATAGTAAACGATAGTGTTGAGTCCCCAAAATAATTAAGGATTTAATTATGACAAAATTGTAATTTATTTGCACTAAAATGTTATGTGCAGTCAGCACAAGTTTGTTTATGTATAGACAGCAGATATTGTAGATATTGCTGTGTTGAGTATTTAGCTTGCTGCTCAGTCTACCAGCACAAGGTAGACAGTGTTCTTCAATCAGCACAGGATGTGTACTCAGCAATTCAAGAACATGAAGTGACTCAGCAATGAAGAACCAGCACAGCTGGAAAGCAGCTTACTACACAAGACAGCTATGCTCCATTATAAGCATAGTAGTTTCCTGAGTGGTCTACATCAATGGTACTATTCAACAGAAGTCAAAGACAAAGTTGAATAGAAAAGGACACGCGTCGGCGGCTGACAAGTGACCTTACAAGACCACGTGGGAATGCAGAAGTTTAACGCATGTGCAGACATGGGTTATACTTTGTCATCACCTAGGGAATAGAACATTCTATTTGTTTAATCAAATAGTGGTGCCAAACCGAATTGGGGTGTTCCTGCAAATAGCTACCAAAGAGGAAAGAAGAGAGCATGCTCTCTGATGTTGTTGTCCCCACAAGTACAGACATCCTATGTACCAGTGGACAATAAAATCATTACATGGTTAATAGGACTACTATAAATTGTTGTATCCACTATTGTAATAACTAGTGGTGTGGGTTTATTTTTATAGAGTTAAAAACGTGTAATAGCTTTTAGTTTACCTCTTAGCTATAATCTAGGTAATCTGTATCAACCAACTATCATTCCGCCAAGGATAGTTGTAATTCTTTATGATTCAATCAATAAAGAATAACAGTTGAAAATTACCTGTGACTCTATTTATTTGCATGCTTGAATACTAATCGATTTAACTGTTAAGTTATTTTAAAAGAAATTGTATTCACCCCCCCTCTACAATACTCCTGTTGTTATCAAGGGACCAACAACTGGTATCAGAGCTTCAGTCTTGATAATCAATATCTTGGATCTGAATTCTCTCATGGCTGCATATTCAAATACAGCTTACCTTGAAAATGGCTCATCCAATAGACCACCCAAATTTGATGAAGATGAGTATGAAACTTGGAAGGCAAGATTCATGCTTCACCTTGAGTCTATTGACCCACTCATGCCTGGTATTGCCACAGATGGTCCATTTGTACCCACTAAGACTATTGGTAGTGCTCCTGCCACAGCTGACACTCCTGCTATTCCTGACAGAGAGGTTATTCTCACCCCTTCTAGATGGGATGCTGAGGATAAACGTCGTGTTGGACTTGACCCTAAAATCAGAACCTTGTTAGCTATAACTTTGCCTAGCCCTCTGTTCAAACTGATTAAGGGAAAAGAAAATGCCAAGCTTATGTTGGACTATCTAGATGTTACTTATGAGGGTATGGGAGAAGTTAGGCAGAACAGAATGATTGCTTTAAAAAGAGAATATGAAATGTTCTTTGCCTACAAGAATGAAACCCTTAAGCAAACCTTCATTAGGTTTAACTCCTTGATTGCTGACCAGATCACTTTGAATGTCACCTATACTGAATTTGAACAAGTAAACAAATTCATAGATTCACTGCCTACTAAATGGAAATCTGTTACTGACCCGTTAAGAACCACTCAGACCTTAAAGAACTTTAACATGTCTTCTCTCTACAGTTCACTTTGGAACCATGAGAAGGCAGAGGCTAAATTTGAATTTAACTTGAAAGAAAACTTTAGGTCTGCCCCCACCACTTCAAAATCTTCTAAGACAGATGATACTACTCTTATTGCTGCTGCTAAAAAGAAAGCTCAAAAGGCTTTACTGGTTCAAAAGTTGTTGGTAGAAGAAGAGTCAGCTGAGAGTAATGTGGATAGTGGTACTGGGTCTAAAGAAAGCAGTGATGATGAAAGTGATGCAGAAGGGTTTGCTGAAGGTATGGCTTTGCTGGCTAGGCAGTTCAAAAGGTTCAATCGTAATAGAACCATCAAGTCATACAAAGGGAGTAAGAAACCGAGTGTTAGGTATAGCAGCAAGTCAGTCAAGGGTCCTAAATCTGAGTGTTTTAATTGTGGGAAGGTTGGACATTTTGTTGCTGAATGCATGTCCAGGAAACCTTCAACTTCACATGCTAACTCTTTCTCAAAAGCTGACAAGTACAAGAACAAGTACAAAGCTATGAAAGCTCAGATGAAGGAAAGTGCTAAGACTGATAAGAAGGGTAAAAAGCCAGAAAAGGTTCTAGTTGCTGAGCATCATGATTGGGATGAAACCAACTCGTCGTCTTCCTCTGATAGTGATACTGATGATGATGGTGCTGGTTATGCTCCAGAAAAGAAGCTGTGTTTAATGGCCAAGGAGGTCAAGGAGTCTGATGAGGATGATAGTGGTAGTAAGTTTTTGGCTGATATGAGGGAAGCTGATCAGAACAGAGATTCACCTCAATGGAAAACTGAATTGATGTATAAGGTTGATAATTTTCGAACTTATACTGATGATGAAAAAGCCGAAATGTTTGACTACCTAAGAGTTGACTTATGTAGAGGCAGCAAACGTGAAGAAATTTTGAAAACTGACAACAAATCTTTAAATGAGAAACTTAAGTGCAAAAATGATGAAATTAAAATCTTGAAAGATGATATTTCAAAACTTGAAAAACAAAATTTTGCTTTAAGGTCTCTTCACGTTGAGGCAGCAGAAGTCAAGAACTAGCTGGATAATCTTAAAAAGGTTGTCGCTTTGTGGTGTACATTTGCTCAACGCACAGAAAAGTGTGTTAACGAGCAGGTGCCTGCCTAAGTTGAAGCTTTCTTTGCTGGTGACTATGCTGCTGCTGCTATTACAGAAGTTACTTTCATGGACCCAATTCTTGAAACAGATCCTGAAGCTGTCTTGCCAAATACTTTTGCCAAGATAGTTAAGGGTAAAAAGGTCTTGACAAATAAGTTTGTTAGACCTGCTACTGTGTCCCCACCACCTGCCATTAAAGAGATTTTGGAGGATGAGGTTAGAGCAAGAGAAGCTAGTACCTCAATTGATGAGACTACTGACCCCTCAAGAATCTACTACATGACTTCAAAAGAAAGACGTATCAAAAGGGAAATCACTGAAAATAATCTTAGAAAAATTAAACCAACTGATTCCCCTTCGTGTTCGAGTTCCAATTGTGCTGAGCCAGCTGATGACAAACTTACTGGTAAACTAGTAGCTGTAGACAAGCCAGTCAAATGTAATACTGGCAAGTCCAAAGCAGTAGGAAAAACTTCCTCTAGCTCATCAGCTTCAGTAGACAAGCCAGTAACTTCCCACGCTGGCTCGTCAAATGATAAAGGCAAAGCAATACGTCATGACTATGGTACAGGTTCTAAGAAGTAAGCTGCCCTTAAGGGAAAAGCAAAAGTGGACTCAAATGATGAGCTGTCTATCACTGAGATTATGACAGTCAAGTTTGACCAGCTAATTGAGGCAGTAACAAAAAATCGACCCGATCTTACTGCACCTCTTTACTCAGTGTATGACCAGTCACCGATACCAAATGTGAGAAAATGCTACAAATGTGGCAGCAAGTCTCACTTAGCCAACCAGTGTCCTTTTACCTCAACCCCATCTGCTGCTGCTTCTTCAAGCAAACCAGCAGACAGGAAGAGATCATCAAAGATGACCCTTCCAGAACCCATCCTTGGATGGGTTCCCAAAAAAAATTAATCTCTTAGCTACCTTGCAGGACATTCAAAACAAGAAAATCTGGTATATCGATAGTGGTTGTTCGAGACATATGACCGGATGTAAGTCCCTGCTGATGGACTATCAAGAAAAGGATGGTCCAGTTATTTTGTATGGAGATAATTCGTTGGGTTACACAAAGGCTTTTGGTACTTTGACTAATGGGAATGTCACGTTCTCAATTGTTGCATATGTCGTTGGGCTCAAACATAATTTACTCAGCATAAGCCAACTGACAAGTAAGAATAAGATAGTCCAATTCAGAAGGAAAATTGGCATTATTTTTGATAAGATAGGGAAGCCACTGCTGACTGCAAAACGTCATGAAAACATGTATCAAATTGACATGAACACAGCAGTCACAACAACTGATACTTGTTTCTATTCAAATGCAGTAGACAACCTGAAGTGGTTATGGCACAAGAGACTCTCACATCTCAACTTCAAAGATATTCACAAATTATCCAGTAGAAGTTTGGTGTCTGGGCTACTGTAACGACCCGGATTTTTTTGATCATTTTATACATATGAGATTAATATTTACATAAATTAAACATTACCAACATGATAAGCAATCCAAATTGTTGAGTCTTGTGTTTTTGAAAAGAGTTTTACACAACGTTTGACCGTCCAATTTGACCGATGATATCACGAACTATGTAACATACGATAATTATATGATTGTGTACATATACGTATTTATATATATTTAACATGATCTAAGGATGGTTTAACATATCATTGTGTACTAATAACATTGAGTTATAAGTATACTTTGAGACTACTAACTTAAGTTTTCAAAACGGTAACTATATGTAACGTTCTTGGACATATATACCTATTACCTATAATGCTTATACAAGTATCGTATAAATACGTATTTAATCACTTTTAAAGGGCTTAAATACATAAAACAATATAAGTATATTCACAAAAGATAGTTATATTTGGATTCTCGTTCCGTTTCCTCAAGATTTCTACACGTATACCTAGGGTATATGTACCCGTATTGTACGCAGCTTCTAGATGTATTTACTATTGATAAATACCAATTATTGGACCTCAATTATCTGCTCATAATAGCCTTTGTTAGTCAACAACATGTGGGATCAAGTGTTAACATCTAGGAAGACTTATGAGCTAGAAATCAAAACATAAAATCCTTATATATACATGCATATATCACGCCTACATACACATACATACACTTTCATATCAACTTTTTTTCAAGCTAGATTATCTTCTAAACTCTCTTATCTTCAACCTTCAAGTGTTCTTCAAGGTCTTCATAAGTTTCTAGCTTCATAATCAAGGTAAAACTATGTTTAAACTTTGATTCAATTCATGTAAGTTAATTATCTTAAATCAAGATATAAACTTACTTACAACCTTTGTTTCTTTTCATGATTTCACTTCTTAATCTTCCAAGTCATCAAGAACAAGTTCATATCTTGTTTATTCAGTAACTTTCTTCATCATACTTGAGGTATAACCTTGGTTCATCATCTTGTTCAATTCATATATAACTATCTTACTATGAATATATAACAACAAGAACATAGTTTGAATGATTTCAAACTTGTTCGCAAACTAAATAGATCCTTCTAACTTGACTTTTAAAACACTTCAAAACCTGTAATATATCATAATGATATGCTAACTTAACAAGATACAACTTGATTTTACAAAGAACACCTTAAAACTGAATCTACGTCGTCGGAGTGCAACCGGGGGCTATTTTGGGTTGGATAATTAAAAACCATCTTAAACTTTGAATTGGAAGTTTATATTATGGAAAAATGATATTTCTTATGAATATGTTAACATATAAAAATCTCATGGTGTAACTCAATGTGTAAGTATTTTTATAAAAATGATCATCTAGATGTTGTTTTTACGACGGAAATGATCACTTTCATATGATTCACCCAAGTTTGACCTATAACCTGTGATTTCGAATGCAAACCAAGGTATTTACAGTTCATATTCATAAATAATGGCTCGATCCAAGGAATGTAACACCCCGTTTTCCCCGTACATGACTTATAGGTGTAAAGTGTGCATACGACTAGTTTACGGATGGTTCAAGGCGTACTCGCATGTTGAAGTTAGTACGCGAGAAAAATGAATCAAGGAAAGCAGAGTGTCGCGGTGCGACAAATGGAGCCACTGTAGTGACCCGAACTTTTCCATGTTTATATATAATAATTGAGATTGATATTTACATGATTAAATGTTTCCAACATGTTAAGCAATCAAACTTGTTAAGACTTGATTAATTGAAATATGTTTCATATAGACAATTGACCACCCAAGTTGACCGGCGATTCACGAACGTTAAAACTTGTAAAAACGACATGACGATATATATATGGATATACATATGGTTAACATGAGATTATGATAAGTAAGTATCTCCATAAGTATATTAACAATGAGTTATATACATATAAACAAGACTACTAAATTAACGATGACTTAACAACTCAGTTAAAATGTATATACATGTAGTGTATTTAGATATATTAAAATACTTTTGGAAGACTTCAAGACATATATCAAAAGACTCATACTTAACGAAAATGGTTACAGTTACTTTCCCATTCTTTTCTTTCATCAAGAATTCTAGTCGTATTCTTACCCGTATTATACACAGCTTCAAAATGTACTTACTATGAGTATATACCAATAGGAACTAGCATGGGATTCTACTCTTGATTATGTCATGTATGACTAATCAATTTTAACTTCTACCATGAGCTAGTCAACTAAATAGAACTCCTTTTAACCCCACTCACCACTCACCAATTACCACTCATCATTCACTCCATTTCACTTCCAATTCTCTTTCTAATTCTCTCTCAACACACACACACACTATTATGAATGTATTTTTCCAGTAGTTAATCATCATCTTCATCAAAAATCACTTCAAGAATCAAGCTATAATCATCATAGGAAGAACACTTCAAGAACACTTCAAAAATCCCTTCAATTTTACTAATTTACTTCCAAGCTTTCTAATCCATTCCAAGTAATCATCTAAGATCAAGAAACCTTTGTTATATACAGTAGGTTATCTTTCTTATTCGAGGTAATATTCATATTCAAACTTTAATTAAATTTCTATAACTATAAACTATCTTAATTCGAGTAAAAATCTTACTTGAACTTGTTTTTGTGTCATGATCCTACTTCAAGAACTTTCAAGCCATCCAAGATCCTTTGAAGCTAGATCATTTCTTGTCACTTCCAGTAGGTTTACCTACTAAACTTGAGGTAGTAATGATGTTCATAACATCATTCGATTCATATATATAAAACTATCTTATTCGAAGGTTTAAACTCGTAATCACTAGAACATAGTTTAGTTAATTCTAAACTTGTTCGCAAACAAAAGTTAATCTGAAAGGACCCATTCATATACATTATAAACGATTCACAATAGTTGATTACATCGCAAGGTATTTGACCTCTATATGATACATTTTACAAACATTGCATTCGTTTTTAAAAGACAAACTTTCTTTACAAGGAAAGTTGACGGCATGCACACCATTTCATAATACATCCAACTATAATTAGCTTAATAATAATCTTGATGAACTCAATGACTCGAATGCAACGTCTTTCAAAATATGCCATGAATGACTCCAAGTAATATCCTTAAAATGAGCTAATGCACAGCGGAAGATTTCTTTAATACCTGAGAATAAACATGCTTTAAAGTGTCAACCAAAAGGTTGGTGAGTTCATAGGTTTATCATAACAGTCATTTCAATATATTAATAGACCACAAGATTTCCGTTTATAAATATATGTACACTCGCAAGTGTATAAAAGTATTCTATAAGTTGTAGGCACTCGGTAACAAGCCTTAACGTTCATGTTTTACCCTCTGAAGTACGCCAGATCAGGTGTGTTTAAAATAACCTCGAAGTACTAAAGCATCCCATAGTCAGGATGGGGTTTGTCAGGCCCAATAGATCTATCTTTAGGATTCGCGCCTACCGTACATATACAAGTAGTTTAATGTTACCAAGCTAAGGGTATATTTCTAGTTTAAACCCACGTAGAATTAGTTTTAGTACTTGTGCCTATTTCGTAAAACATTTATAAAAACAGCGCATGTATTCTCAGTCCCAAAAATATATATAAAAGGGAGCAAATGAAACTCACAATACTGTATTTCATAGTAAAAATACATATAACGTCATTTAACAAGTGCAAGGTTGGCCTCGGATTCACGAACGTATCAATATTGAGATTCAATATTGCAGGAAAGTACGTAGACGCAACGGAGATGATAAACACTAGATTGACCTCACGAGCATACCCATGAACCATACCCATCACCTTCATAGCTATAACCCATAATTTTCTTAGCTTCGACTCATTAAAAAAAAACTATTTTGAAATCACTCGGACAGCACTCCGTCGTAATATTTTATATATACTAATAATATCTTGAAATAATACAGAGCAAATATATATATATATATATATATATATATATATATATATATATATATATATATATATATATATATATATATATATATATATATATATATATATATATATATATATATATAAATCGATTGAGAGAGTTTAGAGAAATATATTTTCAAGTTTCTATGAAATAATGAAACCTATTGAATTCTATTTATAATAGATTTTTGAATTATTAAAGTGAATTATTAAAGTATGAATTATTAAAGTGAATTATTAAAGTATGAATTATTAAAGTGAATTATTAAAGTATGAATTATTAAAGTGAATTATTAAAGTATGAATTATTAAAGTGAATTATTAAAGTATGAATTATTAAAGTGAATTATTAAAGTATGAATTATTAAAGTGAATTATTAAAGTATGAATTATTAAAGTGAATTATTAAAGTATGAATTATTAAAGTGAATTATTAAAGTTAAAGTAAAGTAAAAGTAAAGTAAAGGTAAAGTTAAAGTATAGTAAAAGTATAAAAACTATGTATATATAATACGCGTATAAATATATATAATATTAATTTAAATCATTATATATATTTAATGAAATAAAATATAAATATCGTTATATTTATTATACTGGTTAAGTAATGAGTTGTCAAAAGTGATTCTAGATATTTATAAAAGTTATATACATTTTAATAATAAAGTTCTTTTTAAACTGAAAACGTCTTTGTACGTTTGAAAATAGATTAATAGAATATTATGGAAACCAATTCTCCACTAACTTTTGTCTAACTTTCGTAAATGACACTTTTTGTTTTTATTTATAAATAGCTTTACAAATTATTCTGAATATCGTTAAGAGGAATAGATTTTCTCAAATCATAGTGGACCTCTCAACAGAGACTTGTAATCATAATTCAATGTTTCTGATAATTCAATCATTTAATATATTTTTTTTAATTTCGTCGAAAATCATATTGAAACAAATACGTTCGTGTAAAGTATTATACGTTTAATACTTAATTAATATTCTCAAGTTATAATATATATATACATATACATATCTATTTATATATAACGGTTCGTGAATCGTCGGAATTTGGTCGAGGTTATAATGAATGTATGAACACAGTTTAAAATTCCTGAGATTTAACTTAACAAACTTTGCTTATCGTTTCGGAATAATATAAAGATTAAAGTTTAAATTTGGTCGGAAATTTCCGGGTCGTCACAGTACCTACCCGTTAAAGAAATTTCGTCCCCAAAATTTGATAGAGGTCGTCATGACTAACAATGAGAATGTTATTATAACGATTATAGAGTTTTATCATGTTCAAGAAGAATGGATAAAATAATTCGATTACTCGAAGCGTGTGAGTGAAGTTATCGTAAATGTATGAAATAAGATAATAGTGATTCGTCGTATCTTTTGGCGTCATCACGATTGATCTCCGAAAAGAAAATCTTTGTAATCTATATTGGATTTGATTATTCGGCGATTAAGGAAATTATGATCCTCTTCGAATTACTGCGATAATCCATTTTGATTTCTCTGTCGGATATTTCACTATAAATCCACCTCATTTGTTTTCTTACAACTCACACCTTCTCAACTCATATTTTAAAGTATTTGTCAATATGCTTCATCCAGTGCTGATTCTTGATATACTCCTCACTTTCATATCTGTCGCTCTTCTTTTTCATCTGCCTCCGGAAGAATCTATTTACTTCTACTATACTCTTGGTTTTATAGTGTTTTTAGTTCTCCCGTGTCTTTATATTGCTATATGCATTGATATATACGGTTTGTGATTTCTGGGTTGTTGTTGGGTTTTATATCTTCCCTTATATTTCAAAGTCCTTGCTTCTTCTATAATCATTGTCATCCACAGTTAATGTTCTCTTCTATTTGATATGTTTATACTCCCATTTCTAGTTCGGAGCTTTGTCCTTTCGTTTCTTCTTCTTGCGATTAAGCACCGCTTGTAATGGTCCAGAATTCGCAGATATAAATTTCGGAATGAGCATTGTTAATGTTCTAGGAAGGAAATTGTAATGGCACGATCTTGACTTGTCAAATTACCAGAATACCTCAAAAAAGGCCGAATCATCAAGAAATATTTTCTTGATAATTAGAGATCAAAGAGAATACAAGAGTTGTGTAACATAGCACATGATGACGTTATGATCTGTGAATCATCATGTTCCATTTAGAAACTCAGCATGAATTACTGTAATATAATCACGTTGATCAAATGTCATTATATTATACTAACTCATGCTTCAGCTCCCAACACTTCTTCAAGAATATTCCTATTTTAAACTCGAATGTTTCAGAATTTAGAAACTAAAATAGTTTCTTTTATGATAGAATACAGATAGCACGAAGAGGTAAATGATTTTAGATAAGAATAATTATGGAAATATCTTCAGAAATATGGAGGATATTTATAATGAAAGATACGATGATATCTTAAAATTTCTAATATCAGAGGATGATGAAGAATATTGTCCGTAAGGGTTTAGAGTCAGGAGTAAGGTATTCGATAATGACTTCAGTAGACACGGAATCATTTGGATTCTTTGAAGGTAGATTTCGTCCTTGTGATTTATCCACAGCCTTCTTCATGGTTTGCTCAATCCGTATTTTTCAGTACAAAATCTTCTCTTTTTCTGAGCTTTGCCAACACACTACTCTTTATCATCAAACTTTTACTGTTAAGGTCATTTATAGTTTTTGCTGCTTCATCAGTATTTCGAGAACTAGTTCGCAGTTTAGGGTGTTTTTCAGAAATTTCACATTCAAAGTATATAAGTCCAGAAGATAGACACATATAATTGTTGGCGTAGACATGCTACGAGATTTCAAAATACTGATTGCTAATTTCCAATGATTCGTATGGCAATTCTCGTTACAAGATGCAGATGAGTAAATGATGGGGTTTTGATAAATATAAAGATTTTTCGGAAAGTCAAAGATCAATGAAGTTGTTAATAAGTTTACTGCTAATGTGGTGATATATGAAAGGTTTCTCGGTAATAATGATGAAGGGGTAATCATTATAATAAGGCTTATTCAATTAAACAATTGAAGTTGGTTTGCTGGAGCTGTGACAAAACCATCTATTTTTAGAAGGGATTGAAAAGTTATTTTAGCTAGTAAATGCCAAAAGATCTAACATGGATACATGTTAAATTATGACTTTGGTTTCAAGAGTTTTTCAGGTACGTAACTGTGGATAACATGTGGTTGGATCATCATCTCGATTGTTCATTATTTGAAGTGTCTTCAGGTATTTCGAAGGGCTTGAACACAGATTATAATCGTTAATATACATACGATGTTCTAACACAGTTTTGAAGTTAAAGTATAGCTTTGAAAGATGTAAGAATCTAAGAGTGATGATACCGGTTATAACTTGAATTGAATTCGGCGATTTCAAAATCAGAATATGTAATTAGATTTTGAATGAGTATGGTTGTTTTGATTTCTATAAAAGAATGTATATTGTTGTGAAAGTAGGGAGTATAATGGATGATTTGCTGAATCAGATTCGAAGAATGTAACATATTAATTGTGAATTTATATATCTCTCGGGTATTACCTACCCATTAAAAAATGTCACAATTAATATTTTGTACAAAAGAATTTTATTACAGTCTTTATAGAAATATATGTGTATATTTCTTCAGATGTAATATAGATTTAATGAGTTAATATTAAATTAAACTCACTTGATTTATGGTTAAGGCTAGGATAGATAATTTCTAAACTTTAGAAATTACATAATCGTCGTAGAATGTTTTCCCAATGAAGTTATGAATCAATACTTCATCGTTGTGGTATTCCTTAGTATCTACAGGGTGTATGACGTCGATGCTCATGGGACAGATTGTGAAGTTGAGGTTTTCGATGCGGTTGTTATTGGTGGTGGTAATGGTACTATTGATGTTGTTGATGGTGGTACTGGTTATGTTGCTGGTGCTGCTGCTGGTGTTTGTAACCTTTGCACCATATTCTCCAAAGCCACTACCCGAGCGCGAAGCTCGTTGACTTCTTCTATTACACCGGGGTGATTGTCGATTCGGACGAGCGGATAAATAAGATCTAGAATTTGGTGTAGTATATAATCATGACGAGATACTCTGGAAATGAGAGAGAAAATGGTGTTTCGAACAGGTTCACCAGTAAGTGCTTCAGGTTCATTGCCAAGAGGGCAATGTGGTGGATGGAAAGGATCGCCTTCTTCTTGTCTCCAATGATTAAGGAGGCTACGAACCCATCCCCAATTCATCCAGAATAGATGATGGCTGATTGGTTGATCCATTCCAGTCACACTGCTTTCGGAGCTTGAGTGGGATTCCATTTCGGAATCTGAGGAACTTGAACTGATGACGAATTCTATTTCGTACGATTTGATAAAGGATTTTTCGATACGAAATGATTTTTCGGCTATCGGGTGGTATTCTATCTACATAGAATATCTATATATATAGATCAAAAGATTTCATAGATTACGGAGGAATTTACGGAATATGTCAGGCAAAGTTTACGGTAATAGATACGAAAAATATGATTTAGCAAATACGCTAAGATATGAATTTTTTTCTATACACTATTCATGCAATCAATGCAGCAAGACGTGTCTAGACTAAGAATGATAAGCAGGTAATTTCCTAAGGATGGTAAGTAGATGATTTCCAACTAAAAATGATAAACAAAACTTTTGACATGCAGACACGGTCGAAGTCCAGACTCACTAATGCATCTTAACAACTATCAGTTAGACACACTAATGCAAGACCTGGTTCGCTAAGACCACCGCTCTGATACCAACTGAAAGGACCCGTTCATATACATTATAAACGATTCACAATAGTTGATTACATCGTGAGGTATTTGACCTCTATATGATACATTTTACAAACATTGCATTCGTTTTTAAAAGACAAACTTTCTTTACAACGAAAGTTGACGGCATGTACACCATTTCATAATACATCCAACTATAATTGGCTTAATAATAATCTTGATGAACTCAATGACTCGAATGCAACGTCTTTCAAAATATGCCATGAATGACTCCAAGTAATATCCTTAAAATGAGCTAATGCACAGCGGAAGATTTCTTTAATACCTGAGAATAAACATGCTTTAAAGTGTCAACCAAAAGGTTGGTGAGTTCATAGGTTTATCATAACAATCATTTCAATATATTAATAGACCACAAGATTTCCGTTTATAAATATATGTACACTCGCAAGTGTATAAAAGTATTCTATAAGTTGTAGGCACTCGGTAACAAGCCTTAACGTTCATGTTTTACCCTCTGAAGTACGCCAGATCAGGTGTGTTTAAAATAACCTCGAAGTACTAAAGCATCCCATAGTCAGGATGGGGTTTGTCAGGCCCAATAGATCTATCTTTAGGATTCGCGCCTACCGTACATAGACAAGTAGTTTAATGTTACCAAGCTAAGGGTATATTTTTGGTTTAAACCCACGTAGAATTAGTTTTAGTACTTGTGCCTATTTCGTAAAACATTTATAAAAACAGTGCATGTATTCTCAGTCCCAAAAATATATATAAAAGGGAGCAAATGAAACTCACAATACTGTATTTCGTAGTAAAAATACATATAACGTCATTTAACAAGTGCAAGGTTGGCCTCGGATTCACGAACGTATCAATATTGAGATTCAATATTGCAGGAAAGTACGTAGACGCAACGGAGATGATAAACACTAGATTGACCTCACGAGCATACCCATGAACCATACCCATCACCTTCATAGCTATAACCCATAATTTTCTTAGCTTCGACTCATTCAAAAAAAACTATTTTGAAATCACTCGGACAGCACTCCGTCGTAATATTTTATATATACTAATAATATCTTGAAATAATACAGAGCAAATATATATATATATATATCGATTGAGAGAGTTTAGAGAAATATATTTTCAAGTTTCTATGAAATAATGAAACCTATTGAATTCTATTTATAATAGATTTTTGAATTATTAAAGTGAATTATTAAAGTATGAATTATTAAAGTGAATTATTAAAGTATGAATTATTAAAGTGAATTATTAAAGTATGAATTATTAAAGTGAATTATTAAAGTGAATTATTAAAGTATGAATTATTAAAGTGAATTATTAAAGTATGAATTATTAAAGTGAATTATTAAAGTATGAATTATTAAAGTGAATTATTAAAGTATGAATTATTAAAGTGAATTATTAAAGTATGAATTATTAAAGTGAATTATTAAAGTATGAATTATTAAAGTGAATTATTAAAGTGAATTATTAAAGTATGAATTATTAAAGTGAATTATTAAAGTTAAAGTAAAGTAAAAGTAAAGTAAAGGTAAAGTTAAAGTATAGTAAAAGTATAAAAACTATGTATATATAATACGCGTATAAATATATATAATATTAATTTAAATCATTATATATATTTAATGAAATAAAATATAAATATCTTTATATTTATTATACTGGTTAAGTAATGAGTTGTCAAAAGTGATTCTAGATATTTATAAAAGTTATATACATTTTAATAATAAAGTTCTTTTTAAACTGAAAACGTCTTTGTACGTTTGAAAATAGATTAATAGAATATTATGGAAACCAATTCTCCACTAACTTTTGTCTAACTTTCGTAAATGACATTTTTTGTTTTTATTTATAAATAGCTTTACAAATTATTCTGAATATCGTTAAGAGGAATAGATTTTCTCAAATCATAGTGGACCTCTCAACAGAGACTTGTAATCATAATTCAATGTTTCTGATAATTCAATCATTTAATATATTTTTTTTTAATTTCGTCGAAAATCATATTGAAACAAATACGTTCGTGTAAAGTATTATACGTTTAATACTTAATTAATATTCTCAAGTTATAATATATATATACATATACATATCTATTTATATATAACGGTTCGTGAATCGTCGGAATTTGGTCGAGGTTATAATGAATGTATGAACACAGTTTAAAATTCCTGAGATTTAACTTAACAAACTTTGCTTATCGTTTCGGAATAATATAAAGATTAAAGTTTAAATTTGGTCGGAAATTTCCGGGTCGTCACATAATCCTTCTAACTTGACTTTTAAAATTAACTAAACACATGTTCTATATCTATATGATATGCTAACTTAATGATTTAAAACCTGGAAACACGAAAAACACCGTAAAACCGGATTTACGCCGTCGTAGTAACACCGCGGGCTGTTTTGGGTTAGTTAATTAAAAACTATGATAAACTTTGATTTAAAAGTTGTTATTCTGAGAAAATGATTTTTATTATGAACATGAAACTATATCCAAAAATTATGGTTAAACTCAAAGTGGAAGTATGTTTTCTAAAATGGTTCATTAGACGTCGTTCTTTCGACTGAAATGACTACCTTTACAAAAACGACATGTAACTTATTTTTCTGACTATAAACCTATACTTTTTCTGTTTAGATTCATAAAATAGAGTTCAATATGAAACCATAGCAATTTGATTCACTCAAAACGGATTTAAAATGAAGAAGTTATGGGTAAAACAAGATTGGATAATTTTTCTCATTTTAGCTACGTGAAAATTGGTAACAAATCTATTCCAACCATAACTTAATCAACTTGTATTGTATATTATGTAATCTTGAGATACCATAGACACGTATACAATGTTTCGACCTATCATGTCGACACATCTATATATATTTCGGAACAACCATAGACACTCTATATGTGAATGTTGGAGTTAGCTATACAGGGTTGAGGTTGATTCCAAAATATATATAGTTTGAGTTGTGATCAATACTGAAATACGTATACACTGGGTCGTGGATTGATTCAAGATAATATTTATCGATTTATTTCTGTACATCTAACTGTGGACAACTAGTTGTAGGTTACTAACGAGGACAGCTGACTTAATAAACTTAAAACATCAAAATATATTAAAAGTGTTGTAAATATATTTTGAACATACTTTAATATACATGTATATATTGTTATAGGTTCGTGAATCAACAGTGGCCAAGTCTTACTTCTCGACGAAGTAAAAATCTGTGAAAGTGAGTTATAGTCCCACTTTTAAAATCTAACATTTTTGGGATGAGAATACATGCAGGTTTTATAAATGATTTAAAAAATAGACACAAGTACGTGAAACTACATTCTATGGTTGAATTATCGAAATCGAATATGCCCCTTTTTATTAAGTCTGGTAATCTAAGAATTAGGGAACAGACACCCTAATTGACGCGAATCCTAAAGATAGATCTATTGGGCCTAACAAACCCCATCCAAAGTACCGGATGCTTTAGTACATCGAAATTTATATCATATCCGAAGGGTGTCCCGGAATGATGGGGATATTCTTATATATGCATCTTGTTAATGTCGGTTACCAGGTGTTCACCATATGAATGATTTTTATCTCTATGTATGGGATGTGTATTGAAATATGAAATCTTGTGGTCTATTGTTACGATTTGATATATATAGGTTAAACCTATAACTCACCAACAATTTTGTTGACGTTTAAAGCATGTTTATTCTCAGGTGAATACTAAGAGCTTCCGCTGTTGCATACTAAAATAAGGACAAGATTTGGAGTCCATGTTTGTATGATATTGTGTAAAAACTGCATTCAAGAAACTGATTTCGATGTAACATATTTGTATTGTAAACCATTATGTAATGGTCGTGTGTAAACAGGATATTTTAGATTATCAATATTTGATAATCTACGTAAAGCTTTTTAAACCTTTATTTATGAAATAAAGGTTATGGTTTGTTTTAAAAATGAATGCAGTCTTTGAAAAACGTCTCATATAGAGGTCAAAACCTCGCAAAGAAATCAATTAATATGGAACGTTTTTAATCAAAAAGAACGGGACATTTCAGCCACGGCGCGGCGTTTTGAAAGAATCCAGATCAGAAGCTTGATATAAAATGATCCCAGACCTAGTTATAGGTCGCGGCATGACGAATTAGGCCGCGACGCGGCATACAGTGTGAACTGGCACCAGATTCTTGTAATTTTAAATGAAGTTCAAGGGCAATTTGGTCATTTCACGTTTGAGCCAGATTTGAGGCTTTAACCTCATCCACTCATTCATTTTCTTTATTTTCTTTTTCCTTTTCTTTCCTATTTTCCTCTCAAAACTTAAAATCCTCAAGTGATTCAAGTGGGATTTTGGGAAGGAAGAAGCGGGTTTTGATCTTTGGGGTAGTTGACTAGTTTGTTCTCCTCGTTCTTAGCTACATGGTGATACTAGTGGTAAGCTCTAACTCTGAATTTCATTTTCGTGTTCATCATTCAAATTTGGGGCTTTTGATTGTATGATTCATAGATAGAACCCATTTAGTTGTTAATTGAAGGTTAACACCAAGATTCGGGTTTATAAGTGTTAAAGGCGGGTTTTGGGTCGGTTAATGATTTAACCATGTTTAAGACTTGTAAATGGTGTACAATCACTAACATTAGTGATTATTGGTGTTTTGGAGACTTTTAGGGTTTTCGTGGTTGACTAATTTTGACTAGAGTCAAAAGTAGGGTTTGTTGATGATTATGACCCGAATGTCGATTCGATGAGGTTTGTAAACTTAAAATGGACTAAGTTGAAGTATAAAACCGAGTTAAACATGTTTTGGTGTCAAAACTTGTAAATGGTGAGATTTTGACCTTATGGGTCAAAATTAGGGTTTATGGGCAATTTTGAGAACGTTAAGTGTTTAACACTTGTGTTCGGGTTTAATTGGCATATTAGGACCATTATCACTTGTGTTAGTGATTATTGGGTAGTTTGGGCGCGGTTTGTCCTTGGAAGTGCATTTGGATCGAAATTGCACTAAATGTCGAATTGGGTTGGTTTGTAGATCCAATCTAAGTGTGTTGTTGAATTTGTGATAATGGATTAGGTACTTTCCATTGACGAGTTGCGGATTACTTGGAAGCATTTCTTCAAGGCGACAAGGTGAGTGTTAATATCCTATATGCATATGTATGTGTAGGATGGGTACGGGTCGGGTGAAGTGGTTCTCAGTTATAGAGCTCACTTCACATATATGTGGAATTGATGGACTTGTGTACATGTCCAATTGGCACGGATGTGCGTTATGGTTGACCACCTTTTGCGAGGTGCACACTTCGTGTGTACATTATCACATGGGCTTGTGAGTGGAATAACTATATATGTATGTATATGAGTTATTTATTTGTGGGGTATGGGTTGAAGTTCGATGTTGACGATACCATACCCTAGAGTATATTTGTGATGTTGATGAGGGTTTAAAGTTCGTTGTTGACGATACCTCATACGTATGGAATTAAAGTTCGATGTTGACGATGCCATACGATTATTGTAGTGACGTTGATGAGGGTTTAAAGTTCGTTGTTAACGATACCTCATATGTGGGTTTAAAGTTCTTTGTTGACGATACCATATTAATATAGGCGAATGGGATTTAAGTTCGATCTTGACGATACCATTCGTTGGGCTAGCCATGAGATCTTGAGTACTATGGATGTTGTGAACATCGATGTTTGTCGTATTGTTGTATATATATATATATATATATATATATATATATATATATATATATATATATATATATATATATATATATATATATATATATATATATATATATTAATGTATTGTTGTGGTGAAGCTAAACCTTCGGGTGTAGCTTATTGGCGCTGTTCATATCGTCGTTGGTGAACTTATATTTTGTTGATGTATCTTTAGCTCGTTGCTTAGTGATCGTACGGTATGCTTAGTATTAGCTTGCCTTTATGCTTGGATGCTCCGGTATGCGGTATTTGATATTTTGTGGCGTGCCCATTTTATGCATATATATGTATGTAGTATATTTCCACTCACTAAGCATTAGCTTACCCTCTCGTTGTTGATATTTTTATAGGTTCGCATGCTTGGCGGCTCGGGTGAGCTTGGGGATTAGAGATCTTGGCTAGGTTGCTTAGAAGATCTTTCTTTTTGTACTCGATTAGGATTTGGGTAGCGTAGTCCCAAATCACCATGCTCGGTTTTGTGTAAACGTAACTAGTCGGGTCATAATGATTATAACCGGTTTATGATTTAACTACGTATTATTGTATTGAGAAGTTTAAATTATTAATGTATGCTTTAAGTTCGTTGAACTTACTTTGGTAACAAATATGTTTTGGTAAATGTGTAATGGGACCTAAAGTATTATTTAACGTATATTAAAAGGAAAAAATTTTATGGGCTGGTTTAATACGGGTTGGGATGTTACAAGTGGTATCAGAGCATGGTCTAAGGGATTTAGGTGACTTGAGATAGGTGCCTAGACTTAGACTTTTGTATGTGCTTATTTGCTGCGGGACTTGTAGGTGTACGGGTCAAAATGGGAACTTGGTTAGTGCCTTAGCGTGTAGGTGAACTAACTAGGATTTTGGCTTGTGTTGTGATGTAATTCTTGCGTGTGTTTATATCGCGTGGAATTGTTGTTGTGTTGGTTATATCATCGAGCGAGGCGGTCGTTGTACTAACGAGTTGAGACGACGTGTGTGCGTAATAAGGACTTACAAACCTTATTACGGGTGCAAATCGTGTCTAACAAGTGAGTCTAACAAGTGATGTACGACGAGTGTTGAGCAAGATGGGGCGGTGTTATGCGTGTTGTTTTATACGTTCGTACACTAATCGTTTTGCATTCTTTAGAATGACGACGCAAAACGAGATCAAGACGAATGACGAGGAGTTTAACTCTAGAGTTGCGACCGCCATTGCAGAGCAAATGAGTGCGCTTCGAGAAGAAATGGATAGGAAGCATTCCGAATTTCGGGGTAGTAGTGAAATAGAGCGTTGTCTTAAGAGCTTCATAAGGACTAAACCCCCGATGTATGACGGGAAACCGGATCCTTTGGTAAGCACAACTTGGATCTCGGATGTCGAAGGGTGTTTTCTTACTATTGAATGCCCTCCTGAGAAGAAGACGAGACTCACTACTAGTTTGTTGCGGGGTAGGGCAAAGGATTGGTTGGATGGTAAGATTGATCTTGTCGGTGGTGAACTGTTTATGGCATTATCGTGGGACGGGTTTAAGAAGGAATTCTTCGAGGAGTTCCGGACTTCAGCCGATTTGTCGGAAATGCGTAATGAGTTGCAAAATTTGCAACACGGTTCTATGGATTTGAATACTCTCAAGACGACCTTTATGGCGAAGGCTCGTTTTTGCCCGGAGTATTTGGGGAATGATAATTTGTTGATGCAAGATTTCTATCGAACCTTGAATGATGACTTGAAGAATAAGATTAGCCGGGGTCACGCGAAATCATTTGCAGAATTATTCACCGTGGCTAGAGATTTCGAGTCGTATACGCGATCAAAGATTGGTGAACCTTCAAGTGAGAGAAGGGTTGTTTCGTATGGTGCTCCGAGTAAGAGGACTAAGGGTCCGAGTGTGAGCACGGGTGGTACGCGGACGGGTATACCGGATTCTAGTGCATCTAGATGTTACAATTGTGGCATGAGGGGTCACAAGTCTTGAGAATGTTCGGTACCAAAGGGTGATGGTATGGTGTGTTTCAATTGCCAAGAAGAAGGACATCGTAAGTCGAAATGTCCCAAGTTAGCGGGGACGGGTGCGGCAAGGAGACGTTAAGGTACGTTTCATTTTAATAAATATGCCCTTTGATTATTTATTAAGTGTCGTTTGAATTTGAGTTGATTAAATGCCTTGTGTTGTTCATATTGTTGTTATGGGTGACATTCCTAATGGAAGTACCCAATGGTGACGTTGATTGTCGGGCGAAGGGCGTAAGACTTGGTGCCACCAAGCATTCCTTAGTATCTGGGAAATGTTTCTACCAAGCCATGGAAATGGGTTTTGGTGTTCGGTTGTTAAGCGCGTGTTCGCTTTTGTGTGGAGGTCAATGAACCGTGAGGTTCGACGAGTGGCTGAAAACCTTGAGATCGAGTGTTTTGAATCTCGATGTATGTTGGTAATAGAGTATATAAGACGCGACATTAGGTGCCTCTTTTATACCTACTAGCGTGGTGTTCGACTCCGATTGTGTTGTGGTTACATTGTACTTAGGGTACCGGAGTGAAACCCTTAGGTACATGAGTGACTAGGTGGAAATTGACAAACTAGAGCAATTGGATGATTGCGAGGGTGTGGTTTGTGTAATCGTGGTACACTTTTTATTCGAAGTGTTTAAGGATTGATTGAAATCCTTCGTGTGCTCAAGGCTGGAGCAAGATATGGTGATGGGTCGTGTGAACCCAATTATTGGTAAAGTCTACCTTTGGTAGCATTGTACGGTTGTACAAGATGCGGTTATGGAACGTAGTTCCAAGGGGGGGAGTTACACTCTCGCGCGAGGAAGTTTTAGTGTGAGATTTCGGATGATGCTTTTGGTAGATCCGGAAAATGTTGTTGAGACCTGGTTTTGGTCGATTTGTGGTAGATTACAATTTCGGATAAATTGTACTTATGGTTTGGATTTGAATTATCACCGAGGTGGTAATGGGGTAAACCTCGTTGAGAGATAATGGACGTGTTTGGTGAGCAAGGTGAAATCCTTCGGTTAAAGGAGGTGTGTGTCGGATTCTCTTCTAGAGAATTATTGTTTTGTGCCTATGTTTGATATAGGTGGTTCTTGTTCAAGTGTGTGAATGGTTAGTGGTATCCGTTAGGATTCACTATGGCGTAGCAGAGCGCGATGTTACGCTACTCGTCGTTCGAGGCCAAAAGGGCGTTGATTGATGAAGCATGATTTTCGGAGTCCGCTGACTTCATCATGGTATTGGTGATTGATGAAGCATGACCTTTAGGGTCTGCTGACTTCATCATGGGAGTATGCGATTGGTGGAGCATGACCTTCGGGGTCCGCTGACTTCATCATGAGCGAGGAGTTATATCGGTGAAGCATGACCGTTGATGGGGTCCGCTGACTTCATCCGGTGTTGAGATTGGTGAAGCATGATCTTCGGGTCCGCTGACTTCATCATGGTAGTGGATCTCGTGTAGTTCGGATTCACAAATGACTCGTGTAGTTCGGTCATTCCTCCGGGATAGTGACTCTCGTGTAGTTCGGATTCATAAATGACTCGTGTAGTTCGGTCATTCCTCCGGGATAGTGACTCTCTTGTAGTTCGGATTCACTAAGGCGTGTGTAGTTCGGCCAATCCCGATTGTTGTTGTGGTGAAGGTAGTGAGTCACGTGTAGTTCGGATTCACTAAGCCGCGTATGTTTTCGGCCAGCCTTCGGGTTGTGTGATCTGTCGGTTGTTTTATACACCGATGGTGGGGTTGTAAGGACCATGATGTTTGATCTATTGGTTGTTTTATACACCAATGGTGGGGTCGTAAGGACCATGTCGTGTGATCTATTGGTTGTTTGATACACCAATAGTGGGGTCGTAAGGACCATGTTGTGGGAACTATCGGTTGTTTTATACGCCGATGGTGGGGTCGTGAGGACCATGTTGTATGATTAGTGACGCGATAGCTGTGCTTCGCTCACGTGTTGTTACGGGTGTGACAATTGTCGATTTTGTACGCCTTGAGATTTGCGTTTCCATAGTCATTTTGGGCGCTATCGGTTTTAGCCGTTGGATTATGATGTTACGGTAGTTGCGTATTGGTCGTATTGCGCACTACAAGGGATGTTTAGTGATTGGTGTTATCCGTCAGGATTCGTTTGGTTCGGTCTTCATCGTTTCGGGTTGTTGACCTTAGGTTTAGACTGGTTGCTTTTAGCGTTATACTCGGTAAGGGTCCGCTAAGGGATCGATATCTTGGTACGAGATTAGTTGAACTTCCCGATGTGAGGGATTGAGCAAGTTTTAGTGCTCGGATTGTGGAATTGATAAATCGCGGGTGACGATTTAGTTGTCGAAGGCAATTCATTGGGAAGAATTTCTTAGGAAAGTCGGTTGGGACTTATGTTTGAGGACCGTGAAATGTGGTCTGTTTGGTTAAGTGACGAGGATCACGAGGACGTGATTGAATCTAAGTGAGGGAGAGTTGTAACACCCCGTTTTCCCCGTACATGACTTATAGGTGTAAAGTGTGCGTACGACTAGTTTACGGATGGTTCAAGGCGTACTCGCATGTTGAAGTTAGTACGCGAGAAAAATGAATCAGGGAAAGCAGAGTGTCACGGCGCGACAAATGGAGCCGCGGCGCGGCGTTTCGAATGAATCCAGATCAGAAGCTTGATATAAAATGATCCCAGACCTAGTTATAGGTCGCGGCGCGACGAATTAGGCCGCGGCGCGGCATACAGTGCGAACTGGCACCGGATTCTTGTAATTTTAAATGAAGTTCAAGGGCAATTTGGTCATTTCACGTTTGAGCCAGATTTGAGGCTTTAACCTCATCCACTCATTCATTTTCTTTATTTTTTTTTCCTTTTCTTTCCTATTTTCCTCTCAAAACTTAAAATCCTCAAGTGATTCAAGTGGGATTTTGGAAAGGAAGAAGCGGGTTTTGATCTTTGGGGTAGTTGACTAGTTTGTTCTCCTCGTTCTTAGCTACACGGTGATGCTAGTGGTAAGCTCTAACTCCGAATTTCATTTTCGTGTTCATCATTCAAATTTGGGCCTTTTGATTGTATGATTCATAGATAGAACCCATTTAGTTGTTAATTGAAGGTTAACACCAAGATTCGGGTTTATAAGTGTTAAAGGCGGGTTTTGGGTTGGTTAGTGATTTAACCACGTTTAAGACTTGTAAATGGTGTACAATCACTATCATTAGTGATTATTGGTGTTTTGGAGACTTTTAGGGTTTTCGTGGTTGACTAATTTTGACTAGAGTCAAAAGTAGGGTTTGTTGATGATTATGACCCAAATGTCGATTCGATGAGGTTTGTAAACTTAAAATGGACTAAGTTGAAGTATAAAACCGAGTTAAACATGTTTTGGTGTCAAAACTTGTAAATGGTGAGATTTTGACCTTATGGGTCAAAATTAGGGTTTATGGGCGATTTTGAGAACGTTAAGTGTTTAACACTTGTGTTCGGGTTTAATTGGCATATTAGGACCATTATCATTTGTGTTAGTGATTATTGGGTAGTTTGGGCGCGGTTTGTCCTTGAAAGTGCATTTGGGTCGAAATTGCACTAAGTGTCGAATTGGGTTGGTTTGTAGATCCAATCTAAGTGTGTTGTTGAATTTGTGATAATGGATTAGGTACTTTCCATTGACGAGTTGCGGATTACTTGGAAGCATTTCTTCAAGGCGACAAGGTGAGTGTTAATATCCTATATGCATATGTATGTGTAGGATGGGTGCGGGTCGGGTGAAGTGGTTATCGGTTATAGAGCTCACTTCACATATAGGTGGAATTGATGGACTTGTGTACATGTCCAATTATCACGGATGTGCGTTTTGGTTGACCACCTTTGGCGAGGTGCACATTTCGTGTGTACATTATCACATGGGCTTGTGAGTGGAATAATTATATACGTATGTATATGAGTTATTTATTTGTGGGGTATGGGTTGAAGTTCGATGTTGACGATACCATACCCTAGAGTATATTTGTGATGTTGATGAGGGTTTAAAGTTCGTTATTGACGATACCTCATACGTATGGAATTAAAGTTCGATGTTGACGATGCCATACGATTATTGTAGTGACGTTGATGAGGGTTTAAAGTTCGTTGTTGACGATACCTCATATGTGGGTTTAAAGTTCGGTGTTGACGATACCACATTAATATAGGCGAATGGGATTTAAGTTCGATGTTGACGATACCATTCGTTGGGCTAGCCATGAGATCTTGAGTACTATGGATGTTGTGAACATCGATGTTTGTCGTATTGTTGTATATATATATATATATATATATATATATATATATATATATATATATATTAATGTATTGTTGTGGTGTAGCTAAACCTTCGGGTGTAGCTTATTGGCGTTGTTCATATCATCGTTGGTGAACTTATATTTTGTTGATGTATCTTTAGCTCGTTGCTTAGTGATCGTACGGTATGCTTAGTATTAGCTTGCCTTTATGCTTGGATGCTCCGGTATGCGGTATTTGATATTTTGTGGCGTGTCCATTTTATGCATATATATGTATGTAGTATATTTCCACTCACTAAGCGTTACCTTACCCTCTCGTTGTTGATATTTTTATAGGTTCGCATGCTTGGCGGCTCGGGTGAGCTTGGGGATTAGAGATCTTGGCTAGGTTGCTTAGAAGATCTTGCTTTTGTACTCGATAGAATTTGGGTAGCGTAGTCCCAAATCACCATGCTCGGTTTTGTGTAAACGTAACTAGTCGGGTCATAATGATTATAACCGGTTTATGATTTAACTACGTATTATTGTATTGAGAAGTTTAAATTATTAATGTATGCTTTAAGTTCGTTGAACTTACTTTGGTAACAAATATGTTTTGGTAAATGTGTAATGGGACCTAAAGTATTATTTAACGTATATTAAAAGGAAAAATTTTTATGGGCCTGTTTAATACGGGTTGGGATGTTACAAGGAAGTGGCAAGTTGGACCAACAAAAACGGAGTTGTATTGAAGAAACTACGGCTAAAACAAAATCGGGTATCCGAAGCTAGTTTAGCTGAAAAAATATTTTGAGTAAAACTAAACTAATCATATATTTGCTAATTAATATGATATTTTATATATATTTACTCATGATTTGATTTTATATATTTCAGGACCTCCCGTAAACAACACGTGAAGATTAATTATAAAACCTCATGATTGTACACAACACGTCATTTGACAATACGGTACTTTGGGTCATGATTTTAAATCATAAGACACCATGTACACAATACGCCATTTGACAACACGGTACCATGGGTCAAGATTAATTCTGATCAATAAGAATACGATGGGGTCTGTATTTTATTAAGCAACTAATTGTGGACCACTAACATCGGATTGCTAACTACGGACTAATAGATATTAAAAGTATTATAAGTATATATGTAACGATTATTTGAAAAGAAAACATGTTGATATATTATATATGGTTAGGTTCGTGATATCTATCGGAGACCAGGTCGTGTTATATATCTTCAAGACAAAAGTGAGTATATAGTCCAATTTTTAAACTCTAAATATTTCGGGATGAGAATACATGCATTTTATGATTTACGTTATGTACACAAGTGATTAAAAATATATTCTACGTTGAGTTGTACCACTGGCATACTTCCTTGTAGCTTGGTAACTACTATTTACATGCGGTATTGTAAACGCGAATCCTGTTGATAGATCTATCGGGCCTGACAAACCCAACCGGACTGGACGACCAGTATTCAACGGTTGCACAGTACTTCGTTTCGGTGACTACACTTGGTACGGTGTAGTGAAATTTCATAATAAAGGGAATATGCGACGTTGGTTAAATGTTAAGTATGGTTATCAAGTGCTCAACCACTTAGAATATTTTTATTAAAACGTTTAAGTATATGAAATCTTGTGGTCTATATTTTTAACGCTGCTAGCATTAAACCTATATCTCACCAACTTTATGTTGACATTTTAAGCATGTTTATTCTCATGTGATAAATAAAAGCTTCTGCTACACTATGCCGAATTTAAGCAAGATTTGGAGTATGCATATTTGTGTCAAAAATAAAACTGCATTTCGGAAGATTTGTAATGTGAAATATGTTGGAAATCGTATTGTTGTTATCAAATGTAAAGTTTGTAAGACTAAGATTATCGCTAAACGATAATCATTATTATGTTGTTTAAATCCTTTTGTTGTAATAAAGGTTATGGTTTGTATTATAAAAACGAATGCAGATTTTGAAAAATGTCGCATATAGAGGTCAATACCTCGCAATAAAATCATATGTTATTGTAGTCATCCTTATGGATTGGGTCGGGTCGTCACATGTGGTATCAGAGCGGTGGTCTTAGCGAACCATATTTTTGCATAAAACGTGTCTAAACTAGTTTTTGATGCATTAGTGAGTCTGGACTTCGACCGTGACTGATTTCAAAAATTATTGCCTATCATTGTTGGTTAAAAATTAATATGTAAATATTATGTGGTACTAACGTGCTAGCTGTTGTGTGATAGATGTCTGGCTCAAAATTTGTTATCACATTCAGCGACTCTGAACCAGAATCTCCAGATAGTGTTCCAGTCATTAACCTTTCCGACGATGAAAATGACACCTTTGGGGAAGACTCACAATTTCTGGATGAACCAATTGAAGAGGAACCGGAAAGTGATCCTGAGGAGGAAGAAATACAGGAAATTACGAAAGACAAGTTCGAACGAGAAAGAAACGAAACGCTACTGAATTGGAAAATCCAAATCCCGAGTTTAGTGAGGATGTTGTGGCACCTACTCCACCAAATACTACCACCCCTATTCCCGCTATTCCTATTAGTTCTATCCCGGCATTCAGTTCTTCGGCCCCTCAGCCAAAACGCAGGGAGGCAGCCAGGATAAGCGTTAAGCAATTTTTTGAACACAAACGTTTTGGGTTAAATGATGCGCTGTTGTTTTAAACCATGGGATCATATAACATTTTGTATAATATTGCTAGTGTGGTTTGCTTAATGTTTGATGTAAGATAAGCATATGTAAAATAGTGAAATGTGAAATGCAATAATTTTCTATGGTGGAGTATTATTTGGATGGTAGTAATTAATTTCCGTACTAAGCTATTAAGTATGAACTTTAACGGGTAGGTACTACCCTAGATATAATTATAAAATGCTAATAGGAAGAAAAGGCTTTTAAAATAATAACTGGTTCATATTATTAATAAGCTACGATGTACTGTAAATACACACTACATCTATAATATTCTATGTGAATAATTATTTTTTTTTCATTCTTATTGAAGAATATGGCACGATTGAACCGAATGACGGAATAAGAAATCGAGGAACTCATCAATCAGCGAGTGAATGACAGAATGTTATGGGTCAAGGCTGCAAGAGGTGCTGCAGTTAACCCAAATCCTCGTGTGGGATGCACCTACAAAACTTTTCAAGGTTGCAAGCCCTCATCATTCAGTGGAACAGAAGGACCGATCGGTTTAACCCGGTGGAATAAAAAAATTGAGTATGTGTTTAAAATTAGTGGTTGTATTGAGAAGGACATGACCAATTATGCATCGTGCACCTTACAAGATAGTGCACTCACGTGGTGGAAAAACTATGTGAAGGCCGTAGGAGGAGATGTAGCTTATGATACTCCATGAGAAGAATTCAAAACAATGCTAATCAATGAGTATTGTCCAAGGAACAAGGTTAGGAAGATGGAAGCTGAACTACGAAGCCTGAAATTTGATGGTACTGAACTCACCAACTACAATCAGCGATTCATGGAATTAGCTTTGCTATGTCCCGAATTGGTACCAACCGAAGAACGGAAGATAGAACTGTACAAAGATGGTTTGCCTAAAAATGCCAAGGCAAATGTTACAGCATCAAAATCCAAGACTATTCATGAAGCCATCACCATGGCAAACGAGTTGATGGATCAGATTATTCTGGATAAGAACACCGATGTCAAGACATCGGGAAAAAAAAGAAAGTGGGAAGGTAATCATCAACAATCCAACAAGAAACAAGAAACCACGCAAGGTGCGGGTAGTGGTTCAAGTTAAGGTTACAAAGGACGAAATCCTTTATGTAACAGATGCCACAAACATCACTCTGGTTATTGTAATGTGGTGTGCAAAAATTGTAATCGAAGGGGTCATCTTGCTGAAGATTGTAGGATTCCCGTTACAAATACAAATGGCACCAAGACTCCTGCCACCAATGCAAATAGAACTGCCCTGGCCACTATTACTTGTTATGGATGTGGGAAACAGGGTCATATTAAGAGCCAGTGCCCGAATCCAGAGAAGAATAACGGATCTGCACATGGAAGAGCATTTATTATTAATGCTAGAGAGGCGTGTGAAGACCCGGAGCTTGTTACGGGTACGTTTACCCTTAATAACTTATCAGCATCTATTATATTTGATATTGGTGCCGATAGAAGTTACGTGTGTAGATACTTTTACGCTAAATTGAATTGTTCATCATTACCTCTAGATGCTAAGTACATGACTCTGTTGCAAAACACCCCGTCTCGAGCCGTCTCGACGCCCGTCTCGATGGTTTGGTGACTAGTCCATCCCGTCTTGAAGAAAACCGTCTAATATGACAGTCAACTGTCAAAATTCGGGTCAAAGTTGAAAAAAATCGGGTCAAAGTCGGTCAAAATTTAGAAAAGCCAGAAAATCAGTAAAATCGGTGAAATATATCGTATTTTAGTTTGAATTTTTTGTATTAAATTGACGATGATAACAATTATGGGTATAAATTAATCAATTGAAGTTTTTAGCTTTAAAACATGTGTACATATATGCATTTTTATACTTATATATTTAAAAGTCAACTTTGGTCAACGTCCGTCTCGACCCCCGTCTCGACCCCGTCTTGAATGTCTCGACCTTTTTAGGACCCGACCGTCTGGACCCCGTCTCACGTCTTTTGCAACCATGAGTTAGCTAATGGTAAACTAATTAAAGTCGATAAAATTTGCCGTGATTATAAAATAAATTTAGTTGGAGAAACGTTTAAAATTGATTTGATACCCGTAGAATTAGGAAGTTTTGACGTAATAATCGTGTGACGATCGCTCCAAATCCATATGGACGAACACGTCATTCATTGATTTCATTGCGAGGTATTTGACCTCTATATGATACGTTTTGTAAACATTGCATTCTTTCGAAAAGGCACACCATATATGAATATTTAAATTAAAGGTTTTCGACATCTGATGATTTCTACATATAGAAAATCACCGTAAATAATAGTTTACAATAGTACTTCCGTTGACAATGAAGTCAAAATAAGATACATGGTGATGATTTGGTGAATGCAATGTTTTCTTGAAAAATATGCCATGTAAGACTCCATGCACATAGCTTGTCTATCATATAGGCAAACAGTAGAAGACTTCTAGGAAACCTGAGAATAAACATGCTAACAAGTGTCAACACAAAGGTTGGTGAGTTCATAGTTTTAGTGTTTCGTATAATCTGTATATAAAAGTGGATCACAAGATTTCAGTTGTTTCATCCAGAAACGTTTATCAAAATATTCTACGAAATTGAGCACCCTGGTAACTAAACTTAACGTATATATAATTTGTACCCTTTGTATAATCATCTTAATAATACACGCAAACCAACGTGTACGCTTCTCAAATAGCATACGTCCATTAAAAGGCTAGTGCTCTAGCTCAGACGGGGATATCAAGCCCTATGGATCCATATACTACTACTCGCGCCCACCAGTTCTTATAACTGGCAGTTAACAGTTACCAAAGCTAAGGGATTTTCGGTTCAAACTCAGTGTAGAATTTAGTATGTACTTGTATCCATTGCGTTTAAAATAAAGTGCATGTATTCTCAGCCTAAAAATATATATTGCAAAAGCAATTAAAAAGGAATCAATGAAACTCACGCATATAAATATTGTATATCGGTTAATAAAGCATTTGCATGTATTCTCAGCCCAAAAATGTAGAGAGTAAAAGGGATCTTATGAAACTCACCTTAGCAGCACATAAGGTCATTCACCAAAAAGTGACCGAAACTCGGAATGCAAAATTAACCGTAGATCTCAACATATCAATATTGAGATTCAATATTGTAGGAAAGTACGTAGACATAACGGAGATGATAAACACTAGGTTTGATTCATAAATATATCCCCGAATATTACACATAACCTCCTTGGCAATAACCCATAGTTTCCTTAGTTATAATCGGTTTGTAACCCGAATAAAAATACCCGTGTATCACTTGTTACAGTACCATACTACTAATTTAAAATTTAAGCTAGGAAATATACAGAGTGATTTATTTATGTGAGTGTGTGCGTGTTTTTAAGTTCCTAATTACAAGTACTTCGTTCATATATATATATATATATATATATATATATATATATATATATATATATATATATATATATATATATATATATGTATATATATATATATGTATATATATATATATGTATATATATATATATATGTATATATATATATATATATATATGTATATATATATATATATGTAAAATAATAATATAATAATATAATATATAATATAATAATAAGCCGCCATCACTTTTTATGTCGACAAACTTTTTATGTCGACAAACATTACGCGTTTCGCGTAGATAGGTACGCGGTTCGCGTATGGTGTCTTCACGAAAGTTGTAGATTTTTGAGTTACGGACGTCTGGACACCGGAATCACCCTTTTTCGAGTCAATATGATTTAGTTATTATTTTTCTCGTGCAAGTGCGCAGGTTTAGTGATTTCCATCATTTTAACTTGAAATCTTGAGATGAAATGTTGTAGTCTTTTAGTGCTCATTAGAAACCTTTATTTTATCTTTATTTTCATTTTCATATCATTGAAAATCCATAAAAACACTTTAACAATAAAATTCTATTATATCGAAAAACGTGTCCATACTAAATCGAATAACTATAGTTCTCTAAAACTAATTACATTTACATCTTTTTATCGAAACGTTATAATAATTAAAAATCTATTATTTCGAAGAATGCTTTCATATATTTGAACTAAATCGAATAAATATAATTTAGTTTTCCAGAATTAGTTATATTCAAAATCATTCTTTAAAAGGTTTCATCTATGTCGTAAAACGTTTTCAATATTAAGAAAACTAAATAGTTAACTTTATCAAGAGACACGAGACAATCATTGTGTTGAAAGTTAATCTCTACTAACCTTTGTCCAGTAATCGTTAATTGACATATTTGTTCTTACTTGTAGGTCACTTTACCATTTATTCTGAATATCGTTAAAAAGGAAAGGTTTCATAAATCAAAGTGGACCTCTCAATAGAGACTCACGATCATACAATGTATCTGATAAATCAATCATTTGATATTATCTTTTAATTTCGTTGATAATTATATTAAACCTATATCGAAACAAATACGTTCGTGTAAAGTATTATACGTCTAATACTTTGTTAACGTTTTCAAGTTATAATATATACACATATACATATATGTAGTGACCCGAACTTTTCCATGTTTATATATATTAATTGAGATTGATATTTACATGATTAAATATTTCTAACATGTTAAGCAATCAAACTTGTTAAGACTTGATTAATTGAAATATGTTTCATATAGACAATTGACCACCCAAGTTGACCAGTGATTTACGAACGTTAAAACTTGTAAAAACTATATGATGACATATATATGGATATATATATAGTTAACATGATACTATGATAAGTAAACATATCATTAAGTATATTAACAATGAACTACATATGTAAAAACAAGACTACTAACTTAATGATTTTTAAACGAGACATATATGTAACGATTATCGTTGTAAAGACATTTAATGTATATATATCATATTAAGAGATATTCATACATGATAATATCATGATAATATAATAATTTAAAATCTCATTTGATATTATAAACATTGGGTTAACAACATTTAACAAGATCGTTAACCTAAAGGTTTCAAAACAACACTTACATGTAACGACTAACGATGACTTAACGACTCAGTTAAAATGTATATACATGTAGTGTTTTAATATGTATTTATACACTTTTGAAAGACTTCAATAAACTTATCAAAATACTTCTACTTAACAAAAATGCTTACAATTACATCCTCGTTCAGTTTCATCAACAATTCTACTCGTATGCACCCGTATTCGTACTCGTACAATACACAGCTTTTAGATGTATGTACTATTGGTATATACACTCCAATGATCAGCTCTTAGTAGCCCATGTGAGTCACCTAACACATGTGGGAACCATCATTTGGCAACTAGCATGAAATATCTCATAAAATTACAAAAATATGAGTAATCATTCATGACTTATTTACATGAAAACAAAATTACATATCCTTTATATCTAATCCATACACCAACGACCAAAAACACCTACAAACACTTTAATTCTTCAATTTTCTTCATCTAATTGATCTCTCTCAAGTTCTATCTTCAAGTTCTAAGTGTTCTTCATATATTCTACAAGTTCTAGTTACATAAAATCAAGAATACTTTCAAGTTTGCTAGCTCACTTCCAATCTTGTAAGGTGATCATCCAACCTCAAGAAATCTTTGTTTCTTACAGTAGGTTATCATTCTAATACAAGGTAATAATCATATTCAAACTTTGGTTCAATTTCTATAACTATAACAATCTTATTTCAAGTGATGATCTTACTTGAACTTGTTTTCGTGTCATGATTCTGCTTCAAGAACTTCGAGCCATCCAAGGATCCGTTGAAGCTAGATCTATTTTTCTCTTTTCCAGTAGGTTTATCCAAGGAACTTAAGGTAGTAATGATGTTCATAACATCATTCGATTCATACATATAAAGCTATCTTATTCGAAGGTTTAAACTTGTAATCACTAGAACATAGTTTAGTTAATTCTAAACTTGTTCGCAAACAAAAGTTAATCCTTCTAACTTGACTTTTAAAATCAACTAAACATATGTTCTATATCTATATGATATGCTAACTTAATGATTTAAAACCTGGAAACACGAAAAACACCGTAAAACCGGATTTACGCCGTCGTAGTAACACCGCGGGCTGTTTTGGGTTAGTTAATTAAAAACTATGATAAACTTTGATTTAAAAGTTGTTATTCTGAGAAAATGATTTTTATTATGAACATGAAACTATATCCAAAAATTATGGTTAAACTCAAAGTGGAAGTATGTTTTCTAAAATGGTCATCTAGACGTCGTTGTTTCGACTGAAATGACTACCTTTACAAAAATGACTTGTAACTTATTTTTCTGACTATAAACCTATACTTTCTCTGTTTAGATTCATAAAATAGAGTTCAATATGAAACCATAGCAATTTGATTCACTCAAAACGGATTTAAAATGAAGAAGTTATGGGTAAAACAAGATTGGATAATTTTTCTCATTTTAGCTACGTGAAAATTGGTAACAAATCTATTCCAACCATAACTTAATCAACTTGTATTGTATATTATGTAATCTTGAGATACCATAGACACGTATACAATGTTTCGACCTATTATGTCGACACATCTATATATATTTCGGAACAACCATAGACACTCTATATGTGAATGTTGGAGTTAGCTATACAGGGTTGAGGTTGATTCCAAAATATATATAGTTTGAGTTGTGATCAATACTGAGATATGTATACACTGGCTCGTGGATTGATTCAAGATAATATTTATCGATTTATTTCTGTACATCTAACTGTGGACAACTAGTTGTAGGTTACTAACGAGGACAGCTGACTTAATAAACTTAAAACATCAAAATATATTAAAAGTGTTGTAAATATATTTTGAACATACTTTGATATATATGTATATATTGTTATAGGTTCGTAAATCAACCAGTGGCCAAGTCTTACTTCCCGACGAAGTAAAAATCTGTGAAAGTGAGTTATAGTCCCACTTTTAAAATCTAATATTTTTGGGATGAGAATACATGCAGGTTTTATAAATGATTTACAAAATAGACACAAGTACGTGAAACTACATTCTATGGTTGAATTATCGAAATCGAATATGCCCCTTTTTATTAAGTCTGGTAATCTAAGAATTAGGGAACAGACACCCTAATTGACGCGAATCCTAAAGATAGATCTATTGGGCCTAACAAATCCCATCCAAAGTACCGGATGCTTTAGTACTTCAAAATTTATATCATATCCGAAGGGTGTCCCGGAATGATGGGGATATTCTTATATATGCATCTTGTTAATGTCGGTTACCAGGTGTTCACCATATGAATAATTTTTATCTCTATGTATGGGATGTGTATTGAAATATGAAATCTTGTGTTCTATTATTATGATTTGATATATATAGGTTAAACCTATAAATCACCAACATTTTTGTTGACGTTTTAAGCATGTTTATTCTCAGGTGATTATTAAGAGCTTCCGCTGTCGCGTACTTAAATAAGGACGAGATTTGGAGTCCATGCTTGTATGATATTGTGTAAAAACTGCATTCAAGAAACTTATTTTGTTGTAACATATTTGTATTGTAAACCATTATGTAATGGTCGTGTGTAAACAGGATATTTTAGATTATCATTATTTGATAATCTACGTAAAGCTTTTTAAACCTTTATTGATGAAATAAAGGTTATGGTTTGTTTTAAAATGAATGCAGTCTTTGAAAAACGTCTCATATAGAGGTCAAAACCTCGCAACGAAATCAATTAATATGGAACGTTTTTAATCAATAAGAACGGGACATTTCAGTTGGTATCCGAGCGTTGGTCTTAGAGAACCAGAATTTTGCATTAGTGTATCTTATCGAGTTTGTTAGGATGCATTAGTGAGTCTGGACTTCGACCGTGTTTACTTGAAAAATGATTGCTTAACAAATTTTGTTGGAAACTATATATTTTTAACATGTGAATATTATGTGATATATTAATCTCTTAACGCGTTTGATATTATGTGATAGATGTCTACCCTAGAACAAGTCCCATTGACTCACCTAATAATAATGAAGAGTCAAATGTAAATTGGAATGATTCGTGGACTGATTCACAAGTTCCCGAAGAGGAACCGGAAGAAGAGTCGGAACCGGAAGAAGAGTCGGAACCGGAAGAAGTATCGGAACCGGAAGAAGAATCGGAACCGGATGAAGAAATAGAACCGGTGGGGGAAATAATAAAACGGTTAAGTAAAAGAAAATCCTCAACCAACCGACCAAGGTTAATTATGGTCAATGGTGTTTCCGCCAAGGAAGCAAAATATTGGGAGGATTACCAATTCTCCGATGAATCGGATTCCGACGAGAATTCCGATGATGTTATAGAAATTACCCCAACTGAATTTAAAAAGGCAAAAGAAAATAATAAGGGAAAGGGCATAAAAATAGAGAAATCTAATTCCAACCCCGATGAACTTTATATGTATCGTCAACCCCCGAAGTCCTTAAGTTGTAACAATGACCCGGGAACCTCTAAACCACCAGGTTTTTTCTAAACCAATGTGGAAAACGACGGCTCGTATTAGGGGAACATCATATATCCCTAGAAACTTGGAAAAATGAACCAAAACCGAAGAAGAAGAAACAAGCGAGTCGGAATAAGATAGTTGTATTCGTGTGGTGTAATATATGTAATATAGTGTGCTTATGCTTTATGATATATGTAAAAAATTGCTTGTATTAATAAGTATTTTTTTTATGAATCTAACTCTTGTCTATTTTACAGTATAAAAACACAAAATGGATCGACAACCCAATATTTTAAGAGACCTACCCGGAGACATGATTGATGAAATCATGTCTAGAGTCGGTCAGAATTCTTCGGCACAACTATTTAAGGCGAGATCAGTTTGTAAGACATTCGAAGAACGTTCCAAGAATACCTTGGTTTATAAAAGGCTTTCGTTCGAAAGATGGGGGATATCACATTGGGAAATCCATAAGTTACGATGTGTTTACTTTGACGCATATATTGCGGGGAATCCAAATGCTATTTTACGCAATGGGTTAAGAAATTATTTTGACTCAATATATCCGAATATTGGACTTCGTGATTTAGAAAAAGCGGCTAACATGCAACATAAAGAAGCATGTTATGCTTACAGATTAGTAATGTTCGCTTCTCACCAAAGTGAGAACAAGAACATCGGGCTACAACTATTAAACAAAACGTTCCCACAAGTGACGGAGTCGGTAATTGGGGTAAGAAATGAGGTTTTTAGATTGTTACGGGACTGTTGGACATTACGTAACCCTCATCCCTTTGACGACGTTACAACATGCTGTCTTATCAACGGCCATAACGGTTATGTTCCACAAGACCAAGGATGGGAAGTAATCCTAGTAAAACCAGAATGCATGACTTGTTTCTGGACGTATGAATTACGTGTCTTTATTGCCTTTGCTGAACGACTTGTGTACTCGCTAGAATTATCTTCACAACAATCTTGTATCAAATTTATTGTGTGCTATATTTCATGCTATATGTAAAATAAGCGGTATTGTAAGTTTGTAAAATATTGTGTAAAAGTTTGAACGCGAAATATTATTATAATCAGTTTTTCATATAGAATTGTAGTAGTTGAATTGTATATTAGCTACTAAGTATGAACTTAACGGGTAGGTACTACCCGAATTTAAACTTATAAAACGCTAATATGAAGAAAAAGCTTTTATAAATGAGTTCATATTATGCTACGAAATACTATTAACTACTCTTAATATTCTGTATGATTAACTTGTTCCATTTGACTATTTTGAAGGAAATGGCACCGACTACTCGACACACCGTGAATATGAATGAAGAGGAATTCCGTACTTTTCTAGCTTCAAACATAGCCGCAGTACAGGCTGCGCTACATACCAACAATAACCTTGGATCTAGCAGTACAGGAAATCGCGTAGGATGCACCTACAAAGAATTCACTGCCTGCAAACCTTTGGAATTTGATGGAACCGAAGGACCGATTGGATTGAAACGGTGGACCAAGAAGGTCGAATCGGTGTTTGCCATAAGTAAGTGTACTGAAGAGGACAAAGTGAAGTACGCTACGCATACCTTCACAGGTTCTGCGTTAACATGGTGGAATACCTATCTAGAGCAAGTGGGACAAGACGATACGTACACACTACCGTGGTCAGCATTCAAGCACTTGATGAACGAGAAGTACCGTCCCAGAACCGAGGTCAATAAGCTCAAGACAGAACTTAGAGGGTTACGAACCCAAAGATTTGATATTACCACGTACGAAAGACGATTCACAGAATTGTGCCTATTGTGTCCGGGAGCATTCGAAGATGAGGAAGAGAAGATCGACGCGTTTGTGAAAGGATTACCGGAAAGAATCCAAGAAGATATAAGTTCACACGAGCCCGCCTCCATACAACAGGCATGTAGAATGGCTCACAAACTAGTGAACCAGATTGAAGAAAGAATTAAAGAACAGACTGCTGAAGAGGCCAATGTGAAGCAAGTCAAAAGAAAGTGGGAGGAAAACGGTGATAAGAATCACCAATACAACAACAACAACAGCAATTACAACAATAATCGCAACAATTATCCCAACAATCGCAACATCAATCGCAACTACAACAAACGGCCCAACAACAACAACAACAACAACAACAACAACAACAACAACAACAACAACAACAACAACAGTAACTACAACAATCATCCCAACAACAATAATAACCGCAATAACAACAACAATCAGAAGCAGCTATGCCAAAGGTGTGAAAAGTATCACTCGGGGTTCTCCACCAAATTTTGCAACAAGTGTAAAATAAATGGTCATAGCGCGGTGAAGTGTGAGGTCTACGGACCAGGGGTTAATAGAACGAAAGGAACAAATGGTGTCGGAACGAGTAATGGCAGAGCAAGTAGTGTCGGAGCAAGTTATGCCAATGTAGTTTGTTATAAATGTGGAAAACCAGGCCACATTATTAGAAATTGCCCGAACCAGGAGAACACGAATGGACAAGGCCGCGGAAGAGTTTTCAATATTAATGCAGCAGAGGCACAGGAAGACCCGAAGCTTGTTACGGGTACATTTCTTATTGACAATAAATCTGCTTACGTTTTATTTGATTCGGGTGCGGATAGAAGCTATATGAGTAGAGATTTTTGTGCTAAATTAAGTTGTCCACTGACGCCTTTGGATAGTAAATTTTTACTCGAATTAGCAAATGGTAAATTAATTTCAGCAGATAATATATGTCGGAATCGAGAAATTAAACTGGTTAGCGAAACATTTAAGATTGATTTGATACCAGTAGAGTTAGGGAGTTTTGATGTGATAATCGGTATGGACTGGTTGAAAGAAGTGAAAACAGAGATCGTTTGTTACAAAAATGCAATTCGCATTATACGAGAAAAAGGAAAACTCTTAATGGTGTACGGAGAAAAGGGCAACACGAAGCTACATCTTATTAGTAATTTGAAGGCACAAAAACTAATAAGAAAAGGTTGCTATGCTGTTCTAGCACACGTCGAGAAAGTACAAACTGAAGAAAAGAGCATCAATGATGTTCCCATTGCAAAAGAATTTCCCGATGTATTTCCGAAAGAATTACCGGGATTACCCCCACATCGATCCGTTGAATTTCAAATAGATCTTGTACCAGGAGCTGCACCAATAGCTCGTGCTCCTTACAGACTCGTACCCAGCGAGATGAAAGAACTGCAAAGCCAATTACAAGAACTTTTAGAGCGTGGTTTCATTCGACCAAGCACATCACCGTGGGGAGCTCCTGTTTTGTTTGTCAAGAAGAAAGATGGTACATTCAGGTTGTGTATCGACTACCGAGAGTTGAACAAACTTACCATCAAGAACCGCTACCCACTACCGAGAATCGACGACTTATTTGATCAACTACAAGGCTCGTCTGTTTATTCAAAGATTGACTTACGTTCCGGGTATCATCAAATGCGGGTGAAAGAAGATGATATTCCAAAGACTGCTTTCAGAACACGTTACGGTCATTACGAGTTTATGGTCATGCCGTTTGGTTTAACTAATGCACCAGCTGTGTTCATGGACCTTATGAACCGAGTGTGTGGACCATACCTTGACAAGTTTGTCATTGTTTTCATTGATGACATACTTATTTACTCAAAGAATGACCAAGAACACGGTGAACATTTGAGAAAGGTGTTAGAAGTATTGAGGAAGGAAGAATTGTACGCTAAGTTTTCAAAGTGTGCATTTTGGTTGGAAGAAGTTCAATTCCTCGGTCACATAGTGAACAAAGAAGGTATTAAGGTGGATCCGGCAAAGATAGAAACTGTTGAAAAGTGGGAGACCCCGAAAACTCCGAAACACATACGCCAGTTTTTAGGACTAGCTGGTTACTACAGAAGGTTCATCCAAGACTTTTCCAGAATAGCAAAACCCTTGACTACATTAACGCATAAAGGGAAGAAATTTGAATGGAATGATAAACAAGAGAAAGCGTTTCAGTTATTGAAGAAAAAGCTAACTACGGCACCTATATTGTCATTGCCTGAAGGGAATGATAATTTTGTGATTTATTGTGACGCATCAAAGCAAGGTCTCGGTTGTGTATTAATGCAACGAACGAAGGTGATTGCTTATGCGTCTAGACAATTGAAGATTCACGAACAAAATTATACGACTCATGATTTGGAATTAGGCGCGGTTGTTTTTTCGTTAAAGACTTTGAGGCACTACTTATATGGGGTCAAAAGTATTATATATATCGACCACAAAAGTCTTCAACACATATTTAATCAGAAACAACTGAATATGAGGCAGCGTAGGTGGATTGAATTATTGAATGATTACGACTTTGAGATTCGTTACCACCCGGGGAAGGCAAATGTGGTAGCCGATGCCTTGAGCAGGAAGGATAGAGAACCCATTCGAGTAAAATCTATGAATATAATGATTCATAATAACCTTACTACTCAAATAAAGGAGGCGCAACAAGGAGTTTTAAAAGAGGGAAATTTAAAGGATGAAATACCCAAAGGATCGGAGAAGCATCTTAATATTCGGGAAGACGGAACCCAGTATAGGGCTGAAAGGATTTGGGTACCAAAATTTGGAGATATGAGAGAAATGGTACTTAGAGAAGCTCATAAAATCAGATACTCAATACACCCTGGAACGGGGAAGATGTACAAGGATCTCAAGAAACATTTTTGGTGGCCGGGTATGAAAGCCGATGTTGCTAAATACGTAGGAGAATGTTTGACGTGTTCTAAGGTCAAAGCTGAGCATCAGAAACCATCAGGTCTACTTCAACAACCCGAAATCCCGGAATGGAAATGGGAAAACATTACCATGGATTTCATCACTAAATTGCCAAGGACTGCAAGTGGTTTGATACTATTTGGGTAATAGTTGATCGTCTCACCAAATCAGCAAACTTCCTGCCAATAAGAAAAGATGACAAGATGGAGAAGTTAGCACGACTGTATTTGAAGGAAGTCGTCTCCAGACATGGAATACCAATCTCTATTATCTCTGATAGGGATGGCAGATTTATTTCAAGATTCTGGCAGACATTACAGCAAGCATTAGGAACTCGTCTAGACATGAGTACTGCCTATCATCCACAAACTGATGGGCAGAGCGAAAGGATGATACAAACGCTTGAAGACATGCTACGAGCATGTGTTATTGATTTCGGAAACAGTTGGGATCGACATCTACCGTTAGCAGAATTTTCCTACAACAACAGCTACCATTCAAGCATTGAGATGGCGCCGTTTGAAGCACTTTATGGTAGAAAGTGCAGGTCTCCGATTTGTTGGAGTGAAGTGGGGGATAGACAGATTATGGGTCCGGAGATTATACAAGAAACTACCGAGAAGATCATCCAAATTCAACAACGGTTGAAAACCGCCCAAAGTCGACAAAAGAGCTACGCTGACATTAAAAGAAAAGATATAGAATTTGAAATTGGAGAGATGGTCATGCTTAAAGTTGCACCTTGGAAAGGCGTTGTTCAATTTGGTAAACGAGGGAAATTAAATCCAAGGTATATTGGACCATTCAAGATTATTGATCGTGTCGGACCAGTAGCTTACCGACTTGAGTTACCTCAACAACACGCGGCTGTACATAACACTTTCCACGTCTCAAATTTGAAGAAATGTTTTGCTAAAGAAGATCTCACTATTCCATTAGATGAAATCCAAATCAACGAAAAACTTCAATTCATCGAAGAACCCGTCGAAATAATGGATCGTGAGGTTAAAAGACTTAAGCAAAACAAGATACCAATTGTTAAGGTTCGATGGAATGCTCGTAGAGGACCCGAGTTCACCTAGGAGTGTGAAGATCAGATGAAGAAGAAATACCCGCATCTATTTCCAGAAGATTCGTCAACACCTTCAACAGCTTAAAATTTCGGGACGAAATTTATTTAACGGGTAGGTACTGTAGTGACCCGAACTTTTCCATGTTTATATATATTAATTGAGATTGATATTTACATGATTAAATATTTCCAACATGTTAAGCAATCAAACTTGTTAAGACTTGATTAATTGAAATATGTTTCATATAGACAATTGACCACCCAAGTTGACCGGTGATTCACGAACGTTAAAACTTGTAAAAACTATATGATGACATATATATGGATATATATATATAGTTAACATGATACTATGATAAGTAAACATATCATTAAGTATATTAACAATGAACTACATATGTAAAAACAAGACTACTAACTTAATGATTTTTAAACGAGACATATATGTAACGATTATCGTTGTAAAGACATTTAATGTATATATATCATATTAAGAGATATTCATACATGATAATATCATGATAATATAATAATTTAAAATCTCATTTGATATTATAAACATTGGGTTAACAACAATTAACAAGATCGTTAACCTAAAGGTTTCAAAACAACACTTACATGTAACGACTAACGATGACTTAACGACTCAGTTAAAATGTATATACATGTAGTGTTTTAATATGTATTTATACACTTTTGAAAGACTTCAATAAACTTATCAAAATACTTCTACTTAACAAAAATGCTTACAATTACATCCTCGTTCAGTTTCATCAACAATTCTACTCGTATGCACCCGTATTCGTACTCGTACAATACACAGCTTTTAGATGTATGTACTATTGGTATATACACTCCAATGATCAGCTCTTAGTAGCCCATGTGAGTCACCTAACACATGTGGGAACCATAATTTGGCAACTAGCATGAAATATCTCATAAAATTACAAAAATATGAGTAATCATTCATGACTTATTTACATGAAAACAAAATTACATATCCTTTATATCTAATCCATACACCAACGACCAAAAACACCTACAAACACTTTCATTCTTCAATTTTCTTCATCTAATTGATCTCTCTCAAGTTCTATCTTCAAGTTCTAAGTGTTCTTCATATATTCTACAAGTTTTAGTTACATAAAATCAAGAATACTTTCAAGTTTGCTAGCTCACTTCCAATCTTGTAAGGTGATCATCCAACCTCAAGAAATCTTTGTTTCTTACAGTAGGTTATCATTCTAATACAAGGTAATAATCATATTCAAACTTTGGTTCAATTTCTATAACTATAACAATCTTATTTCAAGTGATGATCTTACTTGAACTTGTTTTCGTGTCATGATTCTGCTTCAAGAACTTCGAGCCATCCAAGGATCCGTTGAAGCTAGATCCATTTTTCTCTTTTCTAGTAGGTTTATCCAAGGAACTTAAGGTAGTAATGATGTTCATAACATCATTCGATTCATACATATAAAGCTATCTTATTCGAAGGTTTAAACTTGTAATCACTAGAACATAGTTTAGTTAATTCTAAACTTGTTCGCAAACAAAAGTTAATCCTTCTAACTTGACTTTTAAAATCAACTAAACACATGTTCTATATCTATCTGATATGCTAACTTAATGATTTAAAACCTGGAAACACGAAAAACACCGTAAAATCGGATTTACGCCGTCGTAGTAACACCGCGGGCTGTTTTGGGTTAGTTAATTAAAAACTATGATAAACTTTGATTTAAAAGTTGTTATTCTGAGAAAATGATTTTTATTATGAACATGAAACTATATCCAAAAATTATGGTTAAACTCAAAGTGGAAGTATGTTTTCTAAAATGGTCATCTAGACGTCGTTCTTTCGACTGAAATGACTACCTTTATAAAAACGACTTGTAACTTATTTTTCCGACTATAAACCTATACTTTTTCTGTATAGATTCATAAAATAAAGTTCAATATGAAACCATAGCAATTTGATTCACTCAAAACGGATTTAAAATGAAGAAGTTATGGGTAAAACAAGATTGGATAATTTTTCTCATTTTAGCTACGTGAAAATTGGTAACAAATCTATTCCAACCATAACTTAATCAACTTGTATTGTATATTATGTAATCTTGAGATACCATAGACACGTATACAATGTTTCAACCTATCATGTCGACACATCTATATATATTTCGGAACAACCATAGACACTCTATATGTGAATGTTGGAGTTAGCTATACAGGGTTGAGGTTGATTCCAAAATATATATAGTTTGAGTTGTGATCAATACTGAGATACGTATACACTGGGTCGTGGATTGATTCAAGATAATATTTATCGATTTATTTCTGTACATCTAACTGTGGACAACTAGTTGTAGGTTACTAACGAGGACAGCTGACTTAATAAACTTAAAACATCAAAATATATTAAAAGTGTTGTAAATATATTTTGAACATACTTTGATATATATGTATATATTGTTATAGGTTCGTGAATCAACCAGTGGCCAAGTCTTACTTCCCGACGAAGTAAAAATCTGTGAAAGTGAGTTATAGTCCCACTTTTAAAATCTAATATTTTTGGGATGAGAATACATGCAGGTTTTATAAATGATTTATGTGACAACCCGGAAATTTCCAACCAAATTTAAACTTTAATCTTTATATGTTTCCGACACGATAAGCAATATTTGTTAAGTTAAATTTCAAGAATTTTAAACTATGTTCATACATTCATTCAACCTCGACCAAGTTCCAACGATTCACGAACCATTAAACGAATATGATTATATATGTATATGTGTATATATATTATAACTTGAAACGTAAATAAAATATTAGATTAAATACTTTATATGATTGTATCTGTTTCAAAATGTTTATCAATGGAATTAGAAGATAAGATCAAATGATTGAATTATCAGATATATTGAATTATGATTACAAGTCTCTGTTGAAAGGCCCACGTTGATTTGAGAAATCTTTTCATTTTAACAATATTCGGAAAATGGTAAAGTGATTTATAAATATGAACAAATTGTCAATCATTGAGAACTAGACAAAGGATAGTGGAAGATTTAATCTCATAAAGACTCGATTGATCTATTTAGTTTCAAACGTACAAAAACATTTTCAGTTTAACAAGAACTTTATTATTAAAACGTATATAACTTTTATAAATATCTAGAACCACTTTTGACAACTCATTACTTAACTAGTATGATAAAGATAACGATATTTATATTTTATTTTATTAAATATATATAACGATTTAAATTAATATTATATATATTTATACGCGTATTATACGTACATAGTTTTATACTTTTACTATACTTAAACTTTACCTTTACTTTATTTTTACTTTACTTTAACTTTAATAATTCATACTTTAATAATTCACTTTAATAATTCATACTTTAATAATTCACTTTAATAATTCATACTTTAATAATTCACTTTAATAATTCACTTTAATAATTCATACTTTAATAATTCACTTTAATAATTCAAAAATCTATTATAAATAGAATTCAATAGGTTTCATTATTTCATAGAAACTTGAAAATAGTTTTCTCTAAACTCTCTCAATCGATTTACATATATATATTTACTCCGTATTATCTCAAGATATTATTAGTATACATAAAATATTACGACGGAGTGCTGTCCGAGTGATTTCGAAGTTGTTTTTTTTTCGAGTGGGATAGGATTAAGGAAATTATGGGTTATAGCTATGGAGGTGATTGAGTATGGTTCATGGGTATGCTCGTGAGGTCAATATAGTGTTTATCATCTCCGTTGCGTTTACGTACCTTTCCTGCAATATTGAATCTCAATATTGATATGTGATTACTCATAATTTAATTTTTACATACTAATAGTGTATCCCTGACTAGTGCTCGAGTATATAGGATTATGCATGCTTGTACTTTTGATATTGCCATTAGATAGGTTATGTTGATTTCTGAATTAGTTACATATACGATTGAGATAAGGTATAAGATATGCATGTCGTTGGAAAGCTAGTAAAAAATAGTTGAATTTTGGTTTAAGAATCACTTGAATCCAAGTAACGGTTAGAAAGTTATGAAATAAACAAATTGCATAATTAATTTCGTAATTAAAATTGCTGATGATAATTAGTGAACTAATTTTATGGGTTATAAAAAGTGGTTATTTGGATTCTACTCGTCGATTAGATGAATTTTCATATAAAGCACGTCTCGTTTCGTTGAACGGTTGTCAAGTTATGGACAAAAGAAGTTTTGCAAATTTTGATGAAATGTCGAAACGGGAACTGAAATTCTCGCTGATCTGCGTTGTTTCATATATAAAAAAAAATACCACTGAATTCTTTGCTGTAAGGTCTAACAAACGACTCTGGCCGTTTGTCAATTCGAGTCTCGACGATTTTTCTAAAAATCATCAAAGTTGACGGTTTGGTCACATTTTAAAATTCTAAAAAAAGCTGAAACTTTTTTATTTAAAAATGTCAGTTTTGTATCAGTTGTCATGGTCGGCCTGATATGTGTTTACTCTTGCCAAAAATCATGTTATATCTTTGTGGTAACGAGAATTTGCAGGCTTTGACCGTTTGTCAATACGAGTTTTGAGGAATTTTCTAAAAATCTCCAAAGTAGGCTACTCGGTCACTTTTGTAAATTTATTAAAGATGAAAAATTAACTTTGAAACGCCGAAAACGCGTTGGCAACTACGAGTTGTCTAGGTTTAGTTTACTTCTGTAATATTTATGCTTAATCTTTTTGGTAATGTGTAACTTTTATCTTTGGCCGTTTATCAATCGGAGTTCCGATAATTTTTCTAAAAATAGCTGAAGTGGCCCGTTTAGTCATGTTTGATCGAAAATCATTTTTGTATAAGTTATTATATATTTGCATGCGACCTCATTTTTACTTTGACCTTTGACTTTTGACTTTAACCTTTGACTTTTGACTTTGAACTTTGACTTTTCCTGTTAACTTTTCAGTTAACTTTTTGTGTTGATTTTCTCTTTAAAAAAAAACCTAAAATACTATTTTATGATTATGAAACCATTTGTGTTACGTTGTTTCACACGTCACCTTTTACTAGAATCTTAATTGAGCATGAGTAATATAACATGTTACTATACTGTAGAGTCAGACTCGAGCTATAGGATAGGATTACACTATGACCTGACCTAAATTGCTACACAAATATTGACCAACATATAAATATATATAATTAATATAGGTTCGTGAATCCGAGGCCAACCTTGCACTTGTTCAATGACGTTATATGTATTTTTACTACGAAATACAGTATGGTGAGTTTCATTTGCCTTTTTACCCTTTATATTTTTGGGACTGAGAATACATGCGCTTTTATAAATGTTTGACGAAATAGACACAAGTAATTGAAACTACATTCTATGGTTGAATTATCGAAATCGAATATGCCCCTTTTTATTAAAGTCTGGTAATCTAAGAATTAGGGAACAGACACCCTAATTGACGCGAATCCTAAAGATAGATCTATTGGGCCTAACAAACCCCATCCAAAGTACCGGATGCTTTAGTACTTCGAAATTTATATCATGTCCGAAGGAGGATCCCGGAATGATAGGGGATATTCTTATATGCATATTGTTAATGTCGGTTACCAGGTGTTCACCATATGAATGATTATTTTTGTCTCTATGCATGGGACGTATATTTATGAGAACTGGAAATGAAATTCTTGTGGTCTATTAAAATGATGGAAATAAATAATTATGATAAACTAATGAACTCACCAACCTTTTGGTTGACACTTTAAAGCATGTTTATTCTCAGGTGTTAAAGAAATCTTCCGCTGTGCATTTGCTCATTTTAAAGATATTACTTGGAGTCTTTCATAGCATATTTCGAAGAACGTTGCATTTTAGTCATTGAGTTCATCAAAGATTATTATTAAATCAATTTATAGTTGGATAGTGGATATTATGAAATGGTATGCATGCCTGTCAATTTTTGATGTAAAGAAAGTTTGTCTTTTAAAAACGAATGCAATGTTTGTAAAATGTATCATATAGAGGTCAAATACCTCGCAATGTAATCAACTATTGTGAATCATTTATAATGTATATGAACGGGTCCTTTCAATTTACAAAATAGACACAAGTACGTGAAACTACATTCTATGGTTGAATTATCGAAATCGAATATGCCCCTTTTTATTAAGTCTGGTAATCTAAGAATTAGGGAACAGACACCCTAATTGACGCGAATCCTAAAGATAGATCTATTGGGCCTAACAAACCCCATCCAAAGTACCGGATGCTTTAGTACTTCAAAATTTATATCATATCCGAAGGGTGTCCCGGAATGATGGGGATATTCTTATATATGCATCTTGTTAATGTCGGTTACCAGGTGTTCACCATATGAATAATTTTTATCTCTATGTATGGGATGTGTATTGAAATATGAAATCTTGTGGTTTATTATTATGATTTGATATATATAGGTTAAACCTATAAATCACCAACATTTTTGTTGACGTTTTAAGCATGTTTATTCTCAGGTGATTATTAAGAGCTTCCGCTGTTGCGTACTTAAATAAGGACGAGATTTGGAGTCCATGCTTGTATGATATTGTGTAAAAACTGCATTCAAGAAACTTATTTTGTTGTAACATATTTGTATTGTAAACCATTATGTAATGGTCGTGTGTAAACAGGATATTTTAGATTATCATTATTTGATAATCTACGTAAAGCTTTTTAAACCTTTATTGATGAAATAAAGGTTACGGTTTGTTTTAAAATGAATGCAGTCTTTGAAAAACGTCTCATATAGAGGTCAAAACCTCGCAACGAAATCAATTAATATGGAACGTTTTTAATCAATAAAAACGGGACATTTCAATATATAATCATGTCCGTTCATATAATGGTTCGTGAATCATTAGAATTTGGTCGCGGTTAAATGAATGTATGAACATAGTTTAAAATTCTTGAGATTCAACTTAACAAACTTTGCTTATCGTGTCGGAATAATATAAAGATTAAAGTTTAAATTTTTTCGAAAATTTCCGGGTCATCACAGTACCTACCTGTTAAAGAAATTTCGTCCTGAAATTTGAGTGAGGTTGTCATGGCTAACAATAAAAACGTTTTTATGATGAATATGAGTCGATAAATAAAGTTTTATCACCGTTGAATAATATGGATAAAACAATCCAATTACTCGAAGTGTATGAGAGAAGTTATCGTAAAAGAGTGAAATGAAAGAATATAGATTCGTCTTAACTTTTGACGTAGTTACGATTGATTTTCGGAATTTAAGGAATAGAAAATCTTCATAATCTAAATAAAATTTGATTCTTCGGAATTTGCGGAAATTAGGATTTTCTTTGATTAAATTCGTAATCTGCGTCAATTGCTATGTCTGATATTTCGCTATAAATTGACCTCTTCCGTTTCATTTATTTTCACCACTCCTATAATCTTCTTTCTTATTTCATACATCCCAATAGATTGTGAAAATGCTTAATCCAGTTCTGATTCTTGATATTTTCCTGGCTATCGTATCCTTCATTCTTCTTTTTCATCTGCCACCAGCGGAAGTTATTTTCTTTTACTATTACCTTGGGGTTATAGTGTTTTTCATTCTCCCGTGTCTTTATATTGCTATACGCATTGATATACACGGTTTGTAATTTCGGGGTTGTTATCGGGCTTTATATTCTCCATTATATTTCGGAGCTTCATGCTTTCGTTTTCTCTTCCCGACCTTAAGTCAAGCGGATAATGGTCCAGAATTTGTAGGTATGAAGTTTCAGATGAACATAACTAATCTTCTAAGAAAGAAATGGTAATAGTACAATCTGACTTGTCAAATTACCATAATACCTCGAAAAAGACCGAATCATCAAGAAAAATATTCTCTTGATATGTTTAGAGGTTAAATAGAATGAAAGAGTTATGTAACATGGATCATGATGAGGGTATGATCTGTGAACCTTTATCACGTTCCATTAGAAACTCAGCATGACTTACTGTAATATAATCACGTTGATCAAGTGTCATTATATTATACTAATTCATGCTTCAGTTCCCAACATTACTTCAAAACATTCATTTTTCGAATTTTTCAGATTTTAGAAACTAAAATAGTTTCTTTTATGATGTAACAAAGATAGCGTGAAGAGATAAATGATTTCAGATAAGAATAGTTATGAAAATATCTTCAGAATTATGGAGGATATTTATAATGGAAGATACGATGATATCTTAGAAGTTCTAATATCAGAGGATGATGCGGAAAATCTGTCTGTGAAAGTTTAGAATAAGAAGTAAGGTTCTTACTAATGGTTTCAGCAGACACTGAATCATTTGGATTCTTTGAAGGTAGATTTCGTCTTTGTGATTTGTCCACAGCCTCCTTCATGGTCTGCTCAATCCGTTTTCCAGTTCCAAACCTTCTCTTTTTCTCAGCTTTACCACCATACTATTCTTTATCATCAAACTTTTGACTGTTAAGGTTGTTTACAGTTTTTGCTGCTTCATCAACATTTTTCCAAAATTCAGAGAACTAGTTTCGTAGTTTGGGGTGTTTTTTGGAAACTTCACATTCGAAGTATGCAAGTCCAGGAGGTAGACGTTATATGTACACATATAACTGTTGGCGTAGACGTGCTACAAGATTTCAAAATACTGATTGCTAATTCCCGATAGTTGGTATGTCAATTGCCTTTACAAGATGTGGATGAGTACATGATACGGTTTCAATGAGTATAAGGATTTTTCGGAAGGTCAAAGATCAATGAAGTTGTTGGTAAATTTACTGCTAATGTGGTGGAACATGAAAGGTTCCCCAGTAACAAAAATGTATATATCAAGGTTATAATAAGGCTAATCTGAAAAGTAGAAGTTGACTGGTTAGAAGTGTGGTAAAACTGGATACTTTGAACAGGGATTGCAAGATTATTTTCGGTAATAACAATGCTAAAGGATCTTTCGCCGTTTTGAAGTCAAAGTATAGCTTTGAAAGATGTAGAGATCTTAAGAATGATGTCACCCGTTAAATCTTGGCTTGGATTCTGATCCGTCAATATCAGAATATGTAATTGAATTTGTATGGAAACGATTGTATATCGCTGTGAGCATAGTTAATAATTTTTGAATCATAGTTGAAGAATGTACAGTATAACATATTAATTGTGAACTTATATATTTCCCGAGTATTACCTACCCGTTAAAGATTTCACAATTAATACTTTGTACAAAAGAATTTTTATTACCGTTTTTATGAGAATATATGTATGTATATTTTCTTCAGATGTAATACAGATTTAATGAGTTAATATCATATTAAGCTCATTTGATTTTTGGCTGGAATTAGAAATGAATAATCTCTAAAATATTAAAGATTACTTAATCTTTGCGGAGTATTTCGCTAATGAAATCAATACTTCATTATTTATTCTTATTGATATTCCTTGGTGAAGGATGTTGATGCTCGTGAAATTCTTGTGAACCTTACAAGGCACAGATGATGTTTTCTGAATAGTTTCGAGTACATCGAAAATGAAAATGTAAAATCAATTATGTAATTGAATAATACACTTGGTTTATTATGAAATAAAATTCATTGGATTGAAACAGAGATTGTAGTTAACGATGGTTAAGTTGTTAAGGAAGGATGTATATCATTGCATATTAGTAATATGAACTAACCGGGTAGTACCTACCAGTTAAGATTCACACGTAATAGCTTAGTACGAAAAGATTTATTTTGATTTCAAAATTCATATATATTAAATATACATAAAATTTCTTCAGGGGAAATGAGTTAATACTTCATCAGTTATTGTTGCTGGTATTTCTTGGTAACTACGGTGCGTATGACGTTGATGCTCGTGGAACAGATTGTAAAGTTGAGGTTTGCGATACGGATGTTGTTGGTGGTGATAATGGTACTGTTGGTGTTGTTGTCGGTGGTACTGTTGATGTCGGTGATGCTGCTGGTGCTTGTAACCTTTGCACCGTATTCTCCAAAGCCACTACCCGAGCGCGAAGCTCACTGACTTCTTCTACTACACCGGGATGATTGGCAGTACGGACGAGCGGATGAATAAGATCCAGAATTTGAGATAGTATATTATTGTGACGAGATACTCTGGAAATGAGAGAGAAAATGATGTCTCGAACAGGTTCGCTGGTAAGTGCTTCAGGTTCTTCGCCAAGAGGACAATGTGGTGGATGGAAGGGATCACCTTCTTCTTGTCTCCAATGATTAAGTAGACTATGAACCCATCCCCAATTCATCCAGAATAGATGATGGCTAATTGGTTGATCCATTCCGGTTACACTATCTTCGGAATTCAGGTGAATATCCATATCGGAATAGCTGTCGGAGTTTAAGGAATTTGAACTAGATACGGGATCCATCTTGTATAATTAGGGAGATGATTTTTGATATGAATTAGATTATAGAATTTAGTTTGATATTCTTCAATACATAATTTACATATGTATATATAATACCAATTTCCATAAATCACGGAGAAATTTTCGGAAGATGTCAGGAAAAGTTTACAATAACAGATACGCTAAGATATGAAATTTGGTCTATACACTATCTATGCAATCAATGCAATAAGACGCGTTTAGACTTAAGATGATAGACAGGAAATTTTCGATAAGAAATGATAAGCAAAACTTTTAACATGCAGACACGGTCGAAGTCCAGACTTACTAATGCATCCTAACAACTATCAGTTAGACACACTCATGCAAGACCTGGTTCGCTAGGACCAACGCTCTGATACCAACTGTGACGATCGCTCCAAATCCATATGGATGAACACGTCATTCACTGATTTCATTGCGAGGTATTTGACCTCTATATGATACGTTTTGTAAACATTGCATTCTTTTGAAAAGGCACACCATATATGAATATTTAAATTAAAGGTTTTCGACATCTGATGATTTCTACATATAGACAATCACCGTAAATAATAGTTTACAACAGTACTTCCGTTGACAATGAAGTCAAAATAAGATACATGGTGATGATTTGGTGAATGCAATGTTTTCTTGAAAAATATGCCATGTAAGACTCCATGCACATAGCTTGTCTATCATATAAGCAAACAGCGGAAGACTTCTAGGAAACCTGAGAATAAACATGCTAACAAGTGTCAACACAAAGGTTGGTGAGTTCATAGTTTTAGTGTTTCGTATAATCTGTATATAAAAGTGGATCACAAGATTTCAGTTGTTTCATCCAGAAACGTTTATCAAAATATTCTACGAAATTGAGCACCCTGGTAACTAAACTTAACGTATATATAATTTGTACCCTTTGTATAATCATCTTAATAATACACGCAAACCAACGTGTACGCTTCTCAAATAGCATACGTCCGTTAAAAGGCTAGTGCTCTAGCTCGGACGGGGATATCAAGCCCTATGGATTCATATACTACTACTCGCGCCCACCAGTTCTTATAACTGGCAGTTAACAGTTACCAAAGCTAAGGGATTTTCGGTTCAAACTCAGTGTAGAATTTAGTATGTACTTGTATCCATTGCGTTTAAAATAAAGTGCATGTATTCTCAGCCTAAAAATATATATTGCAAAAGCAATTAAAAAGGAATCAATGAAACTTACGCATATAAATATTGTATATCGGTTAATAAAGCATTTGCATGTATTCTCAGTCCAAAAATGTAGAGAGTAAATGGGATCTTATGAAACTCACCTTAGCAGCACATAAGGTCATTCACCAAAAAGTGACCGAAACTCGGAATGCAAAATTAACCGTAGATCTCAACATATCAATATTGAGATTCAATATTGTAGGAAAGTACGTAGACGTAACGGAGATGATAAACACTAGGTTTGATTCATAAATATATCCCCGAATATTACCCATAACCTCCTTGGCAATAACCCATAGTTTCCTTAGTTATAATCGGTTTGTAACCCGAATAAAAATACCCGTGTATCACTTGTTACAGTACCATACTACTAATTTAAAATTTAAGCTAGGAAATATACAGAGTGATTTATTTATGTGAGTGTGTGCGTGTTTTTAAGTTCCTAATTACAAGTACTTCGTTCATATATATATATATATATGTAAAATAATAATATAATAATATAATATATAATATAATAATAAGCCGCCATCACTTTTTATGTCGACAAACATTACGCGTTTCGCATAGATAGGTACGTGGTTCGCGTATGGTGTCTTCAAGAAAGTTGTAGATTTTTGAGTTACGGACGACTGGACACCGGAATCACCCTTTTTCGAGTCAGTATGATTTAGTTATGATTTTTCTCGTGCAAGTGCGCAGATTTAGTGATTTCCATCATTTTAACTTGAAATCTTGAGATGAAATGTTGTAGTCTTTTAGTGCTCATTAGAAACCTTTATTTTATCTTTATTTTCATTTTCATATCATTGAAAATCCATAAAAACACTTTAACAATAAAATTCTATTATATCGAAAAACGTGTCCATACTAAATCGAATAATTATAGTTCTCTAAAACTAATTACATTTACATCTTTTTATCGAAACGTTATAATAATTAAAAATCTATTATTTCGAAGAATGCTTTCATATATTTGAACTAAATCGAATAAATATAATTTAGTTTTCCAGAATTAGTTATATTCAAAATCATTCTTTAAAAGGTTTCATCTATGTCGTAAAACGTTTTCAATATTAAGAAAACTAAATAGTTAACTTTATCAAGAGACACGAGACAATCATTGTGTTGAAAGTTAATCTCTACTAACCTTTGTCCAGTAATCGTTAATTGACATATTTGTTCTTACTTGTAGGTCACTTTACCATTTATTCCGAATATCGTTAAAAAGGAAAGGTTTCATAAATCAAAGTGGACCTCTCAATAGAGACTCACGATCATACAATGTATCTGATAAATCAATCATTTGATATTATCTTTTAATTCCGTTGATAATTATATTAAACCTATATCGAAACAAATACGTTCGTGTAAAGTATTATACGTCTAATACTTTGTTAACGTTTTCAAGTTATAATATATACACATATACATATATAATCATGTCCGTTCATATAATGGTTCGTGAATCATTGGAATTTGGTCGCGGTTAAATGAATGTATGAACATAGTTTAAAATTCTTGAGATTCAACTTAACAAACTTTGCTTATCGTGTCGGAATAATATAAAGATTAAAGTTTAAATTTGTTCGAAAATTTCCGGGTCATCACAAGTCGGCATGGACTGGATGTCCAAAATAGGAGCTGAAGTTGTGTGTGCCAAGAAGGCAATTCGCATTCCTCGTAAGGATAAAATGCCAGTAATGATTTATAGAGAGAAGGGTAACTCAAAGTTAAAACTCATTAGCTGTTTGAAAGCTCAAAAGTGCTTGAAGAAAGGGTGTTATGCTATCCTAGCACATGTTAATAAAGTCGAAACGAAAGAAAAAGAGAAGTGCATCAACGACGTGCCTGTGGCAAGAGATTTTCCTGAAGTCTTTCCGGAAGAGTTGCCAGGATTACCTCCATTTAGATCTGTAGAATTTCAAATAGATCTAGTACCAGGAGCTGCACCAGTGGCTTGTGCTCCATACAGACTTGTACCATCTGAGATGAAAGAGTTACAAAGCCAGTTACAAGAATTACTGGACCGTGGTTTCATTCGACCGAGCACTTCACCGTGGGGAGCTCCGATTTTATTCGTCAAGAAGAAAGATGGATCCTTCCGAATGTGTATAGATTACCGTGAATTAAATAAGTTAACTATCGAAAATCGGTATCATCTACCAAGAATTGACGAATTATTTGATCAACTGCAAGGATCGTGTGTTTACTCGAAAACCGACCTAAGATCGGGCTATCATCAACTACGCGTCAAAGAAGAAGATATTCCAAAAACTGCTTTCCGGACACGCTACGATCATTACAAATTTTTGGTCATGCCGTTTGGATTAACGAATGCGCCAGCTGTATTCATGGACCTCGTGAATCGAGTTTGTAATCCGTATTTAGATAAGTTTGTTATCGTTTTCATTGACGATATTCTCATCTATTCCAAAAATGAGCAAGAGCATGAGCAGCATTTAAGGATGGTATTAGAATTGTTAAGAAAAGAACAGTTATACGCCAAATTTTCTAAGTGTGCGTTTTGGTTGAAAGAAGTGCAATTTCTTGGTCACGTTGTTAGTAGCAAAGGAATTCAGGTTGATCCAGCAAAAATTGAGGCCATTGAAAAGTGGGAGACTCCTAAGACACCAACACATATACGTCAATTTATGGGTTTAGCCGGTTATTATAGAAGGTTTATTCAAGATTTTTCCCGAATAGCTAAACCATTGACGGCGTTAACGCAAAAAGGGAAGAAGTATGAATGGACCTCTGAGCAAGAGAGTGCATTTCAATTACTAAAAAAGAAGTTAACTACAGCGCCTATTTTATCGTTACCTGAAGGGAACGATGATTTTGAGATATATTGTGACGCTTCGCGACAAGGTTTTGGTTGCGTCCTTATGCAACGAAAGAAAGTTATTGCGTACGCATCCCGACAATTGAAGATTCACGAGCGAAATTATACGACACATGATCTAGATCTGGGAGCAGTAGTGTTTGCATTGAAGATATGGAGACACTACTTATATGGGGTTAAATGCACTGTGTTTACCGATCATAAAAGCCTTCAACATATTTTCGATCAAAAACAGTTGAACATGAGGCAACGTAGGTGGGTCGAGCTGATAAACGACTATGATTGTGAGATTCGCTATCATCCCGGGAAAGTGAATGTAGTGGCCGACGCTCTAAGCAGAAAGGAACGAGAGCCAATTCGAGTATGAGCGATGAACATAAAAATTCGCGTGAATCTCAACTCACAAATCAAAGAGGCTCAACGAGAAGCTCTTACTAAAGAAAACATAGGAAATGAAATAATGAAGAAGTATGAGAAGCAACTCGTTATACGGGAAGATGGAATTCGATATTTCGCAAAACGTATTTGGGTACCAAAGTTGGGTGGATTAAGGAAGTTGATATTGAACGAGGCACATAAGATAAGATAATCGATACATCCTGGAGTTGGAAAGATGTATCAAAGACGCATTATTGGTGGCCTAATTTAAAGATAGACGTTGCAACATATGTCGGGGAATGTTTAACTTGTTCCAAAGTCAAAGCAGAACACCAGAAGCCGTCAGGGTTACTTCAACAACTAGAAATCCCAGAATGGAAGTGGGATGGTATTACCATGGATTTTATCACGAAGTTACCCAAGACTGCATGGGGTTATGACACCATTTGGGTCATAGTTGATCGTCTCACCAAATCTGCACATTTCTTTCCTATAAAAGAAACGGATAGAATGGAGAAACTATTACGATTATACATAAAGGAAATTGTTTCAAGGCATGGAATACCTATTTCCATTATATCCGATCGTGATAGTAGATTTACATCAAAGTTCTGGAAATCACTACCGGAGGCCCTGGGAACTCGTTTGGATATGAGCACCGCATATCATCCGCAAACTGATGGGCAGAGTGAAAGAACAATTCAGACTCTTGAAGACATGCTCAGGGCATGTGTGATCGATTTTGGAAACGGATGGGATAAATATCTACCAGTAGCAGAATTCTCGTATAATAATAGTTATCATGCGAGCATTAAAGCTGCACCATTCGAAGCACTATATGGAAGGAAGTGTAGATCCCCTATCTGTTGGAATGAAGTAAGAGATCGATGATTAACTGGTCCCGAGATCATACACGAAACTACTGAGAAGATAGTACAAATCAAGGAGAGATTGAAAACAGCCCGTAGTCGCCAAACGAGCTACGCCGATGTTCGAAGAAAACCATTAGAGTTTCAGATCGGTGACATGGTTATGCTAAAGGTGTCACCTTGGAAAGGTGTAATACGTTTCGGCAAAAGGGATAAACTGAACCCAAGGTATGTAGGCCCGTTCAAGATCATCGAACGCATTGGACCGGTAGCTTATCGACTCGAGTTACCACAACAACTCACCGGAGCACATAATACGTTTCACGTTTTAAACCTTAAGAAGTGTCTTGCAAGGGAAGACCTTACCATTCCTCTTGAAGAAATCCAAGTCGACGAGAAACTATAATTCATAGAAGAACCAGTCGAAATCATGGACCGTGAAGTTAAACAGCTCAAGCAGAGCAACATACCAATCGTTAAGGTTCGTTGGAATGCTCGAAGGGGTCCCGAGTTTACTTGGGAATGAGAGGATTAGATGAAACAAAAGTACCCACATTTATTTCCCGAGAACGCAAAATAGGTACAACTTTAAAATTTCGGGACGAAATTTATTTAACGGGTAGGTACTGTAACGACCCGGATTTTTCCGATCATTTTATACATATGAGATTAATATTTACATAAATTAAACATTACCAACATGATAATCAATCCAAATTGTTGAGTCTTGTATTTTTGAAAAGAGTTTTACACAACGTTTGACCGTCCAATTTGACAGATGATATCAGGAACTATATAACATACGATAATTATATTATTGTGTACATATACGTATTTATACATATTTAACATGATCTAAGGATAGTTTAACATATCAGTGTGTACTAATAACAATGAGTTATAAGTATACTTTGAGACTACTAACTTAAGTTTTCAAAACGGTAACTATATGTAACGTTCTTGGACATATATACCTATTACCTATAATGCTTATACAAGTATCGTATAAATACGTATTTAATCACTTTTAAAGGGCTTAAATACATAAAACAATATAAGTATATTCACAAAAGATAGTTATATTTGGATTCTCGTTCCGTTTCCTCAAGATTTCTACACGTATACCTAGGGTATATGTACCCATATTGTACGCAGCTTCTAGATGTATTTACTATTGATAAATACCATGTATTAGAACTCAATTATCTTCTCATAGCAGCCTTTGTTAGTCAACAACATGTGGGATCAAGTGTTAACATCTAGGAAGACTTATGAGCTAGAAATCAAAACATAAAATCCTTATATATACATGCATATATCACGCCTACATACACATACATAAACTTTCATATCAACTTTCTTTCAAGCTAGATTATCTTCTAAACTCTCTTATCTTCAACCTTCAAGTGTTCTTCAAGGTTTTCATAAGTTTCTAGCTTCATAATCAAGGTAAAACTATGTTTAAACTTTGATTCAATTCATGTAAGTTAATTATCTTAAATCAAGATATAAACTTACTTACAACCTTTGTTTCTTTTCATGATTTCACTTCTTAATCTTCCAAGTCATCAAGAACAAGTTCATATATTGTTTATTTAGTAACTTTCTTCATCATACTTGAGGTATAACCTTGGTTCATCATCTTGTTCAATTCATATATAACTACCTTACTACGAATATATAACAACAAGAACATAGTTTGAATGATTTCAAACTTGTTTGCAAACTAAATAGATCCTTATAACTTGACTTTTAAAACACTTCAAGACCTGTAATATATCATAATGATATGCTAACTTAACAAGATACAACTTGATTTTACAAAGAACACCTTAAAACTGAATCTACGTCGTCGGAGTGCAACCGGGGGTTGTTTTGGGTTGAATAATTAAAAACCATCTTAAACTTTGAATTGGAAGTTTATATTCTGGAAAAATGATATTTCTTATGAATATGTTAACATATAAAAATCTCATGGTGTAACTCAAAGTGCAAGTATTTTTATAAAAATGATCATCTAGATGTTGTTTTTACGACGGAAATGATCACTTTCATATGATTCACCCAAGTTTGACCTATAAACTGTGATTTTGAATGTAAACCAAGGTATTTACAATTCATATTCATAAATAATGGCTCGATCCAAGGAAGTGGCAAGTTGAACCAACAAAAACAGAGTTGTATTGAAGAAACTATGGCTAAAACAAAATCGGGTATCCGAAGCTAGTTTAGCTAAAAAAATATTTTGAGTAAAACTAAACTAATCATATATTTGCTAATTAATATGATATTTTATATATATTTACTCATGATTTGATTTTATATATTTCAGGACCACCGGTAAACAACACGTGAAGATTAATTATAAGACCTCATGATTGTACACAACACGTCATTTGACAATACGGTACTTTGGGTCACAACTTTAAATCATAAGACACCATGTACACAATACGCCATTTGAAAACACGGTACCATGGGTCAAGATTAATTCTGATCAATAAGAATACGATGGGGTCTTTATTTTATTAAGCAACTAATTGTGGACCACTAACATCGGATTGCTAACTACGGACTAATAGATATTAAAAGTATTATAAGTATATATGTAACGATTATTTGAAAAGAAAACATGTTGATATATTATATATGGTTAGGTTCGTGATATCTATCGGAGACCAGGTCGTGTTATATATCTTCAAGACAAAAGTGAGTATATAGTCCCATTTTTAAACTCTAAATATTTCGGGATGAGAATACATGCATTTTATGATTTACGTTATGGACACAAGTGATTAAAAATATATTCTACGTTGAGTTTTACCACTGGCATACTTCCCTGTAGCTTGGTAACTACTATTTACATGCAGTATTGTAAACGCGAATCCTGTTGATAGATCTATCGGGCATGACAACCCCAACCGGACTGGACGACCAGTATTCAACGATTGCACAGTACTTCATTTCGGTGACTACACTTGGTACGGTGTAGTGAAATTTCATAATAAAGGGAATATACGACGTTGATTAAATGTTAAGTATGGTTATCAAGTGCTCAACCACTTAGAATATTTTTATTAAAACGTTTAAGTATATGAAATCTTGTGGTCTATATTTTTAATGCTGCTAGCATTAAACCTATATCTCACCAACTTTATGTTGACATTTTAAGCATGTTTATTCTCAGGTGATAAATAAAAGCTTCCGCTGCATTATGCCGAATTTAAGCAAGATTTGGAGTATGCATATTTGTGTCAAAAATAAAACTGCATTTCGGAAGATTTGTAATGTGAAATATGTTGGAAATTGTATTGTTGTTATCAAATGTAAAGTTTGTAAGACTAAGATTATTGCTAAACGATAATCATTATTATGTTGTTTAAATCCTTTGGTTGTAATAAAGATTATGGTTTGTATTATAAAAACGAATGCAGATTTTGAAAAATGTCGCATATAGAGGTCAATACCTCGCAATGAAATCATATGTTATTGTATTCGTCCTTATGGATTGGGACGGGTCGTCACAGCTACCCACCATGTCTTATGTAAAGGACAGATTGTGTCCTGGTTGTGAAAAAGGAAAACATCATCATGCCTCATTCAAATCAAAGCAAATCTCATCTGTTAAGAAATCATTTCATTTACTTCATATAGATCTTTTTGGTCCTGTTAATGTGGCCAGCTGTAGTGGGAAGAAGTATACACTGGTTATTATTGATGAATATTCCAGATACACCTGGGTATTCTTTTTGAAGCAAAAGAGTGAAGCTGTTGATGAAATTATCAATTTTATCAAAAGAATGGAGCTTTTAAATGGGCAACTGGTGAAACAGCTAAGAAGTGATCATGGTACAGAATTTAGAAATGCTACATTAGAAGAATTCTGTGCTGACAAAGGTATTTCACAAAACTTTTCTGCTATGAGAACACCTCAACAGAATGGTGTTGCAGAAAGAAGAAATAGAACTCCCATTGAAGCAGCAAGATCTATGTTAGCTGAGTCTGGGCTAAAAAATTCATATTGGGCAGAAGCTGTGAACACTGCATGTTTTACCCAGAATAGATCTTTAATAGTGAAAAGACATCAGAAAACTGCTTATGAAGTTCTCAAAGGAAGAAAACCCTCAATCTCATTTCTTCATGTATTTGGCACTTCCTGTTTTATTCTAAACAATAGGGATCAGCTGGGCAAATTTGATGCTAAGGCTGATGAAGGTATATTCTTGGGATATTCCAACATGTCAAAGGCATATAGGGTTTTCAATAAAAGAAGGGGTTGTTTTGAAGAATCAATTAATGTTACATTTGATGAAACTGCCCCAGCCTTATCTCCCAGTCAAGAAGATGAAGAGTTCTTGTTTGAAGAGCCTACTCAGCAAGCTCTTGATGATGAAGAAGAACCAGCTGCAAATCCCTCACCAATCCATGTTGTTGGGTTCTCTGATGATGAGATGGAACAATCTGTTCCATCAGTGTCTAAACCAAGTGGACCTACTGGCTCTACTGAAGTCCTACAACTTGAGCATAGGTCTATTGGTTCTGAAGGATCACAAGCTGGTACTGGTTACATTAATACTGAACAGCTGTCTCCAACTGCTGCTCATACCTTTGAACCAGCTGATGATCAAGATGTTGTGTGTTCCACGACATGCTCACCTGTTCATAACACTAGATGGACAAAAGAGCATCCAATTGAGCAAGTTATTGGTAATCTGGCTAGTGGTGTTAAAACAAGAAGGCATGCAACCAGCAATTTTTGTATGCATGTAAATTTTGTGTCTACCATTGAACCTAAATGTCTTAATGAAGCAATCAAAGATCCAAGATGGGCAGGAGCTTTGAAAGAAGAGATCTTCTAGTTTGAAAGGAATAAGGTTTGGACATTGGTACCTAAACCTGATGATGAAACTAAGAAAATCATTGGTACCAAGTGGGTTTTCAAGAACAAGATGGATGAAGATGGGATTGTGATCAGAAACAAAGCTAGATTGGTAGCTCAAGGGTTCAAACAGGAAGAAGGATTGGATTATGGAGAGACATATGCTCCAGTGGCTGGGATGGAAGCTATCAGATTGTTCTTGGCATATGCTGCTAAGATGAACTTTAGGGTATTCCAGATGGATGTTAAATCTGTATTTCTAAATGGGAAGCTGCAAGAAGAAGTCTATGTCAAACAGCCTCCTGGTTTTGTAAGCAGTAAATATCCAGACCATGTCTACATGCTAGACAAACCTCTTTATGGCCTCAAACAGGCTCCAAGAGCATGGTATGAGACACTTCATGTGTATCTCAATGGTATAGGTTTTAAAGTTGGAACAATTGATACCACTCTGTTCTCAAAAGAGACAGATGGTGATCTCTTGCTGGTACAGATATATGTGGATGATATTATTTATGGATCTAAAAATGAGAAACATTGTCAAGATTTTTCAAAACTTATGTCAAAGACATATGAAATGAGCTTACAAAAGAGATTTGCATATACTTTTTGGGATTGCAAATTAAACAACTTGATGATGGAATTTTTATAAGTCAGGATAAATATATCAAGGATATGTTAAAGAAATTTGGTCTGACCTGTTTAAAAGATATAGGGACCCCAATGGCAGCATCTATTAAAATAGATGTTGATCTCAATGGTGAACCAGTCAATATCACTGAATATAGAGGTATGATTGGATCCCTACTTTATCTCACAGCCAGCAGACCAGATATTATGTTTGCCACATGTCTCTGTGCCAGATATCAAGCTGATCCTAAAGAGTCACACTTGCTAGCAGTCAAAAGGATATTTAGGTATCTGAAAGCTACTGCTAAACGTGGTCTTTGGTACCCCAAAGACCAGGATTTTGAGCTAATTGGGTATTTAGATGCTGATTTTGCAGGGTGTAAAATAGACAGGAAAAGTACTACTAGTGGTTGCCAGTTACTGGGTGGTAGGCTAGTCAGCTGGACGAGCAAAAAGCAAAATACTGTGTCCACATCAACTGCTGAGGCAGAATACGTTTCTGCTGGTAGTTGTACTGCTCAAGTACTATGGATGCAAAGCCAGCTGAAAGACTATGGTGTTCATGTTACAAAGACTCCAATCTACTGTGACAACACAAGTGCAATCGCTATCACCAACAATCTTGTGATGTATTCAAGAACAAAGCATATTGACATTCGATATCATTTCATAAGGGATCATGTTCAAAAAGGAGATGTGGAGCTACATTTTATTTCAACAGACCAGCAGTTAGCAGATCTATTCACAAAACCCTTAGATGAGAAATGTTTTAACTATCTCATCTCTGAGCTGGGTATGCTTGAACTTTAAATAAAAGACAATTTTTGTTGGTGTGCTGGCTCTACAACATGTAGGGCAAACCGGTAAGTCATTTTTGTTAACTTACTGCCTACATGTAAAACACTCAGTACCACAAGGTCTTTTATACTTTGGTCACTCAAAATGTTTTTAATTGAAATAATAAATAGCTCACAAAATTAAATGATTCCTTAAATCTGAAACTCATTTACTCCCAATGATTTAAATTAAATACATGACATATTAAATGTAACAAAGTATTTTGTATTTAATACAAAACTTATTTTGTGGTTTTTAAATCATTTTTTTTAAACCTGCTACATTTAATGCTGAATGGGAGGTATGAGTGTTCAAGCCGTATATACGTCAAATCAACAGTCTGTGTCCCCTTGAAAGTGTGCAAGTCTATAGCATATGCCCACGTGCCTGCTAATGACAGTTGCCATTTTCTCTCTCCTGCCTTTTTTTTTCATCCAATCACAACGGTTAAAAGAGTGTTTTATCCTCCATAATAACCTTCGGTTATTCAGTTTTCAAATTCACACTCTTCTCTCTAAAATCCCCAAATCTTCAAATCAATTCATACATCCATTTTCTACGAAATCATCAATGGCAGAACAACAACAACATCAATCACCACCTGCTAAAACCCAGCCAGAGGAACAACAACCACAGCAACAACAACCGGTAGAACCACAACAACCGGAATAGCAACCACCACCGGTCATCGAAGAACAAGTGGTGCAGGGCCCTCTGTTCAACCTGCACCCAAGCCTTATTAGGGCTCCAAATGCACCAGAATACTCTACCATTCGCTTATCGCGAGGCAATGTTGCTCATGTCCTTTCAATTCCCAAATCCAAAGCCAACATGGGCTATGATGCGCTTATCAATTACATAAGACAATCACCACTAGCTCGAGCTATTACCGACATACCTTCTCGTCTTTATTCGGCCTGTTTGGCCAGATTCTGGTATACTGCCACCACGACCACCACTCAACAGAACGTTCCATGTATTCGTGGCATGGTGACTGAAACCCTACCCTGATCCATACGACATGCTCTCCAATTACCTATTGGTCCATTTGTCAATTCACTAACCAGTGATGAGTTTAGAAGAGAAGTACTGGAAATTATAGGGTTTGATAGACCAGTGGCTCGTACGCCCTTAAGGAAGCAGATGCCACCTCTGTGAAATTACTTCTTTGGCTTGCTGACTCATTGCATCAGTCAGAAGTCCGGAAGCTTTGATCAGTGCTCAGATTTTGAGCTAAAGATTGGTCACGGGATACTGTTCAATCGAAATATTGATTATGCCGGTGAAATTTACTTAAGGCTAAGGGAAATGGTGCTTGCACCCAAACGAACACACTTAATCCCCTTTCCAAGGTTTTTGAGCCTTGTTTTTGAAAATGAGCTGGGTAAAGCTTACCAGCAGATTGCTGATGAATCATTTGACCTGCCTCCAAAACAAGGGGGAATGCCAAAAGATGCTCCTGCTGCTCCATATAATGGCTTGACACCAGGCATGCTCGAGTATCTTGCTGCTCGAGGTGGAGTGAACCAACCGACTGCCTCTGGTGCTGCACTAGCTGAGGGGGATGGACCTCAACGAAAGCCAGCTGTAAAAAAGAAGAAGCCAGCTACCTCAACTAGTACATCCACCGTCTCACATACTGGTAAAGCAGTAGTTGTATTAGAATCTAGTGCTCTCTGATCATAAAGAACATCTCTAGTCTTATATACTGACTACCCACTTCTAGTATTGGAATCCATTGCTTAACTATTTCTTGGTAACAGGAAAATCCAAACGTGCAAAAGCTAGCTCCAACCACACCACAGGGGAGATTGCACCAGTCTCAACTGCTGCTCTTGCAAAGGATGTGGCTATGGAACCTGGTGCGTTTATAGACCAAACAGCAGAAAATTCTAACTTAATTAAAAATCTTTTAACTGCTAACTTGAAAAATGCTGAGGGAGTTAAAGGTATAACCTTGGCTCCCAAGCTGACTGGTTTTAAAACTAGTGTTAAGAAGAGTAGCAACCCATACTCTTCTAACCAGGCACTTCCACATTTTTCTGAAATAAACTTAATGCAATATCCTCTGCTGACAGTACAACCAGCAGAGAACATAACTAACCCCCAAAGCAGACTTGAGCTGGGTCCTCATCGTGTTGAACCAGCTCAGGATACTACACAGTCATTATGTTACTCGGATCATGATAAGAGTCTCACTCCTACATCATTACCGGCCAGAACTCTTACACTATCTGGGTCCACATGTGTCGCCAATGAGTCAGCAGAGTCACAGCTGTACTTACAGACACCTTATTCTGTCTCATTCGAAGGGCTGACCTAATCACCAGTCTGTCTCCAGAGACCAACACCAGATGTAATTGTTGAGTCAAATTTATTTGGTTCTACAGTTGTTAACATAAAATGTTCTATTGTTTCAGTTCTTAGCAGGGTAGATGAACAGGAAGAGGGGGAGCAAGTTAAAGATGTTATTATTCCTACTGAGCAGATTGCTGCCTCTGCTACTGGTTTTGGTGCTACTGTTCTCCTACTGGTGGTGCTGATGCTGGTACTGTTGCTTCTACAGCTGCTGGTGATACTGGGAAGTTAGTTGACGCTGGTTCCACTGTTGTTTCTAAGGAGCTTGTTTCTGATATTGCTCCTACTGTTACTCCTCCAGCTCCCAGTATTGCTGCTTCCACTACTGAACCTGAAGTGGAAGATGAAATCATAGTGGATCCTCCTGTTCTTAAAAAGGTAATTGACAATATTGTCAAGGATGTTCTACTTGATGAACTTGTCACTGAACCAAAGGGTGACATTGCGTTTGCTGCTGCTACCAGTGCATAGAATGTTATTGTGGATACTAGTACTTGTGCTAATTTTCCATCTGATTCTAATGTACAAGATGTTATCATGGATGCTGGTAAAAGTGCTACTTTTCCATCAGACTCTGGTGCACAGGGTAATATTGTTCAGGAGGTTCTTGATTTTAATGATGCTGCCACTACCACTGTTACTTCAACTGCTGTTACTACTGAAGTGGTTACTAGTGGTGGCTTTCATGCTGATGATGATTCCTGGCCTTCGTTTCTTCAGGATGTTGGCTATGTTTCCAAAGAGCCAAAGGTGGATACTATTGCTACTAGGGTTATTTTGGACGTTTCTGATCTTCAATCGAGACAATTTATTACTGTGGATTCCACTGGTAATCTACAGGTGTCTGATTCAACACCGGATATTTTCTTTAAAGGTGCTGCAGATGCTGCTCCTTCACCTACTACACAGTCACCTACTGCTGCTACTGGTTCTACGGAACCCGTTATGGATGTTGGTACCTCTGCTTCTGCCAACACTGACTCTTCTCAGGCTACTATTTCTGCTCAGAAGAAACCATATGTGTGCCAGGTGCCAGATCTTGATGAAGTTGTACCTAACTTCATCTATCGGGGAGCGTCTATCACTCCCAGAGTTGTTCTGCTGGTGGATCAGCTAACTATTGATCCTCAAACTGCCATAGTCTCAGCCAGCAAATTGCCTTTCGAAGAGCTGACTGAACTGTTGTCTCAATTTGATCGACCAGCAAGAGAAGAGGTATATGAGAGGCTGGCTACTTTAGAACAGATCAACGAGCAGCCATATTATCACTATTTTGGTATGGCTCCAGCTGCTTCTCCATGGCCTGGTACATGGAGGCCTCTCAAGTTCATCAGAGATCCCTCTACTGGTAAATACGTTATACAGAATATTCCTAATTCGCCAGTACCTTCTGATTCATCAGCTTCTTCCTCATCATCTTCTTCTTCTGATGGTGATGCTGATAAAGGTACTGGTATGGAAGAGCCAGTCATTCATGATAATGTGACTGGCTCCAAAGATAAACCAGTGGATCTCACTGATGATTCTGATCATGATGCTGACAAGGATACCAGTGGTTCTAAACCTTCGGGTGAAGGTAAAAATGATGGTGATCATGGTGACGAGTCAGATTCTGACCTTCCACCTCCACCACCCCACGAAGGTAATCCTGTGTTAGCTGCTTCTGACCACCCCTCAACCAGCTATGTTAAATTTAATATTGATGAGGTGGCTGACATCTCCACCCTGGCTGTCTATAAGACACTCTCCGAGGTTACACCTGATCTACAAAACACTATTTGCACTGCTATTGTTGATAGCGTGACTGAAGCCATACGCAACGCTGGGCAAATTACCACTTCCAATATTGAAGCCCAGCTTAGACAATTATGTGCCTTTGCAGATCTTGCGGTGGATGCCATTGTCAGACAACATGAAGCGGAGGAAGATTTAAAGAAACGAATCATCTCTCACAATGAGTATACTGAGGATATTGCCCATCTTCAAGCTGATTTGGACGCTGCTAATCGCAGAATTCTTTTTCTTAATGAAGAAAATATGGTGCTACATGAGAGATTGGATTCGCAGGAACAACAAATGGCTAACATGATTCCTGCTTCTGCTTATGTTCAAATGGTAGAAAATATGCAACAACTGGCTGCCCTACAGGGTGATGTTAGGGCCATTGTTGAACAGATGGCTATGGGTGTTGCAAGGAATGAAGTTAGGTCTTCCAACCTCCTTCTTCGACAATTTGGCGTGGATCCTGGTGCTCATCTTACTCCTGAAGTTGCTGACTGGAACAATTTTGCATTCTCTATTCCAGATTCAGATAGTGACCTTGATGCACAGGTCTCCCCTGTTCACCCTTCTGCCCCTGCTGATGACAAAAGGGGGAGAAGAAATCTAAAAAGAAACTCAAAAAGAGAAAACAATCAGAGGGGGAGCATGAGCATGAAAAGGCTCTAAAACAACCAAGGAGGGATGGTGATGGTGATGGTGATGGTGATGGTGATGGTGATGGTGATGGTACTACTGGTCAAGACTCTGGCACTAAGCCCAGCAACGCTCATACTGAAGCTGGTGTACAGGCAGCTGGTGAATCTTAACCCAGTGTGTCTGCCACATCAGTGGATGATATTGGTTCTGGCAGTAAGCCCAGTGATGTGTCTGATTTGGCTGTTGCTAAAGCTTTTGTTGTCTCTCAAACTATTGAAAGAAGAATGAAAAGAAAACTGGAGAGACATCAGAAGAGACAGCAAGATTTAAATGATACCTTCAATGTCAAATGGGATGCCTATGTTGCTCTTAAACGCCACAGAATTGAGCATAGGAGATGGCTGACCCCAAAAAAGAGGGACGCTGATGAAGACCTGATTGGCATTGACAAATTCAAAAAGGATGCACGAAAAAGAAATGCTAAGTTCATGGTCAAATACGACAAAAAGAGGGCAAAGCTGTATGCTGAGCGAGCAGATAGGATCAAACGAATGACTCCAGAAGAAATGAAAGATTATCTTGCATCTACTGAGTTAGGGGGAGGAGTTAGAGCTGACATTTTTATGAAGTGGTTAGATGCTATGTTAGAAACCAGCTCATCTTCTCGACCAACATCTTCTGCACAGCCAGCTACACAACAACAGCCAGCAGAAACAATCAATCTTGATGATGATAATATTCAGGGGGAGCATCTTGCTATCGTTCCCTACCTGCCTCCACTTGAGCCAGTATCAACACAAGAACCATCAGCTGAACCCATGCCCATAGATAAATAAAGGGTGAAATCTGCTCCTAGGGACAATCAGCCCCTAAGGAAAGGACCCTTATTTGTGGCAGCTGATGAAGATACTGAGGTGGTTGTACCAGCTGATACTAATTAGTCAGCTCGTACTGAAGACACAGCAAGGAGTGATGTGATTGAAGACCCAGCCAGAAGTGTGATGCTGGGTGTTACAAGTGTTGAAGACCCAGCCAAGGTGGTTGAGCTGGGTGCTAATCAAGATGATGATACGGTTAATCCTGCTGACTTTACAGTCTGGGGTAGTGGAGATCACTTATTTGTTCAATCACCTATCTCTCCCCAGACCCTCACTTATTTTAACAGAACACAGGATAATCGTGTTAATCAGTTTCCAGTGAGTTCATCTGACATAGGTGAATCAATCATGTATCCTCCATGTTCCCCAAAACGTCATGGTAAACACAGAACTTGAGAAGATGATTCAGTTACCCGTGGTGAGCCAGACTTATGTAAAATGAATCCAGATGAAAGAGATGCTTACAGGCTGGAGATCACTGTACAAGAATTGCTTGAGCAAAGACAAGCTGCTATTAATGAAAGGATACGCCAAGTTAGATTGCTGCATCATCCGCTTGATCAGCCACTCTACATCACTGCCCTGACTTATGGCATTGAAATTGGTGTATACTAAAACAACAGTGGTCAAAGGCTCTCTACTGATGAGGAGAAAGCTCAATTTGAAGAGGCTCACCAGCTGGGTATGGATCTAAGGGAGTATCGTGCTGCCCGTAGAACTGAAGAGGGTAGAAAGATGATTGAAATAGAAAAATCCCTGAAAATTACTGCTGACGATTATTTGTTGGGCTTACAAGCTGAAATTCAAAGAAGGGAGGCTGCTGATGTGATGACCCGGGAATTTCTGACTAAATTTAAACTTTATCTTTATATCATTCCGACACGATAAGCAAAGTCTGTCATATTGAGTCTCGGAAAAATTTTGAACTGTCTTCATATATTCAAATTGACCTTCGACTGTTCTCAATGATTCACGAACAACTAATTGTAAATAGATACTTTTATAAATATAAATATATAAATATATCTATATCTATATATATATATATATATATATATATATATATATATATATATATATATATATATATATATATATATATCAATTTGAAATATAAAATGTTATAAGTATTACATAATTAATGAAATGTAAGATTAATATATTAATTGATGTTGCAAGTTTAATTTTAGTTGTTATATTATTATTACATTCACTGCTATTAGTAATATCAGTAATATTAATAATGTTGACTATTATAACATGAAATTGATGCATTTGTTTTGCTAACTATTGGAAAAATCATAATTATGATTAATACCTGTATTATTATTAAATAATATTAGTTCCTTTATTTATTATTTTATTAGTATCATTATTATTTTTTTTTAAAACTTATTAATATCATTATTATTATTATTGGTAGTAAAAATTATGATCTTAGTTATTATTAAGATTATTAATATTGTAATTTTTACAATTACCATTACCATCAAAATCACTATTAATATTAATATTAGTATTAGTAATACTATTATTATATTTATAATTGTTTAGATATGATAACAAGGTTATAAGAATAATTAGAAATTATAAATTAATTGTAATTCAAATATTATTAGTACTTTTATTATTATTGATATTATTACTTTTATAATCATTATCATTATTAAATTATTATTATATGGTTATCATTAATATTAAATATTATTAAAACTAACATTTTCATTAAAGTGATCATTATCCTTATTATTAATATCACCATATTATTATTATCATTATTTATCTTTATCAATAATATTATTATTAATATTATTATTATAAATTATTATTATTATTAATATATTATTATTAACTAAATTACTGAAAATGCAAGCTGTTAAAGCATCGAGTTTGGTTAGAATTGCTTTCATTTTTTCTCCTACTTGTCTATCATTCGGTCACAAGTGGGAAATTAAGTCAGAATGGAAACAAAAGTTGTTAGCACTCTCAATCAACTTTTACTTATTTTATATTTTTTTTATTATTTACCTTGTCTAATTAAAGGATGCTGTCGATCACTCTGCCATAAACCAACCAGTTTTAAATGGAGAAAGGAATTCATACAACCTCACACTATCAACTCAATTACAATTATATTTTTTTTTTAGCTTTTAATTTGGTAAATTCCATCAAAAATATGAAGAACACTCTGTACGCTCAACTTTTTAATCAAAACTCGAATTTGAACCAATTTTAAAAATGTAAAAATGCAGAGTTGTTAGGAATGTTTTACTCAAACTTTCTTCAAAATCTCAAGTCTCAATTCGTTGTATCAAGTCTAAATTTCGAAGTCAAAGTTTTTAAATAAAAAAGTCAACAAAAGTTCTTTGATCAAATCCGAGTTCGTGTTTATGTTTCGAGATCAATTGAGGTTTGAGATAGTTTCTAGGAAAGAATTACAATCTATTTCATGTTATAAGTTTGGTCTAATCCGTTCCCCAAATCAAAAACAAAAATTTTTTTTTTTTAAAGCAGCCGTCGCTGCTATATTTTTTTTTTTAATTTTATTGTTTATTTTTCTCTCTTCTCAATTAATTTAAGAACTTATGAAAACTTATTACAAATTGTTTGAAAGTTCTAAAAATGTTTAAGTGATTGACTATCGTTGTTGGGTTGAGTTCTTGATCGATATGGATTTAGAAGTTAAGGAAGAAGAAGAATAAATAACACGGTTTATTACATTTAGCAGTTATATTAAAACAGAAAAATGTGAATGGAGGAGTGGTCTTGTACGTGTGTTAGTGAGCTAGATGTTCCGGGTTCGAGTCCGGTCTGGGACTATTATTTTTACAGCAGCCTTTAAAGGGTATAGACCTTTTATTTTATTTCTATTATTATTATTATTATTATTATTATTATTATTATTATTATTATTATTATTATTATTATTATTATTATTATCATTGTTATTATTATTATTATTATTATTATTATTATTATTATTACTATCATTATTATTATTATAATTGTTGTTATTTTTAGAACTATAATTATTAAGATTACTATCACTAATACAAGTATTATGATAAAAAGTTCACTTAGTATTATTATGATTATAATTAAAAATATAATTTTTAATGTCATTACTAATATTAATATTATTATTTAAAAATGTAACTTTATCATTTTATTACTAGCCTAAGTATTATTATTATTATTAATAAGTATTTAGTATTATTATTGAAAGTATCAATTTCATTACAATTATTATTAAATTTTTTATGTTATTTAAAAACTACTGTTATTTTCATTATTATAAGTTGTAATATTAAAACTATCATTAGCATTATGATTAAAAGAATTATTGATATTGTTATCTTTAATACTAAAACTAGTATTATCATTATCAATATTTTAGCATTACAAATATTATTATGGTATAATTAAAAATACTATTTTAACAAACAAATTATATACAAGAATATAATTAGTACATATAACATAACAAAAGTTATATTTTAATATATATAAAATAAACATATAATAAAATATATAAGTTATTGATCTAAAAAGTATATCACCAATAATAATATATATTTGATCGATTACAAGTATATGTTTTAATATACATATGAATGATATAGGTTCGTGAATCCGAGGTCAACCCTACACTTTTATTCAATGTCGTTATATGTATTTTTACTACAAAATACATTAGGTGAGTTTTCATTACTCCCTTTTTAAATGCTTTCGCAATATATATTTTTGGGACTGAGAATACATGCGCTGTTTTTATAAATGTTTTGCGAAATGGACACAAGTGATCGAAACTACATTCTATGGTTGGATTATCTAATCGAATATGCCCTTTTTATATAGTCTGGTAATCTAAGAATTAGGGAACAGAAACCCTAATTGACGCGAACTCTAAAGATAGATCTATCGGGCCCAACAAGCCCCGTCCAAAGTACCGGATGCTTTAGTACTTCGAAATTAATATCATGTCCGAAGGAGGATCCCGGAATGATGGGGATATTCTTATATGCATATTGTGAATGTCGGTTACCAGGTGTTCAATCCATATGAATGATATTTTGTCTCTATGCATGGGACGTATATTTATGAGAAATGAAAATCTTGTGGTCTATTAAAATGATGGAAATGATTATTTATGTTAAACTAATGAACTCACCAACCTTTTGGTTGACACTTGAAAGCATGTTTATTCTCAGGTACGAAAGAAATCTTCCGCTGTGCATTTGATCATTTTAAAGATATTACTTGGAATCATTCATGACATATTTCAAAAGACGTTGCATTCGAGTCATTGAGTTTATCAAGATCATTATTAAGTCAATTATAGTTGGATATATTATGAAATGGTATGCATGTCTGTCAACTTCAGATGTAATGAAAGATTGTCTTTTCAAAACGAATGCAATGTTTGTAAAATGTATCATATAGAGGTCAAGTACCTCGCGATGTAATCAACTGTTGTGAATCGTTTATAATCGATATGGACTTCGTCCGGATGGATTAGGATGGGTCCTTTCAGTTGGTATCAGAGCGGTGGTCTTAGCGAACCAGGTCTTGCATTAGCGTGCATAACTGATAGTCGTTAGGATACATTAGTGAGTCTGGACTTCGACCGTGTCTGCATGTCAAAAGTTTTGCTTATCGTTTTTATCGGAAATCATCTGCTTATCATCCTTAGGAAATTACCTGCTCATTATTCTTAGTCTAGACACGTTTTACTGCATTGATTGCATGAATAGTGTATAGACAGAATCCATATCTTAGCGTATCTGATAATTCATATCTTAGCGTATCTGTTATTGTTACCTTTGCCTGACAGATTCCGTAGATTCCTCCGTAACTTATGAGATTTTAGTATTATATATGCATATGTAAATTATGTATTGCAGGGTACTAATCTACATCCTATAATCTATTTCTTATCAAAAATCCTCCATCTGATCGTACGAGATGAATCCTGCAACCAGTTCAAGTCCCTCAGATTCAGATAGCTATTCCGATAGTTATTCTGACAGCTATTCCGACATAGATGTTCACCTAAGCTCCGAAAATAGCGTCATTGGCATGAATCAACCAATCAGCCATTATCAATTCAACTGATGGGTTCGTAGTCGACTTAATTAATGGAAACGCGCAGAAGGCAATCCCATCCACCAACCGAATTCACCTCTTGACAATGAACCTGAAGCGTTTACCGGTGAACCTATTCGAGACACCATTTTCAGTCTCATTTCTAGGGTAACTCGACAAGATTATATTCTATCCACAATTCTGAACCTTATTCATCCGCTCGTTCCGACCGACAATCATCCTGGAGTAATAAGTCAACGAACTTCGCGCTTGAATAATCAATTCGGAGAATATGGTGCAAAATGTACCAGCTACAGCAACATCACCGGCACCAACAGTACCATCAATAACAGCACCAGTACCATCGACAATCCATGCTTCAATATCATCATCTGTACTTTGAGTATGATCTTCGTTCTACGTATCATTCTACATCAATTATCTTCGTTCTTCATGCCGATTTTGTAATCTTTAATATTTTAGAGATTATATATTCTAGTTCTAACGATAAATCAAATGAGATTAATATCATTTTGACTCATTAAATCTATAGTTACATCTGAAGAAAATATATATGTATATATATTTTCATGAAGATTGTAATTAAAAGCTCTTTTGTACAAACGGTTAATGTTGAAAATATTTTAACGGGTAGGTATTACCCTAGAAATATTTAGATTTTGCATTAATAAGTTATACTGTACATTCTTCGAATTTGATTCAGCGATCATTTACTATCCTATTTACAACCACCGATATACATATCCGTCAACACAGAGTAACCATTTTCAATCAATTTCATATTTGGATTTTGACCTATCAGAATCCAACAAGTGGCATAATGAAGGAAAACATTGGATAAAATAAAAATTGCTAGAAACAAACGAATTAACTAATTGAAATTTTGTTAAGAATTCACGCTAACTGTTCCTAGCTAACTGATTACATTTTATTTATCGCAATTTACATTCTCGCAATTTTATTTATTGTCATTTAATTTTTGTTATTTACTTTACGCACTTTATTTATCGTTATTTAATTCCTGTTATTTATTTTACACACTTTAAATGTCGGGACACGTATACAAGGTTTTGACATATCATATCGACGCATCTATATATATTATTTGAAATCACCATAGACACTCTATATGCAGTAATGATCGAGTTCTCTATACAGGGTTGAGGTTGATTCTCAAATAATATATATACTTTGAGTTGTGATCGAGTCTGAGACATGTACACGGGTCACGATATTTAGTAATTAATTCGAATATTATATATTAAACTATATATGAATTATTTGACTGTCAACTGTGGACTATCGACTGCGGACTAATAAGATCGGACAATTAAAAATGAATTAAAATATTGATTATAACATATGAAACTAAACAATTCTTCAAGTTTGCCACTTGATTTCATTTTAAACCCCATTCATATCATCACAATTACAATATGCGTTCAAATCTTTCATGATTCTTGAAAACACCTCAATCGAGAGGATAAACCAATCGCACATCATCTACGGGAAGGAAAGATTGATGCATATAGTTATGCACCTGAAAACACTCGGAACCTAAGTAAATGTTAAACACGTATATGTGTTAAATTATTTTGGCATTGTTATTACCAAAAATAACTTTGCAATTCCTTTTCAAAATTAGTCAATTTTGTCACAGCTCCATCAAGTCAACTTCGACTTTTCGTTCGAAACAACCTTATTATAATCTTGATATATATACGCATGCTCTTTTATTGTTACCAGGGAACCTTTCATATTCCATCATATTACCATCAGCGTTTAATCATCTAAAAACACAATTTTCCTGAAACCACCTTGGATTAATAATCGATGATTCAGATATCATAGCATTAAATGCAGAGGAAACAGAAAAATGGTAGATGGTCTAAACGACCAAAAGTTTGATGATAAAGAAAGGAGTGTTGGGAACGCTCGATAGAAAATTGGGTATTGAAAAACAGATTGAGCTATCTATGAAGAAGACCAAGGACAAATACAAGGACCATACCATATATTCAAAGAATCCAGGTAATTCTGGATCCAATGAAACCTTCAATGAATACCTTGCTCCGTACTCATGTTAAAATCTTGTGAAAAGTCTTTCCCCATCAACCATCGAACATAGAAATTTCAAAATATCATCATCAATATCTTCGATATTTCTGAGGATATTTTCATAAATATTCTCGTCCGAAATTATATACCTCCTAGTGCTTCCTGTGTATCATTATATTGAAAACATTTAATAGAAATTTAGTACTGAAAAGCGGATTATGCGAAACTATGAAGGAAGCCGTAGACAAATCACAAAGAATAAGTTTGACTTCAAAGAATCCAAATGATTCTATTTCTGATGAAGTCTTTAGCAAATACCTTGCTTCCGAATCTAAACCCTTACGGATAAATCTTCTTCATCATCCATCGATATTAGAAATTCCAAGATATCATCGTATCTTTCATTATAAATATCCTCCATATTTCTGAAGATATTTTCATAAGTATTCTTATCTGAAATCATTAATCTCTTCATGATATCAGTGTTACATCATATAGAAACTGTTAGTTTCTATATTCTGTAAACTTTCGAGCTTAAAATATGAATGTTATTGAAGTAATGTTGGGAACTGATGCATGAATTAGTATATTATAATGACACTTGATCAACGTGATTATATTACAGTAAGTCATGCTGAGTTTCTAAATGGAATGTGATGATTCACAGATCATAACGTCATCATGTACCATGTTACATAACTCTTTCATCCTACTTAACTCCGGAACAAATCAAGAAAATGTATTCTTGATGGTTCTATCTTCCGTGATGTTGATAAATTTGAAAATCAAATCGTGCTATCACGTTCCTTCCTGCTTCGAACATTATAATCATTCGAGACTCTATATCTACAAATTCTGGACCATTATTCGCTTGACTTGAAGTCGGGAAGAGAAAACAAAAGCATAAAGCTTTGAAATATAAGGGAGAATATAAAGCCCGATAACAACACATAAATTACAAACCGTGTATATCAATGTTTATCGCAACATAAAAACACGGGAGAATTAAAAACATTATAAACCCAAGGGCGAAGTAGAAGAAAGCAGATTCCTCTGGTGGAAGTTGGAAAAGAAGAATGATCATTGTGATAGTTAGAATAAGAACAAGGATCAGAACAGGGTTAAGCATTTTCATAAATCTTTTGAAACTGGGAATTGAGTATAGAAGTGGTGAAAACAAATGGAACGGAAAAGGTAAATTTATAATGGAAATATCAGACAGAGTAATCGAGGCAGATCACCGCATTTAATTCGAGAGATCTTAATTTCCTTATTCGCCGAAGAATCAAATCTTTTTGATTTCGAAGATTTTCTATAAATCCCATGAATTCCGGAATTCAACCCTGTCTCCGTCAAAAGTTAAGACGAATCCTTATTTTTCCTATTTCAATCTTTTGTGATAGCTTCATTCGTATTTTTTGAATAATCGAATTATTTTATCCATATTACTTAATGATGATAAAAACTCAATTTATCAGCTCATATTGGTCACGAAAACATTATTATTGTTAGCCATGACCACCTCACTCAAATTTCGGAACGAAATTTCTTTAACGGGTAGGTACTGCGATGACCCGGGAATTTCCGACTAAATTTAAACTTTATCTTTATATCATTCCGACACGATAAGCAAAGTCTGTCATATTGACTCTCGGAAAAATTTTGAACTGTCTTCATATATTCAAATTGACCTTCGACTGTTCTCAACGATTCACGAACAACTAATTGTAAATAGATACTTTTATAAATATAAATATATAATATATATATATATATATATATATATATATATATATATATATATATATATATATATATATATATATATATATATATATATATATATCAATTTGAAATATAAAATGTTATAAGTATTACATAATTAATGAAATGTAAGATTAATATATTAATTGATGTTGCAAGTTTAATTTTAGTTGTTATATTATTATTACATTCACTACTATTAGTAATATCAGTAATATTAATAATGTTGACTATTATAACATGAAATTGATGCATTTGTTTTGCTAACTAGTGGAAAAATCATAATTATGATTAATACCTGTATTATTATTAAATAATATTAGTTCCTTTATTTATTATTTTATTAGTATCATTATTATTTTTTTTAAAAACTTATTAATATCATTATTATTATTATTGGTAGTAAAAATTATGATCTTAGTTATTATTAAGATTATTAATATTGTAATTTTTACAATTACCATTACCATCAAAATCACTATTAATATTAATATTAGTATTAGTAATACTATTATTATATTTATAATTGTTTAGATATGATAACAAGGTTATAAGAATAATTAGAAATTATAAATTAATTGTAATTCAAATATTATTAGTACTTTTATTATTATTAATATTATTACTTTTATAATCATTATCATTATTAAATTATTATTATATGGTTATCATTAATATTAAATATTATTAAACCTAACATTTTCATTAAAGTGATCATTATCCTTATTATTAATATCACCATATTATTATTATCATTATTTATCTTTATCAATAATATTATTATTAATATTATTATTATAAATTATTATTATTATTAATATATTATTATTAACTAAATTACTGAAAATGCAAGCTGTTAAAGCATCGAGTTTGGTTAGAATTGCTTTCATTTTTTTCTCCTACTTGTCTATCATTCGGTCACAAGTGGGAAATTAAGTCAGAATGGAAACAAAAGTTGTTAGCACTCTCAATCAACTTTTACTTATTTTATATTTTTTTATTATTTACCTTGTCTAATTAAAGGATGCTGTCGATCACTCTGCCATAAACCAACCAGTTTTAAATGGAGAAGGGAATTCATACAACCTCACACTATCAACTCAATTACAATTATATTTTTTTTTTTTAGCTTTTAATTTGGTAAATTCCATTAAAAATATGAAGAACACTCTGTACGCTCAACTTTTTAATCAAAACTCGAATTTGAACCAATTTTAAAAATGTAAAAATGCAGAGTTGTTAGGAATGTTTTACTCAAACTTTCTTCAAAATCTCAAGTCTCAATTCGTTGTATCAAGTCTAAATTTCGAAGTCAAAGTTTTTAAATAAAAAAGTCAACAAAAGTTCTTTGATCAAATCCGAGTTCGTGTTTATGTTTCGAGATCAATTGAGGTTTGAGATAGTTTCTAGGAAAGAATTACAATCTATTTCATGTTATAAGTTTGGTCTAATCCGTTCCCCAAATCAAAAACAAAAATTTTTTTTTTTGAAAGCAGCCGTCGCTGCTGTATTTTTTTTTTAATTTTATTGTTTATTTTTCTCTCTTCTCAATTAATTTAAGAACTTATGAAAACTTATTACAAATTGTTTGAAAGTTCTAAAAATGTTTAAGTGATTGACTATCGTTGTTGGGTTGAGTTCTTGATCGATATGGATTTAGAAGTTAAGGAAGAAGAAGAATAAATAACACGGTTTATTACATTTAGCAGTTATATTAAAACAGAAAAATGTGAATGGAGGAGTGGTCTTGTACGTGTGTTAGTGAGCTAGATGTTCCGGGTTCGAGTCCGGTCTGGGACTATTATTTTTACAGCAGCCTTTAAAGGGTATAGACCTTTTATTTTATTTCTATTATTATTATTATTATTATTATTATTATTATTATTATTATTATTATTATTATTATTATTATTATTATTATTATTATTATCATTGTTATTATTATTATTATTATTATTATTATTATTATTATTACTATCATTATTATTATAATTGTTGTTATTTTTAGAACTATAATTATTAAGATTACTATCACTAATACAAGTATTATGATAAAAAGTTCACTTAGTATTATTATGATTATAATTAAAAATATAATTTTTAATGTCATTACTAATATTAATATTATTATTTAAAAATGTAACTTTATCATTTTATTACTAGCCTAAGTATTATTATTATTATTAATAAGTATTTAGTATTATTATTGAAAGTATCAATTTCATTAAAATTATTATTAAATTTTTTATGTTATTTAAAAACTGCTGTTATTTTCATTATTATAAGTTGTAATATTAAAACTATCATTAGCATTATGATTAAAAGAATTATTGATATTGTTATCTTTAATACTAAAACTAGTATTATCATTATCAATATTTTAGCATTACAAATATTATTATGGTATAATTAAAAATACTATTTTAACAAACAAATGATATACAAGAATATAATTAGTACATATAACATAACAAAAGTTATATTTTAATATATATATATATAAAATAAACATATAATAAAATATATAAGTTATTGATCTAAAAAGTATATCACCAATAATAATATATATTTGATCGATTACAAGTATATGTTTTAATATACATATGAATGATATAGGTTCGTGAATCCGAGGTCAACCCTACACTTTTATTCAATGTCGTTATATGTATTTTTACTACAAAATACATTAGGTGAGTTTTCATTACTCCCTTTTTAAATGCTTTCGCAATATATATTTTTGGGACTGAGAATGCATGCGCTGTTTTTATAAATGTTTTACGAAATGGACACAAGTGATCGAAACTACATTCTATGGTTGGATTATCTAATCGAATATGCCCTTTTTATATAGTCTGGTAATCTAAGAATTAGGGAACAGAAACCCTAATTGACGCGAACTCTAAAGATAGATCTATCGGGCCCAACAAGCCCCGTCCAAAGTACCGGATACTTTAGTACTTCGAAATTAATATCATGTCCGAAGGAGGATCCCAGAATGATGGGGATATTCTTATATGCATATTGTGAATGTCGGTTACCAGGTGTTCAATCCATATGAATGATATTTTGTCTCTATGCATGGGACGTATATTTTTGAGAAATGAAAATCTTGTGGTCTATTAAAATGATGGAAATGATTATTTATGTTAAACTAATGAACTCACCAACCTTTTGGTTGACACTTGAAAGCATTTTTATTCTCAGGTACGAAAGAAATCTTCCGCTGTGCATTTGATCATTTTAAAGATATTACTTGGAATCATTCATGACATATTTCAAAAGACGTTGCATTCGAGTCGTTGAGTTTATCAAGATCATTATTAAGTCAATTATAGTTGGATATATTATGAAATGGTATGCATGTCTGTCAACTTCAGATGTAATGAAAGATTGTCTTTTCAAAACGAATGCAATGTTTGTAAAATGTATCATATAGAGGTCAAGTACCTCGCGATGTAATCAACTGTTGTGAATCGTTTATAATCGATATGGACTTCGTCCGGATGGATTAGGATGGGTCCTTTCAGCTGATGCTGAACTCGCTGAGAGGGTAAGGCTTCAGGAGATAGAAGACAAATTGGTGGCTGATAGAAAGGAAGAGGCTGAGTCCCTAAAATTAGCCAAAGCCATTGTCAAAGAACAGGATAAGACATTTGATGAGATGGAAGCTGCTAAGAAAGCACCTACTACTGCTCCTATAGAACCTGTCTGTACCATTGAATTTCCTGATCATTATTATAGGAGTATGTATGGTGATGTGATGAATAGAAGTTCAAATCCCAGCAGGATCATCAAAGTGAACAGAGGGTCAAAAAGAGCTTTCAATGTCATAAGGAAGAATAATGTTCAAGAAAGAATAAACTATGACGAGTTAAGATCCCTAGGATTTAGTGAATGGATGGAGATCTTGGAGTATTTCATTGGTAAAGGTGAAAGTGCTATCAAAAATACACTTAAATCTGAGCTTCAACAGCTCTTCAAGAAAGCAACAAGGTTTGAGAATGCACCAGTAGTGAATGTAGAAGTTCTTTCTCAAAAGTCTAAAGGAAAGCAATCTACTGGTGAAGGACCAACCGGAAGAGGCCCCATCATTCTACCTCCTCATATTCCGGTATTTGACCCTGCTGATGTACCTTATCTGTTCCCTGAAGCCTGGATAATCAAACAAGAGGAGCTATCTGAAGAAGAATGAGATAAAGATAAAGATAGATACTCTCCTATGTGCTCAAATTGTATCTTTTGATTTATTCACTTTTCATTTTGCTGTTGCTGTAATTATTGTACATACTCTGTTGTAATGAAAATGAAATGAGTTTATCTTCAAAATCATATCAAATTATAAGATATGGATAACTCAGCAAAAGATCCTAAAAACAAACTTAAAGGGGACAAATTTACTGCCTATTTTTCATTAGGTCCCTCAGTGCTGACTTTAGTGTTTTCTCTAAATGGCATAGGTTTTGTCATCATCAAACAGGGGGAGATTGTTGAGTCCCCAAAATAATTAAGGATTTAATTATGAAAAAACTGTAATTTATTTGCACTAAAATGTTATGTGTAGTCAATACAAGTTTGTTTATGTATAGACAGCAGATATTGCAGATATTGTTGTGTTGAGTGTTTAGTTTGCTGCTCAGTCTACCAGCACAAGGTAGACAGTGTTCTTCAATCAGCACATGATGTGTACTCAGCAATTCAAGAACATGAAGTGACTCATCAATGAAGAACCAGTACAGCTGGAATGCAGCTTACTACACAAGACAGCTATGCTCCATTATAAGTATAGTAGTTTCCCGAGTGGTCTACATCAATGGTACTATTCAACAGAAGTCAAAGACAAAGTAGAACAGAAAAGGACACGCGTCGGCAGCTGACAAGTGACCTTACAAGACCACGTGGGAATGTAGAAGTTTAACGCATGTGCAGACATGGGTTATACTTTGTCATCACCTAGGGAACACAACATTCTATTTGTTTAATCAAATAGTGGTGCCAAATCGAATTGGGGTGTTCCTGCAAATAGCTACCAAAGAGGAAAGAAGAGAGCATGCTCTCTGATGTTGTTGTCCCCACAAGTACAGACATCCTATGTACCAGTGGACAATAGACCTATTACACGGTTAATAGGACTACTATAAATTGTTGTATCCACTATTGTAGCCACTAGTGGTGTGGGTTTATTTTTATAGAGTCAAAAACGTGTAATAGCTTTTAGTTTACCTCTTAGCTATAATCTAGGTAATCTGTATCAACCAACTATCATTTCGCCAAGGATAGTTGTAATTTTTTGTGATTCAATCAATAAAGAATAACATTTGAACATTACCTGTGACTCTATTTATTTGCATGCTTGAATACTAATCGATTTAACTGTTAAGTTATTTTAAAAGAAATTGTATTCACCCCCCCCCCCCCCTCCACAATACTCCTGTTGTTATCAAGGGACCAACAGATAGTAACACTTGTTTATTGATTCGACTGATAAAATAATATATTAATTAAAACGATTGAGAAATTAAAATAAACATTGGCGCATAAATGTATTATATCAAATTAAGTTCTAGAGCGTAAACGTTAGGTGATATAATAATATCTATTGTGTAAACGATTTTAATCTATATATATATATATATATATATATATATATATATATATATATATATATATATATATATATATATATATATATATATATATATATATATATATATATTAAACTTTGAAATATAATTAGTTTTTGAAAAAAATATTATGTTAGTAAATAAATATTTCTAAAGTATATAAGTTATATTTCTAAATGAAAATATATTTATATTTTACAAAGTGATAAAATATAATATTAACTTGGTCGTAAAACGTTTTGAATTTAAAATAGTATTATTATAATATATATTGGAAAATAACGAGACGTCGATTTATAGAAGCAAATGACAAAAACACTCAAATGAATAAGTTACACTTTGAGTGAGATAATTTTTCATTGATTTGAGTCTTGTTATTAATAAAGGTACATTACACGAAACGTAAAGTACCAGTTTTCTAAGCGTACGAAAATGCGTTCAAAAAATCGGAACCGGTACTTAAGTTGAGGGTCAACGTACAACACATCGGTGTAAAAATTACAAATCAACTATGCACGAGAATATAATATAATATTTAATTAATTCTAAAGATTAAATATATTATATATTAAATAATATATATAATAATCATAATAAGGTGTCGGTAAGTAAAAATAAATGAACATGAATTGGATATGTGGCTCATGCGATTGCATGAGGCCACCCTCACATTCTCATGCGATCCCATGAGGTGGTTAGGTGGGTTAAATGCCTATAAATCGAGTTCGAGCTGTTTGTGATTCATTCATTCTCAACTCTCTATCTCAATACATGTACTCCGTAATATTTAATTTAATTTATTTATTATTATTATTATTAATATTAATTATTATTAATCTTATGATTATTATTATTATTATTATTATTATTAATATTAGTATTAGTACTATACATAAAATATTACGACGTGGGTATGTTCGAGCTATTTCAGAACGAATTTTACGAGCGGGATAGAGCTAAGGAAATTATGGGTTATAGCTATGGAGGTTATGGGTAATGTTTGTAGGGTAGCTCGTGAGGTCAACCTAGTGTTTATCATCTCCGTTACGTCTACGTACTTTCCTGCAATATTGAATCTCAATATTGATACGTGAGCACTCATAACTTAACTTTTATATATTATTAGTGTATCCCTGACTAGTGCTCGAGTAGATATGATTATGCATGCATGTATGTTTAATTTAGTCGTTAAATAGTTTTGATGAATCATGATTTTGATACATATGCTACGGAGATAAGGTATAGGATATGCATGTCGTTGGAAAGCTGGCAAAAAATTAATAACTTTTCATTTAGAACTCGTGTGATTTCGAGGAACGAATTTAAAGATATAGTCAACTGAATTATTATTACTTTTAATATATTTATTGTTAAAATGATTATTAATATCGTCGTTATTATCGTCGTTATTATTATTATTACCTAGTAATTATTATTATTATTATTATTACTATTATTATTATTATTATTATTATTAATATTATCATTATTAATATAAGTATTATTATTAAAAATTGTTATTATCATTACTATTATTATCGTTATTATCATTAAAAATTATTATTAATATTATCATTATTATTATAATTATTAGTATTAGTATTGTCATTAATATTATTATAATACTTATTAGTATCATTATCATTAAAACTAATATTAGTATCATCTAATTATTATGATTGCTATTATTATCATTATTATGAACGCGGTATAAAAGAATACTAAAAGCTATTAAACGAATCAATTAGGAAATAATGAGTATAAGTATCATGATGAAATAAAAATATTGTAAGTTATTGATTTAGATAAAAATATCATTTTCATTATTTTTATCACTATTATTATTATTAAAAGTATTATTAACATTAAAACTATCATTTTATCAAAAATTATCATTTAATAGAAATATCATTGTTATTATAAAATATCATTATTATTATCATTTTAGTATTATTATTATTATCATTTTGAATAGAATTATTATTTTTATAAAATATTATTATTACTACTTTTAATATTAAAACTATCATGATTAGAATTATCATTTTATCATAACTAATATCATCATTAGTAAATATAATTATTGTTATTATTATTAGTAGAATAATAATAATTATTGTTATTATTACAAAATAATACAACTTTTACTTATTATTATTATCAATATTATTTTATCAAATGAATATGTGATACGAAGATATTTTTACCACACGTAATATAATTACATTAATAATACCTACCACTATAGTTTTACGATATTAAGTGAACTTTATAAATTTTATTACTTAATATATGTAAAAGTATATTTTATTATATATAAATTTTAATATAAATTTTATTAATAAATGACTTTTATTATTTACTTTAATGAAATCTGATAAATATACTTAAATATATATAAAACGACTATATTTAAGTTATATAATAAACACGTATAAATTTTAGAAATCATTTTGAGTCAAATTAAATTTTGTTAACTTCTGCATGATAATCTCGAGCATTAGGATTGTGATACACTACGGTTTGACTTAAATTGTTAGACAGATTTTGATCAACATATAAATATATATAATTAATATAGGTTCGTGAATCCGAGGCCAACCCTACACTTGTTCAATCCCGTCATATGTATTTTTACTACAAAATACAGTATTGTGAGTTCCATTTGCTCCCTTTTTAAATGCTTTTGAAATATATATTTTTGGAACTGAGAATACATGCGCTTTTATAAATGTTTGACGAAATAGACATAAGTAATTGAAACTACATTCTATGGTTGAATTGTTATACCGGATATCGCCCTTGTTGAACTTGGTAGCCTAAGAATTGGTGTTTATTATAATTGCCACCAATTGACGCGAATCCTAAAGATAGATCTATGGGCCTTGACATGCCCCAATCAGAGAATTTGAACTGCTTTAGTACTTCGATGTTTATATGTTTAGGGATATTCTAGATGCATTTTGTTATTGTCGGTTACCAGGTGTTCAATCCGTATGAATGAATTTTAAACTCTTGCGAGTGTATGATTATTGAATAAATGAAATCTTGTGGTCTATTAAAATTATGGAAATGATTGATTACGATAAACTAATGAACTCACCAACCTTTTGGTTGACACTTGAAAGCATGTTTATTCTCAGGTAATAAAGAAATCTTCCGCTGTGCATTTGCTCATTTTAAAGATATTACTTGGAGTCATTCATGACATAATTCAAAAGACGTTGCATTCAAGTCGTTTAGTTCAATAGAGATTATTATTAAGTAAATGACAGATTAGGTCATTTATAAGTTGGATATTATGAAATGGTATGCATGCCTATCAACTTTCGATGAAATGAAAATTTGTCTTTAAAAATGAATGCAATGTTTGTAAAATGTATCATATAGAGGTCAAATACCTTGCAATGTAACCATATGTTATTGTATTCGTCCTTATGGTTTAGGACGGGTCGCTTCATGATTAAGGTGCAACTGTCACCTCTTCTGATCAATCACAGGTCACAGGTCTGCTATATTTAATCACAGCAGTCAACCGCCACCTATAGCAGCCTCTGTTGCCATCAATTATAGCCCAATAACAGGTATTTTTTACTGTTGTTCCAGATCTGATAAAGCTATCTCAATGGCTGAAGAAGGAAGGATTAAAATTGACAAGTTCGATGGGCAAGATTTTGGGTGGTGGAAGATGCAGGTTGAAGACTTGTTATGTCAGAAGGATTTGATTGATGCTTTGAGTGAGAATAAACCAGAAAGATTGAAAGACGATAAATGGAAGACGCTTGACAGGAACGCCCTAGCTGTTGTCAGGCTCACGCTGACAAAAAGTATTGCCTTTAATATTGTGAATGAAACCACTACACATGGTTTGATGAAGACCTTATCGAATATGTATGAGAAGCCGTCTGCTTCTAACAAGGTGTGGTGTTTTTAGTCAGACAGTTGGTAAACACCATGTTGAAAGATGGTGCTTCGGTAACAAACCATATCAATAACTTCAACAATATTATCTCTCAGTTATTGTCTGTTGATATCAAGTTTGATGACGAAGTTAAAGCTCTTTTGTTATTATCCTCGTTACTTGAAAGCTGGTCAGGATCAGTCATAGCTATCAGTGGATCCACAGAGTACTCAAAACTCAAGTTTGAGGGCATTCGTGACTTTATTCTTGGTGAGGACATAAGGAGGAAGAGCTCAGGAGAACCATCAGGAAAATTGCTGAGCATAGAATAGAGGGGTAGGAGAAAAGGCAGAAGTAACATTAGGCGCAGGTCAAAGTCAAGAAGGAGTGTGTCGAGAACAAGGAATGATATTAAATGTTGGAATTGTCAGGAGACTAGGCATTTTCGAAACCAGTGCACTAAGCCAGCAACATCATCAAAGCCACTGGAAGTTAATGTTGCAGCTGTAACAGATGATTATGATAATGTCCTTGTTTGCTGCATTGAGAATACAATTGATGCTTGGGTTATGGATTCAGGAGCATCGTTTCATGCTACTCCAAGTCCACATTTGATGAAAAATCTACGAACAGATAATCTTGGTAAAGTTCGTTTGGTTAATGATCTTTGTCTTGACAATAGGGGAATTGGAGATTTAGAGCTGAAGACCTCTTTGGGCACTAATTGGACCTTAGAAAATGTCTGAGTTATTCCTGGCCTAAAGAAGAAACTAATCTCTATTGAACATCTTGATGATCAAGGATATAGTGTGCTATTTGGTGAAGGTCGGTGGAAAGTAATAAAGGGGAACTTAGTAATAGCCAAGGGTAAGAAGAGAGGCACTCTTTATATGGTAGAAGTTCCAGCTAATGAAGTAAATGCAGTTTCCAATGATCGAATCTTAACCAGTCAGTGGCACCAACGTTTAGGTCACATGAGTGACAAAGGAATGAAAACGCTAGTGTCTAATGGTAAAATTCCTGGTCTAAAGAGAGTTGAATCAGACTTTTGCGAGTCATGCGTTCTAGGAAAGAATAAGAAGGTCACCTTTGCAAAAGCAGTCAGAACTTTAAAGGCTCAGAAGTTGGAGCTAGTACACACGGATGTGTTCGGGCCTACTCATGTTTCTTCATTGGGAGGATCACGCTATTATGTTACTTTCATCGATGATTCAACATGCAAGGTATGTGTTTACTTTCTTAATTATAAATCTAATGTATTTGAAGCTTTTAAGAAATGGAAATCTGCTGTTGAATTATCTTTTGATTTGAAGGTAAAATGCTTGAAGTCGGATAATGAAGGAGAATACATCAGCACCGAATTCGTTAACTATTATGCTGATCATGGCATTCGGATAATCAAGACGGTTCCAGGTACTCCACAACAAAACGGAGTTGCAGAAAGGATGAATCGTACTTTAAATGAGAGAGCACGTAGCATGAGACTTAATTGTGGGCTACCAAAGACTCTATGGGCTGATGCAGTAAGCACTGCCACTTATTTGATCAACCGTTCTCCATCAGCTCCACTTGATTTCAAAATACTCGAAGAAGAATGGAGAGGAAAAGCAGTTAGTTATGAGCATCTAAAAATCTTTGGGTGCAGTGCATATGATATTAATAAAGATGGTGACAAACTCGATGCAAAAGCAAAGAAGTACGTGTTCATTGGTTATAGGGGAAGTGACATGGGTTACAGGTTATGGGATAACAAGGGAAAACATGTTATCAGAAGTAAACATACCACCTTCAATGAAGCAGAATTGTACAAGGATTTCAACTCAACACCAAAAGAAAAAGAATCAGTTGAATTTGAGGTTGACACAGAGACAACAAGAGAGGATGAAAGGGAAACTCCAGAATATGAAACTGAAGTTCCAGTGGGAGTTCCTAACAGTGAAAGCTCGAATTCTGATCACGAGCAGATTTCTGAAAGTGTGAGCTCAGATTCTGATGATGAGCAGCCTCCACAACCCCCACCACAACTTGACCAGTCCAATTGGGTCAAGAGATCTACACGAGTCACAAGACAGCCAGATAGGTTTAGTCCAATAGTTAACTATCTTCTTTTGACAGAAAATGGGGAACCAGAAAGTTATTCTGAGGCAATGAAGGTGAAAGATTCGTTCCAATGGGAGCAGGCTATGAAAAGCGAGATGGAATCTTTGTTGAAAAATCAAACTTGGAAGTTGACCAAGTTACCACCAGGAAAAAGGGTCTTACAGAATAAATGGGTTTTCAGAGTCAAAGATGAAGCGGATGGTTCTAATCGATACAAAGCAAGATTAGTTGTCAAAGGATTTCAACAAAAGAAAGGAGTCGACTATGCTGAAATTTTTTTTCCAGTAGTGAAGATGACGACTATCAGATTAGTTCTAAGTATGGTGGCAACCGAGAAGTAACTTAGAACAGTTGGATGTTAAAACAGCCTTCCCGCATGGCGACATTGAAGAAGACATTTATATGTCTCAACCAGAGGGGTTTTGTGTCAAAGAAAAGGAGAATCTTGTGTGTAATCTAAAGAGAAGCTTGTATGGTTTGAAACAAGCTCCTAGACAGTGGTACTTGAAATTTGATAATTTCATGGAGAAGACGGGATTCGTGAGAAGTTCTACAGATCATTGCTATTATTTGAAGAAGTTCAAGAGCTCCTATATTATATTGCTTCTTTATGTCGATGATATGTTAATTGCAGATTCTGATATAGTTGAAATACGCAATTTGAAGAAGCAATTATCTAAAGAATTTGAAATGAAGGATCTCGGGCCAGCTAAGCAGATTCTTGGTCTGAGTATATGCAGGAATAAAGATGGGTCAGTTTCTTTATCTCAAGAAAAGTATATTCGCAAGGTTCTTGAAAAGTTCAGAATGAATGGTGTGTCTACAAAGCCAAGAAACACACCGTTGGGAAGTCATCTAAAGCTTTCTAAACATCAGTCTCCTAAAACTGAAGTAGAAAAAGCAGAAATGGCTAAGGTTCCTTATGCATCCGTCGTGGGTAGTCTAATGTACGCTATGGTGTGTACAAAACCAGATATAGCACATGCAGTTGGGATGGTTAGTCGCTTTATGTCAGCTCCGGGGAAAGAACATTGGGAAGCAGTGAAGTGGATACTGCGGTATTTAAAGGGTACATCCAAAGTTGGGTTATGTTTCAAGGGCAGGGATACTACTCTCAGGGGTTATTCTGATGCAGATCTGGGTAGATGCAACAATACCTTCAAGAGCACCACCGGGTATGTATTCACTATAGGAGGAACGACAGTGAGTTGGATGTCTAGGCTTCAAAAGAATGTGGCTCTATATACTACTGAAGCAAAATACATGGCCTTGACTGAAGCCAGTAAACAACTAGTATGGTTGAAGACATTCATGAAAGAACTGGGTAGCAAACAGACAGAATATGTCTTATATTGTGATAATGAGAGCGCAATTAAATTAACGAAGAATCCAGTCTATCATGCTAAGACGAAGCACATTGGCATGAAATATCACTTTATCATAGAACGGATAAGTAATGGAACATTTATTTCAGCAGATATGTTCACCAAACCAGTAACGCTGGATAAGTTGAAGCTGTGCATAGCTTCAACTTGCCTTCAGGAACATTGAAGAGAAGGCAGGAACTAGAGAGAGAAGAGACGAGCTACATTTTGCAGAAGTACAAGAGTGCAGATCGATGGTATTCGAAGCCTTAAAGTGGGAGATTGTTGAGGTGTAGGCTTCGGTCTATGTTTAAAAAAAAACTGCAGCTAGTTACTTGGTGATTAAGTTAGGGTTTGGCCAACCCTAATTTTGTTGGGCCGGTTTAGGGTTTATTGAGACTAGGGTTTATTCTAATCCTTATCTATAAATAGTCTCTCAATTGTATGCACTTGTCATCACCTCCAAACTAATAATACTCTCTAGTTCCAAAGTGGATGTAGGTTTCACATCGAAACTGAACCACTATAATTCTCGTGTCGTGTTCTTTCTTTTCGTGTTTTATTCGGCTATTGTGTGTTACTCTGATCAAGTGCAGGTTGAAGCATAACTTTAATTATTAACTCATTTATGTCCTTTATCGCTTTATTTACTTGCGTTTGTTTTATTATGGGTTAAATTCTAGTATTCACTTGGATAAAATAAACCCCTAGCAAGGACAAATCTTTTTGCTTCAAACACTTTTATATATTAGAATTATTGTTTTTATGCCTAGTTAAAAGAGCAATATTTACTAAATTTAATACTCCCTCCGTCCCACCACAAGTGTCCACATTTCTATTTTGGGATGTCCCATTACAAGTGTCTACATTGTACTTTCAACCAATAAGAAGAGGTTATTCTGGAGAGAGAAGATTTCTGATTGGTGGAGAATGAAGTTAGTGGACTTTCCTAAAACTGTGTGCAAAAAGTAAGTGGACACTTGTAATGGGACGGAGATAGTATAATATATGCATGCATAGTTGATTAACTACAGTTATTATGCCAACACTACAAGAAAAAAAGGCCTTTAGTGACGAAGGCTTTTTGGTCACTAACCATACAAAAATGGTCACTAAGTTAAATTAGTGACCAAAATTAGTTGGTCACTCTTCGTCACTATAGGTCCGTCACAGATTTGGCAAAAGGTTTAATTTGGCGGTGAAACTCTGACACCGTGTGCCGTAGCACCTATACCGCCCACCCCGTAAGGTCTAAGTATACCGTGTAAAACTCCTCCCCCCAAGTCCAACAGTTGGCGCAGGCCAGATTCGAACCTGCACCCCATATTTGGCAAAGGGGTATACAACTGCAGGCCCGGGGTTCATGGGAGCCGGGTACCATTCAACCAATTGGTCGTTGGTCGTCACAGATTTTAATTAGTGACCAAAATATCAATTTGGTCACTATAGCGACTAACATATCATGGTATAGATGCACAAATCGGATAAAAAACCGGATTCGGACAAAAAAAAAACCGGATTTTTTTGTCCGGATTTTTCGGAACCGGTTCCGGATCCGGTTCCGGTTCTCGGCGTCGGATTTTTTTCGGATTTTTTTTCCGGAACCGGTTCTTTTTCGGATCTCGATCGGATTTTTTCGGATTTTTCTTGGACTAGGATTCGATTTTGCGAATTATATTTTTACCGGTTCTATTTTTTTTAACGTTTGACAACAATAATATAATCGGTATAAAGAAAAGTTATAACGCTCAAGTGCTCAACACAATAGATAATATAAATAACAATATTCGAACAATACAATTATATAAATAACACTTTTATTCGAACGATACAATAATAAAAATAAAAGCACTTTTATTCGAACAATAAAAACACTTTAAAATGTCAAGGTTGTTAAATTGTTCTTCACTCATGTTTAGTGCAAAGTTTGCCATCTTATAATTTCCCAACTCGCTTGTGGGTGCCGATGTTCGTGCGCGTTTGGAAGCGTCTTCACGTACCAAGTTAAAAAGACTTATTTTGAGGTCTCGGCTCCTTCGAGAAGATGATCCGGGTTGGTCAACAATTGGGTTTGATTGTCGACCAATGAGCGGTAACGGCTAAATAAGAATTTGCCGTTCCATATGGTGCGCTCCAAACATCACAAGTTATAGAAACCCTATGTTTATATGTTCGAAAACCTTCAATTATTTCAATTTTAGCTTTTTTCCATAATTTAAAGGCGTCACGTCTTAAGGTAGAACGACTTACATTGCTATATCGCGGTTGTAGTCCATAATAAATATGAGAATGTTTGTTGGTACATTTTCAACCAAGGCATTACCATGTATTTATAATGGACTTTGTGGGGTTAAAATGGTAAAGAAAAACTAAAAAAAAAAAAAAAAAAAGGCTGAAACTGCAAAAAAAAAAAAAAAAAAAAAAAAAAAAAAAAGAGTTTTTTGAAAAACCGGATCGGATCCGGATCCGGATCCAAACCGGATCGGATAAAATCCGGTTTATATCCGGAAAAAATCCGGTTTTCTTGAAAAACTGGATCCGGGTGGAACCGGATCGGATCTCGGATCCGGATCCGGTTTTTGCTGTGTCCGGTTTTGCTTGGATCCGGTTCCGGATCGGATCTGGATCCGGTTTTTTTGCCCATCTATATATCATGGTCACATTTTATGGTCACTATTATTAGTGACTAAAATATGGTCACTCAATTTGGTTGTTTGTGACCAAAAAGTGATCACTAATCTTGAATGTTTGTGACCAAAAAGTGGTCACCCACATTGAACATTTATGACCAAAAAATGGTCACTCACATTGGACGTTTGTGACCAAAAAGTGGTCACTCACATTGAACATTTATGACTAAAAATGGTCACTCACATTGGACGTTTGTGATCAAAAAGTTGTCACTCATTTTGATCGTTGTGACTAAAAAGTGGTCACTCATATCAACCAAATATCAACCAATTATGCCTAAATAGTGGTCACTCACACCACTATTTTGTGATCAAATATGCTCATAATTATTGAAATTTGCTCTCTAAGAGAGTTATTTTATACAACATGATAACCAAATATATATAACAAATCATTTAAACATAAAACTATATTTGCTAATTCCTACACCAAATAGTTTTTCAACTTCAGTTACAAAATCACAAAACTATCGACAATAATAAAGAAGCAAAATATAAATCTACGTTGCACTGGATCTCTTCTTGGCAAAGCTCTCGCTACGCTTCTCACGCAGATGTTTAGTACCCTGCAGACAAACAACGTTGAAGTGAAATTCATGATAATGGTTTGTAGCGTAAATTAGATTATAGGTCATTATACTTCAGCATTAATGCATATGCAACAAAAGTGCAAGTGAAGAAAAGCATATCCAAGCATTGATGATCTGCATGTCTAGCAATAAACTACTTTTAATAAATTGGAACAAAGATAAACAAAACAAGCATGGCATAGATTAGAAATTGCTTCTATTATTAGTATCAGCAGCAAACAATAATAGCAAACAAATTCAACCAATTTGCTTATAAATGGGTTATTGGATATGTTGTTATATATCACACACAGCACATATATCTTCTATATAAAAGTCAAATGGGTCTATTGGTTCATAAGTAAATCCAAACCATCTCCTAAAGTGCTTCTTTAACAAGCAAAAAAGGAACTGTAACAATAATATAGAGTTTATGTCATACCTAATGTGTTACACATTTTTTTTTTAAGTCTATAAATCAGACCAAAAACTAGTTTTAGGTCATCAGACCCAATTTTCAATAAAAAAGCATTCTGAACCACTACCCAACATGTATGTATGAACTACCACCCACTTTTAGGCACATACATTCAGAATCTAGGTATGTTTATGAAGAACTCACCATTTTATGAACAAACAATAATAGCATAATAGCATACACTTTAAAATAGAGTAGCAAGTCATATAGTCACATCTAAAGCCCTCTACTTTACCAAACCTGTCTAACACAGTAACACACCCAATTGACTCGTATGAACAGAAATATACCAAAACCAACCCATAAACGCGCCCTGCTCCATAACACCAAAACTAAATGACATTATAACACCAAAACTCTTTAAAGAAAGTTAATATTTTTAAATAATAACATAACCACCCCTTGAACTTATTGAGCAGTGTCAAACTCTTATCAACCGCAGTGTCATGAATCCAATAACATCATCCTTGAACTTATTGAGCAGCTAAAGTAAGTTTTTTTTCTTTTTCTTTTCATGTAAAACTCCCACAGACAAAATCGACCAAAAAAACAAAAAACCAAATGGCGTCTAATCAACTAATTATATCTATTATGTCTCAACAAACAAACATGTAGAATTCATATTACTCAATAAAGTAAACTAAGATCTCCAATCACCTCAAATAACGTAAGATCATCCCTGAACTTATTGAGTTGATGAAAGTAATTCATTTATGAGGATAACAAAGATACTTAAAAACTAAAATATGAAACTTTTTAAGATTAATTTGAACTTACAGTATCTTGAGGTTGCAATTTAGATAATCGGACTAACTCCTCTCTCATGAGTTTCATTTCCTCTTTCATGTAATTTTGCTCCTCGTGAAATTGAGACTGCTCTTGTTGAAACCCCCAAACTAATTTCTCTAAAGCTGTTGATCTTTTCTTTTCAGACTCTAACTCCATTCTTAAATTTTCTATAGCCAAAACATGTTTCGTTGAAGTTGAACGCCCTTTTACGTATCCAGGAATACGTTTTAGCGTTTTCATACATATCTCTGCTGCAGTACATGAAGAACTAGTTTCCTCACTTCGCAATTGTTTCTGCATAACATACCAGCTTGTTTTTATAACAAATTATTAAATTTAATAAATAAGTAAAATGAAAATACAAACTTTATGCTAATTATGCTCTTGTAAAAATTACCAACAGCCGGTGGAACTTTATTAAATGATCTGTTTTTCTTGTTTTTGGCACTCACCTTCTGCAAAAACATACAAAATCCAACTATAGTCAGGATTCATTTTATTTAGTTATCAATCTTCGATAGAAAACATACAAAATCCTACTTGTTTTGAAACTGAAACATAGTATATTTAACCTCAGGAAAGTAAAAAAAGAATGGGCATTCATAGAATTATGAAGTTAAAACTTAAAAAGGTAAACCTACTCGAAGAATGGACATTCATAGAAAACTGATGCACTAGATGAAAAAGATATAAAAAGAAGTGGTGGTTCAAACCTGAAACTCCTCACTTGCAAACCTCTCACAAAGGAGTACCCAATCATTAACTTTAATACCCTTTGGGGGATGAGTAAGTGCATCGTCTTTTGTTGGAAAAGTATCATAATAACAGTGAAGCCTCCATTGTTTATTCTTATGTTGGTTTCCTAGTGGTGTCTGCATAACCCGTTCCATAGTCGAACAATTTGGATCATAACTTGAATTTTTCTAAGAAAAAAATTGTTATTATTATTACTATTACGTGAGTACTTAAAGAAGTAAACATTAGTATAATACCATCTTACCATAATTTTGTTTATGATATCCGTCTTCAATGAAGGTGACTGGTTCTTCCAAGTGGTTCCATCAAACTTTGCACGCTCCCGCATTAAACATCCACCCTTGGTGATAAAAAATTGGCTATCATCACCAAAAGAGATAGAAGGGTGAGGAAGAACATTAGGAAGAAAAATAATAGACGCATACTTAAATTGATAATAACATGAAATGCAATATTAAAATGCGATCTCAAAATGCAACTGAAAATGATATCAGAAGGGTCTACAAGTACTCTCTATAAAATGCAACTGAAAATGATTCAGAGGCTATTCTGAAGAAGACTCTAAATCTAATGATTCATCTTCTGATGAAAACTCTAAATCTCAAGAGTCGCCACCAATGGTTGATGTATCCACAATTTCGAGTGGGATAGCACCTCTTGTTAGGGGTGTTTGATCCATATTTAAATCAAGGTCAAGATTCAAAACCGGCTCTTGTTCTTGATATACTTCTTCTAAAGGAATATCATATAGTGCGCGAGGGATACTGCTTTGCACCACATGCCAACCTCTTCCCAACTTTAAATCAGACACATAAAAAACTTGTTTAGCTTGTGATGCAAGAATGTATGGTTGATCTATGAACCATTTTCGAGAGGTATTAACACTAGTATCTCTAGATTCTTTGTCAACGTGTTATCCATTTCGATCATCAGTCTTAAACCAATCACATTTGAATACTAACACTTGTTTATTGTCGCGATACACTAAGTTTTTTTTTCAAAAAAAAAAAAAAAAAAAAAAACAGACTATAGAAAATTGCTTATAGAGTTTTATTTCACAAATACTATACTATACTATTACTATTACTATTACTATTATTTCTTAAAAGGAAGTCATAAAACAGACCCTCACTTCGAGTATCAAGTAATGCAATTATTATATTACTTTTGGCAAAAAAACACAAATAACAGAAGTAATTAAACAAAATAAGAGCATCATGGAGATTATACTACTCATTAATATCATGAAACTGGAAACCAATGCCCTTACTGGAACATACTCAATTATATTCACTTCTAATTCACTAGCATCAACAAACCTAGCAACAAAATTCATATCAATTTTTGTAAGCATACAGTACATTATAGAACAATCAAATGAAATGTATAACACTAAATCACATGACCACGAATTCATACATATATAATACACACCGATTGAAATGATTCATCAAGCAAAATCAAGCATATGATCGAAGTTAATAAATTAATTCGAGTGAAACGGGTGAACTAACCTGAGAAAAAGCAACCATGAAGATGAAGATTGAAACAGAAGATACATTTTATTAAGCAGGTAAACTTTAGTAAAATCAGAATAGCATGCGAGATCTAGAGTGAAATCAGATAATCAAATTCGAAGATAGCATCAACAATAATCGTCATGTCTGAATCTAAATCGGTTAAACTAACCTGCAAATCACGTTTAATCGGCTGTCGATTTACGAAAATTTAGTGTATAATTTGGGGATCGTAACATTCGCAGATGGAGTTGGGGTTCACGAATGTATATTAGAAGGGATATAATTTAGACCTTATTAAGCAGGTAAACTTTACTCCGTATTTTTGTTTGTGGAAGAGGTCAAACATTTATTTTATTTGGGCCTAAAAGTCTATCATCCAATTTGTAGAGTATTACCTTTCATAATTTAAGTTTGGTCCAATTTGCACAGTCATTACGTCCCTATTTTGAATATTACATTTATTTAATTTATATCATCTGTAGATAGAATATTATTTATAAATATAGTATATTTTCAATCTTTCGATGCTTATAATAGTGAACATATCATTAAATGCGAATCCAACAAACAATCAACTATGAGATTTTTTTAACTTAAAAAACACTATATTTAAAACAATAAATTAGTAATTAGTGACCATTTTTTGGTCACCAACTATCTAATTTGAGATTATTAGTTTTTTTTATCTACTTTAAAAAATTAGTGACCAATTTTTGGTCTCTATATGCGCATTTTAGTGACAGTTTAGTGACGATTATTTTTTTGTCATTAATATCGTATAGTGACTAAAGTTTAGTGATCATTTTTTTAATGGTAACTAAAATAGTGTTATTAGTGACCAAATCAAAAGTCGTCACCAAAAAATGGTCACTAATGAGCATTTTTCTTGTAGTGGCAATGACTTGTTTAATCATTCCAACCAGCTTATCTATTTGGTTTTTAGTCTATATAGTTTTAGCCTAATTGTTCTAGCCACGAGACTCAAAATATCACTAGTATGTTTAATATAACTAAATTATACACCGTATAAAATTATGTTATCTTTGTATGCCCACTTAATAGAAATATTTGATTAACCATATTAAATCACTATTTAGGTCCTAATTACTATTCCAGTTGATTAAAACTTAGCTATTTTTGGATAGATATGACGAATAGTCTATATTTGTCATATTGTTATTTAATCAATATATGTTTGTTTAAACGGTTTTAATAAATAGCCTGATTGCTAACAGAAATAATTTCCAAGTGAATACTTGTTTTTGTTATTTGATGTATATTATATTTTATTCGTTCGTGGCAATCAAAACCGCTCCATGTGGAACGAACCCGACTTACCAATTGCTATATCCACGTCGACCGGGATTGTTGCCCGTACATGTGCGATTAATTGATCAATTAGTATCTTTTATATAAATTTAAGAGTCGATCACCAACATATTTGACCATATGAACTTATTGCCACATCAACTTTTTGACATCGTTGACTAGGAGTGACGTAAAAAGACTTTTTTACAATTTGTTTTTAAACGAATGGTGTCTAGAATTTTATAGTTAGAGGAATGGGAACAAATGCGTCAGACAAAGAAAACAGATGACAAAGAGGAGGATATTAAGGAGGAGTTTACAAGCCCACCGAGTTTGGAGAAGATAATGATGAACTTCATGAGAACTCAGGTACACGATAGCTTTCCCCGGTGCACAATAGCAAGCCCTTATAAGGTTTAGGCCTATGAATGAAAATTGTCATAGCTTGGCAACATAGGTGATATATTGACAGGTTATAGTTAGTAGCTGGTAAGTCGGTATTAAATGCAGCACGCGATCCACATTTACTAACGTCATCATCCCATTTATTGTATTTTTTATGTGCATATGTTTACAACATATAAGTATCCTCATATGTGCTCCAAAGTACACATATATGTGTCATGCGCATGTATCGGACAGACCAATTGTACCATTCGTAGATGACACATGTAAGAGATGAGGCGCATGGATGCAGAAAACCTTATTCAACACGAAAACATGATTCTTTCCATATTTGGTATCCCAGTGAAGCTTATTGAGATAAGTCCATAAAGAATACAAAAAATTATGCTAGTTCAAATTATTGTTAAACTTCTCATTTGTTACTTTTAAATATACACACAAATAGTTAATTTAAATGATTGACATGGTTGAAAATTGGTGTGGTTGATAATGGAATATTTGGTGACTGAAATTATAAAAGATATAAAAGTATGTGAGAATAGGATATATTTTTAAAAATAAACGAATTGAAAAATTATATATTTATGGCACATACAGTTTAGTTTAGTTTTAAACTCTTTCACTTGGTAATGTGCAAAGTTAATTTCCAAATTAAACTCAAATTTGATTTACTTATGCATCAAGTTAAATTAATTTACCCTATCAATTTATACGTATAGTAATAGTAATATAAGAGCATACACATATACCCTAAAATTCAAGTCTTAATATTTTGAACATCATGCTAAACACAAATACAAATACCACGTCCATGCCTCTCATACAAAATATCACATGATCTCTCATTGCCTTTTAAACTCGATCATTTTCCTGATAATAAGCATCAAAAATATGACAAACATTCAAAGCCAAGTTCGCGTGAATGATATCGCTTTCAACGAATTCATGTTCTAAACCAACAACACTTTGTATTACAATCTAACGAGTAACCTTACCTTTAGAAACCCTTATACGCGGAGATATTTTTTGAAAATTTGATGTCAAACATGATGTATCACAATATTACAGCCCAGACGTGATTTATTTATCTCATAAGAAAGGAAACATTGTGAACCTGGTAATAAGAGATCAACGGGTATTGAGAATAATTAATGGTGATGAGATGTTTGTATATGCATTTGAGAGGAAAGATGGTGTGTATAACATTGGTGTGAAAGTAAAACTTGCTACGAGGTCAAAGTTAATGTCAATGAAATATGAGAAACATGCATATGAAATTATATGCGATAATATATTGGTTCCGTTGAGTTCTGAAATTCTGAAGGTGAAGTTACATCTAAAAAAGTTTGATAGTACAAGTGTTTGTACATTTTATCAATATTAGCTGCAAAGATTCTTTTTCATTAGTTATTATATTTAATACAATACAAAGTATGTTTGGATTTGAAATTACAGTTGGGGTTGTAATTCAAAACCATTACTATGTATCTCATATATATATATATATATATATATATATATATATATATATATATATATATATATATATATATATATATATATATATATATATATATATATATATATATATATATATATATACAAAGAACCTTTATAGCTAATGTTGTCAAATATACAATAAACTTTTTGGATATAACCTAACCTTCATAACTAAATGGAACCTACTTATTATCATACATTATCACATAGGCATGTTTTTCATATTTCATTGACATCATCTTGGACCTCGTCACAAATTTTTACCTTCACATCAACGTTATACATTTCACTTTTCCTCTCAGATGCATTAAGCAAACATCGCCATTAAATATTCGCAATACCCGCTTACCTCTTAACACCACATTCACAATTTTCTCCTTATTATGCAGTAAATAAAACATATCTAGGATTGCTTTCATCCATAATACCGTGATACATCATGTTGAATTCAAATTTTTCAAAATTATCACACTTAACTGAAAGGGTTTCTAATGGTATGGTTAGCTGCAAGATTGTAAAACAAAGCGTTGTTCCGCGAGAACATGAATTCGATGAGACCAACATCACTCACACGAACTTCCGTAAACGCTTGTTGTCATAATTTTGATGCTAATTATCATGAAAATGATCAAGAAATAAAGAAAAAGAGGCAACGAAAGACCATGTGATATTTTGCAAGAGAAACACTGGCGTGGTATTTGTGTTTAGCAGGATATGCAGAATACTTAGAGAAGTGAATTTTATGATATAGGTATATGCTCGATATGTATTATAGGTAAAGGGTAGAAGGTTTTTCCTGTTCGGGCTACCCGGGAGGGCGAGTAATCCGACCTCATACTCTGATGTACGCAGTCCAACAAGATTACTCCCTGGCTGTTTCCAACTCTTCCGTGGCCACCACTAAATATTCGTCCCAAACGGGATTCGAACCTGAGACCTCTTGCAAGGAACTCGGGCCCCAACCACTGGGTATCTAGTGATGGTAGAAATTAATTTAAATTGATGCATAGGTAAAACAAAATCTAATTTGAATTTAATTTAGAACCTAAATTTGCACCGGATATTATGTATATCGTATATGATATTATATATGCAGTATGCATTACCTAATGAAAGAGTTTTTTTCCAAATGCATAGTGCCACAAAAACATAATTTTCGAATTCGTTTATTTTTAAAATCAAGCCTAAACAAATTACCTCACCAACATAGTGAAACAGCCTCCTTAAACTTTACACATCACAAAAAAAAAAATAAAAAAATAAAAAAAAAATAAAAAAAAAAATATTCAGTTTATTTCTTATGAGATTCAATAAGCATCAAGTGGGTCTCAAATCCAACTGAATATTGAGTATTATAAACATAAATAATAATAAATATAAATAATATATTTAATTAATATAAATTTCAATCTAGGAAGTAATATTTGAAAACAAGTGATGTAGCGTCCGGGCGTTAGGCGGACGTATTTGTTAGCTGCTTATACTCTTTAAAACATGGATTGGATTAGCGTTTTTACATTGTTAAGCATAAAACAATAGCCGACCATGCCCATTTTAAACAATAATAATCAATACTTAATAAGATTAAATAACACATAAGTTGGGTATAGAGATAACAAATCAAATATATATATATATATATATATATATATATATATATATATATATATATATATATATATATATATATATATATATATATATATATATATTGGACCAATCTATGGATAAGCACTAAATGGGTCACAAACTGGATAAGTAAAATTTCAAATTTTTTTTTTTTTTAAAAACGATCCTTTAATATGCAAATAAAAGAAAACGAAAAAATTTTAAAAAGTTTTTTAACAAAATCGTTCGAAAATCGATGATGAATGGTAAACATCGATGATGAATGGTAAAAATTGATGATGAATGGTAAAATTAACCATTCATCTGGTTCATTTTTGTTCGCGATGAATGATAAAATTAATCAATGCTAAAAAAAAGCAGATGAATGGTTAATTTAACCATTCATCTGTTTATGATGAATGATAAAAAAACAGATGAATGGTTAATTTAACCATTCATCTGGTTTTTTTTAGCATTGATTAATTTTATCATTCATCGTAAACAAGATGAATGATAAATTAACCCGATGAATGGTTAATTTTACCATTCATCATCGATTTTTGAAAGATTTTGAACTTTTTTTTTATGAAAAAAATTGATTAGAGGTGCATTTTAATGCAGATTTATGAATGTAAAAAAAAATTCAAAAAAAAAAAAAAATTTATTTTTACTTATCCCGTTTGTACTCCTTTTAAGCTTATCCATGGATCGTGCCCCTATATAATATATATATATATATATATATATATATATATATATATATATATATACACACACACACATATACATACATACGGTCATAACAAATATGTACCTTGAGTGTAAATGATCAATGTCCATAGAACCTATGTAGGATGATCTGCAATTATCGCTTGAAGTAAAGAAATGTGTATTCACCCTATGGCTTGTTCTACTAGGTGACTTGAATTGCAACCGATTGTTGAAGCTTTAAAAAGTAACATAAGATTAAATTTGCTGTCTCTTATCATACATGTTAATAAAGAATATAAAATAGTAAATATATAAAGACTAAAATGGAAGAACACTCACCAGCAACCATAGATTTGTAAAGGCGTGAGGCAAATATGTAGGAGCATTTTATACAAAACAAAACAAAATAAAACAAAACCAAAGTAAATAAAATAATAATAATGTTGGGAAAATGAAAATCTGATGAGTCAAAAGCATGCTAGAATCTGGAGAATTAGAGTCTGAAGTTGCAGACTCTGATGTTTACTGAAGTCAACGGTTTGAGATTTCTTAATGCTAAAGCTAAGGAATATTCTGGAGATTTGTTTAAAGATTAAGAAGATTTGTTTTGATTCGGTTTTATCTCCAGAAGATTGACTTTAGAGTTATTAGCATTTTTGTTTGATTTTTAAGTTTATCTTTTCCATATTTTTAGCTATGTAGTTTTGGAAATCAAATCTTCAGATTTGGTGTTTATCTGTATAAATAGGGACTCGTGTTTTATTTTGAAGATGTACTTTTTCACGATTAATATCATTTATCTTCTATCCTATAATCGTGTTCTCTCATTCTCTGTATCATTAATTCTTATTTATTGTTTGAGTGAGAGTCTGGTGTTCATAGTTCAATTACAGTGAACTAATAACTGGTATCAGAGCGGGTAAGGTGTAAATCCTATTACGGTAATCTTTACAAACGATCTATATTTTTATAAATATGTCTACCAGTACCATTCCTACTCCAGTTATGGCTGGAAAAGGTGTGCCAATATTCGATGGCACAGACTTTGCAACTTGGAAATTGAAAGTCCTATGGTTTTTAGGATCTATTCATGAAGAAGCTGAGCATGTTCTTACAACAGGACCCATTATTCCTGGTTCTATGATAGCTGCTGTTCCTACCACAGATACTGTTACTGCTCAACCTGCCTATTTTCGTGAAACACCAAGAGAAAGATGGACTGAAGCAGAAGCTATCAAGTACAAACTGGATAGCAAAATAAGGAGTATTATTGGGAATGCTGTTACTGTTCCAATTCTCAGAAAGATCAGTCATGCCAAGACTGCTAAAGCTATGTGGGATCTGTTGCTTAATGAATATGAAGGAGTCACTGTTGTTAAGACTCAGAAGAAAAAGAATCTGATTAGATGTTATGAAAATTTTGCTGCTCAGCCTAAAGAATCTTTGAGTGATCTTCATTCAAGATTTCAGGTTCTGATAAATGATCTTGAAAGTGTTGGGGTAGAGAAAACACAACAAGTGTTGTGTCAAAAGTTCATTGAACTGTTACCTTCAAACTTTGAATCTGTGATTACATCTATGGTAATCAGTGAAAAGATAGATAACTATGAGTTAAGTGAACTGTTTGGCATACTGTCAAACTTTTAGGAAACTCAACTAAAGAACAAGATCAATACGAAGAAAACTGCTAAAGATCCAGAAGCTGCATTGGTGGCTACCACAAAGAAAATAAGCAATTATTCTCTAGTTATTCTAGGAAGGTTGAATCTGAGAGTGATGAAACTTCTGATGATGATAGTGAATCTGATGAAGATGAGGAGATCAAAGATCTGGAAGTCCAGATGGCTCTTCTGACTCAAAGGATTGAGCAGAAAAAATTTGGTTATAAGAAGGGTAAAGGCAAGGGTACTTTTGATTCAAAGAAAGCTAAATGCTTTAAGTGTGACAAGATAGGACACATAGCTGCTGATTGCTGGTCTAAGGGTGAAGGAGGTTCAAATACCAACAAGTCTGTTGACAAAGCAAGAAAGTATAAGCTCAAGTACATGAAGTTAAAGAGTGAAGCATAAAAATCAAAGAACAAAGAACAGGAAAAGGCTTTGTACACAGAAGCATGGGAAGATGAAGACTCATCATCTGATGAGGAGGAGGATAAGTGTCTTATGGCTATAATTAATGGTAGTTCTAGCAAGTTTGAGGAAGATATGAAAGCAATTGAGAAGATGGATAAAGACTCTACTTGTAATAAAGTTTCTGCTTATAAGGTACAAAACTTTGTGAACTATCTTGATAATGAAAAAGTGAGAATGTTTCAGTACTTGCTGCTTGACTTTCAATGGTGTTTAGATGATATTGATAGGTTAAGAACACAAATTTTTGATCTTAAAAACACTATCAAAGACAAAGATGCTGAAATTAAAATCTTGAAAAAATGTGAGGTAGAACTTGACACATATAAAATGGCATACACAGAAGAAACTAAAAGATTAAATACTGAATTAGAAAGATCGATGAAAAGGTCAAAACACTATTAATCAATTTGTAAATCTTGGTGTGTATCTTCCAAAAAGAATTCTGATGCTATTGCCAAACAGATTCCAAATGATGTCAAAGCTATACTAGGTGAAAACTACATATTAGATAATAATGTGGAAGTTGATCCAAGTGTATTCAAACCTGACATTCTACCAAACACATTTGTAAAATTTGATGGTGACAAAAAGATTTTAACCAATGCTTTTGTAAGGTCATTAGATCCTGTTGAACCTTCAGAGACTATAATACTTGAAAGTAAAAATCCTTTAGAGTCTGAACTTTTGAAACCTTCAGACTCTAGCATTTTAGTCTCTCATAATAATAGTGTATGTTCTGACCTAGAGTCTGACACCCAAGAGTCAAGTTGCAATAACAACTCTGAATCATCCTCTGAAACTGACACTTGTCCAGATCCAAAAGTGTTAACTAAAAGTAGGTCAAAGTCAAAACAAGAAAACACAATTCAAAAACTCAAAAAGGAAATTTCTAAGCTCAATGAAAAAATCAAGAGTCAAGAAAAACCTTCAGTTAAAAGAACATCTTGTTTTCCTAAGGAAATTAAGAAGATATGGAAACCCAAAGTTTGTGAAAATAAAAGTGTCTTAAAATCTGTTAAGGACAAGTTGATTTGGATTGAAAACAAAGCTTTTGTTTGGAGAGTGAAGAGCACTCCAACTGAACCCACTGAAAAGTGGGTTCCCCTTAAAAACTAACCATTTTCTTTTGTATGTGTCTTGTGTAACAGGGTAACATGTGGTATTGGATAGAGGTTGCTCAAGACACATGACTGGGTGCAAAGAGCATCTTGTAGGGTTTGTTGAAGAAAAAGGTCCTTTTGTAAGATATGGTGATAATTCAGTTGCAAAGACTATTGGTTATGGTACTGTTATAGCTGGAAGTGTTTCATTTAAGAAAGTTGTTTTAGTTGAAGGGTTGAAGCATAATCTGCTAAGTGTAAGCCAAATTGCTGATGAAGATTGTGAAATCAGAATAAGAAAGAAAGCTGGTATTATTTATGATCCTAAAGGAAGACCAACACTTGTAGCCTGGAGATTTCAAAATGTGTATATGCTGGATCTAGATTCTGTTGATGCTGGAATTGAAACATGTATGTACTCTCATACTGTCCCTGAACTTAATTGGCTTTGGCACAAAAGGCTTTCTCATCTCAATTTCAAAAACATTAATGAGCTTTCCAAAAAGAAGCTTGTAAGAGGTCTGCCTCAACAGCCTTTTAAGAAAGATAAACCTTGTTCTGCCTGTATTATGGGTAAACAGACCAAAACAAAGTTTCCCTCTAAAACCCTAGCTACTATTAGTGATCCACTTCACATGCTTCACATGGATCTGTTTGGTCCAATGAACACTAGTAGTCTGGGTGGAAAAAGATATACTCTGGTAATTGTTGATGAGTATTCTAGATTTACATGGGTTATTTTCTTAGTTGCAAAAAGTGATGCTTCTGAAGAAATCATCAATTTGATCAAGAGAGAGCAGGTTCAAAAAGGTGTTCTTGTTAAACAATTGAGAAGTGATCATGGTACTGAGTTCAAGAATGTTACGTTAATTGATTTTTGTGAAGAATCTGGAATTGGTCAAAAAATTTCTGTTGTTAGAACTCCTCAACAAAATGGAGTTGCTGAAAGAAGAAATAGAACCCTTATTGAAGCAGCCAGAACCATGTTATGCCAATCAAATATTGCTCTAAGGTTCTGGGCAGAGGCAGTCAACACAGCATGTTATACTCAAAATAGGTCCTTGATTGTGAAGAAGCATGGCAAAACTCCTTATGAGTTATACCATAAAAAGGTGCCTACTATTCATTACTTCCATGTATTTGGGTGTAAGTGCTATATTTTAAATCAAAGAGATCAGCTTGATAAGATGAGGCCAAAATCTGATGAAGGTGTATTTATGGGATATTCTTCTGTTTCTAAAGCTTATAGAGTTTATAATCAGAGGAGAATGAAGATTGAAGAATCCATTAATGTTTCCTTTGATGAAAGTTCTATAGAAATGGATCAGACATCCAGCACTGAGCAATCTGCACTTGGTGAATTGTCAAATTTAATTTCTGGAAACAGTGTTCAGACTCTGGATTCAGAGTCTGAGTCAGATGAACCTAACTTGCCTGGGTTAAGAAATGAATCTGCAGATAATACTCACACAGAAGAAGTTCCACAAGAAGATGAGCCTGTTGTTATTCAAGAAAGTGATCAGTCATCAAATACCACTGTGGATCCTGTTGTTCCTACTAGAAAATCTTCTAGAAATATAGCCCCTCCAAAGCATCTTGAGGATTATATTGTGGATCCTACTGGTTTTCCTAAACCTAGTTCTTCTGCTCAGACACCTGTGTCTGATTTTGCTATAGCAAATTACTGCTTCTTTTCTTCTTTTCTTTCACTAATTGAGCCCAAAGAAATATTTGAAACATTGGCTGACAATGATTGGGTTGAGGCTATGACTGAAGAATTGACAGAATTTGAAAGGAATGATGTTTGGGAATTGGTTCCAAAGCCTGCTGATAAAACTGCAATAGGCACAAAATGGGTGTTTAGAAATAAGGTTGATAAAGATGGTATTGTAATCAGAAATAAAGCAAGGTTGGTTGCTTAGGGGTACAGACAAGAAGAAGGAATAGACTATGATGAGACTTTTGCTCCTGTTGCTAGAATTGAGGCTATTAGACTATTTCTAGCATATGCTGCTCACAAAGATTTCAAGGAGTTTCAAATGGATGTAAAGAGTGCTTTCCTGAATGGTAAATTGCAAGAAGAGGTGTATGTGAAACAACCTCCTGGTTTTGTAAGTAAGAAATTTCCTAAGCATATTTACAGATTAAAGAAAACATTGTATGGTCTGAAGCAAGCTCCCAGAGCCTGGTATGATACCTTGTCAACATTTCTTCTAGAAAAGAATTTTTCCAGAGGAGCTATTGACAAGACTTTATTTATCAAAAAGGACAAAGGTGATGTGTTACTTGTTCAAATTTATGTTGATGACATTATTTTTAGGTCTACTAATCCACATTTAAGAAAATGGTTTTCTGATATTATGTCTGAAGAGTATAGAATGAGCAATTTATGTACTTTAAACTATTTTCTTGGGTTGCAAATTAAACAGAGTTTTGAAGGCATTTTTATTAACCAAAGTAACTACATCTCTGACATGTTAACTGATGTGCGTAGAGGTGTATACGAAATACTATTATTTTTACTACGAAATACTATGAAATATTACACAAGTTTTATTAATTTACTGATGGGATATACCTAAACCTTGCTACAACACTTATAGGCAGTGTACCTAATCGTAGAGTAGTGTAGTTTTTTAGTAAGTCCAGTTCGTTCCACAGGGAGCTAGCTGAGTTTAACGCTATATTTCTAACAAATATATTTATATAAAATATATATAATTATATATAGTAATATTATTATAAAAGGGGGTTTTTACCGTTTAATGACCGATTTGTCGATTTTATATTTTAAGCGTAAAGATAAATGACGATAATATAAATGACAGAATTTAAATTGCGATAAAGTAAATTGCAGTAATTAAAATGACAGTAAATAAAGGTACGATGAAATATGAAATAAAAGTATTATGCTTATTTAAACTTCCGTAATCATGATATTCGACGTGTTGATTTTAATTTATTACCCTGGGTTAATTGTCCTTTGTCCTGGATTATTCGATGTGTCCATCTGGTTTTTGTCCATAACAGTCCATCAGTCATAAATATAAAATGCGAGTGTCCTCGTCAAATTATCCTTATATCCGAAGTTAAATATTCCAACTAATTAGGGATTCGAACTGTAACAAGGTTTTAATACTTTGTTAATAATTACACCAGGTTATCGACTGCGCGTAATCCAAGGTTTTAATACTTTGTTAACAATTACACCAATTATCCTTGTATGTAATCCACCCCTGTTTTAATGAGATATGAATATTAATTTACCCACTTGATCAGAATGAATAATCAATTACCCAACCCGAATAATTAATTAAATGATCGTAAAAGATGTCGTATAAACGTCACTAAATAGGACATACATAATCATTTTAATAATTATTAGATTAACTAATTTGAAGATAGGTTCGACAGGTTCCAATGAGTTATCGTTCAATTAGACAATACCCCTTATCTATTAATAGTCATAGTCCAATGTCCACAAGTGTCGGTCTTTTGTCCAAACCTTAATTATGGTACAAAATCTAATAACCCCGTCTTAATATTTAGTCTAACATCATGATTACTTTGGCTCAAATAAGCATAATAATAACTTAGTTACGAGACATTAATTTAAAAAGGAAGAACATAGCTTACAGTGGTGATTAATCGCGTAGCGTTGCACGGACAGAGTTCCGACTTTAAAACCCGTAAAACATTTCTTAAATTAACCCAACTAAACCATAATTTATTATTAATCTTAATTATAATTAAAATTATAATTATAATTATATATTACATAGAGATAAAGAGAGATTAAAAAAAAGGTGTATAACTCGTCCGAAAAATGCTGAATTTATAGAATGTGGCCTACTACAGTAACTCATGCGGTCGCATGAGATTTTAGTGCAAATCTCATGCACTCACATGGGCTCATGCACTCGCATGAGTTTTATGCCTATTTCCCATGCGATTGCATGGCCGTCAGATCCAGCTCACATATTTTTTGTTTGCTAGTTTGTCGACGTTATTTAATATAATATATAATATATAAATAATTTATATAATTATTTAAATATTATATTATATTCTTGTGCATAGTTGACTTGTAATTTTAACTCCGTTGCGTCGCGCGTTGATAGTTGGCTTAGGTCCCGGTTCCGGTTTTTCGAACGTCCTTGCGTATAATTTAATATCTTATACTTTGCGTTTTGCGGCTCGTGCTCTTGTAATTTTGAGACGTTTCTCATCAATAAATTGAACCACTTGAATTATATCTTGTACATTTGAGCTTTTTGGTCATTTGCGTCTTCAAATCGTCGTTTTCTTCTTTTGTCTTTGCACTTATTTATTTAAACGAATATTACATAAAAATAGAACAATTGCAACTAAAAGCTTTACATATTGGAAGGATATTGATACTAAATATATGTTCCTTTTTAGCATTATCAAATATCCCCACACTTGAACGTTGCTTGTCCTCAAGCAATACAGAATTTGAAATTAAATCACACTTCACTCGAATCACTTTTTTATTTTCACACTTTATACATCAGTGATTTTGATACGGCGGTATAAACAATGATAGTAACGATGTGGTTTACAGTCCCACATGACTTATAAAATTTAGATCCTTAAGGAAATTGGATCTTTATGAAAAAAATTTGATCTTTTAAAAATTCATTCTAGCTTTTACCCTAGATAAGTTTTCTGGAATAACCCTTCACCGGTGTTTGCAAATTGTTTTTGTGGGTTTTGTGGGTTTCGGATTTGAAAAATATAGCTCAAAATTTGCGGTTTTGTGTCTCCCACTTGCTAACCTTGTATTGGGAAAGCAACACGTCCAGTTTACTTGCTCCGTATATTACCTTTCGGTAAACTACCGTCCGGTTGTAAAGGAAAGCGTTGAACAAGCAACTGTTAAGGCGATGTCTAATGACATGCAGATGTTCATGGTCTACAACGTGTCGGATGCAATTACTATCCTTTGTAGGAGCAATAGTAAAGATCACCCTATAATTTTTCGGTCTGGCACAAGGTCCTGTCTTCGACCATGCTATGCAACCACCGTTCTTACGGTTGACACCCGATTTGGTTCAGGTGACCTAATGAATTCCAGGTGAATTCCTAGGATTTTACGTTCAATGGTAATGAACGCATTGAAAATGGGTTTTCAGAAAACAAATCGGTTTTAATATTGGTCAAAATATTTTCTCGTTCAAGCTCGAGTTTAGATATCATTGAATTCCATGAGTTTGTAATTCTCAATCTTTAAAGTCAATCTCAAGGATTGAGTAATATCAGGCTTAATAGCTGATTTTTAATCTTTAAGGAGATTATCCTTTCTGGGGGTCTGATTCATTAGTCTTATCAAGCTAATTTGCACGGCGCCCTCCCTATTTTACGAGACAGATCCTCTCATGGATAGGATAAGTCTGACCACTTGGCGACCCTGTTTGATGTTGAGGTCCGTGGATTTCCTGCTGATTTTAGAGATGACTTTTTTAGATTTTTCGTCAACCTACAGCTGGTCTGGACGACAACTTCTTGACCTAAATCAAGAAGCGCGTGTCTTTTTCGGAATACTTTACTTCCTTTTAATGATGGAATTGATTCATCGTGTAGATCCATCTTTCTTTCATTTATATTATAGTATATTGGGTAAAACTGATTAATATAGTCCAAAACAAAAGTACCTGCAATAATCTTGTATAAATATGTGATATATGCTTTAAAGAACTTGGTAAATTCTTCCCACACTTAGCTTTTATTTATTTTTTTCTTTGCCTTTTTATTCTCCTCTATTTCATTTTATATGAATTATAACGTTTTGGGTTATTTCTCCATTTATGTTCTTTCCTAGGTAATAATAATTTCGGCATTAACACTTAGTTTTATCGTTCATAAATATGTATAAACATGATTTTGAATTCATTTAGTTGAAAATTTTTCAAATTTTCACAAAATTTGGCAAATAAACCATTCAAATTTTCACAAAATTTGGCAAATAAACCAAGTGCAAACCCGGGAGAATTTATAACCCTTCTCCACACTTGAGATCATGCAACGCCCTCATTTGCATGAAATCAGACTATAATTATAAATTCATGAGGGTGATTAGTGTAGAAAAGTGATTAAAAATACCCAATTTGTAATTACTAAGCTCGTCGAATGATAGATGGAGAGCCTCATCGTTCATTCCTTTTGTTGTAATTTCACATATGTTTTGAGTCTTATCGTCAAAATTAGTAGCTTTTGCTGAACTTTAATGTCAGTCTTTGAAAATGCGCTGTTTTACCCTGTTTTGTACATAAGATAAACTACAAACATATATATATATATATATATATATATATATATATATATATATATATATATATATATATATATATATATATATATACATACTTTTTTTTATAAAAACCTTTATTTATTAAAACAATTTGAATAATTTTTTTTTTTAAATTTTGTTTCCTTTTACTTTAGGTAGTTTCGGTATGTTTACCTAGTCCGTCCCTCGACAAAATTTAAAATTTGTCATTTTTAAAGCGATTGTTTTAAAAGCAAAGATTTTTGGGTTTTTTAATTTTTTTTTTTTTGTATACTTTAGATCAATAATATTAAAAATAATGATAACATAATTTTTCGCCCTAAAGCAATTTCGATTGCATGACCTAGTCTTCAACTTACGATGAATTTTAGAAATTATTTTTTAAACTTAATGATATAAAGTAATTTTTGTTTTTAAAATCACACAAAACTTAAATTTAAAAATGCATATTAATTTCATACAAAACCTACAAAACAAAAATTCAGAATGGGAGGAGAAAACTAGTTCTTTAGTGTCTGCTAGTGGAAAAGACCAATCGGATTCCATTCTCGGTACTACACGAGAACAGAACAACTAACTCTAGACAGCATTATTTCTTAGAACATTTGAATCTCCCCACACTTAGGTAGCTGTGGTGTCGAAATTGTGGTAAACTTCATCGTCAATTTCTCTTGGACCATAATCAACTTGCATATCTGTGACTTTTGCTTTAAACCATTGGTTGGATTCATGTGTAATATCCACAAATTCAATTAGTTTCGCCTTTTCTTTAGGCAAAAGATTGGATACTAACCGGTTACATAACTTAAAGTTCCCATTGGTTCTAGCATCGCGAATCCGTTTAATAAGTTTCTTCATTGAACTGTTAATAACGGGATCATTTAGTTTCGTACCAACAACGGGGTTCTTTGTTATCAAGTCATCATTAGGCGTTACTTCATCTTCCCCACACTTAGGCGTTTTATTACTGTTAAGCACTATCGTTGGAGTTGGTAAAACAACATGGTTCTTATCAATCATTTTTGTTGGTTCAATGGGTTTGGTTGGTGGATATTTAGACTTTCGACTCACAAAGGTGATGGATTTTTCATTATTAATTAGTGTCATTCTACCTTTTCTTACATCAAATAACGCCCTGGTGGACGCTAAGAATGGTCGACCTAAAATTAGAGGAATGTTTGGGTCCTCTTCTATGTCAATGACAATAAATTCGACTAGAAAGGTTAAATTACCTACTTGAACGGGTAGGTTGTCAGTAATTCCAACTGGGTTCCTAATAGTTTGATCAAAGATTCGAACACTCATTTCCGTTGGACTTAACTCACCTACTCCTAATCTCTTATATAATGAAAGAGGCATAACACTCACACTCACACCTAAATCTGCTAGTGCATCATACATGACACAATTACTAAGTAGACAAGGAACAATAAATTCACGGTGGAACTTTTGGTGGAACTGTCTTCACCGGGTTTACTTTTACGATTTTTGTTTCTTGTACTTTCTTATTCTTCTTTTTCTTTCCAGAGGTATCACAAACTTTATTACATATTACTTGCTCATACTCAACTCCTTTTTTTGGAAACGGGATGGGTGGTCTGTATGGTGCCACTACTGATTTTACATACTCGGGTGGTGGTGGTGGTGTAACTTCTTCATTGTTACTCACATCTAAAACCTTCCCATCTTCTGGAGCTGGTTTTTCAGAATTTGTTGACACCATATTAACATTCTCATTCTGAGAATTTACTTCAGTATTACTTGGTAGCTTTCCTTGTTCCCTCTCACCCATCATGCTAGCAAGAGTACCTACATGTTTTTCTAGATTCAAAATGGAAGCTTGTTGAGTTCTTAGTGACTGATCAAACCTCTCATTTGTTTGGGTTTGAGATGTAATAAATTGTGTTTGAGATTTCATTAGCTTTGCAATCATTTCTTCCAGATTTGGCTTTTTCTCCTCGGTTTGTTGTGGTGGTTTATACAAGATATGTTTTTGTTGATTGAAAGTGTTGTTTTGAGTTGTTTGGTTATTCGGACCTTGTTGATTATTCGAGTTATTGTTGGGTCCATTTGGATTGTAAAGAATGTTTTGATTTCGATTAAAGTTTGGCCTTGGCGGTTGATAATTATTCTGATAATTATTTCCCGGCCTTTGGTTCATGTAGGAAACATTCTCTCGTTGTTCCATCGTTTGTTCAATGTGACAATCTTTCATTAAGTGTGGTCCACCGCATTGCTCACAACTGATTCGTATTGCGTGAATATCTTTATTCATCTTTTCCATTCGTCTCTCGAAAGCATCTATTTTTGCGGAAACGGAATCAAAGTCATGGCTAGAATCGGCTCTAGCCGCTTTAGATGAACGAAAAATATCTTTTTCCTGGTGCCACTCATGCGAGTGGGAGGCTGTGTTATCAATAATTTTGTGAGCTTCAGTTGCGGTTTTCTTCATAATGGAACCACCAGCTGTTATATCGATGTCTTTTCGTGTAGCAATGTCGATACCTTGGTAGAATATTTGTACTATTTGATAAGTGTCTAAACCATGTTGAGGACATCCTCTCAACAACTTTTCGAATCTTATCCACGCTTCATATAGAGTTTGATTTGGCTTTTGTGTAAACGTAACTATTTCTCCTTGAAGTCTCATGGCTTTAGATGCCGGAAAGAATTGTTTAAGAAATTTTTCAACTAAAACATCCCATGTATCAATCGCCCTTTCAGGTAACGATTCTAACCAATCTTTGGCTTCTCCCTTTAAAGTCCAGGGAAATAACATGAGCTAGATCTGTTCATCCTCAACTTCTCTGATTTTGAATAGAGTACAGATCCTATTAAAGGTTCGAAGATGTTCATTTGGATCTTCTTTTGGCGTACCACTATATTGACATTGATTAGTTACCATGTGTAGGATTTGTCCTTTGATTTCATAATCTGGTGCATTAATATCTGGCTTAATAATGGCGTGACCTTGTCTTGTGCGTGTGACTCTCATTCGGTCTTCCATACTTAGAGGTTCCGTTACTTTCATAATTGAATTTGTTGAATACGAATCACTAGAGAATTCTGATTTAACGGTTTGTGATTCAGGAGGAATGATTAGTGGTTCAGGATCTTGGAATTGTCCTTGAATATCCTCCGGGTTCTCACATGTGAAGTCGGGTTCAAAAAATGGATTATCGGAAATTTGAGTTGGAGTACTTGTTCGACTAGATGATGATTCTAAGGAAAAATCAACGGCGACAATGTTGGCTAGATGTCTTGATCGAGTTAAAGGTGGTGAACGTATGAAAGGTGGTGAACGTTTTGCTCGGTGCATTCACAGAATATCCTATTAGTTATAAAAGATAAAAATTAATTAAGTTATCAAATTAATAGACTTTTCTGATTTTGCCCACGTTTGGAATAGCCAATAGATGCAGCAGGTAGCCAGGACCCTTTAAATCGGAAGCCCACAACTCGCCACTAACAAATCCAACTATTACTACGAACCAGAAAATTTTGGATGTCTATTAATTTAACCACTTAAAATAATTTTTCGTCGAAGTTTAAAGAAAATAAAGAAAATTCTATGTCCTAAAAACTAGAGCGTCGAGAAATAAGAAAGAAAAAGAGTGCGTCGAAAAACGTCGAAAAATAAAAGGTCGAAAAATAAAAATAAGAAAGAAAAACGTCGAAACTTAAAAGTCTAAAAACTAAATCTAAAAAGTTGCGCCTAAAGGTATTAAAGCTTAAAAGGAATTCTATATCCAAAACGGCAATAACTTAAAAAGTACTAAAATCTTAAAACGGCGTCACAAAATTCTAAAGTACATAAATCTTAGTCTAAAGAAAAAGCACTTAAGGGATTTTACGGCAAAGCCTAAAAATATAGAAATAAAAATAAACTATGGCTTTTACTATAACTTAAAACTAGTTACGAGCGAAAAATATACAAATAAATGATTAAAATATACAATTTATAAAAAGATAAAAAATAATAAAATTACTTATTTTTATACAAATATTATTTTTATATTATTATTTTATAAAAGTATTAATTTATTATATTAATAAAACTAAATATAACTTAAAAATACAAAATAAATAACAACTAAACTAAATTATTATTAAAATAAACCCTAATTAGGTAATTAATAATAATAATAATTAATTAACAACCCTAATTCGGCTGTCCTAGGTTTCAGACGTGTCAGACATCACCATACGGTTGCATGGATTTGAAGCTTCTGATTCATGCGATCGCATGGGCCTGAATTTCGGATCACAAATTGGGCTTCTACAGTACCAGGCCTGATTATTTTTACTTTTTTTTCTGTTTTATATTTTTGTAAAATATTTATTTAAAACTTATAAATAAGAAAAATTTACTTATTAGTTTTTTTTTAACTTTTCATAATAAATAGAAATATAAACTTTTTAAATTTAACTAAACTTAAAAATATAGATATATATTTTTCTTTTTCTTTTATATTTTTGATTATATTATATAAAACGTATTTTTATAAAAATGAATTAAAGCTTAAAATTTTTTATATTTTTTTTAATAGCGTTTCGCTTCGGCGTTCCCCGACAGCGGCACAAAAAATACTTGATGTGCGTAGAGGTGTATACGAAATACTATTATTTTTACTACGAAATACTACGAAATATTACACAAGTTTTATTAATTTACGGATGGGATATACCTAAACCTTGCTACAACACTTATAGGCAGTGTACCTAATCGTAGAGTAGTGTAGTTTTTTTAGTAAGTCCAGTTCGTTCCACAAGGAGCTAGCCGAGTTTAACGCTATATTTTTAACAAATATATTTATATAAAATATATATAATTATATATAGTAATATTATTATAAAAGGGGGTTTTTACCGTTTAATGACCGATTTGTCGATTTTATATTTTAAGCGTAAAGATAAATGACGATAATATAAATGACAGAATTTAAATTGCGATAAAGTAAATTGCAGTAATTAAAATGACAGTAAATAAAGGTACGATGAAATATGAAATAAAAGTATTATGCTTATTTAAACTTCCGTAATCATGATATTCGACGTGTTGATTTTAATTTATTACCCTGGGTTAATTGTCCTTTGTCCTGGATTATTCGATGTGTCCATCTGGTTTTTGTCCATAACAGTCCATCAGTCATAAATATAAAGTGCGAGTGTCCTCGTCAAATTATCCTTATATCCGAAGTTAAATATTCCAACTAATTAGGGATTCGAACTGTAACAAGGTTTTAATACTTTGTTAATAATTACACCAGGTTATCGACTGCGCGTAATCCAAGGTTTTAATACTTTGTTAACAATTACACCAATTATCCTTGTATGTAATCCACCCCTGTTTTAATGAGATATGAATATTAATTTACCCACTTGATTAGAATGAATAATCAATTACCCAACCCGAATAATTAATTAAATGATCGTAAAAGATATCGTATAAATGTCACTAAATAGGACATACATAATCATTTTAATAATTATTAGATTAACTAATTTGAAGATAGGTTCGACAGGTTCCAATGAGTTATCGCTCAATTAGACAATACCCCTTATCTATTAATAGTCATAGTCCAATGTCCACAAGTGTCGGTCTTTTGTCCAAACCTTAATTATGGTACAAAATCTAATAACCTCGTCTTAATATTTAGTCTAACATCATGATTACTTTGGCTCAAATAAGCATAATAATAACTTAGTTACGAGACATTAATTTAAAAAGGAAGAACATAGCTTACAGTGGTGATTAATAGCGTAGCGTTGCACGGACAGAGTTCCGACTTTAAAACCCGTAAAACATTTCTTACATTAACCCAACTAAACCATAATTTATTATTAATCTTAATTATAATTAAAATTATAATTATAATTATATGTAAATTATATATTACATAGAGATAAAGAGAGATTAAAAAAAAGGTGTATAACTCGTCCGAAAAATGCTGAATTTATAGAATGTGGCCTGCTACAGTAACTCATGCGGTCGCATGAGATTTTAGTGCAAATCTCATGCACTCGCATGGGCTCATGCACTCGCATGAGTTTTATGCCTATTTCCCATGCGATCGCATGGCCGTCAGATCCAGCTCATATATTTTTTGTTTGCTAGTTTGTCGACGTTATTTAATATAATATATAATATATAAATAATTTATATAATTATTTAAATATTATATTATATTCTTGTGCATAGTTGACTTGTAATTTTAGCTCCGTTGCGTCGTGCGTTGATAGTTGGCTCAGGTCCCGGTTCCAGTTTTTCGAACGTCCTTGCGTATAATTTAATATCTTGTACTTTGCGTTTTGCGGCTCGTACTCTTGTAATTTTGTGACGTTTCTCATCAATAAATTGAACCCCTTGAATTATATCTTGTACATTTGAGCTTTTTGGTCATTTGCATCTTCAAATCGTCGTTTTCTTCTTTTGTCTTCGCACTTATTTATTTAAACGAATATTACATAAAAATAGAACAATTGCAACTAAAAGCTTTACATATTGGAAGGATATTGATATTAAATATATGTTCCTTTTTAGCATTATCATTAACTAAATTTGGTTTTAAAAATTGTTCTACTTTAAGAACTCCAATGAGTGTTTCTGAAAAGCTTGATAAAGATGAATCTGGAAAACTCACTTGTCAATCAACCTATAGAGGTATGATTGGATCTTTGCTATACTTAACTGCTAGTAGACCTGATATAATGTTTGCTACATGTCTTTGTGCACGTTACCAATCAGATCCTAGGGAGTCTCATTATAAAGCTGTGAAAAGAATTTTTAGGTACTTAAAAGGTGCCCCTAACCTGGGTCTTTGGTACTCTAAAGACTCAGGGTTTGATCTAATTGGTTACACAGATGCAGACTATGCAGGTTGCAAATTAGACAGAAAAAACACTTCTGGTGGATGTCAATTGCTAGGTGGAAAATTGGTCAGCTGGTCTAGTAAAAAGCAGAATTCTGTGGCCACTTCCACAGCAGAAGCTGAATATGTTGCTGCAGGAAGTTGTTGTGCTCAGTTACTTTAGATGCAACATCAACTTTTGGATTTTGAGTTAACACTGACCAAAACTCCAATAATGTGTGACAATGAAAGTGCAATTGCTATTACTGAGAATCCAGTGTTTCACTCCAGAACCAAGCATATTGAAATCAGGCATCATTTTATAAGGGATTGTGTTGAGAAGGGCAAAGTGTTTTTAAAGCATATTGGTACTAAAGATCAATTGGCAGATATTTTCACTAAAGTGCTTCCTGAAGAAAGGCATTTTTATCTTCTTGGGCAACTTGGAATGTTAAATCCATCAACTGAAATGTTGTCCAGTGATGATACTCTCTAAACTGTTGTTGTAAAAAAAAAAAAAAAAATTTAGAGTCTGGATTACGTCACATTCAGAGTCTGGATGACACCATGTTATTTAGAGTCTGGAAAGGTTTACTCTGTTTGTGTATTTTTACTGTTAACTTGTTTCCTTCTTTGGTCAATAAAGGTTTTCTTTATTCGGGTTTATAAAGTAAAAAGTTAAATTTTGCAGGGGGTTAATGGTAACTTTTTGAAATTTTTGTGTCAGAGTGTGATGCCCCGGAAAATTTCAACTAATTTAAACCAATTCTCTATACGATTTATTATTTTGGCACGTTAAACAAAGTCTGTTAGATTGAGTCTCAAAATTTTAGAACTGTTCATATATACAATTACCTTTGATTACTCTCAACGATTCATGAACAATTATATGTATGTATATATATATATGTACAAGTAAAAAAACGACTTTCCTACAGTAAAACCCTAGTTGCTACAGTAAAATACTATTTGATGTCGACGAACAAACAAACAAAAACAGAAAGGGCGGCCATGCGATCGCATGGCAAAAACACTGAAAACTCATGCGATCGCATGAGCTACAGTAAATCGAAAAGTAATATAAATACGCAGTTCGTTCGACGAATTTTTTTCAAATTAAACTCTCAATATTTATATTTATATTATAATTATAATTTTAAATTTAAGTTTAATAATAATAAGGTATATACGAGGGTGTTTTTAATTCGGGTTTCAAACCGCTTTAAGCTAAGGAAATATTAGGTATTATTCGGGGTATTGTTCTTGAATCCAAGGCCAACCATACAGTCGTCTACCATCATTACGTCTACGCAATTTGCCTACAATATTGAATCGCAATATTGAACTGTGAGTTATAGTCTCCCTTTTTAAATACTTTAAATATTTTTGGGCTGAGAATACATGCAATTTATTTTAAACGCAATAAGACACAAGTACATACAAAATTCTACACTGAGTTAAACCGAAAATCCCTTAGCTTTGGTAACTAGTAGCTGCCAGTACATAGGATATGGACTGGTGGGCGCGAATAATTGTATATGGATCCATAGGGCTTGACATCCCCGTCCGAGCTAGAGCGCTAGCCTTTTAACGGACGTATGTTATTTGAGTTTAAGACACGTTGGTTTGCGCGTATTAAAACGAATGGGGTAATTCTCACTATAGCGTTAAGTTTAGTTACCAGGGTGCTCTATTACGTAGAATCTATTGATAAACTTTTGATGAAATCTTGTGGTCTATCTTTATATATGTTTATGACTCGAGCAATTAAACCTATAACTCACCAACATCTGTGTTGACTTTT